>NC_085845.1:175153378-175753378 GCF_035594765.1 Anolis carolinensis | reverse complement strand
GATTTGCCATGGCCTCTCCGGAACAGGTAAAGACGATAACAACCCTCTAGGGCGCCCAACAGGCGTCTTACTCTGCTGACAAACGGCGCAGCTGTCACAAAAGCGCAGAATGTCTTGCCGCATCTTTGGCCACCAGTAGCTCCTGGTGATAAGCTGTACGGTCTTGAACCTGCCAAAGTGCCCAGCCATGGGTTCGTCATGGTGGGCTCTAATCACCTCCAACCTGAGGGTCCCCACTGGTACGTAAACCTGCCCCCTACGCACCAATACCCCGTCTTGATCCTGGAGATGTGGCAGTATGGTACGGTTACCTGCAGAGAGCAGCATCAGTTGCTCCTGAGTCCACACATCATCCTTCTGAGCCTCAAGGATCTGGTCATGTAACCCAAGCTCATTATCTACAACACACAGAGAGGCAGTAGGCAAGATGGTCTGACATACTACCTGCTCATTGGTCTTAAATTCCGGCTTGCGGGATAAAGCATCGGCCCGCAAGTTTGCCTTCCCCTCCACGAACTGCACCTTGAAGTTAAACCTGGAGAAAAACAAAGCCCAGCGGATTTGACGCTGGTTTAACTTCTTTGCTGTTTGCAAGTGCTCTAAGTTCTTGTGATCAGATCTGACCACGATCTGGTGCCGTGCCCCTTCAAGCCAGTGCCGCCACACCTCAAACGCCACCTTAATCGCCAACAACTCCTTCTCCCATATGGTATAGTTCTGCTCGAAGGGTGTTAGTTGCCGCGAGTAAAATCCACAGGGACGCAAGGTCCCTGAGGAATCCTTCTGAGACAATACAGCCCCCAACGCGTAGCTAGAAGCGTCCGCTTCTACCACGAACGGTCTGTCAACATCAGGATGGGTTAGTATGTTGTCCGATTGAAAACTAGACTTTAGTTGTAGAAACGCCTCGTGAGCTTCCCGCCCCCACACAAATGGCTGTTTCTTGCGCAGAAGCTGCGTCAAAGGTACCGTGAGCTTTGCAAAATTCGGAATAAACTCCCGGTAGTAATTAGCGAAACCCAAGAACCTTTGTACATCCTTCTTAGACTTCAGCTCCTGCCATGAGTTGACGGCGTCAACCTTATGTGGGTCCATTTTAAGTTCCCTACCTGACACTACATGACCTAGGAACTCCACTTCAGGCACATGAAAGACGCACTTGGAAGCCTTGGCGAAAAGCCCATTAGCCCGCAGTCGGTGCAGAACCTGCTTGACATGTTGACGATGTTCTTTCTCGTCCTTAGAAAAAATCAAGATATCATCCAAATAAATCACTAAAAATTGGTCAATTAGGTCCCTGAACACATCGTTCATGAACCTCTGGAATACCGCAGGAGCATTACAAAGCCCAAAAGGCATGACTCGGAACTCGTGGCATCCGAAACACGTGTTAAATGCCGTCTTCCATTCATCCCCTTCCCGTATACGGATTAAGTTATAGGCCCCCCGCAGGTCAAGCTTGGTAAAGACCTTAGCCCCTTGCACCCTTGATAACAGTTCCGAGATTAAAGGGAGCGGGTACCTATCCCGAATGGTGTATTTGTTTAGGATCCGATAGTCACAGACCAGCCTAAGTTCCCCAGTCTTTTTGGCTACAAAGAATACTGGTGCCGCAGTTGGAGAACTAGATGGGCGAATAAACCCCTTGGCTAAATTTTCATCTAGAAACTCCCGCAAAGCTTGCCTTTCCGGTACAGTCAAGGCATACAGCCTCCCTGCTGGCAGTTTCGCACCTTCTGCTAACTTGATGGCGCAATCATATGGCCTGTGCGGTGGTAATTTGTCCGCTTCTCTTTTACAAAATACATCAGAGAACTCCCCATACTCAGCAGGCACTCCCTCCATATCAGAATGAGTAACATTTAGAGTGCAACAGTCCTGCCTCTTTAAGATCACTTTACGTGTTGCCCAATCTACTTGTGGGTTTACTACAGCTAGCCAATCCATCCCCAGGATCACATCATATCTAGGCAAGCTCGTAATATCCCACACAAACGTTCCCGTTACTCCCTGCACCTCCCACGTTACTGCTGAGGTTTCATGGTTAACCACCCCAGTCTCCAGCAGTCTCCCATCTGCTCCTTCCACCCACACGTCGCATGCCTTGCGCACTCTAGGAATGCCATGCTTCTTAGCAAACTCGATATCTACATAGGAGACCGTAGCCCCTGAGTCCAGCAGTGCCAAAGTAGAAACAAGTTCCCTTCCCCCAACAGATAATGTAATGGGTACGAAAACATGCTTCCTCCCCTCAGTTGACTGCTTGAGGAGCCCTAGTGCGTTGGACTCACGTCGCACTAGGGCTGACCTTTTCCCGAAAGCTGGGAAGGTTTCACATTACAATTTTTGGCAAAATGCCCAGCATTCCCACAGTACAAACACAAGCCCAGCTGCCTCCTACGGCTCTTTTCCTCTGTAGACAGCTTTTTAAAGACCCCAAGCTCCATGGGCTCTTCCCCCATCACCACAGGTGCCCTGGTTACATGCATGGGTGGCGCACACATTGCTTTTGAGTGTTTACGAGCCTCGAACCTTGCGTCTAAACGCAGCACCTTAGCTACTAAGGCGTCCCAGCTTTCAGCCGGCTCCAAGCGTGCTAATTCATCCTGGAGCATATCACTTAACCCGGCAGTAAATAAAAGCATGAATGCATTTTCCCCCCAATCCAGCTGGTGGCGATACAGGTTAAACTTATTTAAGTAATCCAAAACAGTCCCCTTTCCCTGTTTCAACCGATACAGAGCCCACCCAGCGTTCTCCGTGCGGAGAGGATCCCCAAAAGTATCAGTTAACAACTTTTTGAAATTATTCAAATTGTCCTTGACTGGGTCATTTCCCAAAATTAAATTAGTGGCCCATTGTCCTGCGGGACCGGTCAACAAACTCAAAATAAAGGCCACCTTGCTAGTGTCTGTAGGAAAAGCATGAGCACTGAGCTGAGAAAAATAAAGCTCCACTTGTGCCAAAAAGGTTGGCAACTTGCACCTGGTTCCGTCAAAGCGTTCAGGAGTCAAAATATGTCCTTTCACAGCCTGAGCTGTTTGGCTAACGGTAAAAGCCGTTTGCAATTGGTCTACTTTGACCCTTAACTCATCCATCGTCTTCCTGACGGGTTTATTGCTGCAATAAACTTTTTATGGGCGTTGGGCAATCTGTCAAGGACAGAACGCCACAAGATTCAAAGTAACAGAGTTTATTAGATTACAGAACTCAAAAATGCCCGTAAAACACAAGGGCCAGGCAGTTTTTGCCTTTAGGAGCAAAAAGGGGCAAAAGTAAATGTTCAAAAGGTAAACCGGATTAAACCGGAGTTTAATCCGGGTAAAAACAAACTGCTTGCTTCAGCCTGGGTATAAACGAAACGAAAGCCAAGGAACAAAAGATACAAAGAATGCAACTAATTGGCAGCAGATTCCTCTCTGCTGCCAACACTGTGCTTAGAGTAACTTGCGTCGCTCCCCCACACACACAGCAGACAGGATCTCCAACACGAGTAAATCAGCCAAGGATTGTAGCAGTTGAGTAGACCAGTTCCGTTCCGTAGATCAAAGCCAGAAGCAGACGTTTGTAGTTTTTCCAAGTCCAAGAAGGGGGGAAGACAAGCCGTGGTCAGTTCAGTCCAAGTTCTCAAAGCAGGAGATGGCGTCCGTCAAGAAGACGACGGAAGGTCAAGCTAATAAGAGTAAGCACAGGTTTGCACAAACAAATGCCCACACAATCCCTCCCGCCGTCTGACCCTGGATTCCAATCAACTTACGTCACAGCACAGGAAAGCACACAAGTCTTCAGGGAAGCGTCCCACACACACACGGATCCCAAGCGTTTGCCCAGATTACCTTGCCCAACGCAATTTGCAATTGCTCTCAAGCCCCATTTTATGCCAGTTACAAATCTTCATCACTGTCAGCTGTCCTCCTTAACCCGGGCGTTTCCTCATCACTTTCCTCGTCAGAGCTGGAACACCTCTGACTACGCCCAACAGCATCTCCAGCTGTGGATCCCGTCCCATCCCTCCAGCTAAACCATGGGTCTAATCCTGAAGGTCCCCATTCATCTTCTGTCCCATCATGGCCAGTGGCACCCACTTCCTCCCTTACCCGAGTCCAATCCATCTCATCCTCCTCTGAGCTAACCAGCCCCTCCTCCATTCTCTCCGTAAACCCTTCGAAAGACTCCTCGTCAGATGGTGCTGCAAATATGTCTCGCAGTCTTTTTCTCTCTCGCTCCTCGAGAGTATCTGACTCTCGAGGAGTCTTACGCCCACGTCTGTCAGTAACAGAGCCATGAGGCTCAATCATAACAACTATTCAGTGGCAACACTGCAGATTTTTAAAATCTTTTTTATAAGGAGACTTAGCAGCAACTTTGTAGTATGACCCTGTAAACACTGACACTACTCAGCATAAGCAAGTGTGGGAAATGTGCAGCCCTCCTGATGGTTTCAGATTGTAGCTCCCATCAACTCTAACACAACTTGAAGTAATCATTCTAGATGGTCCCCTCCTGCATGCATGCTCACTCAGGTTTCTACTTGCCTCTCTTTACTATCTATGGCAGTGGTTCTCAACCTGTGGGTCTCCAGGTGTTTTGGCCTTCAACTCTCAGAAATCCTAACAGTTGGTAAACTGGGATTTCTGGAAGTTGTATGCCAAAACACCTGGGAACCCAATGGCTGAGAACCACTGGTCTATAGAATCATGGCTATGGGTTGGGGGTGGAAAGGGTTTCCAATCAATCCTGTAATTGCATTAAGGCTATATCTAAACCTGGCAAAATAATCTGGAGTAGTCTGGTCCAGAGCTATTGCGGATACACCACATAAGATCCGTATGTACCGGTGAGGAAGCACTCCAAAACTATTTTGTTGTCCAGTCAGCCAACTGGACCAACAGCATTTTGGCACCGGTGCCCTGTCCTCCTGGAAACTATCACCTCTGTTTTGCCAGTCAACAAAACTTTGTTTGCTATGTTGCTTCTGTTGAAGTCATCACAAGGCATCCAGCCATGTGAGCACCAGAAGCACTGTCACTGATAAGGCTCTGTATGGCAGATCCAGATCCAGCGCGATCCAACTATCCACATGTCTTAAACACCAGGATCACTCTGGAATTTCCTGGAACCTTTGGAGTAATTTGCAGTCATCCTTGTGACAGAAGAAAGCCTGGAAGAAGCTTTTCCGCTTCAGAACTGGCTGTACGTCGTCTAGATTACTTGCAGTAGGTTCAAAGTGAGAACATTTTATTTGGCCCAAGTAGACATGGGTGAGTTGCCCCTTGGGCCACAGAACTGATCTCTTAGTCATGTCAGTGTATAGATACAGTATTTTAAAAATCTGCTTGTCTTCAGTATCATTTACTGTTTAATTGTATTGTTTTGACTTTTAAGTCATTTGAATACTTTTGACTAAAACATTTTAAAAGCAAATAAATAGTTTTAAAAAGCAAATGCAGACTTACCTTCCTATTAGCAAAATATAAAGGGCAGCAAATAAAAGAAACGGATTGGAGTAGAATAATGGAATATCTAAAACAAATTGAATGCGGGGGGGGGGGGGGGAGACAGGACACGAGAGAAGAGAAAAATCACTAACCATAATAAAAACACGAAAAGAAGAAAAGGAGAGATGAGCAAGAAAGAAAAGACTAGACTTAAAGAAGAAAGAAAAGGTGGACACCTTGAAGAAGATGCCAGGAAGTTTGCTTTTATGTTCTATTTTATTCCCTCCCACCCCCGTTTTTTTTCCCTACCCCCCCCCCCCTCTTTTTCCTTTTCCTTCTACTCTCTATTCTTTACTCTTCCCCACTATTTTTTTGTTATACCCTTTCCCACTACACACTTTACTTTCTTTTTGGACTTTTACCTATTTTGGACCTATAAATATTTTAATCTGTGAAAATCAATAAAGATTATATATATGTTTTAAAAAGCAAATGCATGATGCAATGATTAGGTGTCTGGGGCCTGTAAGAGAAGAGAAGAATACAATTTTCTTAATTGTATTAACCACAAACTTTCTGAAAACATTTTATGAAATCTACCTTTAATCTTGACTGGTTAATTGGTTTTTGTAGTTGTTTAAGCTGCACTTAAGTCAAAATAGTAGCATTCATGCTTAAGAGGCATTCAACCCACTGTGACCTCAGATGCCTGGAGAAGGGAGAGGAGTAAGGTATCAACCCCATGGCTGTATGAACAGCTCTCCCAATTCTTTTGCAACTCCTCTGCCTCCAAGAGCATCCCATGAACATCTCCTGTTTAATAAATACCAAAATGGTTTGGAACGTCAATGATAGGAATTTGTCATTCACTATTTGCAACAGAGTGAGGTTGAACTTGCAAGCAATCAAGGCTGATGGATAACTGATAAAAGTCATTACTGCTACATCAACAAATTGCTGAAAACAATATATTGGCAAATGCACAGCTGAAAGTGCTTGAGGAGGGAATAGAAAGATGGCAGCAGCTGTTGTTATGTACTATGTACTATTCATGCTGCAACAAACATTTGCAATGGTTGCCATTTTCCACAAAAAAAGACATTCCAAGTTGTGCTCTGAATTGCATCTGCTTCTGTTGGTAACATTCATTTATTTCATTTACATTATAACAGGTTTTTGCAGGGATGCAGCTTGTTGGTCTTTGTGGAGGATGGAAGGGCATGGCTGGTAGCTGTTCTCTTTTAATCTACAAGAGTTTTGAGTATGTATTCCTTTGATTTATAGCAGAACTGGAGGACATAGGACTTGGAAGAAATGGAAAGTGCAAACTTTGCCTGTTTTTGGAATGAGTTTCTAGTCCACAGAGAAGTGACTGATGAGTTTATCCAGTACCTTAGAGAAACAACACGCAAGATTAAGAAGACTTGAAAAGTGGTACCATTGCCACTATGACTGCCAATACTGCATGTGCCACTTCCAGCATATTGAAGGCCCTGGGATGGAGCTTGGCTCCTCTCACGCAGTTCAGAATTGGCTTAAGGCAACAGCGACAGTTACTAACGCTTCTGCTTCTGTGTCTGGCCATATTGACTCAGCTGAATTAATAAAACCATAGAGAGCAATGAAACCATGTGTAGTAAGCTTAAAATGGTGATGAATTAACTGATTTAACATATGAGGCTCTGAAAAAGAAATAAAAATACGTGCAAATGCATTAACAATTGCTCAAGCTAATCCTGAATTGGAGGATTTAGTCCAGTGAGCAACTTCTGCAAGAATTACAGTTTGGGCTTCAATGAAATAGATTCAAATTGCAGGGAAAGAGATTCCACCTAAACATTAAGAAGAACTTCCTGACAATAAGAGAAGATCAACAGTGGAATATACTGCCTTGGAGTGTGGTGGAGTCATCTCCATTTTTAAAAGTTTTAAAGCAGAGTTCCTGCATGTCAGGGGCTTAGATTGGTTGGGCCCTTGTGTTCTCTTCCAGCTCTATGATTCTAAGTAAAAAAGGATTTGAAATGCAGTGACTAGGGACCAAAATGCTCAGGATTTTCTCAGGTGGGCTTTGTTACTGGGATTCAGTGTCTTCAGTATGTTCAAAAATGCTGAACATTTACACAGAAAGCTAAGGATGAAATGGCACTCAAGATAAAAAAAAGTGTCAGTGGGTTGGTAACACTGCTGAAAGAACTCCAGAACATTTATGAAGTGCTGCATAACAAAGTCCATAATCCTTTTAAGAATGATAGCCAGGGTTACTTCAGCATGGACACTTCTCCAGACGTCACACATGACCTGCTCATGCAATGTCTTTTTCTAAGCTGCACAACAGCAGTGGATAGTAGGACTAAATCCGGGGACTGATGTGCACATGAGCCCTATCTTGAACCTTGTCAAATGTGACAATTCCATTTGGAAGGGTAAACACGTGCAATCTATTTGCATGGTCACCTTCAGAACCTCCTATGCAGTAATCCCCTCAGGTAGACAAGCTTAGGATCCATTTGTAGTCCTCTGAGCTGAGAATACAAAGAAGCAACCAAAGGAACAGTAGAAATGTATTAGCAAAACTTACAAGCCTGGCTATGTAATGACATTCTAATCAGGAGGCTGAGGTGAGCCACCTCTACTTTCTCACTGGGATGTCTCTGGATAGCAGCCAGGAACTATTACCCTACACTAGTGGTTCTCAAACTGTGGGTCCCCAAATGTTTTGACCTTCAATTCCCAGAAATCCTAACAGCTGGTAATCTGCCTCGGATTTCTGAGAGTTGTAGGCCAAAACACTTGGGGACCCACAAGTTGAGAACCACTGCCCTGCACTTTCTTGGTTGTTAGTGGTTGTATCAGAAGAATGGAGTGGGGGCAGCATATTTATAGCCACCTCTTGAAACAAAGGCAAGTTCAACATGCTGTGGATTGTTGTTTTTCCCAATCATCTTCCTTCCGTCTTTCTCTGCACATTGGTTGCCTTCATACTCAAAACTTGGAAACAATATCTTTTGGACTATAACTTTCAGAATCCCTCAGTCAGCATAGTTAGTAGCTATATAGGGAAATGTTGCAAAGTATGCTCTCAATACATACTTATAAATTCATATGTGTTCTGAGTTATATGCACCTCTAATGAATTCTTGAAATGTGACAGCACTGCATCTAGGCATATTGGTCACAGTGACCACATTTATATGAAGCTATTTGGGAGGGGAAGTTTAGCAAATACCTGAGAATTAAATAGACATAATGACTGTATTGGGGAACAGCGAGCTTCATAGCTGTGATAGATAGATAGATAGATAGATAGATAGATAGATAGATAGATAGATAGATAGATAGATAGATAGATTGTCTGTCTGTCTCTGTCTGACAGACAGACCTACTCTCAAAGACTGGAAACTTCACTGGAACAGGTTCCATAAGACAGTCCTGGAGATTGAACATTTCTAACATTTTAATAGATTTTTTCTTGAGTCAAAAACACATGAAAGGGCAAATGTTTGCATTTATATACTTACCATACTTTCTAAAAAATTTCCCATTGAGGTTGAAGTACTGTACTCTTACAAAAGATAAATTTCCCTTTTAACTTTTTGTAGCCAGAAGACATCTGCCCAGATTACCTGTGAATGTCACAGTTCCAAAGTTTGGTCTCCTTCCATGGTGACCCCATGATGAGATCAGATTTCCTTCTTTCAAGTCATCAGCTGCTGTGAACCTTCAACTTCTAATTCCATCTGTCAGGGTTTCTCACACACCACAGATGTGGCAACTTGAGAACTCCTTATCACATTTCTGGCCTCTCCTTGCACAATGCTTTCTCCCTTTCCTTCCTGTCAGGCCTCCTCTATTCAGGAATTCCCATTCTGAACACTATTCTGAGGCCTTTAGAAAGGGGACTCCAAGCTCCATACTCCTGGCTTATGCAATTTCCCTGACAAAAGACTAGTGTGATTTTAAATGTTTATGCTATTAGTAGATGTAAAAATGTTGTGACTGCACCTTCAGGGACTGTGGATGATGGTGGTAGGATCAGGAGAGGAAGGAAAAACCCTCGCGAGGAGGGCTCCTTGGAGGATTTGTACAGGAAGAGAATTAGGGACCTCAATGGGGAGTCTTCTGAGGAAGATTCAGATGGGGAGTTTATGGAAGAAATAGATGCTGGTGAACAGGTGGTGGCTGAGGAAGTGGGCACTGACTGGGCACGGGCACCGGAGATGCCTGGGGAATTGGGGCCCATGGATACTGCTGAACCTTGGGTATCTTCAGAAGCAGATCCCACTTGGTCTGCTTGGAGGAGGGAGGATGGATCCTCAGGTGTGCATGGTGTTGGGTGTGGGCAGGATGATTGGAATTCTGATGAATTAGGCACGCCCGATCCACGAGCCTTAGCTGTGTGGAGTTCTGATTCTGATTAAGGATTTGGGACACCTGCTCTTTGAGTGTTGGTATTTGGACACCCTGGGAGAATTGGGATAAATTGGGAGTGTTTGGTCACTTCACTTTGCGTGTGGCAAGGAGTTGCTGGGCGCCATTGGGATTCCTGTACATGTTAAGAAGACTGGACTGGGACTTTGCTTCAGATCTGCGGTTGCCTTCGTTGTCTTGGCTCTTTGTGCCAATTCGTGGACCTTGGATTGATTACTACAGCCTCTGACCCTGGACTGGAATTTGACCCTGTTTCTGCCTTCGCCCTCTGATTAGTCTACCCACGGCTCTTGACTTCTGGCTTGCTTCCAGACCCTGCTGCTGTCTCCTGCCCTGACCCTGGATCAATCTGACGACATCTCTTCGCCTTGTCCTTTGAGCTTCTGGCATTACCTGCACTCCTGAAGCAGTTTGCTGCTGTTCCTGCTATTTCGACTCCAGACCGGTTTGACGACGTCTTTTGTGCACTGCCCCTTTAAATCTCCAAAGCCTGCTTGCTTGCAACAGAAAGGGTTTGGAACCATCCTTTCACTTTTGCACTGGCTCTGATTGTGTTTGCAAGACCGGTTTTAGTTTCTGTTTAGAGCCTTGTGTTTGTGATTCTTGGGAGTTTTTTGGGAAGTTTCCAAGTCTTCGTTTTCTTTTGGCTGCTTTTCCAAGCCAACTTAGTTTGTTTAGAGCTGAATTGAAGCACTCCAAATATGTCGATAGGTTACTTTCAGTATCATTTCCTTTACTATATAAACAACCAGCAACAACAACCCAACTATAAATACACAACTGCAGCTTTCAGCCCTTTGCACTTATGAAAGAGAAACATTAAGTAAGTTAAGTATTTTTTTTAAAAAAATCAGCTTTTTCAGCTCACTAATTATGAGCTACATGTTATAACCACCAAGGTTGTTCAATTGTTCTATTTTAACTGTTTATTATTTGTTTGTCTTAAATGTCTTAATTTGTTTTGTATACGACATTGAATGTTTGGCAATTTTCTTTTTGGAAGTCACCCTGAGTCTCTCCGGAGAGAGAGTGTGGGTTAGAAATAAAGTTTTATTATTATTATGCAACAAACAGCTGTGGAGTGTGCCATGTAACTGTCAAATGGGAAGCAATTATGCAGAAAAAAACAATAATTAGAGCTGCTTATCTAAAAGGAAACAAGGATGCCCTTTTTATTCTAAATGTGCATCTATTCCATGGAATTCAGTTTATCACCACTTTAATTGCCATGGCTCATGCTATGGAATCATGGTATTTGTAGTTTGGTGAGGTACCAACGCTCTGCCAGAGAAGACTGAAGGTCTATAAGTCCTTTGACTCAATTGCACTGAGCCATAGCAGTTAAAGTGGTGTGAAACTGCATTAATTCTACAGTGTAGATGCACCCTAAGAATGAGAAATGAAAGAAATCTGAAAGCAAGATGTCACTGAAGTGAACAAGCTAAGGACTCTTGCAACTCTAAAATTAATTGCTGGCTAGATTTTGAATGATGCGAAGATAGTAAGCACAAAAAGTCCATTTTCCTTCTCCTAAATACTAGAAACTTGTGTTCTTCAGAGCTTATGATACAGAGTTCATTAGCCATGATTGTTGATGTAATTCAGCAGTATTGAAGGCAACTGTGAAGGATCAAGCAGGTTTGAAGAGGCTTGATTGGCCAGCCAATCCAAGATGAACTTGGAAGTACCACTAGTGGGTCTGCCAGATAAAATAAGGGATAATACCTTCTGAAATTCCCTCTTCTACACAACCATTAAGGAGACAAGGCTCTCCAGCTACTAGCAGTGGGTTGTTTTTCAACAGGGGCACCCTGTTAGAACCGCAGGTGGAGCAACTATTTTGCCTGTAGAAAGTTCCAAGATCTCCAGCCGAGGTGATACTTCAAAAGACTCATCCCTGAAACCCTGCAAAGTCTCAGCTAGTTGGTGTAGGAGAAAATATACTGAACCAGACAAGTCAATAATCAGGTTGGGTGATTATGATTTTCAGTGAGGTAGATCTACCATTTTTGTCCCTTTCATCACCAGCAGCCTGTGAGATGGGATGGGTGAGTTGCATGGATCAATCCAGATAAAAGCTACAGAATAATCATTTGACACGGTGCTTTCATTTTCAGCAGCTGATGTACCTCTAGACCAAGGTATATAATTACACCCTGATCTTAGAAGGAATTAATCCAGTCATTGAGTTGGTCCACCTCCAGACTTCTGAGATAACCCTGGGCCGTAGCCAGGACTTTCTATTGGACAGCACTATCTTGACTGTTAGTAGCTATGTCAGAATATTTTGATGGAGTGGAATTTTATACATTCACCTTGAAGGCAAAGTTATTGTGGTGTCTGTCACTGTTCCCCCCTCCCCCCCACAAATATTTTCTTTCTGGAACTTCCCTATCCAGCCAAGATCTGCTTGGCATCTCTTTATTATTCTGGCCTCAGGGAAAGGCCTTCTGTCTTCTCAGCTCTTTTTTAGTTCTGACAGCGGGTATATTCCAATATCAATAGGGTTATGAATACACCTTTTGGTCCAAACATCAAACCATCTATCCAAGGGGGCTGAACATACTTGGAGATATGGGTTAGTACCCTGAAAGGTTTTTTAATGCACAGACTTAATCACATTACATCCCTACCCCACTGACATTGGTGATTTGAGATGCCACTGTCTTTTAGGTGGAATCGTTATTTCTCCTCATTGTTTTCATCTGGGTTTTAAGATATTGCTGTACAATAGAACTTTCCCAGTTGTTTGGGCCTGTCTTCTGTTCTATTTTTATAGTTTTATTTTTTTTAAACAAGCCATCTTGAAACTTACTGAAGAATAAACTGTGAAAAATATATAATAGGTTTTAATTTCACAGATAGTTTTTGATAATGCTAGCTACTCCAACAATTCTTACTTTAAAAAAAAGAAAAATCTCGATTTAACTTCCTCTTTTCTTTCCAGACTTTTTCTTGTAGAGATTGAATTTAACCTCATCTTGAAAAGAGTATAATTCAGTTGCTTCAAGACACTTCCCAGATTTCCCTGAAGAATGGCAGAATCTAAAAGGTTAGTCTCTGATGTTCTAAACAGACTTTCTCATATATTAAATGGGACATTAAAGTGTTTCACCCTTCTTAGGCCCCTTCTACACTGCCATATAAAATCCAGATTATCTACTTTGAACTAGATTATGTAGCAGTGTAGAAGGGGCCTCATACCTACAGAAATATGTATCTGTTTACACATAACATGTTTTTTTCAAACTTTATAGTAGAGAAGGAAATTCATTAACCATAACTCTGATATGGCCAGTTGGAAGTCATGTATTACTTCTTTCCATCCACTGCCTTCACCATTCATTCTCCCTTCTTTCAGCTCTCACAATATATTTTTCCCACAAAGCTTTCATTGCTATTTCTCTTTCTTCTCCTTCTCTTTTTGTCTGAGAGCCCTTCCACACTGCCCCTGTATCTCAGGATCTGATTCTAGATTATCTGTTTATCACAGGTTATCTGGCAGTGGGGACTCATATATTCCAGTTTAAAGCAGATGATCTGGGATCAGATCCTGGGATAAAGGGCAGTGTAGAAGGGCCCTGAAAGGCAGGTGCAGATTCAAAATAACTCCACAAAAGAATACTCAAACATTCTGCCCCATATATTGGCCCCTACAAGGGTTAGAAACATCACTTGACATTTCAGTTCGATAAGATCAGTGTACATAACAATGTGGTATTTATTTTTATAATCATAGAACCATTGCCATGACTGCAAATGCCCTGCAAACTCATTTTGAAATGCAAGCGGCTATAGTGAGAGTTGGAACTGGGGGGAGTTTTGTCGATGCTGTTTGCAAATGTGTGGAAACCTTCACTATTTCAAACAGCTAAAACTGATCACTAGCTGGCTCTGGCTCCAGGGAGCAAAGAACTTCTGTTCCATGCACAATTCAAAGTATTGGTTATGCCCCATACAATCTTATATGACATGAGTCCTGGTCATCAGAAGAACTGTATTCTCTGATGTCAGTCAGCCTGTTTTGGTGTCCTCTCTGTGTCCTACTATCCTTCACAAGTACATCTGGTGGGAAAATGGCATATAGTGTTCCCTCACTACTTCGCAGTTCGCTTTTTGCGGATTCGCTGTTTTGCGGTTTTTAAATAAACACTAAAATAATAGTATAAATCCTAAAATATTATAAATCCCTCTTTCTACTTCCTTCCTAAGGAGAAGTCTAAGGAAGGGAGAGAAAAGGAGGCTGAAGCAGCTTTGTTTTTGCCTCACAAGGCAGTGGCAGTGGCGGGAGCGCACATGCGCATGCTTGAGAGGCGAGGAGGGGACAGACGCTACTTGCAAAGAACACAAATATAGCGTCACTGCTTCGCGGATTTTCACTTTTCGCAGGTAACCCCTGCGATAAGTGAGGGAACACTGTATTGTGTTTTAAGGGGCTCTTTCCGGGCACTAGATTTCCCTTCTAAAAGAGGTTAGACTGCCCCATCCTATCATTTCATAGACTGTAAGACTTTATTTTGAGAGGCTGTTGATAGCTGATTCACAGAATCTTAGAGTTGGAAGAGACTACAAGGACCATCTCATTCAACACTATTCTACCATGCATAAAAACACAATTAAAGCACTCCCAACAGATAGCCATCTATCCTCTGCTTAAAAACCACTAGGGAAGGAGACTCCATCACCCACTCCAAGGAAGCATATTTCACCAATTGAGAATTATGTTTTACTTTGGTTTGAAACAGAAACAGTAGGAACGGGCTTTCAGAAGAACATGACAGTGAAACAGTTACAGAATCTGGGGAGAGAGAAAAGACCGAGGAGGTCATTCGTTTGCTTCGAGAAGGGATTGAGAAAGCCATTCCACATCTTCAAGAAATGGCAGACAGCATTGACGCAACCAATAAGGCTATTAATGCTGCCACCATTGTGACTTACATGACAAACGTAACTTCCTGCATTTTAAACATTGTGGCTGCATCCTTGGCCCCTTTCACTGTGGGCACAAGTGTTGCCCTGACAGCCTCTGGGATTAGTTTAGGAGCAGTGGCAGCAACAAGTCGTAAGATTATTCGTACATGTACAGAGTTTAATTCAAAGAAAAAGGAAAAAATAGATGAGATGATAAAAGTATGTACAATAAGCATAAATAACAGCAAGACAAAGCTAAAAAGTTTGGGGTCAAGTTTTTGCCAAGAGACAGAAAATATTATGGAGAAAATCAGTGCTTTCGACATTAGTGAACAAGTTTCCAATCTTGCTGATCAAGTTTCCAATATTTCTGATCAATTTTCCAATATGACAAGCGCTAAGGACTATCTCAGTGCATATTAGAGAAATAAAATAAAAAATAAAAAATTCCCATTCCAAAGATCATAAGCAGACTCCCATATGCTATGATGTCTTTCGTCGAAGAAATCTTTAGCATGATTGAGGATCATCAACATGTAACTAATGGAGCTGAAGCAGCTGCTAAAATCCGAGAAACAGTTAATAAATTAAAAGAAATGTTGCTAATGCTCAATCAAGCCAGTGGGGAAAATAAACATTGCATGAATAGCAGAGCCCCTAACAGATACTAACAGATATAGTGGTGATCTTGCAAATTTTGATTTTTTTTTTCTGATGATGAACATGCTGGTTTTGTGTGTAAGTTTAACTTAAAATAATGAAAAGCCTAACCTAGGTATCTCTACAGGGAATACCTAAACTTGCATGAGAGATGGATTGTTGGGCACTAGTGTGGGTAAAAGGACCTAACACACACAAGGCAGATAGGGAGGCACACAGTTCAGCTGAGAACCTAACTCCTATTTTCTTTCTTGAACTCTGCCTCTGAATTATTCTCAGACGTGGAGCACATTCACATTTACAACATCATTACACTCTCTCCAATATTTCATAAATGAAAACCAGCACATATGTAGTTGCACAATACTAAATGGCAGAGAGTTGTTAAGGAGGAAGAAAAGATAAGCCGGAAACAGCTGCAGTAGTTTGCTCTTGCCTGAAGTACAAACGGAAAGGCAGTTTCCATCACATCCTCTCTCTCTGCTGAGGGGAGTAAAGTTTGGAGCAATTAAATTCAGCTGAGGATAAATGGGAAATGTGGGAGAAGATTAAAACTGGGATATTGGAAAAACAGCTGAAAGACCCCTTCTACATTGCTATATAATCCAGATTTTCACATCAGATAATCAGGATTTTATATGGCAGTGTAGAAGAGGCCAGAGTGGGATAACAATGAATTATTCAGGATAATTAGACCCCTTCTACACTGCCACATAATCTAGATTATCAAAGATAATCCACATTATCTGCTTTGAACTGAATTAAATGAGTCTACACTGCTATATCAGTTCAAAGATGATAATTTTGTTTTTATACGGTAGCGTAGATGGGGCCTTAGGGAATATGACTGTTATTCTACTTTAATTGCCTTTCTATCGAATGATGGAGTTTGCCTCATTGTTGGGCCGGCCCTGATTGTCCCCAAGCTATTCTAGCTTTTAGATATGATTTCATGATGCCATTTTATGCTACTCTGCTGGGTTTTTAAATATATATATATATAAATCAATTGCTCTGTTGTGCAGTTATCAGCCATTTTATGAGGTAAAAAACATTTTACATAAGCTAATGCTGTTATGAGATGTTTAGGAATGACAGCGAAAAGAATGACCATATAGCATGCTCTTTTGAAATATTAAGCAAGAATATATAGAAAGGTCATGAAACCTTTCTTAGAATATTATAGTGTTAATACAGTGTTGTGAAAAAGCAGTGTCTTGTCAAGAAAGGAATGATGTGGAATGCTTTAGGCAGAAATTTGTATTTCATACAATATAATAAAAGATGTGGAGAAAGTCAGAAATTATCAGCAGGTCATGGTTCTCACCAGCAAAGACTATCTCTTAAGATTCAGTCATTTTCTTTGTACATTAACGTTATTTTCTTTGTATGTTTGATCGTTTTTGTTTACGTTTAAATATTTGAAAGGATGCTGTAAAAAAGAGGGAGCAGGCCCGTTTTCTTCTGCCCTAGTGACTAGGACTCAGAGCAATGGGTTCAAATTATAGGTAAGGAAATTCCACTTGAACATTAGGAAGAACTTCCTGATCATAAGAGCTGTTCAATGGTGGAACTCACTGCCAAGGAGTGTGGTGAAGGATCCTTCTTTGGAGGCTTTTAAACAAAGGCTGGATAGCCATTTGTCGGGAGTACTTTTCCAAATCTCTGATTCTATGATGTAAACATAAGAAATTAGTTCCCTAAAATTCAATTCCATCAGAAACGTGAAAGAAAAAAATCCTTGTCTAAGACAGATGACCGTAGCAATCCAAGCTACCCAGTCCACATTCCTTAGGACAGCTGTTCAATGCAAGCCTGCCCCCTTGTTGATTTAGCACTATCAAGGAGGCCAGTGGGAGTCCTTTGGTGTTTTGCAAATACAATACTACCACCTTATCTGTGGATTCAATATGTAGTTCCACTTACCCATGCTGCCCCAAAGTGTTGTAGGCCTCTCAAGTACTCCACTATGATTCAATGGTATGCTTCCAATATAGGGTTCACTATTAACCATGGTTTCAGGTATCCACAGGGGTTTTTGGAATGTTTCCCCTGCAGATATGGGAGTCATATTGTACCAACCTCTTTAACCACTGGATAATATATAACTCTCCAAATATTGTGTGTGTGTGTGTGTGTGGAGGGGGGGATCCCATAATCTCTCACCATTGACTATGCTGACGGGAGGTATAGTTCAAACAATATTTGAAGGGCCACAAATTACCCACCCATATGAATATAAGATATAGGATCAATACAAGTTCCCATTATGTGAAAATGTTTGTCCACATGTTTGCATAGACAAGGAGAGATGGACCATATATTGAGATGACTTCTGCAAAGGAAGTATTACCTTTGTTAAGAAATTTCCTCCACAAAGTGCTTGCAATTGTTGAGCTTATTTCCACACATCTCTGTGCAAAGTGTCACCCAACTGGCCCAGAATTATATTCAATAATTTATATAAGCAGTCAACACTATAAGGGCGTTGAGACAAAACCTAGCATAAGCAAGAAAATTATGGGTAGCAGCTTTTGAAGGCAGGATAATATTCATGGATCAGTGGAGAATATGGCTGCTGCTACTATTTCCCCTTTCCCCCCAATCTGGAGACTATTAAAAGGACACAAAACTTCCTAAGGTTTTGCGCTCAAAAGATGTTGGGCCTCTCAAGGAGCTGCCGACTACTTCCTGCGTATGGCTTGCACTTGATCAATTCCTTAAGAAGACCACCTTTTTCCCATGTGAATGCCGATGAACAAGGAAATGTGAAAACAAAAATGTGCAGATGTTTTTAGCATGTCTTCAAGCTCCGACAGTGGATATTGGGCCATGTCTGAGTCAAAGGCATTCATCACACTGGGGTTAGGCAGGATATAGGAACTTGTGGGAATAAGATTGGCTGTAAGAGGTGGGCTGAGGAAAGGTAAGCTGGCTGGTATATCTGGGAGCTGAAGTCCAAAACACTTGGAGAAGCAGAGTTTGAAAAACACTGTTGTAATATAATAAAATTAACATAAGGTGAACCACCATGTGTCTTCTACCGAACTATGTGTGTTTTGCACACGAACATAACTATTAGAGACTTTCTACCTAATTTTCTCTCTGGTGATGAGAGACAAGATAGGCAGGGAGTGGCAACAAGATCCCTGCAGTGGCAGTGCTTGGTAGCCGGCCCTGCTTTCAGAATATAAAAATTACGTTTTTGGATGACAGAATCCCGAATCTTTAAAATTATATGAATCATGAAAGGTAGTTAAAAATGCTCAAAGCCAACGCAATTCTCGGCAGTATCAACAGAAATATAGTGTCCAGATCAAGTGAAGTATTAGTGCCACACTATTCTGTCTTGGTCAGACCTGACCTGGAACATTGTATTCAGCTGAGGGCACCAAGAATTCAAGATGGATATTGACAAGTTAGACTGTCCAGAGAAGGGTGACCAAGATACTAAAAAAGGCATGGGGTTGGACTTGATGGCCCCTGTTATTCTTCCAACTCATAAGAGTCAATGATTCTGTTTTCCAAGTTCTGTCCACTTTTATCAATCTTAGACAATATCTTGAGGTTTTAAATTTTGTTTTGTTTTTGGGTTTTTTTTAAAGTTTTTAGCAGATCTAATATTGCTTTAGTTTTGTTTTTGTTTTGTGCCTGGTACTGCCAGGTTCCTGTCAATCTCATTCTACAGCTATTTCACCTGGGTTTGACTGCTTTTAAATTGATTGTTTTTGCTCTTATGGCAAACTAAATGGCAGCCAAAGGTCAACAAAGAAATGTATTTTTAAAACTAAAGCCAGCCACCACCTGCACTGCAAAGGCATACAACTACTGCTGCAAATATGGTTGCTTTAAGCACTACTGAGAGCATAGAATATAAAACACAGAAAAGTGTTTAGGGAAGCATGGTATAAATATAGAGTTTTTAAAAATGCATACATTTTCAACTGCTAAAAGCAGCACCTCAGCTAAGTTATATATTTACATTGAAGAATAAATGTTATAACAATTTAGAGTTAAAATTCCACCTTAAATTACATTTTTATTTAAGGGGTTAAATTATCATCTCTGTGCAGCAATGCACTGCTCGCATTGTTGAAGACATAGGGATCTTTAATTCTACTGAATGTGCTGTGTGTGTGTGTGTGTGGGGGGGGGGGGTTCTTTTGAAAAAATGCAAAACAAAATATTCCATAACTATAAACAATTAAGGCTTTGCACTTTTTTGAGGACATGCTGTATTTAGAAGCATTTCATTTTATCTAGCTGTTTCTATACAAAAGAATGAAAATGGCTTTGATGGGACTTATTAATAAAACAAGCTGATTCAATTTACGTCAACACACTAAAGTTAAGAGTGTAGCCCTTAGTATGCCCTTAAGCAAGCAAAATGAATTAGGGTCGGTTGATGGCAGCGGAGAAAGCTTCTAAAAATGAGACAGCTGGTCTTGACTGACAGTGAGAGAAGATGCATTGTGCTGGGCCTGCAGATGACTCGAAGCCTGATTTGCTTGTAGTACCAAGGGAGCCAACTGTCATTTGATCTCTCTGAGGGAAAAAGTTGAATTCTGCCTTCTGGTACAGTACATACTGAGGAGCTATTTGAACTTAACATTTTTGGCAACAAAAAACAGCTCTAGAATCATAGAATCATAGAATAGTAGAGTTGGAAGAGACCTCATGGGCCATCCAGTCCAACCCCCTGCCAAGAAGCAGGAAATCGCACTCTACTGCTATCTTCTTTAATCTTTGCACTAAGCAGTGTTTAATACAGCCACACAATACAGTAAGCTGCATCTTGACTGAAGTCCTCCCTTCACATTTGAGAAGACAGCAAGAACAAATTAAATGGGTAATAGTAGCCAAGATAGACATGATAGAGAGATCTTGTAAATCAATAGTTCTTAAACTTTGGCCCACCAGAAGTTTGGGATTTCAAATTTCATGTTTATGTCATGTTAGTTGGGGCTTGTACAGGTTAGAGTACAAACCATCTGGAGAACAAAGACTGTAAGCCACCACTGTAGAGCAGTAGTTGGTTGCTTCTGAATCAGTGTTTTCCCCATTCTTAAAACATTACACCACCATTTTCTAATATAAATGCCAAGAAATAACCCTTTGATGTTTTTCTAGCACATTACTGAACAAAAATGTTTCATAACCTGCATCATGTGCAATGTCAACATTATCTGTAAGTTCAATAACAAAGATAAAATGTGCAAAAGCAGCCCAAAGCTCAAATAAGCATGACATGTCTTGTTGCATATAAAAATGCCATTCCAGAAAAGGCTGTATTTCCTCACCGCCATAAGAAGTCATTTACAAACCAGATTTAAGCAATATCATGCAGTGGATGCACTAGATCTATGGCAGACCGCATGCTAGTCTCTGATATTCTTTTTTAGTGATCTTTTGAGTATTTGACAGAAAACTGGGTTCTGCATAAACTTGGACCAGGTTCAGGGAAACCAGGACTTAAATCACCTTCCATATAATTAAGGAGAAGCTAGTGTCAGCCTCACAGGATTGTTGTAAGAATTCAAGTGTGGAGGTAGAGAGGTAGCTCACGGACACCTAAAATCCTGAGCTCCTTAGAGAAAGGGCATAAAAATCAATATTTTTAAACTGAGTTTAAACTGAGTTTCTCCCATGCAGTCC
The DNA here is from genome assembly GCF_035594765.1 of Anolis carolinensis. Classification (NCBI taxonomy): domain Eukaryota; kingdom Metazoa; phylum Chordata; class Lepidosauria; order Squamata; family Anolidae; genus Anolis; species Anolis carolinensis. The sequence goes on along the minus strand of NC_085845.1, from coordinate 175,732,286 downwards.
ACTGCACTGATTACTTTCCTAAGATTGGGGATAGAATCAAATTACTGTTTTTAAACCTATGTAAAAACTCAAGTAGAAACACTGGCTTAAGGGAAATTGGAAATATTGATTTTGTAGAGTACAGCTCCCAGAATTCCACATGAAGGCCAGTGGCTATCAACTTTTCAAAGCTCAGCTTCTTTTGCATCTTCCCAACATATACTAATGATCTGAAGATGAAGTCTATCCACATGCAGATCAACCACTAGATGGCACTACTACAAAGCTCAGTCTGATGAAGGGTTGACAACCCTGGAAATTGATTGCAAGAATAATCCTGCTTTAAAAGCGGCTTCCAGTAGAGTAATTTGCAGTTGCTCTATGGCTATTAAGCTTATCTGCTTGAAAAAAATGCTAATGTGCTAGTGACTAACACTCCATAACTAAAAGCACCTTCTATCTGCTCATCTCAAAGTACTTTTGTCAAAATAAATGTGTTAACCTTCAACACTGGCTTACAAGAAGTTAATTTCTTCATTATTAAAGGTAAAAGCATGGGAACACATAGAATCCTTTTGAAGACATTAGTATGCTAGGAAAATCTCTTGACAATTGCTGATTGCCTCAGGGTTTCCCTATCCATAGCTAGCAAAGTTGGATTCAACATTACAGTCCAAGACATAATGGCTGCTTACTGATTTGCCCAAGGTCAATCCCTAAAAATGTCAAGAGCCAGCTGTGTAGCATTAGCATTGCTAGACCTCCTATCCCATGTTTCAGATCTCATATGCAGTGATAAGTGCATATGAATTTGTCAAGTTGTCAGAGACAGAGTTTGCCTGGCCCAGTCATGTCTGCTATTCCCAAGGACTCAGATATCTCCTACAAAACCAATCCTGCAGCCTGATCCATTTAACATTTGGTTAGGCAACTGTGACCCTCCAGAAGTTAGTTCACAACTTCCATCAGCCCTAGTCAACGTAACAAAGAATGACTGGCACAACAACCTAGAAACATCTGGGGGAGGCCCAGTTAAAAATGGGTTAACTAATGTCACTCAGCAGCACAGGAAGAAAGATTCAACAGTTATGCATTTTAACCTTTTAACCTTTTAATTTAATTTTAACAGAATGCTTGGGTTGTGAGCTGCCCCAATGCCCACTGCAGAGAGTTCAATCCCCTTCATATCTTATTTTAGAAGGACCCCCCCCCCCCAAAAAAATATTTGTTTAATCTCTTTAGTAAGGAACAATGTTGCTCATTGTATCTACTTTATTTCATTCTTTTTATCTGTAGACTTGTCCTAGTTACTGACACTAGTGGCCTACTCTATTGTTTTGCGTGTTTGTGTATGTATTTTCTATTAGAAGTTTCTTCAGAAATTTGTATCCAACCTGTCTCCCAAAATAGGCACTCAAGGCAGCTTACAATTTAAAAGCACAATAAAGCTAAAACCATACAAAAAACTGAACACCAAAATGGATAAAGGTTCTGGTAATATTAAAATGATGTAAAACTACATGTAAAAGATAAAATACTATAAAATGAAAAAATTCAATCCAAAACAATGCATTTTAGTCCTTTAAAAACATTCAAAGCTTGAAAAGTACTATATAAATGTCTTAAATGAAAGCAATTACCCACTATCCTCCATTTATTTTGATTGAATATTTAAGTCTTCCCCCCTAGAATTCCTTATTTCCATTTCTTCAAGCCTATTTCACTGTGTTTCACAACTATTTCTTAAGGGATCAGATTGATTTTCCAGATCAAAGCAAGAAAATGTGGTTTATAATGGGAAACAGACTTGAGACTTGTAGAACCTTTTTAAACAAGAGGTTTGGAATACAAACAACCGAGTCTGGGAGTGGTGTTTCTCTCTTTTATTTAAAAACAGTGCTTCATTACCATTCGCAAAGGGTGAGGAAGGGCTCCTCCCTTGCTTTAGAGTTTATAAAAGCCAGCAACATGATCAATAATTTATACACATGGATAGTAATACAAAAAAAGGAATAAAAGCTAAAATTCTAACTACTCCGACCTTCACAATTCCAGCTACTTGATAATAATAAGAGTAACCCAATGAATACTGTATGGTTTGAAAGCTACTGTACAATATGATACTTAAAAGGGGATGGGGTTGGGGGTGTTAGAGACGGCCACAATGTCCTGAAATCCAGATACTCCTTTTCCAGAGTGCGCAGGGAAACAAGACCCTGATCAACCTGGGAAATGATCCAGAGGAAGAGAGACTACAATGCATCCTATGTCTCATAGGTACCTGGCAAGGGAAGAGGTGCAGGACAGACTGCAAGAAGAGGCTAAGTCTGCCTGGGGCATTTTAGGCCTCTCAGTGACTAGTTCGGAGTGTTACCTATTCATTCTGGATAGTCTCTAATCTTACAGTCATCTTAGTAATGTCCAATCATTCTGCCTAAAAATATTTATTGGGTCAGCTTTGCCCTAGCTATTTCATTCATTCATTCAAAAAAAAAAAAAACATCTGTAAGGATTACTTCTTAAACCCCAGGCAAACCGAGATGCCAAAATTGCAATGCATAGCTATGCTGAACATAGGGATATATTCCTTAACAATTCTTCCTCAAAAAGCAGCAAAGACCTTTTAGTGTTCCATCCAAAAGGGGAAAAGCCCAATTTTCCTTTTAAAAAAGTAACCATTAACTAAGTGACATGATGCAAACTCCTTGCTAAATGAATACTCTAGCGGACGGCTTTAGGAAAATAAAGTTGGCAGGAAAGATTGCAACTGCTAGAGTGCAGGATTTTTTTTAAAGAAAACTTCAGTTTCCAGTCATTGTCAACTGGCAGTGTTTCAATTCAACTTGTCTTAAACTACTCCCTAATAATCTCCAACTGGCGGTGGCCTGGAAGTATGGACAAAATTTACTGCAGAAGGATTGCCAACATTTCTGTAGTGTCTGGTTATTTATGGCAGCCAGCTCTGAATGTGGATATCTTTCTGCAGTTTTCATCCCTTCCCCTATGAAGCAGTGATGTTCTCCCCATCTGAAAATTAAGATGGGAAAGTTGAGGGGGGAGAGGTATATGGGGTGCGGGAGGGGTGAATACTAGCAAAACACACTAGAAAGACCATTTTCACTCTGACTACGAGAAAATAGTTTGCCTCAATTACTGGAGGTTCTGTTTTATTACACTGTAAATAAAAGCAATTTCCAAACAGGACCAGATTAGGGTAAAGCAGGGTGTAGGAAGGGGGATGGGCTCTTCAGACAATAACAGCATGAAAGTAGTGTTTTATCCAACAAAGAATCAAGTATACTGGTGTATACTGCAAACCTATTTGACATTCTCAAGAGCATGACAAAAATAAAAACACACAAAACCTTTACACCAGTTCTCCATCTTGTCTACTAGGATTTTGGTTCCCCCCTCCTCATTTTAAAACCAGTGCAAACAGGCAACACATCCTTACACAAGCCTCTCCTCAGCCTTTCCCCCCCACAGTGCTCAGGATCCCTCACATGTTGGAGTTGGTAAGCAGCATTCTATGTATTTCCCTAGCTGCTTGCAAACTCTCTTTTTGTTTAGGTGCGGGACACCATGAAAAAAGATGTCATCCAAATTTGGTTCCCATTCTTGAAATCTAAGAGCCCCTCACACTGACTACACATGGGACAGGGGCTGTAGGAAAATACACAAAGCCTTAGCTTTGTATCCATTCTATTTCAATGTCTAGGGTATTTAAGAACCAACGGGTAAATGGCTAAAGAGCTGCTATATTACAAAATCGGTTTGTTGGACATTTAAAGAGTTATGGAGGCATGAATGTACTGTTAACAATAGTGTTCTTTACTAATGATCTCACTGTGTTTCACAAAAGAGGGGTTACCTTGCCTTTTCATTTTACAGATACAAAAATAGGCAAGGGAAGTGGCTAGTCTAAGGTTAGCCTGCAGGTGACTTTAGTGCAGGTGACCTTAGTGCCGATACAACTTAAATGAGCAGATGATTTTCAAACTAGGAACTATTTGTAACAGGATGGGCTATTGATGCCACTCAGTCTTTTATGACCTGCATTGAGTGGTACTTAGCTTCCTTAACAGAGGAGCTGCACAGCCTGTAAAATCCGTGGGTACCCAAGGTGTTCGGTATTTGGTATGCAAGACAGTCAAGCTGACCCAATTACAGTGGGAAGAGCTATGCAGTCTGCATCATTTTCTGTAACATTAACAGAAAGATTTTCCTATTACACAGTTGCTAATGCATTTCAGAGATCTTCACTGTTTTTTGTTCCTTGGGCAGGAATTAAGACCAATTCCACCCCCAACTGCTCTGTGGTGAAAGCGGCCTTCTGGTGAGCATGACACCAAAACATTGAGGTAAGCTAGGAAAGGCTTGCTTCCTCATTTCCTTGATTTTGTGAAAGCCCAGGCACCCCTCATTCCCCTCTCCCCCCTTTTCAAGCTAACTAAAATATTTATATACAAAAAACAACAGAAATTGTCATAATAGCAACAAACCAAACTTTGGCTTGAAAAATAAGACACCAAAAAAAACAGAAATAGAAGTGGCCAACAGGCTGGCAGTTTGGTGTCAACTTGTTCCAGAGAATGAACACTGTTAGAGTCTCTAGCTTAATTAAGATTTCCGGTGCCTGTCTCTCTTCAGGCTTCCTCTCCAGCATCCTTGGTGCAAGCACTGAGAAGGTACAACAAGGAGTGGGGGCAAAGATGGGAGCCATGTGCGGCTGGATCAGTATGTCTCAATAGGCCGGCTCATTGAAGTGTTTCAGGATGTCTCTGTTCCTAGATCGACATCAGGGGGCAGATGATGAAATGAACTGAGCAGGCTTCAGCTACAGGTCCACCCCCTAGCTGCCCTTTCAAGGGTGAAATGTCACCCAGTACCAATTTAGGCAGGCCATGGAGCCAAAGGGAATTGTGCTTCTCTAACAGGTAGGGTTTTATTAAAGGTAAAAGCTGCAGAAAATCTGCAAGAGGTGCCAAGAAAGTTCTGAAAGCTGAGAGGGTAATGCAGGATCTCTTCTGCTAGTTCAACTTCCAAATTAGCGATAGATATTTGAAAGCAGTGGCTTGTTGTCACATGCATGCTTCTATAGTAACTTACAAGGCACCCACTGCATTAAATAAAGGGCATTCCACATACATTTTTTTAAAAAAAAATCTAAGGGAGCAAATCTCTGTGCTCCCCGTCTTCCTAACACCCCTCTCAGCTAAAAACTTGCAATACTTCCGAAAGCTAAGTAGTATGGATGCAGATTTTTCTCTCTGGAGTGGAGTGGGAGGTGATAGATAACCCACTAAAGTTTCTGGGCTGTGTATCAAGGCAAAAGTTTTCTCTTTTTAAATTGTTTTGAAACATGTTTCAATTTTTTCAGATGCCAAAGGTATATAAGGGTGAATTCCGGAATAGTTGTGACACAGAAGATTGTCACTACCAATTCTGCCGTTTTTGTGGGATCATGAATCAGGACACATTTTCTGTCTTATTCTCATGTATTTTTTCAGTAGCATTCTTGCAGCCAAGCTAATCAGCTCACGATGAAAAGAAGATCTTAGATTTTTGGAGAGCTGAATTGTTGAGAGCGGCGCTGGTACAAGCTTTCTCCATCATGTTCAATTCTAACTTCAGGATGTGCTGCAGCTCTGCCATCAGATTCCTGATTATCTCAAAGAGAACTCTCTTTGCCATGGCTTCAGGTATGATAGTCATTGTCTCCCGTCTGCTGCTCCTCCAGAACAGAAAAGAGGGAGAGGCTGGATAGACAGGAAGACCACAGCAAGTGAAAGAAACAGAGGAGAGCCTTGGTAGAGGGGCAATAATCACTAAAGTAAAGTGTTTGGAGAGAAGCAGAAGATAAAATATTCTTTTCAAGTCTTGACCCCTAAAACCATTAACAGACGAAGTCTTTGGGCAGCTTTGAGGAGCATTGTCTTGGAAATTGTAAAATCTTGATGCTTCTGGAACTGTCCTGAGCCCATGTGTGCCAGAAGGCAATAAAATGGGGGACATTTGGGTCTCCAACAGCATGCAGGTTCCAGCTGCAGCCAATGAGAATGGCCCTCCGGGGGGAGAGGGGCTCTTCCTTATGTCACTGAGGCTTCAGGCACCAGACCCATGTAAAATATAAACGCCTGCATGTTCCTGATTTAATTCCATGATGCTGTTTCCTAAGGATGCTCCTTAGCTCTATTAATCTCTTTTGTGATTGGTAGGATAAGCTACGAATATACAGACATGGAAATTCATTATGTTCACCACAGTTTAAAAAAAAAACAACCCAAAAAAACAACAACCCAAAAATGCACAATCTTTGGAACAAAAGAATTAAAGGCAGAAATTTAAAGGAAAAAATACATATTCAAAGAACATAGTGAGGTATAAAAAAGTATTTCTCTTGTTTTTTCTTTTGTTTTCCTCCTCTTCTTGCTATAGAGTTCCTCTACTAGTAAATATTGCAATAGCCAGGCCTCATGAACTGGGGGGGCTGTCCCACTTGCAGGGGGGCTCATGTCACTTCAATAAGGGGCGAATCGGCTGTAGCCTCCTCGGTATAAACTTGCCTGTAGAGGTGAACAGAGGGAAGAAAGCAACAATTAGAATACTGGGGGAGAGGCCCATGTCACTTGCAAGGTCTTCCTTCCTTCACTTCAAAATCCAAGGGGAAATTTTGCAAGAGTTTAATTTCAGATAAAAGAGGACAGATATTCCAGTGTCAGCATAAAGAATTGTGCATCCATGAATTTAAAGCCAATTTCAAATAGAAGTCACTCTCAGGCAATAGAATGGCATCTGCAGACAGCTCATTCCTTGCAGAAAACCTGGAAATGCTTGAAAGTAAAGGGATGGAAAGCTGGGTGCTACAACTTAATTTCCAAATGAACCTGCTAGAAATTATGACTCAGTCCTCTCAGCTCAATAATATGCTGCCCAGTTGAAAATTAAGACTTGGGCCCATCAATTAAATTTGCATGGTTCATAAAAATAAAGTTATCGAACTGGATGTTAACAAGACAATATATCAGCAACTTTGACTCAGGAATTATAATTGGCAATGAATACCTATACAATGCATGTACATACAGAAATGCTGCTTTAAAGTCTTGACTGTTTCTGAGACCTTATCTGGGAACCTTGAGGAAACAGTTATATTCAGACATCAACTGCCATGCGGGGATTCTGCCACTGCAGTCCCTTTGGTGGGACTGGGAGTGGATGGACTTTTATCTCTCCATTTTTAATCATTCCTCAACATGCATAAGATGAACCATCACCCTCTCTTTGCCAGGTTTGCTGGCAAAGACAAAGCATCGTGTAGGAGGAGAGAAGACAAAACATACTCACCACAGCTCCAACTCCATAGCTAGCGGCAGGGGCAAGGGCGTGGTAAGGGTCTGCAGTATACACCCTGCCATAACTGAGGAAGGGGGGAAGGGGGGAGAAAGAAAAGTCACTTCAAGAAAAGCCTTGGTAGGGGCCACTGTCCCAAGAAGAAAGGTAAAACGAATAAATCATCCCCTCTTCTAGATCCAACCTAATTCAGGAGGGAGTCATTAGGCTGGATACACAGAGCTGCCACCCCATATTCAAAAAAGAGACTCCAGAAGATGTTAAATAGAAACATTATTTTAAAGAATGTCCCCTTCCATGGAAAGGAAGTTTTCAGTGGTGTTCCAAACACTTGTGCCATAAAAGATTCACCAGAAGAGTCTGGTGGTCTTAGATTCGCAAGAAATAAAGCAGAGACTATGCTCAAACTCTGCTTGAACACAAGGGGCTCTCATAGCATCCAGAGCCCACAGTGTTGCAAGGGAGGAAAAAAGTCTATGGGTGCCAGGGTGCCACAGTTCTGCCAAACAACTGGTTTAAGTGGTGCTACAATTTGAAAGGTTCAGAACAGGAGTGAAAGCTACATAAATCATACAGTAGAGTCTCACTTATCCAAGCCTCGCTTATCCAATGTTCTGGATTATCCAACGCATTTTTGTAGTCAATGTTTTCAATACATCATGATATGTTGGTGCTAAATTCGTAAATACAGTAATTACTACATAACATTACTGCATATTGAACTACTTTTTCTGTCAAATTTGTTGTTAAACATGATATTTTGGTGCTTAATTTGTAAAATCATAACCTAATTTGATGTTTAATAGGCTTTTCCTTAATCCCTCTTTATTATCCAACATATTCGCTTATCCAACGTTCTGCCAGCCCATTTATGTTGGATAAGTGAGACTCTACTGTACTTTCAAATACTTTGTTCCCTCACAAGTCAGACTCAACTGTAACAATGATTAGCCTTGGCACACACTACTTTTAGTAAAGGATCTGAGACCACTAAGCAACTGTAGCTATTTCTGCATGGAGAAATGGGGGCACATCAAAAATACAATAGACTTTAAACTCAGCAGTTGTACAGTTAGTCTTCCATATTTACAAGTCTTTTGTGGATTTGACTAAAATTTACTCTCTAGGAAATCTAGGTACTCCAGTCTGATTCCATCATAAGCCGAAAGACTCACACATTCCTACAGATATGTTCTTTCAAGTTTGAAAATAGCTATTTTTAAATTTAATTTTCACTTTGGCAGGGATCCTACTCCCAGTGAATGTGAAGGGCTGACTGTATACATAGGCTTGGTAATGGTGAATAAAGTCAAAATGGCTGCAATTAGCCATGCTCCCCACTACATGATTGAAGAAAAGAAGTCTGCTTTGAGAAGTCTGTTTTAGGTTGGTCTAAGTTGGCCTAAAATATTTTAATAGGAAACAACTGCTGGTCTAGCTATTGAAGAAAAGGGAGAATCATTGTTCCTTCCCAGTGATCAGTTTGAAGCCCTGAGTCACGCCACTGCCTTTATGGGGATCTCCTACCATCAGCATTGACTAAGGATAATATCGTCATTAGTGCTGACCCCTGAAGGAAAATATCAGGCCATATCTTCTCAGTTACCACCATATCCAAAGCATGTTGGAGGTAGGCTTACTTTCTACCATACACAAGAGCTCAAAAGGGTTATGGTGTGCTGCTACCTATGGTTGCACAATGGCCTCCAGTAACAAGCCTGGGTATCAGTCAAGGATGTACTAGCTTTGTGATCACAGAAAGGTATTATGCAGTCACACACCATTTATCTGTAACATATTTCCCTTATGTGCTTCTTCCACCAGGAAACAGAAGGAAGAGTGAGCAAGACAGGCCAACCATCTGATTAAAGCTGGACATGTTGTGTGGACACCTTCATAGCATGTAAATGCACAGCATTTTAATATAAAAATTGTAAAACTGCAGGAACACCAACTGATGAAGGAATGCTTGTGAAACAGAACAAGTAGTTCTAACATGCAGAAACCAATACATACTATTGCACATTATCACTGCCCTCCCTTGCTCCGAAAAGGTGGTGTGATCACCATAACCTCCCCCTCCCCACTTCCTTACATACCCATCGCTGTAAGCCGCTGCAGCGGCTGCAGCAGCAGTGGCTGCTGTGGCGGTAGCAGGCTGTGCATATCTGTAGGCTGCATATCCACCCTGCAGGAAAGAAGAGAACTGACTTTATAGATACCAGAATCCTCTCACAAAACTGAATGATATACACAACACACAGAGAGGAAATGTTTCAAACTGCATCAACTCTCACGGCACAATAACTCATGAAAATGTTCTTCAACCCATATACATGGGCATTTAGAAAAATAACCCCCGCCCCTGGCTCAAGTGGTTGTCTTGGATGGTAGCAGGTGGAGGAATCTTGTTACTTACAAAAAGCCTCTAATAGGAAGTTCGGACGGAATAGATAGTGCAATTGTGATCTCTATAGAAAAATTAACACCAAAAAGAAAGAGAAAGAAACTAAAAAACAAACAAAGATGTAATCCTTCCAACTGTCCCTGGAGAAAAACACTACCTGAGAACTTTTTATTATTTTGGGGGGGGGGGGGGGGACATGTGCTGCACAATGTAATAATTATTTTAATCAAACCAATGCTCTTGAGAAAATGACTATCGCTGTGACTCCTATCCTATAGTGTTGAAATTTGAGAAAAGGGAGAAAGTTCCAGTGTCTAAGTCCTCAGGTTTCTGGCCTTCTCATCCCTCACATTATGGGCTGGCCAGAATCAAAAGAAGAGGTAGCCCAAGGGAAAATCAATCAATGCTATCACACCTAAGGGAAGTCAATGCATAATATGATCTGCATGGACAGACAAACACATGTAAAAAGCTTACAGCAAAACATTTCTAAAATTGGATGAAGTCTTCTAAGGTCTAAAATCCATCATAACTGACTCTTCTCAAACTGAGGGCAATCTTTGGGAGAGATGTTCCAAAAATTGAAAACAGACTGTTTTCAAATTTTCGAGCCATGTAGATTGTCAAATAACTAAAATCTAGTCTTCTAATGAACACCTCCTTTCTCCCTTATTTCTTCTGTCTATTCAGAATGATTTGAGAAAAATATTTCAGATTCTCATCACTATGCCCAAGTCTTCCCCTTCCAAAATTGTTGTTGTGACTTCCTTTTGGCTTTCCCAACAGCAGCCTTAAAATCTTGGCCTTTGAGACTCTCCCCTTGGTTATGCTCTGTGGTTTTTCTCGTTTCATTTACTCCCTCTCATTTAAAGAGCATCTTCAGCCTCTTCGTGTGAAAGCTGTCCTCTTTTTTCATTACAGCTCTCCATAAAATCTTCTACAAGGTCTTCCTTGGGCTATTGTACCTCACATCTTCTATATACTTGCTGCTATCTACTCCATGTCACTATTTAGCAGACGTTGACTTTCAATTTTAATTTCAAGAACACAATCAGTTTTGACCTGCCTGTCGTAAGTAGAAGACTTCTGAGCAGGAATTGCATTTCACAGAATCATAGCATTTTTCATTTATATTATAAAATAACCAACATGTTATTGAGCCCACTAAAGATAAAGAGTTATAAAGAGATAATATCATGTTCCTCTTCTAATGCCTGACTCTGATGTTTGGTGAAGAGTGGACTTTAGGGAACAATCTTTCTCTGTTGCTAGGCCTATTAAGTTACTGCTTTGTAAATAAAAAAGTGGTGTTTAAGAACACAAAAATGCTGCAGGCTGCCATGCAAACATCAACATGACAGAAGACTGCACATTCTGACTGTAATTAAAATGGTTAAAAACATATTTAAGACAGAGGATGTAAAAAATAATATACAGTATTAGAATTATGGGTATCCTGTGGAATGGAAAGATGTGTTATTTAACCATATTTTCCTATTTTTAACATATTTTAGTTGTACAGTATTTTGTTTTATTTTATATCTCTATCTCTGAAACTAAGGAATTTTTTTTCCATTTCAGTCTCTTGAACTTGGATTTCTTTGTATCTTTAAACATCTTGTGTCACATATTGGAAGAAACACAAGTTATAAATAAAATAACATAAAAAATCAATTAAACAATGTAGGCTACTCTAAAACAATAAGCCATTTTGAGCCAACATAGCAACTACTGTCCAAAGGCTTCAAAAAAGCAGTGTTTATTTCTTCCTCTGTTTAACATCTATAACTGTGAAAAATAATTACTATTTCAATTTTATTCTTCTGGATTTTACTGGAGGCACTGTATTTTGAAGGGAGAAATGAAAGAAGAGAGGGAAATCTGAGGCAAAAGGTCATGCTCGAAGTATAGAAACAGTTCACCTGAAATGAAAATTCATTGTGGACATAACATTTTGTCTCCATCCAGGTGTTCCATGGCAACGAAGCCCTAATAATTACTGTAGAATTTTGACTTGTTCCATTTCTATAATAAAACAAACCCTTAGGGGGGGAATGCCTCAAAATGGCTGACCTTGAGAGCAAAAAAAAAGAGCTCTTCTCCTTGATTTAGCTACTAGAAATGAATGAGCATAACTCTGAAACTGGTATCACTTCATGCCCTCTGCTACAGCAAAATGGAAAATGTCTCTGCTGTTTCTCTTCTTGAACTGTGAAAGGTTGTGACTCTAAGCTTCCCTAGAGTTTTAAGGGGTTTTTTTTGTTAATCCCAATGAGTTGCTCACAAAAAGCTGAAACAAAAATTTGCAGCAAGATCACAATAAAGATCCAGATACAGATTTGCAGCAACCATCATTTTCTTTTCCTTAAAACAGGCTGTATAACTACTGATACATATGATACTCAAGCATGTTCAGATGTCACTGCCACTGTCCTTGGCAACAATGACAACTGAGCAGCAGCTTGCCTCAAAATGTACCCAATGTACTCTTTCCCCAAAATATTTTTCTACTGACATTTGAGAAACATGAGGATGCGATGCAGTTTGAAACTAAGGAAAGATTTTTTTTCCATCTCAGTCTCTTGAACTTGGATTTTTTATAAACAAAAGAAGGATTTAATAAGGGTAAGGAAAGACGATGATGTAGCATTTATGAAATTAAGAAAAATCAAAACAAAACTAAGCATGCTGACATTTGGAACTAAAAACAACCAGCAAAATCACCACGTTCAGACTCATATTGGCTAGTTCTATCTATCCCAGCATTCTCTTGGGACAGCAGTTTGCCCTAGGCTCTACCACAAGCTCGGTGAAGTATACAGCCTCAATTACTAGAGCGTGCAGCCACAACGACCTGCTATTACAGAAACAGTCACCACTGAAGTTAACATTCCAAACCTTAAACAATTCCCATACACCCCCAATTTTTTTTAAAGTCTCCCACCCTAACCCTGTCTCACACCACAAAATGTTAATAATTATAACAAGCAATAACCCATCTGTTATATCAGAGAAGGGAACAGAGACTCCATTGAGAGGTTTAGAGCGAGATGTTAACATTTCTTCAGCTGACTGCACGACAAACGGGAAGGAAGGGAGGAAAAAAATTCATTGGAAAAACAAAGTTAAAAAGAGCGGATGTGTATTTTCTGATAAACATGCATTGATGCAGATGTGAAATTGTTAATATAAAATAAATGATGTCTATGTATGAATGATCACATCTGTATGATATGAAGTTTTTCACACTCTTATTATGTATGCATTAAATAAAACCAAGAACATATTTCCTGACATGTTCCTCACTGAAGAAAAAGGAGCATAAGCATGTAACTGTTGGGATGGATGAATCCTGCTTGCAATTTAGCAGATCACAATGCAAAGAGAATATGGGGAAAATACATTTCTTATTTCTTCCCTACCTTAGGTAAATTTTAAACATGCATGAAATAAGATACATAATTCCCAAAGAGTTATGTATCTATTTGCACAGCAGGATTTTTTTTTGTTTAGGAGGCTCCTGCTTTGAACTAGTAAGTTCCTCATAACTGGATAGAAAATGCTTAGGACACTTGTAATAGTTCACTTCTTGAAGCTTCAGCTGCACTAACTTAACAGGGACAATAATTTTCCCTGCCCAGAAACCTTCAGGCTTGACCCCAAATAATATTCTATACTTCTCTGTAGATACTCACATTAGTTTATGTAGAATACTTAATCCCAATTACTGCAGGACATTCTTTAAAAGAATGTAGAATGTTTCTGTCAACCAGTGAAAGGGAGAAAGCATGACCAACTGCTCCATACTTCTTTTCAATTGGACAGTAATACATTTATTTTTCAAATGGTCTGATTTTGATCTCTAGGTTTTTTGTGCCAAAACTTGCAATTTCAGTTAGGTAACAGACAACAATCACTTTGTTTTCACCTTCAAAATCAAATTGGTAACTGTGAGCATGTGATGCCAGACACCTTTCTCCTACAAGCAAGAGATCCTCACAAACTCTTATCTGAAGTAGGCAGCAGAAGTGGGGTGATGGAGAATGTGGTTGTCAATATTTTAACAGGAAACACATAGTTAGCATGAAGGGCTCTTCACAAAATAGCCTGGGGCAATAGATGGAAATAACACTGACTGTCCAAGTGCTGCTATCAAGGTAGGAAGGGGAAATAGCTTTCACTTCGTTTAGAGTTGGCTGAATGACTTGGTATGTCTGAAGTGCTCCAAGGAGCTGTCTTTAATTATCCTTTCCCATCATATGTATACATGAAGAGCCCTACAGACTTGGTACAAGGGTCTCATTTGTCAGTTACATTGGCTACCTTGAGCAAAACAGCAAAAATGCATTAAGGTCAATCCTACAGCTTTCTGTAAAAATCATCAGAAGTGGCAGGAGTCAAGGTAATGGCTCAATAACCAAAGGTAGAAAAAATCCCCTTTGGCCATTCGGGCAGCCACCTACCTCCAAAAAAATAGCCTGTGGTTTCAGTATCTGTCTCAATAATAGCATAAGCTTAACAAAAACAAGAAACTGTCTTGTTGAGTAAAGCATGTTTGCTATTGTACTGAAACTGTTAAGGAAGATTTTTGAATTTGCTCTTGCTTGCGTTTAAAGTATTATTTAAAAGTATTTAAAGTATTATATCTTCTTTTTTGTCAGTTGCTTGAGAGTTTTGGTTAACCGAGTTCTGGTTTCTCATTGTAGCAAAACACAACACACATACACTCAGCTTGCTGTGTCTGCAGATTTGTCTTCTGATCCACTTGGAAAAAGTAAAATCTTAGCTCTTTGTCTCATATCCTATCACACTATTTCTCGACATACTAATGTTCTGATAATGTTACATACTTGAGCACCATCTGCTGGAAAGTTCTTTTTTTTTTTTGCTTACTAAGTTAAACATAGAACATTTTCTCCTCCATGTCACAGTCATGACATTCCCAAAGCATATGTTTGTGTAATGCATATGCAATGGCAGAAAGGACAAACTACTTATTACCAGTTCCTGTTGGTTTTGCATGGTTTCACTCATGCCCATTCTAGTCTCTTTCTGCATCAGTGTGAAATTCTTTTAGATAATGTAGAAAAATTCAAAATATTTTGATAATATTCTTCTTACACATTTTTGCTTCTTTTTGGAACTGAAAACTGCATAGCAAAAATTGGGGCAGTACCAATATCCCACAGAATATTGTGTTTAAACACAGTTCAGTCCAGGAAGAGCAAATCAGGTTAGCTTTCTTAAAGATGTGGCCAAATGAAATCCTCAAGCAACCCTAATAACATGTGAACTGATGGTTTTCTGTTTTTATCAGTGTCCCTTAATCTGATGTCTCACTGATCTTTTGGACTATATCTTCTTGAATTCCTGATCAGTGAATATACTGACAGTCTGAAGTCTGAAACTTCAGGAGGCCACCAGACTGGAGGGCTTCCTCTTTTTATATTACAGAAATGAGCAATTCCTAAGGCTTAAATCAAATGTCACAGTAGTGTACAGATGGTGGTACAATAAAACTTTCTTTCTCTCCTCATCCAACACCAAAACCCTTCTTTAGAGGACTTCACAGAACTCCCAAAGGATATTTTATGGATCAACATGAATTGTAGGAAGAAATCTTTCCCTCTTCCTTATTCTGTTCTACAGAAAAAGGTTGCCCCATCAATGGAAGAACTCCACTGGATCATAATCTGTGACTGCAATCACAGAAACAGCTGGTAATTCCATCTGTTATCCACCAGGAAGTTACCATCTCAAATGAGGGGAAAATAGCTAGCTAGAAGTAGCTTAAGCCACACTCACAACATAGCAGTTTAATTCTCTTAGGAGTCATGATCGTATCCATGGACCTCCAGTTTCAGAAATGTATTCCTTTACTGGCAGCTTTTCTGATGAAATCAGAACCCTAGTATCAATCTCTGAAGCTGACAAAAATGCTCTGCAAATGTAAATGTGTGATACTAAAAGAATAGAGGCAACAAGGACACTACTGCAATTCAATTCAGAGAATGAGGAGTCTTGGCTCTAGGGTGCTCTCAGAAATCAGCTTATATACTGTCGGCAATCACCCCATTCCAGTAAATAGGTGAAGTAAGTGATTTTGGTAAATCTTTGAAGCCTAGAATTCATCAGGAGACTACCAAATTTCTATGTGAGGGATCGTTTGTTGAAATGGGAGGACAGACAGGAATCGATTAAGTTTTCTTCCAAGAATGCTTTGCTAAAAGCATGAATAAAGAACTTAGGAAAAGTAGATATACTTTGCAGTAGTTACATATAAGGAAACAAGACAAGAAGTTTGGCTGATTTGCTACTCCTCTTTAGGAAACTCTCAAATCTGTGCAACATTGAAACAGAGGAGTTTTGATCACATGCTCACAAACATATGCTGGCCTTTTTAAATAAAAAAGACTCTGTTCCCATCTCTAATTTGGCGCTGGAACGGTTAGTATTAATTCAAGAGTTTGGTTTTTTTCACTGCAATCCACAATCTGATTGGTTGGCAGGTCACACTGGCACGCCTACCTGAGGTATTTTAGCGCTAATGATTGGTTCCTGTAAGACTATTCTATAACAGAACACAGGAAGAGCAGTTCAAAAACACAGCTGTGGAAAGAAACAATCACACAAAAAGCCCACCAAAGGGTTTACCAGCCTTTTCTTTCCAGAGGATGCAAGCACGCTTTTCATAGTTAGGTTTGGTCTTTTAAGACAACTGCCCCTGAAAAACAAACCCACTAAAGGAAGTTGCCTTAGAAGCTGTTCCCTCCCCTATTTCCCTGCTTCTGTGCCTTGGGGCTGATAACATCAATTTTTAATACCAAACAGCAATATATCCTGTGGGAAACTCATCACCAAGAAAATATAATAGGATAGAAAAGTGTGTGTGTGTGTGGGGGGGGGGGGGATGCAAATAGGTCAACAGATCTTAAGAACACTGTTTTCTCTCTTCTATTTGCTCTTTCCTAGGGTGTATCTACACTATAGAATTATTGTGATTTGATACCACTTTAACTGACATGACTCAACACTATAGAATCATGGGAGTTGTAATTCAGTGAGCTCTTTGGCAGAGAAGGCTAAAGACCTTGTAAAACTACAACTCCTATAAATCCATAGCATGGCGCGAAGGCTGTTAAAATAGTGTCAAACTGCATTCTCTAAAGTATGTTTGCATCTCTAGAATTAGTTTACTGTAGTTTTGTTCTCTACCTCACAACCTGTAAAGAACGGGAAATGCTTATTTTTCTCCTTTTACTTTAATAAGCTTCATTTAATGTGGTTGACTTTGCCTTATTCACTTCAACATTCTACTGCCTACAAGTACGTAAGGCTGATGCTCTCCTCATTACCTTCTACAATGGGGACTTTCCCACAAAGGCAGGAAAATCAATAGCTAACAGGTTATTACACAAAAACACCATTTGATTCATGCCAATTAAGACAGCAAAAGGCTTAGAAGTTATGACTAAGATAACTGAGATACATTTCAGTTCAGCTGACAATGAAAAGCAATTAGGAAAAGCTTTACTTTTTGCAACTCTGCAATTCCTGCTCAACCATGGACATCTACTAGGCAACCCTGGGCAAGTAACATTCTCGCAACCACAGAGAAAGGAAAAAAAGATTCTCCTTTGAATGAATCTTTCCAAGAAAACTCCATGATAAATTCATTTTAGGATCACCATGAATCAAGAATGACTTAAAGGCACAACAACAAGGTATAAAATGACATAATTGGTCATTGTGCTATAAGTCATCAAAACTGCATCCCTTAACATTTGTTAGGTAGGAAGAAAAGAAAAGTGCAATAAATGAACCTTCTCTAGGTGGATTGAGTTTTTCATATCTGGTTGAAATGCTTCCTACTTGTTGTATGTAGTATGTGTTAGAGAAGATGTCTTGAAAATGGATACAAACCAGAATCAATTAAAGGGTGACCTATTTATAATCTCAATAAATTTTACGGATATATTTTTCAACAGGAAGAATACAAATTTCACTTGTCCTAAGAAAAATATAATTGTTTGTGGGCACAATGCCTAAAATTGGGGTGTTGGGAGGGCACAAATGTGAAAACCTCTCTCTAAAATTGATATAGATAACATATGCATATAGGATTTGTTATTATGAGGTGTTCATCTGAAGAGAACTGGTTCACAGGCACATGTGAATCAGACTCCAGACTTAACCAAGTCTGTTTCTTCCCAATTTTGTACAGTTTCAGCACCTGGTATTCATTGGCTGTCTCTCATCCAAGTACTAACCAAAGCTGAGCCTGCCTAGCTTCCAAGATCACACATTATTTGATGCCTTTAGGGGTATTTACAAGATTATATATGGTGAATGAGAAGCTTGAAAGTGATGATGCCTGCTGATTGTTACACGGGGAAGCTAATGAAAACAAGCTAAGGGACAAAAAAGCAAAACCAAAACAAAAACCATGGTCCTATTTAGGAAATGAAGTTGCAAGATGTTGCAGTAAAGAATGATTGGGCAAGGTGCTATCCAAAGACAAAGTCATATGCTTATGTTTTATCTTCTTGTATTGTATATTGGCATTGAATTTTTGCCAGATTGTGAGCCGCCCTGAGTCCCTTCGGGTGAGAACTTCGGGTGAGAAATGACGGAAATAAATAAATAAATAAATAAATATGTTTTCTAAAGCATTCACATTCATATGGTTTACAAGGTTTGGTGATTCTGGAGTTTCCTTTGGATATACATAAATTAAGCCTTCAAAAGATTCAAACAGGGGAATGGGCAGGGGTGAGGAAAAGGAAAGATCTGAGAGATCCAAATTATGCCTATCAGAGATGAAAGTTTTAATGTATTAATCACCTCTCAGATTTATTACTACTAAATTGTATGAAAGAACACCTGCTGAACTGACCCTGGCAATAGTCAAGAAACCCAGGGGGCTCAGCCCTTGCACCCAGGGGCAGGTGCAGTGTCAGAGAAACATGCTTGCATTCCTAAATACATAATGTATATATCCACAAGGATGAAGAAAATTATAAGTAAATTTTATTTGAAAACACAAAACAAAAACAAAACCGTCAACCAAAAAAAAAAAAGGCTGGCTTGTCAGGGATTGGGGATGAGAAGGCTCCGGTGTGTGTACTTACATAGAGATCAGCACCGTAAAATCCGTCCTGGTAAACCACACTGCAGAAAATCCACACAAAACAAAACAAAAACAAAACAAAAACAAAAAAAGAACAGAAAACACATTCCGGTTATTGAGGACGGCAGCATGCACATGCATTTTACACAGGCAGGTGATGTATGAATCCATAACCTGGGCTTTCGGGCAGGAGCAAATCAGCAAGAGATTGTGTGTGCGCACGCACGCTAGACAGTTCCATATAATCCTCCATGCAGGTGGACAGGGCAGAAGGGGAAACAGTATGCAAAGGGGGAATGGGAAGAGATCAACCCATATGTTGTACAATAAAGTATTGTGGTTGCTGATTTTCAATAGAGCTAGATACACTAAAGAGGAGAAACCCAACCTTAATTCTAGCTGTTAACTTGGGGAAGCTTTAGTTAATCCTAAAACATGGACAAACTGATTTGATGCAATGGGCTTCAAGGAGAAGCAGCAAGTTCTTGGGGAGAAGTTCAGGAAGCGCTGGAATCCACCTAGATCAGAAACACACCAATATTTGTGTATAATTCTGCATCTTACAGCCTTGTGCAATAATTTATAACATCCATACATCACCCATTTTATACCCTGTACACTAGACATGCGGTAAGATTTGGCTGATCACACCAGCATGCAAAGTATTATTATTCAGCACCTTAAAAATACTGATGCAACACCTCAGAAAGGGGATGAGGACCCAAACCAATCAATTCTGATCAAGGTAAGCACAAATAAATGTAACCAAAGGAAGAAATACCCACAATGCATTGCTTTCACAAGCAGAGATAATGAGCTAAATAAGTTAGGCAATTTGATCCAAGATCCAAGAACTAAAAAATTAAAGGACAGGGACATCCTGATATTAACAACACATTCCATAGCAGAGAGTAGCACTTGGAAAGTTTAGCTGCACTGGAAATCTTTTGAGTTTGACAGCCACTAAATATGTGTCTTGCAGAATTTCCAGAGGCAAAATACTGGGGATGTGGAAGCTCCAAGACTTACTAGAACTTTTCACAGTACAAACCATTTTGCTCTGGTAGGGCCAGGGAAGGAAAAGGAAGGAAAAGAAGGATTTGCCACAGCCCTGGTTATGAATGCATGCTAGAGCACTGCACAGCTTTCCCCTGCTTTATTTCCATGGGCAGCTGAATGCTAAATCACTCACATTAAAAGCATTAGTTCCCCATATATGAGATTCTTGTGTGCATATATCTGGCTTACCAGGTAATGTTATCACAGGCTAGGAGGAAGGAGGCAGTATTACGTGTAATATTTTTCCATATGCCAACTGGAGTGCAAAATGATGTCAACTTTCTCCCACTCTGCCCAGAACACACTCACCTATAGGAAGTTACAAACAACAAGGCCAGAATACCTTGGCCATAAGTCTGCCTTTGTATCATCAGGGTTCTACAGTGATGTTTATGTTTGCTTAAGTTTGTGGATATATGGATATCAAATAGTATCCAAGTCACTATCCACTTCCTATGAAGAAATTTACATTCAAATTTTGATCTAGCAAAACACAACTGATGAGAAATAGACTACTTTCTTACATATAAAATCAATTAATTCAACAGGGAAAACAAGGCTATGTATTATAGGATGGAGAAAAATTTGGTGTCTGTCTTTCATTTCTGGTATTGATTTATCTGCTTCATGTTGTTAATAAAATTGTGTTTGGTTGCTCCAGTGACATCCTGAAACAGTGAATTCCAGAATTCTCACATTGATAAACCACTTTTTATAACATTGCAGTTTATGAGTGTCCTCGTTTTCAGCAAATTTATTCCCTGAAATATATCATCCCACTCTTATGATTTATTTTAACATGCTAAGGGGAGAAAAATAACATGTCACCTAGTAACAATGACTCCTCAGCCCCCCCCCCCCAATATATTTACTTAATTTGTTAATCTTCCTCTCTGTGATATATTGAGACATACTGTATCATCAAAATATTCTAATCTTCTTAAAAATATATATTAATAAAAGTTTCCTCCACTCCCGCCCTCCCCCCATACCTTCCACCCCCCTGGAACAGCAATTCAAAATATTGTCAATACATCAGTTTAACCATGTGGAATGCCTGGTTCAAGGTGCTGTATCTTTCGTCTCCGTCTATTTTGTCAATTTGCACAGTGCATTTCCTGAACCAATCTTGATCTTTTAGGCTATTTGTATATATATATTTCTTTTGAATGATGAAGTCATTAATTATATATTCTGATATATAAGCCCACCAGGTTTCTACATCCCATTTTGTATCGTCCCTCCATCCTCGGGCTATCATGGCATATATTTTAGGATCTCTGTCCAATTATTGTTATCTTCCTTTACCTTTACTGTGAGAGACATGTACAGTAGAGTATCACTTATCCAAGCTAAACGGGCCGGCAGAAGCTTGGATAAGCGAATATCTTGGATAATAAGGAGGGATTAAGGAGAAGCCTATTAAACATCAAATTAGGTTATGATTTTACAAATTAAGCGCCAAAACATCATGTTATACAACAAATTTGACAGAAAAAGTAGTTCAATACGCAGTAATGTTATGTTGTAATTACTGTATTTATGAATTTAGCACCAAAATATCATGATATATTGAAAACATTGACTAAAAAAATGGCTTGGATTATCCAGAGGCTTGGATAAGTGAGGCTTGGATAAGTGAGACTCTACTGTATCTAGTTTTGTCCCATATTAATTCTTTCCCTATTATTTCTTCCATTATTTTTCTATAAAAGTTCTGAATTTTTCTACAGTCCCACCACATGTGGGAAAATGTACCTATTTCCCCACAGTTGTGCCAACACTTATTTGAAGTATTTCCCGTTATGTGTGCTAATTGGAGTGTGGTTCTGTACCATTTGGATATTATTTTCCTTTGGGTTTCTTTAATCCCTATATGTTTAATTTTATGAATATTATCAATCCAAGACCCAATTAATTTCTCAGTAAAGTTTTTTTTCCTGTTTCCAGTTATCTATAAGGGTTGTTTTTCTGTTGTAAGTTAAGGTGATTAGTTCGTCATACAATAGCCCAATCATTCCTTTATCCATTTCTATTTTCCTTTTAATTATTCTATCCAGTGGGGTTTCAGCTACTTCTCTTTTTTCATGGCCTGAGTTTTACTGGACAGCCCTAACCATACTATCCAGTTCCCTTAACCACATTTGTCTTTTATTTTATCCCACTTTAATATTTCTCCTTTGGGATTCATAATGTCCCCAATCCTTTTGATACCGTTTTCCTTCAGTGCCCTAATTAGATTTGTGAATGTCTTATCCTTATTTTCCAGTGTTTCTAGTGGGAAAGGGTCAATTTTATTTATTTGTAATTTATTTTGCCATTTTTCCAGATTAACAACATTGAAAAACAGAGAACCGCTTTTAAATTCTTTAAGTCTTTTCTATCTATTCTCTCTCCCAATCAAAATATTCTAATCAAAACACCCTCTACATAAAAGGTTTTCTGTAGCGTCTTCAGATTCCAGCTATAGCAGAAGGTGAATTACTAGTCAATTTTACCAAATTAACTTGCGTAACTCAGAACAGCAGCCTGTTCTCTGTTGTTTGCCTTCAACTGGCAAACAATTCAATGTCAGTTGAATATGGACAGGTTGCTCACCTGTAACCATGTTTCTTCGAGTGTACTCTGTGAATTCACACTAATGGAGAAGCTGCGCCTGCGCAGGTTCCGACGGAAACTCTTCCAAGCTGAAGTTCAAATTTTGGCGGTAACCACGCCCCCCTTCCCAAGGGGCATATAAGGCAGCCCCAGGCGCCCGCTCTCCAGTTCCTACGCCGCCAAGGCAACGAGAAAGGGAGAGGTTTGCCAGAGGGGAAGGAAGGGCGGGTTTGTGTGAATTCACAGAGTACACTCGAAGAAACATGGTTACAGGTGAGCAACCTGTCCTTTTTCTTCGTGTACTCTGTGAATGCACACTAATGGAGACTAACACGCTAAGGTCCCGGATGGTGGGACAAGGCAAACTCGAGAATCAGTGAATGTCCAAACACATGTTTATTAGGACATAGAAAAAACAACCGTCCCAAGGGACCAGTGCAATAAATTGTCCGAAAGGACCAGTGCAATGCAACATGAGCATCATAGAAGAAGAACATAACATGGAAGGAATTTTTCAATAAACATGATAGAGAAAAATACACAATTGCGTAGTGCATATAAACGCTCTCCCAGGGGGAGAGGGACAAACACATCTTGGTCTTTGGCATATCCGCCAGGGCCAACGAGGCGGTACAAAGCAACAGAGCAACTGCTCAATACAATCATGGGAAAAAACACATATCCCTAGAGGCAGGTATGGGGAAAAACCCCGTCCAGCTTGAAGGAGAGGTATAGAGAGTCACCTGTGGGTGAACATGAAGAGAAAAAACGTCTGAGAGTCAGGAGAGGCAAGATGAGAGTACTGATCTTGCAAAGGCCGAGTCTTTAAGGGCTTTACTGTCCAGCCTGTAGTGAGAGACAAACGTGAGAGGGTTTGACCAGATAGCCGCTTTACATATGGAGTCAAGCGGAATACCCCTAAGGAAGGCGGTCGACGCCGAGAGGCCCCTAGTCGACCTCGGGCGGATGGAAGGAGGGGGAGGTCGCTTGGCTAGTTCATAGGCCAACTCAATGGCCTGAGCGATCCAGTGGGACAGTCTTTGGGAAGAAATGGGATTACCCAACTTGTCCTGGGCATAGGCGACAAAGAGTCTTTGTGACTTACGAATGTCCTTAGTACGATCCCTGTAGAAAAGAAGTGCTCTCCGAACGTCGAGAAGGTGCAGTTTTTGCTCGAGAGGAGAGGAGGGGTTAGAGAAGAAAGCTGGTAAGACAATGTCCTGGTTGAGGTGGAAGGCTGACACCACCTTAGGAAGAAAGGTAATGTCCGGGCGAAGAACAGCGCGGTCATGGTGGAAACGAAGATAAGGCTCGTCGACTCTGAGGGCAGCGAGCTCGGATGGCCGTCGTGCCGACGTGATCGCCACCAGAAAGGCCAACTTCCAGGAGAGCAGGCGTAGATCGGTCGAGGCAAGCGGTTCGAAGGGAGCAGAAGACAGCTGAGAAAGTACAAGTTCGAGGCTCCAGCCCGGCGTAGGTGGTAGCGACGGCGGGCAGATGTTATTGTAGCCCCGGAGAAAGGTTTTGATCAGGTGGTGAGAAAAAAGAGATGGCTGGCCGTGGCGCTGAAAGGACCAGGAAAGAGCTGCGAGATAAGCTTTTATAGAGGCAAGAGAAAGTTTCTTCTCGACGAGAGTCATGAGGAAGTCGAGGACCACCGATACCGAGGTCGGGAAGGTGTCGACGTTACGGGATCGAAGGAAGGCATGAAAGCGAGAGAGTTTGTAGGAATAAGCCTTGGTAGTAGACGGCTTATGGGCTGCCCGCAGGACGTCTCGCAGATTCTGCGGAAGAGAGGCTAGGTAAGAATCTTCCATGCAGTGAGATGAAGGGAAGAAAGGTCCGGGTGAAGAATTTTGCCGTCCTCCCGTGAGAGAAGGTGCGGCGAGAGAGGCAGAGGGTGAAACGAACCTCTGGAGAGGCGAAGAAGGGCTGGATACCACGGTTGGCGGGGCCAGGCCGGAGCTATGAGAATCGCCGTGACCGAGATCGAGAGAAGTTTTTCGAGAACTTTCGGTATGAGGGGAATCGGTGGAAAAAGATAAAGCATCTCCGCCGACCAGTCCAGAAGAAAGGCATCCCCTAGGCAGCCGGGGAAAGAGTTCGGGGGGAGCCTCGCTCCGTAGCGGGGTAGCTGGGCGTTGTGGGGAGACGCGAAGAGATCCAGAGTAGGGCGCCCCCAGAGGCGGAACAGACCGTCGAGGACCTCGGGATCGAGCTTCCATTCGTGAGAGGAAGAAGTCATCCTGCTGAGGGCATCCGCTAAGCCGTTTTGGGCGCCCGGTAGGTGGATTGCAGAGATCTGTACGCCGTGGGCTATGCACCAAATCCAGAGACGAGAGGAGAGGAGCATTAGTTTCCTCGAACCCGTACCACCCTGTTTGTTGATGTAGAATACTGCTACTAGATTGTCCGATTGAATGAGGATGGACTTGTGGCGGATGAGGGGGGAGAATGCTTTTAGGGCTTTGAGAATGGCAAGAAGTTCGAGGAAGTTTATGTGGTTGGCCCTCTCTGACGGGGACCAAAGATTTTGAACCGTTAGACCGTTCATGTGGGCTCCCCAAGCGTAGGTGGAGGAGTCTGTGGTTATGGTTAGCGATGGCGGGGCTGGATGGAAAGGAAGGCCCTTGCACACGTTTTGGTGAGACATCCACCATGAGAGAGACTGTCGGACGGACGACGGTACCGACAGGTATCTGGAGTTGTGGTGGTGGAACGGTTTGAAAGTGTCTATAAACCACCTTTGCAGGGTCCGAAGGCGCAGCCTGGCAAACGGGGTCGTGAGAACCGTGGAGGCCATGTGGCCTAGAAGGACCTGAATGATACGGGCTCTGACCCTCCGGGCAGATCGACAAAGGGCGATATGGTGGCGGAGAGCCAGGAATCTGTCGAACGGAAGTGACACAGTCTCTGCGACGGAGTCGAAGAGGGCCCCGATGAACCGGATTCGGGTTGACGGGGAGAGATTTGACTTCTCGGAATTGAGTTGGAGGCCGAGAGATTTTAGAAGACGCAGCGTGAAAGAGACGTGATTTTGGAGAAGAACCGGGTCGGGTCCGACGAGAAGCCAGTCGTCCAGATAAGGAAAGACCGTGATGCCATGTAGCCTGAGGTGAGCCGCTACGGCGGCGACAACCTTGGTGAAGACCCTCGGGGCCGTGACGAGACCGAAGGGCAAAACGGTAAACTGGTAGGTTTGGTCGAGAACTTTGAAGCATAGGAACCGTCTGTGCGCCTCTCGTATCGCCACGTGGAAGTAGGCGTCTCGTAAGTCTATGGAGGCAAAGTAGTCTCCCCGCTGCAGCATCGGGAGGATAGAGGCAATAGAGACCATCCTGAATTTGGAGGGGCGAATGAATATATTGAGTGCCCTTAAGTCCAGAATCGGGCGTAGCCCGCCTCCTCTTTTCGGGACTGTAAAGTATCTGGAGAAGAAACTTAGAGGGTCCAGTTCGGGAGGGGAGGGACGGATAGCGCCTTTGGCCAGTAGCGCTTCGACTTCGGCCAGTATCTCTGGGGAAGGGTTTGAGTGGAGAACGTGACCTGTAGGAGGGAGGTCCATGAACTCTAAGGCGTAGCCGTCTTGGACAATGCGGAGAACCCACGCATCTGAAGTAATAGAGTCCCATTGATTGTAGAAAGGGGCTAGTCGGTCTGCAAAGATACCGAAGGGACGAGGCAGCGTGGGCTCTACAACGGTAGCGGGCGAAGAGCTTTGGCAGGAGTTGGCGTCAGGTACGCCGATTAGGCTGCGGAGGAGCAGGGGTGGATCGACCGCGTTGCTTTTGCGGATGAGGTCCCCGGCGAGGTTGGTGATGGGCTTGATTGTTCGAGCCCGAAGGCCGCCTGAAAGAATGGTGTCTGAAAGATTGCGGCGGGAAACGGCGGGAACGGTGCGGGAACCAGCGAGTGCGCTGAGGTTGAGGTTGGTCGCCACATTTAGACGCAAGAATTTTAAAGTCATGATTAGACTTGAGTTTGTCATCGGTACCGGCGTGAAACAGTCCGAGCGCGTCAAAGGGAAGGTCCTCAATGACCTGTCTGGAAGATGAGGAGAGACCCGAAGACCTCAGCCAGGCGTGGCGGCGAATGGAAATCGCGTGGGCAATCATTTTACCCGCAGTATCACCTGTATGCTTCGCCATTTGTATTTGGTGGTGAGCGAGCGAGTCTGCCTCCTGTTGGAGGGTAGTGAGGACGGAGCGGTCTTCGTCCGACATCTTAGCGAAGAAGGGCTGCGCCTTCTCCCAGATAATTTGTTGGTAGGCACCCATGCAGGCTCCATAATTCGCCATGCGGCAAAGCAAAAGGGCTCCGGAATAAAGTTTTCGACCCACGGCGTCGAAGCGCTTCCCTTCTCTGTCGGCCGGAGTATTCGACTGACGACCTGAGGATTGAGAGGCCTTAACGACCAGGGAGTTAGGGTCGGGATGGTGTTTGAGCCACTCCAGGGTATCATCGTCGGTACGGTACCAAGTCTCGATCCTCTTCGAGGTCGGAGGAATGGAGGAAGGGTTTTTCCAGGAGGCCTGGATAACGTCCAACAGATAAGGCAGAAAGGGGAGTAGCGTGGCCGGCGGAGCTTGGGCCTGCACCCTTTTGAAGACTGGGTCAGACACTGCTTTGGAGGTTTGCTTGATCTCCAAACCCAGGGCGTCGGCCATCCTGACCATTTGCTCAGCGAAAGCACGAACATTGTCAGTAGGAGAAGGCGGGTCCGCCTCATACGCGTCGTGGGGAGGAGAGAGGTCGAGACCGAGAGAGACCACCGAGGCCGAGAGGACAGAGTCTGGACGGTCGACATCAACATCTTCCTCCTCAGCCCCTTGGGGGGACTGAGGGGGAGAAGACAGCACAGTCTCGGGAGGAGGCAAGGCCTCGCGGGAAGAGAGGGCCGGAGGCCGAATGTCCTTAGAGGCTGAGGCCTGGGCTGCCCGAGCCAGGCGAGCCGTTTGTCTGCCACGCTCCGGTGTCGAGGTGGGAGGGAAGAGCTGTTGGGGCGACGAGCGAGGCGGCGCAAGGGGCTCCGGCACCGGCACCCTAACCACCGTTTGGGTAGAGTGGTGGGGTGAGTCCTGCAGCTCCCCATCAGACAGGGGGTGCAATGGAGACTGAGAAACATCTCTAGGCCTCTGGGCTGGTACAATAGGGGAAGACCTTCTCGAGGAAGTTGTCGAGGAAGATGGCGGGTCTTTCTTTGAGGAGGCCGAGGAGGAGGAGCGCTGAGTTAGCCGTTTCTTCGCCGGCGGTTGCTTGGATGCAACCCTCAAGGACTTGCCAGGTGTGGGAGGAACCACAGCTGAGTCGGATTGCGCTCGACGAGACTCCTCGTGAGCCCTTTTAAAGGCTATTTTGATAGCAGAGGAGGACGGAGGGGAACCGATACGAGAGCGGATCGAGGTCACCGAAGCCAGAGAGCTCGACGTCGAGGAAGGTCCCACCTTTCCGGAGCGGGTCGACACGGTCGCCGTCGTCACAGTACACGGTGGTTTGACCGGTTTAGCGACCCTGGAGGTCTTGGACGCTCTGGACGAGACCGAGGAAGCCTTGGCTGCCGGAGGCTTAGTTGGTGGTGCCGACATAGCTCTCAAAGCTGAGGACGCCGACGTACCCGACGTCGACGGAGTCGGTTCTGGCGCGAGAGATTTTTCGTAGAGCGCCGCTCTAAGCCTAGCGGCTCTGTTCTTTCTGGCCTGAGCCGTGAGAGCTAGGCAAAAACGGCAGGTACTGACCACATGAGCCTCGCCAAGACAGAAGAGGCACTTGGCGTGGCCGTCCGAGTCAGGAATTTTAGCAGCACACTGCGTGCAACGCTTGAAACGAGTAGTAGACATGCGAAGAGTCCGAAGTGAACCTTGCGGCGGAAAAAAAGGAACTGGAGAGCGGGCGCCTGGGGCTGCCTTATATGCCCCTTGGGAAGGGGGGCGTGGTTACCGCCAAAATTTGAACTTCAGCTTGGAAGAGTTTCCGTCGGAACCTGCGCAGGCGCAGCTTCTCCATTAGTGTGCATTCACAGAGTACACGAAGAAAAAACAAGATTGTCTCAAGAACAAACTCTAAAGGGAAACCACAGGCGACACTGAATTTAAATTGCCTGAATCTCACTGAAGCCACAAAGGAAGTTCTCCCAACAGCACTGCTACGGGCAAGTTCTTTTCTAAGAACATTCCAGTAATTACTATCAGGGATAATAACATCAACATGACCTTCATATTAACATTTTTTTATATATTTCTATGTACCAACACCCAGATAATGATCACTGGAAGAGGGATACCCATGTGTTTATTCTGTAGAAGCCATTTCAATAAACTATTACAGCAATTCTCCCTGTCTGGTTCTAGAAGGGATGCTCCCCAGGGCAGAGTAATGAAATATACTATATTCTTCTGTAAAGGAAACAATGACCTGGCAATTGTACACTGCTCCCAGCTTTACATTCTGGGTAAAGCAATGTAGTCATAAGCTATTAAAATATTATAACTAAACTATCATG
The DNA here is from genome assembly GCF_035594765.1 of Anolis carolinensis. Classification (NCBI taxonomy): domain Eukaryota; kingdom Metazoa; phylum Chordata; class Lepidosauria; order Squamata; family Anolidae; genus Anolis; species Anolis carolinensis. The sequence continues at coordinate 175,703,261 of NC_085845.1, read as the reverse complement.
ACTTCAAACATTTGGAAAATATCACTGTGGGCATAGATAACTGTGCAGGATGTCAGGACTACTTTCTAAAGCAACTCCCTGAACACCGACCACAGCAAAGCCACAAAGTAATTTCTTGTTTTTTATTTTTTATTTTCAGGTATTCTTAGTCGATTTTCACAGTGTGTTGGGGAGGGGGGCAGGATCTTCATTTTATTCATTTCTGGAAGCATCTAAAAGTGTTTCCAGGTGAATGTAGGTGGAAGGGAGATTCAGGAGCCCTGGAAGTGCAAAATATTCCTGAGAGTCACATGCGGTACACAGGGTGCAGTTCCTCCAACTTCTGGTTCAAAGAAAAACCAGCATTAGTTGGATCATGCTCCTAGTAAATAGGTTAAAAAAAGCACAGTCCAAATATCTTTTTCTTCTTCTTAGATCTCCTCAGAGAAGAAACTGAGAATGGCAATCAAAAAACACCCATGTGCAGCATCCTTAGATGAAAAGTAAAATCTTAAAGCAAAATCCTCTGGATTTTTGGCATTCTGTCAAGCCTTGAACAGGTTTAAAGGTGAAGCAACCTACACCTTCAAAATAACAATAGAACATCTTCTTGTAACAGATTTATTTCTCTGCTATGGAAACATTCAAAAACAAAGGGAGCCAGATGCGTTGTCACTGCAGCTATTTGTTTTATTTTTTAGAAACTGCACTTCATTTTCCTGCCTTTTATGTATCCTATTTTTAAAACAGATTTCGTGTATCTTTGTTTTAACCCTTTTTGAAATTTCTCCCTAGAAAGCAAATCCATTGTGGGTAACTGCCTCACTAAGTCCTATTCCTGGGGAGTGTGCAATGAAGCTCAGAAGTAACATGTGACACTCCTGGGTCACTTAATTGGACTGGACTTCAAAGAGCAGAAGCTGCCTCACGCCATGGACTCTACACCCTTTCTGTAGGCTTTCTTTAATAGGAACACTTCTTTCCTAAAACCAGATTATTTCCATCTAGCCAACTGCTACCATATGCTAGAGCAACTGGCAAATTATTTTAAATTGCTGCCCTTCATTGAGTAGCTTCTTCAGCTAAATTTATTTTCCTTTATTCCATTCACACAGTATTATTTCAGACTTCCTTTCCCTGTGTAACTGGGTGTAGAGTGCTCTGGTGTTGGCATATTCTGACTCTCGCCAGTCATCACGTCTCTACTTTTTATGCTTATCAAATCAGCTAACTTTCAGATTCTGCAAGTGCTGTTGTTTGGCTTTAAGCACTTACCCTGGGTAGGCTGGGATGGCTGCTGGAGGTACTGCTCGCACTGCACCGTACACTGTCCGACCCCGGCCCCTCAAATGAGCTCCCCTGAATGCGGCTGCTGTAGTGGCTGCAGTTGGATAAGGAAAGCCGGGAACTGTAAAGAGACACAAACACACGGACAAGGAAAACTGTGAGAAGGGTTACTCTAGCTGCTTAGTTTATAATAACCAACTTTGATTAGAATGATACGCAATTCCAGAGTTGTACATCAGTCCTGCAAAGGAGCATGCTTAGAGCCTTGATAATATCACATACCTCTTGCTACGCGATGGCCCTGAAAGGAAGACTGGGTTGCAAAGAGACCTGGCATACGAGAGATTGAATGCTGGGTCATGCCTTACTTATCACAAACTGCAAAGTGTTTCCCCAATTCCTTCACCCTGTTTTGATAATGGCATGCAGTAAGTTAGAGTCCAAGAAGCACAAAGAGTTGTTGTTAATACAGGTAGGCGGCCCTTCCATATATTTGAACGGACAGCACTTAAAATGCTTCCTAATTTTAAACTGCTAAACTGACAACAGGATGTGATTAATTTGTGAGTGCATGTTTCAGACTGTCTTCTGTTTCCATTCAGTTCTCCCTAAATTTAATTTTAAGAAAAGTAATAAAAATCCAACAGAAGGCAGCCAAAATTAATCATAAAGTGCCAGTTTACAAAGTGGTTCCCCCCCCCCTCTCTCTCTCTCTCGGGTCCTGTTTTATTACACTTCATGCTGGAGTAAACTGGATTAGGGCAAACTGATGTCTAAACCTTGAAAAGGCAACTGGGAAACACAATGCAATAAACAAATACCCAGAAGTTGCCAGACATTTACATGGCACAAATCCAACCCAAGGGCTTCTGGGCATGTCACAAAAGGGCCGCCAATGCACTCACAGTTTAGTAGCTTCAATAATATATACCTTGGAGTGTGGCCTCTTTCATTTTCTGCAGATCTAATACCAGAGTAATTGGAGCTTCCATACGCATATCTTCTTTGATTGATTCCCAGCATCCCTATCACTTGAGGAATCCCCAACCACAAGTAAGCATGCAAATATACAATCCTAACTGAAAAGGGTTATGACCTCTGTTCAGAGAAGTATGCCTCTTACTGAGAAGGCCCATCATTTCAAGTACATATTATACAGACTGAAAAGAAGAGGGCTAACAGATCACTGTTTATTCAAGCACAGTAACAATACAGGGGCCAATAGAGGCTACTTACTGATTAAAGGAATGTAAGTGTTAATACCCCCCCTTCCTGACAGGGGCACTGCAGCATCATTGCCCAGCGAGACATCTGCTTGAAAACTGGATGCTAATTTAGTTTTTAAAAAGAATAAAAAATGTAAAAAAAAGGTTATAAAGAAATAGCAGATTGAGAACACAAACAAACATCATTACACTCAAACGGCAGAAATTGAAGATTCAGTTCTACCTGCATATAATTCAGGGCCATAAACTGCTCCAACCACAGGGCTCAACTTCCAACCTAAAAGAATACATACAGAGGTGAGCACTAAGATCTATTGGAGGAGACAAGCCAACAATTCACCAAATAGCTTCTGTTACTTATTCTCTTGTCTTGATACCAATGCAGATTGTTCGTGTGCATAAAGAAAGGCAATGCTTTCCTGATTTCTCAATGTTCTGGTCATAGAACAAGGAAGAAGCAAATACCATCTGATTCTGTTTTAGCCATCAATTCTGCCAAATACTAAGTTTGCTGCTCACTGCTTATTTTCCATTATCATTTTTTTTAATGGCTGTGGCCAGAGTGAAGGAACAAATGACTCCAGGTCTAATACTAATATTTATTTATTTTATTTACCACATTTATACCCCGTTCTTCTCATCCCGCAGGGGACTCAGAGCGGCTTAAATATATAGGCAACAATTTGATGCCAAAAACATACAACCAATAAAATAAACGTACATATTAAAACAACCACTAAAACATTATCCGCATTAAAACCATTAATTTAAAATCACGTAATCCAATACCATAGTCTGAGGTCGTTCCAGTTGTCATTGCACTATCCCGAGTTTACATATTGCAGTGGTAAATAGCTAGTTGAAGGCTTGGTCCCACAGCCTCATTTTTAGCTTTTTCCTGAAGGTCAGGAGGGAGGGGGGCTGATCTGATTTCACTAGGGAGGGAGTTCCACAGCCATGGAGCCACCACTGAGAAGGCCCTGTTTCCCGTTCCCACCAACTGCACCTGCGAAGGAGGCAGGATTGGGAGCAGGGCCTCCCCGGAAGACCGTAACCTCCTAGATGGCTCATAGAGGGAGGTACATTTGGACAGGTAAGCTGGGCCAGAACCGTTTAGGGCTTTATAGCCCGGTAGCAGACGGACAGCCAGTGGAGTTGACATAACAAGGGAGTTGTACGCTCCCTGTACCCTGCTCTGGTGAGAAATCTGGCTGCCGCCTGTTGGACTACTTGAAGCTTCTTAACAGTCTTCAAAGGCAACCCCACATAGAGCGCCCTTGCAGTAATCTATTCATGATGTAACAAGAGCGTGGACCACTGCAGTAAGATATACTGCAGTAAGAAAGAACAAATTATTTTTGAAAGAGCCAGAAACCTCTGAAATTCTGCTTGGGCAAGATCACCCCTTCTTAGTATGGTAGTTATATCACCAACCTCACAAGTCTCATTTTTGACTTTATTTATACCCCATCTGTATCGCAAAAGTGGAAATCAAGATATTACTCTTCAAGGGTGACAAGAAGTTTCAGGCGCAGTTGTGGCAGCTATAGTACATTTAGAAGTGCTAACTTCTTGGCTTTCTCCTGGGCTGCTCCCAAATGCCTGGCCATACTCTTTCTGGAGTTGCAAATCATTCACACACTCGCTGTATTCAGGAAGGGGTATGTAACACATATATTTATACCTTAGCTTTGAAAGCAATTCTTACAGTTTTAATAATTTTTATTGGTTTTTTACTAAATGCTGTTTCATTATTGAATTTTTTGCCCTCATCTAATACATTCCAGAAAGGTGTTACAGAAATCCGTTGTGTCAGCTTATAGCAACATTATCCTACAGTTTCCTTGGCATGCTTTCCATAGAGGAGGGTTGTCATTGCCTTCCTTTGAGGCCAAGAACATATTATCCATTGAGATTCTATGGCTCAGCAGAGATTCAAATCCTGGACTTTTCAAGTCCTTATCCAACACTCAAACCATAACATCACTCTGGCCCCCATTTTTACAAATATCACAAATAAATATATAAAATATGGAAATTATGATTTTATGATAATATTATAATGATCACAAAATAAAATAAATAATATGAAAATAACTAAAGGAATGAGAGAAAGGCCTGCCTTAACAAGATTCACTCAGATATTTCAGGGCTACCACTGAAGACCTAGGACTGGCCTTCTGCTAATGTAGGGATGCCTTATTTCATATCTGTTCATCTTCAGTGAAAATGAGACTGGCACAAAAACTGAAAACAGGACAAGTTTAAAGGAGTTGATCCTAACCAATCTCTGCCATTATCTCTCAGATCAGCTTCCTCGACATGATGAGAGCCATATCAGAAATAAACAGCATTGTAGGCTCTTGGTATTTGTATCCATAACCCATTGTGGATACCATAATCTGTGAATGCTCAAATCCCATTATATACAATGCTAAAATGCTACAATGGTGTTCTTTACATAAAATGGCAAAATCAAGGTTTGCTTTTTGCCTTTAAAATCTGTGGATGTAGAATCCAAAAATTTGGAGGGTCAGTACCTTATGTGGTTCCTTTTTATATATATACTTGAAGGGCCACTGTTCAGTGCTAAAACTTGTGGATGTTCCACATTTAATCTCTTGGGTTTCTGGTAGTTAACAGTGCAAAAGAAGTTCTTGGTCAAAAACCCTGAAGAGCTGCTACTCAGATTGGATGGTAATGAGATAGATGCACAAATAACCTGACAAGTGCAAGGCTGTCCTTCTGGGAAGAAGGCAAAGGACATAATGTACATGACTCATCTCTGATAATGTCAATTCAGAAATCTTTACAGAACAAGATTGCAAGGGAATCTCTTTGAGATTGTAGATAGCCACTGCCAATCTGAGTAGACAGTGCTGAACTAGATGGGAAAAGGTTCTAATTTGGCAATTCCTTACAGCAATCTTAACATAAGGTTAACCTAATATTGTGAAGATAATGTTGCTTTATTTTTGAGGTATTTTAGACTAGAGAGAATATAAAGACACTGAGATATATTAGTGGATATATTAGGACACTGAGGTCCTCTGGTGGGCTGCTACTCCAATCAGCCAGAACCCAACTGGCAACTGTCACCCAAATGACCTTTTCATCAGCTGCCCCACATTTATGGAATGACCTGCCAGAAAAACTCTGGCAGCTAAACAATGTCAATTCCGTATCTGTGTTTGGTATAAGTTTTCATATGTGTGTGTGTATCTATTTATTTTATTGTATTTTTTGTTCATTCGTTATACCCTGCCTCAAACCATCAGGAGAGGCAGGTAATAAATAAAACTACTACTACTACTACTACTACTACTTATTATTATTATTATTATTATTATTATTATTATTATTATTATTATTATTATTATTATTATTCTCCTCCTTTTGGTTCCAAAGGGACATGTCTGAACACTACAAGAAGAATTATTTAGAATTCTGTTTTTTAAAAAAAGAAGATGAGCAACCATGTTGTATTCAGAAGCGCCCAGAAACAGTAACTTGAAATCAATCGTTTGTTTCTTTAGCACAATACTCAGTAACACAAAGGATTTTGTTTTTTTTTCTTTCTTATTCTCATATTTTCTTCTAAAGTTATTTCTTTGATTTATCAAAGAATGGAGCAGCAAATGTTGCACCCTGCTAGCATAGTTTGAGCATCATGTCCAATATCTATCAATGGTGGTAAAAACGACTCTATACATAATTTCTCACCAATTTAAAAGTGAACAGCAAGAATTTTTCAAAGTCATTACTGAAAATTATTAATCTATATTTAACATCTAAAATAACTTTCCTTTCAATGACTATCTCAGTTCAACAGGTATGATGGGGTATCTCTTACACTTCAAAAAATGATCTGTTTACAAACATAAAGCAGACAGGTTTTAAAAACCATTTTCAAACAAACTTTCCATTATACTGAAATCTAAGCATAAAGAACTTGACCCCATGCTTATTTGTTTTTCCCCTCATACCTTTGTTGTTCATTATTAGAATCAGCATTTCCTCTTACCATTTGCATATGGTGTGACCATCTTTTTATTTGTCATCACTCGTGCCGTAGCATTATTAACCTGAAAGCAAAAAGGGGGAAGGGTGGAGAGGGAAGGAAGCATAGGACTTTAGCGAAAATGGTGGAAGGCTCTTTGGTTATAGTTATTTAAATTTTTAACTGAACATATTTAAATTTACTTTTACAGATTATCATTAAATTAGATATTAAAATATTTTAAAAATTTAATTATGGAATTTTAATTCTGCATTAAAGAAAAGGCCAAAAAGAGTAGATTTTCACAGGCATCCCTAAACTAGGTATTTTTAATGCTCTTCTGATCGAGTGGGAAGAAATGTTTTTCTTGATATTTCTTCATGATCAGTTTGCTGATACAAAGCTTTGAACAAAAACAACTGTCTTATTCTTAGTAGCCTTTCATTGAACTGCAGTGGCCTATTAATATCACAGCAAAGGCTGCTATTTAGGCAGAAGGGTAGCTTAGATCCCAGGTGCCTTGGATTAATTCCTTCCACCCCGAAAGGGCGTTGGTTTCTGAAGCAAAAATACCAAGACAGATCCATTTCCAATTGCTAACTTTTGAGAATATCATTAAGTGCATATCATTAAGAAATTTAGAAGGAGTCTTCTGATGTCCTAGTGTCCTCCACTCTCATTACTGAGCTCTTTATAGCCTGAAGCATTCAAAGCACTGCAGCAAGTGGGTGTCACAGCAGAGATGGTGCTAGTAAAACATGGGAGAGGTGGGCATTGCCAAATTACTGCAGCCTTGTGTCAGGAACAGCCTTGGAGCTCTTGCACAGAGGGTGAAGGCAGAGCTAGAATCAGCGACTTTTCAAAATCCTAGGTGACAACAGAACCAAGTAGCACACCAATTGCAAGGCCAAGTAAGCAAAGGGAACTGTTTAGATGCCCTTTGCTGTTTGATTAGGAAAACTTGAGCAGAGAGAAAGGGAGCCTGGAATCTCATTACTCTAATTTCAGCCCTCAAACAATATCAACATTACACATTTAAAAAGAAAGAATGGGAAACAACAACGATGAGACTGAGAGCATGCCATTAAAACACACATAAAAAGAAAAACAACAACAACAGTCGATTAATGGGGCTAGGGAAAGGAAGAGGGAGGAGAGGTCTCACAGACAATCATTAAGATGGAGCAAGTGCCTGAAATCAGCTGCTACAGCAGAGTGCAATACAACCACTTAAAGGAAAAATGGCCAAAATCAATCAGAAACCACCAGTCAGCAGAGACCAACAGCTGCATTTAACTGAGTGAATTAAAAAAAATGGCAAGGGAGAAAGAGAGAACAATCATAGGTCTGGAGAGAGGAAGAACAAGAGAGAAAGGAAGGTGGAAAAGAGAGAAAGGAAAGGTATGGGTGCATTAATAAAACCAGCCAAACTGGAGTTCAGTAACTCTGAGTAAGATGTGCAAGGGAAATCACCAGGAAATCAGTAATCAAACAGCTCAGACTACACAAAACAGTGTGTACATCCAAAGTCCAGGCGGCATTACTCAACAGCGTTGAAAATAAAAGTGGGGTGGGAAAGGAAAAAGGAATGGGGGAAACAACAAGTCAAATCACATTTTGTAGTGTTAATGTGAAATGGCAGATGGATTTTTTTTCTTTCTTAATTTTGTTTTGCATTAAAAAAGAGAAAAGAAATAAGCTTCTCCTCTAGCACTTTTGATTTCACTTACCGCCAACTCGTACCATCGCCAGCATTGTGTATAGTTACCATGGAAAGAGTGAGTCAAGTGAAGGGCCCTAAACACTAAACCATTGAAAAGGGAAATAAAACAACAAAAACAAAACAAAAAACAAAACAAAAAAGCAAAATATGCAGACATCTTACTCAAAACTGCGGCTTTTAAATGTTTCCCACTTATATTTAGCACTTTTTTCCCCTTAGAAATGATGGGAGCAGAAAAAGGGGCCAGTTAGCCTTCAATGTGAGGGAACAGAAAATTAATCTCTAAGGAGTTACCCACCTACACCATGCAGGTAACATCAGCTACACACTGTTATCAAACTCTATGCACATTGCTAGAGCTAATTTTGAGTGTATATTTGAATACTGGAACTATATCGAGAAACATACTCCAATACATTTCTTTCTGGTTTTTCCACTCCTCCCATTTATTAAATGTCACACTCATGTAGGAAAACTGGCATCTGAGAAAAAGACAGATACTGACTAGCCCCCTTCTTTGCTGTTAGATACCAAGTTACCAGATGGACAGTGCTCTTTTCATTTGTTTTGATCATGTGTGTCTAGAGAAATTCGGAGCCTCATAAACTGAAGCAAAGGCAAATTAAGATAGCAGAAGGGCAAAAATTTGGACTGGGTTGGAAACCAACTGAAAGAAAAATGAAAAGAAAAAAGAAATAATACCTAAAAATAAGAAAACATATAGATATATATTTGGGTGGAGGGCGTTATTTTTATACATTTCAGTGCAAAGGATAGGGAGTGAAAAAACACAGAGATACAAACACACACACGCGCACACATATACACACAAGACAGAAATCCAAATGTGAAATAAGTGAGGCAAGACACAAAAAAAGAAACAAAAGGAATAAATATAAAGAAGAAATTGAATTACTGAAGACATGCACCTCGATTTTACGGCCCTCTACCACGGTGCCGTGTAATTTCTCCCTGGCCCTGTCTGCATCAGCACTATTCTCGAAAGTTACGAACCCGAATCCCTGCATGCAGCGGGAGAAGGGGGGAAAACATGCACATCGTTATATATTGAAATACTGATATCTAGATATATAGAGAAAAAAAATATCACAGTATGAAATTGACATCAGCACAACTTAGCAATACTCTCCTAGAGTCACATTTTTGGTTCATGCATGTTTCATGAAAGAAATTTAATTTTTTTAAAAATAAGAAGAAATAATTAGATTAAAAATAATAAAACATAAAGCAATTGAGGCCAGACCAAAAACAAGTACAGTTACTCGAGACAAATTTTGAAAAGTAAGATATTTCCTAGCCTGATAGAATACAAATTGATAACATCTAGACAAAAAATCTTGCCATTCAGGACCATTCAAATGCATATTTTGTAACACTCTTAGCAGATGTCATTATGGCAAGGATGCGCAAAGGCAGGTGTTTTGAACAAGCCACAATAAGAAAGGGGGTGGGGTGTTAAAAGTGCCTACATTTTAATACTGGTGCAAAAATACAAGTCAATTGCACCAGGAAATAATTTCTGCTTAATCTTTTATTGGATTTCATAAACCCGTGTAAAAATATACACATTGTGTTATGTACTGGAGGCATCGCTTAAGTCTTCTGGCACAAATCAAATGCACTGTGGGGTCTGAACAGTGCTCTGTGCCATTATTTCAGATGTAGGACTGTTTTAATACAAACCTGCAACACAGGACACCCTAATTTTGAAGAGTATATGACTATCTTTCTCCATCTCCCCCCTCCCTCCCTCCCTCCCTCCCTCCCTCCCTCCCTCCCTCCCTCCCTCCCTCCCTCCCTTCCTTCCTTCCTTCCTTCCTTCCATAAAAACAACAAAATTGTGCTGGCAGCGAGCTTGGAAATGCTACTTTTTGGATTATAATTACTGGAATCTCAAAGCCACCACGATCTGTTATAGTCATAAAAAGTACCTTTTCCAAGCTTCCTGACGGTGTGACTCATCTTAGACTGGTTTGTGTGACTCACCAGTTGAATATTGATACAACTGGACGTTTCTGGGTGTTGCGAATAGATTTTAAGCAACTGATAAATATGTGGTGGAATGGCAAAATTCTTAAAAGTATTTGACGAAGATGGCTTATAAAATTTTTATCACAAAGGATGTTTTTTGCTAAGGATAACTGTATAAGAGTTTTTGAAAGAACTGAATATGTCAGAGAGGAAAGCATTATCTGTAGTGTTCTTTTAGGATTACATCAATAATACAAGGTAGGAAACACTAGCTCTGGCCGACATCCATTGCAGCTCTCCACAAATATTGGATGCTCTACCCTTTAGATTCACAGCTTGGTATCAGGGTGGGGAGGTGACATGCTCCCCTTCTCATGTGTTGATTTGAAGGCAACACCTGAACAGGGTTTTTTTCTGTGTCAGGAGCGAATTGAGAAACTGCAAGTTGCTTCTGGTGTGAGAGAATTGGCCGTGTGTAAGGACGTTGCCCAGGGGACGCCCAGATGTTTTGATGTTTTACCATCCTTGTGGGAGGCTTCTCTCATGTTCCCACATGGGGAGCTGGAGCTGAGAGAAGGAGCTCATCCGCACTCTTCCCAAATTCGAACCGGTAACCTTCAGGTTAGCAACCCAAACTTCAAGTCAGCAGTCCGGCAAGTAAAAGGGTTTAACCCATTGCACCACCACAACGAAGGGAACACCTGAACAAGTTATATTACTATTTTTATTGCATCTCAGCTTATCAGACGGTTTTGTGTTTCGATAGAGACATTATTTGAAAAACTGCTGAAAGCTACATACTGTATAAGTATAAATCATGTAGAAGTCCTTATATCAGGAGAACTAAAGTTAAAAAAAATGATAAAAATAGAAATTTTAGTCAAAAAATTGCTCCAAAAAACCTGAGTTGATTTATCCATGGGTCAATGTAATGGGTCCTTCACTCTTATTGAAAAAAGGAACCATCCCCCTCCCTGAGTAAAGTGGCAAAAAAAACTATTCTGGGAGAACCTAAGAGAAGTAGAATCCCTCAACTCTCTGCTGTGGCTATTTCAAATGTCTGGGTGGGGAAATGGTGGCGGCAATGATTGGTGGGTCCCCTAAGGCAATGCTGGTGCTTTCCCCTTTATGAAATGACCATATCAAAATCTGTAATTTTGTTCCCCAAACCTGTCCTGATTTTCATATGAGGTCGACTTACGTATATTGTCATGAACTAAGTAACAGCTTATTTTGTAAAGGAAAAAAAGTATCGCTAAGGATGGCATTAGCTGAGAATAAACACTATAAAACGGGATTCATTTAGGAAGACACCTGTTTAAAAGAAATGAAGAATTCTCACAGAGACCGAACAAAAAGAAATAAACATGGAATTATATGAAAATGACACAGACTAAACAAATGGGTGTCATGATGTATGTATGGAATTCTTTATAGTTTACTCTTCATTTGAAAACCTCAGAAGCTAGCTAAGGGTGTGACAGTAGACTCCTATCCAGAGACTGATCATACCTAGTTCTATTTAGTTTCCAACAATGCTTGAGCATCAGTTGGCCGAATCAAAGGAAAGGACAAATTGATGTTTTAATACAACAGCATTTTACCCTTTTTCCTTATTAAAATGGGAAAGAATGAAGTTATTTGAATTTGTTGTTGTTGTTTATTTGTTCAGTCACTTCCGACTCTTCGTGACCTCATGGACCAGCAGACGCTAGAGCTTCCTGTTGGCTGTTGCCACCCCCAGCTCCTTCAAGGTCAAGCCAGTCACTTCAAGGATACCATCCATCCATCTTGCTTTTGGTCGGCCTCTCTTCCTTTTCCCTTCCGTTTTACCCAGCATCACGATCTTTTCCAAGCTTTCCTGACTTCTCATTATGTGGCCAAAGTACTTCATCTTTGCCTCTAATATCCTTCCCTCCAGTGAGCAGCCGGGCATTATTTCCTGGAGTACGAACTGGTTGGATCTTCTTGCAGTCCAAGGCACTCTCAGGATTTTCCTCCAACACCACAGTTCTAAAGCATCTATCTTCCTTCGCTCAGCCTTCCTTATGGTCCAGCTCTCGCATCCATAGGTTACTATGGGAAATACCATTGCTTTAACTATGCGGACCTTCATTGCCAGTGTGATGTCTCTGCTTTTCACTATTTTATCGAGGTTCACTCCTCCCAAACAGTAAACTTCTTCTGATTTCCTGGCTGCAGTCTGCGTCTGCAGTGATCTTTGCGCCTAGAAATATAACGTCTGTCACTGCCTCCATGTTTTCTCCCTCTATTTGCCAGTTATCAATCAGTCTGGCTGCCATAATCTTGGTTTTCTTGATGTTTAACTGCAATCCAGCTTTTGCACTTTCTTCTTTCACCTTGGTGATAAGGCTCCTTAGCTCCTCCTCACTTTCAGCCATCAGAGTGGTATCATCTGCATATCTAAGGTTGTTAATGTTTCTTCCAGCAATTTTAACTCCAGCCTTGGATTCGTCAAGCCCCGCACGTCGCCTGATGTGTTCTACATACAAGTTGAATAGGTAGGGTGAAAGTATACTCCTTTCCCAATATTGAACCAGTCTGGCATGTGAATTAAGTGCCACTGTATGAAAGTTTGAGCATTCTATAGTGTTTCCCTTTTTTAGTATGGGGATATACAGTGTTCCCTCACTTATCGCTGGGGTTAGGTTCCAGGACCACCCGCAATAAGTGAAAATCCACAAAGTAGGGACATTGCATTTATTTTAATATTTATACATTATTTTAGTAGTTATACACTATTTTAAGTCTTTATCAACCAATCGCGTGTTGATAAATTGCTTCCTTCTCCTCCTGTTGCCACTTGGGCTCCTTTTCTCCCCCATTGGTTTCTCCTTCCTCCCTTCCTTTGGCTGTAAATTGTAATTTTTTATTATTTATAATAGTTTTTTTTAGAGTTTATTGAAAAACCGCAAAACAGCAAATCCACGAAAAGTGAACCGCGAAGTAGTGAGGGAACACTGTATATTGATTTTTTTCAATCTGATGGCCATTCTTATGTATTCGAATATTGGTACTAAAACAAAAACCCAGATAATACTATAATACAGCTGGATTCACATATGGGGAGACATGAACAAGATTGTACTGCTGAAGATATCAGTACTTCTTTTCAAATAGTATCTTTTTGTTTTGTTATGCAGACATCCTAATGATATAAGAGAGGCAAACAGCTAGAGAAGCATCTTCATTTTTCAGCAGGGAAAAGTAATTTAAGTAGGTCATGATTTTAAAGTGCTCTTGAAGGTGCTATAATGAGAACCTGCATGGGCTCATGACTTTCACTGTCCCAGTGGTGTTGTGTGTGCTGGATTTTCTGCTTCACAGTTGGGTTTCCTATCATAAGCTGCCCTATATTTGCAGAGTTCACTGGAAAGCATATTCAAGAGACAGGATCGAGATCACTTTTAAAATGAACTTGATAATTAAACGGAGTCGTTGGATTCTCCAGCAGAAATCCTTTGTACCAAAAGCTGGAGCACACTTTTCATAAAAGGGCTTATCCAGACAAGCAAGACCAACAGCTTTCCGCTACCGCTTTGGGGCTTTTGGGGCATAGTGTTCAGAGAGTAATTTCCCCCATTCTTCTTCCCTCTAGGAACTCTTAAGTTCCTGACAGGTCTACAATCATTTTTAACAGTGTGCAGCTGGTGGCAACTGTAGCCTTTTCTGATGGCCCTTTTCCCTGGAGGCTACTTCTCGGGTAGAAAAGGAAAGCTACCTTCTGCTCCACTGCTTCCACAGCCAGATTCTGTTCTACTGGAGTGAGCAGATGGAAGAGCTGGCTTCTGGGAAAATTGCTTTTGGTACTGCACCAGAAAAATAGCTTCTATCAGTGATGCAGTAACTGATGGGGAGGAGGACATTTGATCTCCCTGTATGTGTTATACTAATGAACACCTACCAGCTATTTTATGGAGAATGAATGTCCTGTGCTAGGAAATGAGCAACACAGTTCCCAGAATCACCCCTGTACCCAAGAGCAACTGCAGGACCATGCTGACAACTACATGAATTTGTACTCATATTTCTCTTACAAGTTGTCCTGAATCCCCGTTTTCTGAAATAGGCAGGGTATAACTAAATTAATGGATAGATGGATGGATACTTTTTTGATATATTCTATTTTAAAATGTATTTATTTTTCTGGGTTGTGAGAAATTCAAAGAGGAATGCTTGCCTCTCATTGCATGTAATCAAGTTTTAAGAAATAAACATTTCTTAAATTGATCTGAATGCAGCTGGTGGTAGCCAAAAGTGGGGAGAAGTGGCAAAGAGGCTGGAGTTAGGATTAGGATTAGAAGGATTGCAGAATATGACATGAAGATTCAGGAAGACTGTTAAACAACCTGAAATAGCTACTACAGCTGCCACAGCTGACATTTTGTGAGTAGAAAACCCTGGGGGTATCTTTAGTGATCACTTAACACAGCTAGCCAAACTGCATAGCCAGACAACAAACTCCCACAAAAGTGTGACAAAGAAAGCCCTTAATGTGCATCAAGGTGCTGTGGTTTGTGTAATCACTACCCAGGCCTCAAATTGGTCACAGGATTTCCTATGTAATCCTCTGCACAGAAAAACCACTCTCTTCAATACCGATCTGAGATTGGATTAAATCAGAGGTCCCCAAACTAAGGCCCGGGGGCCGGATGCGGCCCATCGAAGCCATTTATCCGGCCCCCACGGCACAAGGGCAGAAGGGGGTTGGGCTAAATGACCCAAGGGGTCTCTTCTTCTCTTACAACCCTTATTATTATTATTATTTTATTATGACACAGCAAACAAGATAGATATGCTGGATTTCATATCACAAAATCACAAGTCGAACACTTCCCAAGTGTCTAGGACTGTGTGATGTATTTTCGGATGATGCGCGCAGATCCCAGCAGGGTGGCCTTTTGCAGTTGGCAGATCGTAATTTTGTCAATGTCTATTGTTTCCAAATGCCGGCTGAGATCTTTTGGCATGGCACCCAATGTGCCCATCACCACTGGGACCACCTGCACTGGTTTCTGCCAGAGTCTTTATTATTATTATTATTATTATTATTATTATTATTATTATTATTATTATTATTATTATTATTAACATTGAGGCTGGGTGGCCATCTGTCAGGGATGCTTTGCTTGTGCTTTTTGTGCACAAAGGCAGAAAGGGGTTGGACTAAATGGCCCAAGGGGGTCATCTTCCAACCCTCTTTATTATTATTATTATTATTATTATTATTATTATTATTATTATTATTATTATTATTATTAACATTGAGGCTGGGTGACCATCTGTCAGAGGTGCTTTGCTTGTGCTTTCGGTGCACAAAGGCAGAAGGGGATTGGACTCAACGGCCCAAAGGGTCTTTCCAACTCTCTTTTTTATTACTGTTGTTGTTTTTATTATTATTAGTAATTATTATTATTGCTCGGTGGCCAACTATAGTCTGGCCCTCCAATGGTCCGAAGGATCGTGAACTGGCCCCCTGTTTAAAAAGTTTGGGGACCCCTGGATTAAATGGTCAGTGTAGATGTGCCCCATGTTTGAGCTGGGAAAGAAAGCTGTGCGCACTTACATACAATGTAAATAGTAGCTGCCACCAGAATCTCTCACTGAGAATGCATGACAGAACAACAGTGACGAGAGGAAAAAGAAAAACCAGACCAGGTAATTCCCACATATTAAGAAATCATAGATTTATAAGTCTGCCCACCAAAACTGAAATCACAAGAAAAGTGAAGGCTGTGAAAAAAACAATCATCCCAGGAGGCATTTTTAAAGAAGCTTTCCAATAGTTTCCACAAGGTTCAAAATGTTGTTTACTTATGCAAGGTTTACTTAACTTGATTGTTTTACTTCATATGTTAATACTGATAAAATAATTTATTGAAATATACTGAACTGCCTTTCTTCTTTGTGGCATCAGAATCGATCCTTATTTTTCCTATGTTACTTCTGTTTTCTGGTAAAGATGAAATGTTCAAGAATACCTCTTCCAGCTAAGGTATACCTTTATTTGCATTCCTTTAGAGCAAAGCCATCCTTTGGATTCTCCTTAAACATACCCTTATTATACTGATGAAATAACACAATTATGTAGTTCAAGTGGATTATATACTGGATGAAAATTGTACAAGCAGATCAGCAGCCTTGGACTCAGAAGCCCATGAAATATTTATAAACATTCTGTTTTCAATTAGAATCAGTGCTGATTTTGAGGCTAATTTTTATAGTTAGCCTTTTCATCCCTTTAAGTTGAAGATATTATCCAGACTGAGTAACTGATGACTGAACTAAATGTTCATAAACATATCCCTCTTGTAACCTGGAACAATCTGCAGTCCAGGAGCACCCCATTTTCTTTAAGGAGCTGTTCAAGGACCTTGAAGATACCGAGTAACCATCATCCTTTTAGTCTGGCCTCAGATTTTGCAATAAATAACAAGCAACAGGATGAGCAGTGTAAAAATAATAATTGTACAGAGTTTTTAAAAATGTTTCCATCTCTGAAGAATGAGAAAGAAAATTTACCATGTAACCGTAAAGGGAGAAATCAAAAGCAGAAGATTCTCCTGGGTGTGGCCAGAACACAAAAATTAAGAAAAATAATAAAAACAAAACAAAAAACAAAATAAATAAAATCCAAAGGAAACTAAACCGAGCCCCTTGAAATCCATGCATTGTTAACCCTTGTTGTTTTTTTTTTTTCTTTCATTATGTTTAGAGTATTCACCTCAGAAGCAGAATCTTTATTTTATTGTGCTGGAATAGATTTTCCATAATTTCAATTGTTGATCTATTTGGATACACACATAGACTAATCCAATAGCCAGAAGCCTGGAGAAATGGTCAAAAAGAAAAATAGGAAAAAGAATTCCAGGCATTTGATCTACTTGCTTTCAAATTGTATAAATTTATATATAGGTCATCCTTCACAATCCATCTGAGATGAATGACTGCAATCAGGGAAAAAAAACCATCTTTCTCTGTTTAAAATAAGAATCCTGTTTCTAAAACCTGCAGGGAAAAGGCTGTAGAATTTCCATATCTCAGTATATTCCTCTGATTGAATTTGAACGTGGAATGGTAAAGCCATTTAATGAGAATGGCAAAAGCCACTGGAAAAATTCTGTATACAGACTGGAGTTTAAGTAATGTGATCTAGGAATGACATAGAGTCAAATTAAAGTACTGTTGGTATTTTAATTAAATTTAGAAAAAATGTGAACATTGTATGACTGGTATCTGGAAACAAGGAAGTCAGGAACAGAACTAGACTCCATCTATTGTAGCTGTTTTACTGATCAAGGTAAAATGGCACTTGAGTATTATAAACAGAGAAGATTCTTCTACTCAATCACCCAAAGAAAGTCTCATGAGCAGTGGAGTGCAAGGCCACTTGTTTGTTTAGTACAACCATTACTCTCATAATTAAAAAGCAGAGGACATATCTGTTACATTTTCAATTTTCAAAAATACTAAGTTGTCAACATGAAACTTTTTTGGCTCAAGGGCTTCATTTTCCCATGCCTTACCTTGCGGGGCCTACACACCACCAGTTGGTAGGGTCATTAATATGCACATACCCATCACAAATTTATTTTATTTATTTATTTACAGCATTTATATTCCGCCCTTCTCACCCCGAAGGGGACTCAGGGCGGATCACATTACACATACAGGCAAACATTCAATGCCTTTTAACACAGAACAAAGACAAGACAAATATAGGCTCTGAGCGGGCCTCGAACTCATGACCTCCTGGTCAGAGTGATTCATAGCAGTTAATTGCAGCTGGCTTGCTCTCCCGCCTGCGCCACAGCCCGGGCCTATGTGTGAAATGCACACATAGGCATATTAATATCTATTCATTCACATGTATACACACATACTGCTACTTTCAAAATGCCTGCCTGCATGAGTTGTTCATGAAGAAAAGGTAAGTTGACTTCTGTACTGAGTGCTGAGAAAGTGGTCTCTCCTTTTCACTGTCCATCAGGGAAAGTATGGTTGCTTACTTTTAATCGTGGTTCTCCAAGTGGTCATCTATGAAATGAGCATCAATCACTACCATATGTGTGCATTTCACCGAGGGCCACGAAGAAGAAACACAATGTACAGTTCACACAAAAACAGGATAATCTCTTCTCTCATCGACACTTCTGTGGTGAAAATCTGCAGTCATAGTAATCTCTTTAATTTTTAGGGAGAAAACTAAAATCTAACTGCCTGTGATCCTCCTTCCCTTGCTAGCCCAACTGTAAACAACTTGAGGAACAGATTTATCAAATGAAGGAGGAAAGGATAATAGGCAGGACTTGGAAGAAGAAACTGAGCATCAAATGTGGAGGCCCAGTAGGTCATATCTAACCTGCAGGCCACTAATTCTTCGCCATGCTCATACACCATATTAATAATGACTGAAGTAAATTTATTTGAGGAAGTCTCATTTGATATGCATAATGTGACTTGCCAAGGCAACATAGAACAACCAATATGGCACAGCCATGGAAAATGGTTTAGCCATAAGCATACATAAACTGCTATTGCTCATCCATCTCTGGGCTTATAGCATACACTAAACAATCTAAACGTCTAAGAACTGTTGGCCAGCTGGAATTCAATTAGATTTCATATATGTTTGTGAATTCAGAATTTTGGTTTGGTCTAAAATGCGCATAGAAAAGCTCTCTCACAATCCATGTGTCCATCCTCACACAGATCAGAAAAGCAAAATACAGAATTCTCAGATTGCTCTCTGAAGTGATGTAAGCACTGCTATTTGCTAGTCCTCCATGTACTCAGTAATGCTGCATTGGAAATTATCTTCTAAAGTCAGAAAGACACCATGCAGCTCTTCTCCAATTTATGACTTTAGGAGAGCATTCCCAATGCAACACATATCTCTTAGCTATTTTGGGGAGCAGAATATCAATGTACCCTCTCCCATTTAAATATAGAGGGATATATAGTTTGCTCAATTCAATAACTGTTTCTTTTATTTATGTTCATTTTGATAATGTTTCTGTACCCCAGTCTAACGCCATGGAGGTTAATCAATGGTATCAAATTTGTTTCCATGGAAAATAAAATATATAATATCTGGGATAAAGTAAATAATTTCCCAAGCAAATTCTAAGAAGCCAGCAGTAATCCCCTTTAGCTAAGCTTTCCAGCAGCTGTATTATCAATGAATGACTAACAAGCCCAATGAAAATTACTTGAAAACAAGGAGGCTTATTTGGAGAGATAAAAATTAGTCTTATTATTTCATTGTCTAGAAACTGTCATTTTTTCTCAGTTTCTTTCAATACTCTACAAATCTTGCACCTTGCACCTTGACTGGGCAAATTATATAATTGTGCTCTTTGAAGTATCAGTATATAGACATTTGTTATTAACTGTTGCCAAGTGGACTTCAATTTATGGCAACCCTATGAACAACAGACCTCCAAATCACTCTATCACAAACAGCCCTGTAATTATAAGTATCAGCTCCTGGACAATAAAATCCCAGTCAGAAACAGAATTTCACAAAATCTAATGTGAACATGCTCACACATAAATATACACAAATAATCCATTCTCGCTTTGATTAGGAAAAGAAAAGCTATCATTTCATCTCAGATGGACCAAAGGGAAAATGTTGAATTCTTTAACATTTCCAAAAATTTGAAATGCAGAGTACCTTTGACAAAATTACGAAGGGATAAAGATCTGCTGATCATGGAGGAGTTTCCCAAATGCTGGGTAGGGGCACACCCAGGGCAGTATGCATTTGAACATTTTCATTAATGTAACATTCATTTATCCAACACATATTCAAGAATATACCCTTTTAAAACCCAGGGATGGAAGGGATATTTTGAGAATACAGCACAAGGCAGGTAGCAGGAGCGTCTGCTTTCCAATTCCCAAGAGAGAGAAGAAGGTTCCATATCATTAGGTTAGAATAGAAACCAAAGGGTAGGAGAAAGGCATTCAAGTTGTGGCATACTTTTTTGGCAGAAAAGGGGGGGGATGACAAATGAGGATCCCTAGAAAGCCTTGGCTTGAATCACCATCCAGATTCTACACTACTAGGTTTTTGTTTTAAAGATGGAGATATTCTATATAACCCAACTCAATATTTAGTTATCTAATTAACAAATATTCTTCAGGGTTTTCAAAGTCTCAATTATCCTATTCACTATATTTAAAACAGCAAGCCTTAGTTCTGAAGACATTGATAATAAGACTGCTGCAAATATGGCAGGACAGTGATAGAAATTCTACTACTAAATACAGAAGAACCTGTTCAATGTTTTTCAGGGCTAAATACTGAATGAAAAAGTGTATAAATACTTGTAAGGTAATTAGTAGCTGACTTGTTTTAACTGAAAACCAGAAGGTTTGGATTTACTGAGGCACATAATTATATTCCATTAAATTTCTGTGAGTTCCCAAAAATTCTGAATGTTAAGGACAGAGAACGTAACTGAATGTGCACTAAAATGAGAAAAAGCACACGTGAAGGCACCAATTCTGTGAGTTCCCAAAAATTCTGAATGTTAAGGACAGAGAACGTAACTGAATGTGCACTAAAATGAGAAAAAGCACACGTGAAGGCACCAATGCACATAACATTAAGAAAAGGATTCATGTGAAGAAAGGTGTAATTACATTATTGCTACCAACAAATCTGTTATTTTTGCATTCTTTTCACAAAATTAGCAACAATAACTTGTTTTTCTTAGGCTGACAATAACTAAAGCAAGTATAATCACACACATTTGATTTATATGAATATCAAAGCTTTGCAGAAGATGAAAAATATTTTAAGATTAATTCATAGCTTGTACTCTGTAAAAGGTTGCAAATTATGGTTGTTTAATTTGTGGACAGTTGCATAACTGAAAGGACAGATATGTAGGTCTCTGTGTAGTCTGCTACTCTTCTAAAAAAGCCTCCTCGTGTCCTGCTGACTGCCTTCAAGTGGCCATTTTCAGTAGCCTCTGGCTAAGGAAGAGCAGTAGAAGCACATTGTTTCTTTCATCCTAAGACCATCATAACATGTGCAAGACATGTAGGAATAAAGGCCTGAATAAAGGCCTGCAGTTTGCCACTCTCCACAAATTCACCACATGTTGTGTTGCAACCCCCCCCCCCCCAAAAAAAAATCCTCAAAAACCACCACCCACCAAAACCTCTGAAAACTTCAATAAGCTAAGAGATCCATTTGCTTGTCAAACTTAAAGGGGGAAAAAACTCTCAGAATTTATTGGAGGAATGAAGCTGGCAGAATACTGTAATTAATGTGTTAAATATCATCCCTTTTCTGGTTTTCAGATAATACATAGAAATAAATTTCAACATGTTAATTAATAAATTCATGGATGAACTTAAACCTAAACATAAAAATCCATGTAGAGCTATATTATACAGGTTCATGAACTTCAGTATCAGAAAAAACTGAATTTAAAAATTTAATACTATTTACATCATGGAACAGTTGTGTGCAATTCAGTGGGGGACGGGACAGATGTTCATTTTTAATTAAAAGTGGAAAACTTAGCATTGATTAAGTCAAGCATAGTATAGACATGCACTGTGCAAGCTTCCCCCACAGAGCTCTGCCAATGCACCTTGCTCCTGACCTGCAACATTCCCTGCTATTCCAGTGCTGGACCTACTGGGCAGAGAGAGAATCACATCAATTCTTCAGTGAGGGGACATTGGTTTCATAATGAGGACCAGTTAGGAGAAACATCACTTGAAATGGCTGCACCTGTCACTAGAACATTTGCAATCTGTGTCTAGGGTGTTTAATGAGAATTAACCCTTTTAAAATGCTAATTCTAATGCATCTTGAATAGCTACATTATAGCTATTCCTGAACATTAGAAATATATAATATGACAGGCCTTTTTGCAATGTGGAAAGGCTCATTAAATTGTGAAAGGTATTACCCCATATAACCATAGTTTATTTTTTAAGGGACAGAAGCCATCTTTCCCAAATACCATTCCCTTGAGAGACATCAGAAGAGATCTCCCTCCAACAGATTCAGCAGTTCTCTTTATTCTTGGAAGTTCTGAAAACTTGATATTTCAAGGGGAAAATAATGGAAGTATATAGACCAGTGACACTCAAAACTTGCAATTATACAGAACAGGAGTTTGGGGAAATCCATGATGCCCCGTTCCTGTTCTGTCTGCAGAGTGTATTCTCTAGGCAAGAAGCTGTCTTACAATTGAAGGGGTAATGTGGTTCAGGAATAGGGAGAGAAAAGAAAGAAACTGGGTATATAAAGGAAACTTACCTTGGAACCACGTTCGTTGAAGATTATCTCTACATCAAGGATTTTGCCAAATTGCTTTAAAGAAGGAAGAGAAGATTTATCCATGGTTAACTAATTCATTTCAATTGCCATATTTTCACAAGCTCACTGAATAGGAAGAACACCATTTCTAATGCATAGATGAAAATGTTCCATAATAAACTGTTGATTACTTCCCAGTTCATCTATTGAGTTTCTGCTGATTGTCCATTTTGTTTAGCTGAAGCACTTAACTATCTTACACACCCTGAGCTAACTGAAGAAGCATAGCCTATAAAAGCTACCTATTCAACTTTTCCAAACAATCTGTATTCCCTTCATCACCTGGATTTCATTGTCCTATCATTGGGTTCATTATTTTGTGGCTGAGTATACCCCAATTTTATTATAACTGTTGCAATTCCCATCAGAATTTTCATTTTCTAAAGATATTTTCTGTGCTTCTTCAAGCCTCAAGTCTCCCTTGTGCATAGCTATTGTCATTGGATATCTAAGTAAGAACTTACCTCAGTAGAAGGTATTTTATGAACATTACTTTAATATCAAATTCAACTAACAGAAGTTCAAATCAGGATATTTGAAATCAGCCCCTAAAAACACATGACAGCACAGACCAGTTTACCTAAAGAGCTCCCTCCTTCTACATAACAGATCTTCAGATAATTTCTGAGGCCTTTCTCTGGGTACCTCTGCCAAATCAGACCAGAAAGGTGGCTGTTAAAAATGAGGCTTTTCTCATTGGAAGAGATTTGATTGTGGAGTATCCTTCCCAGAAAGGCATAGCTTACACTTACATTGTGGCCATTTCTGCAATCAGGTGGTTTGTTTTTTCCAGTCTTTTCCTTCCTCATGTTTGGTACTTTTATTTTCACTAATATATTTGACTATTGTTGAATTTATATCTAGTCACTGACTTTTTTATGGCTGCATTTGTGTTTTACTTCTTAATTTTGCTG
Organism: Anolis carolinensis; assembly: GCF_035594765.1. Classification (NCBI taxonomy): domain Eukaryota; kingdom Metazoa; phylum Chordata; class Lepidosauria; order Squamata; family Anolidae; genus Anolis; species Anolis carolinensis. The sequence continues at coordinate 175,679,767 of NC_085845.1, read as the reverse complement.
TATGACCATAGAACAGTGATTATTTGGCAGTTAAAAGAAAAAGAAAACAACTACCGTGTTTCCCCGAAAATAAGGCAGTGTCTTATATTAATTTTTGCTCCCAAAGATGTGCTAGGTCTTATTTTCAGGGGATGTCTTATTTTTCCATGAAGAAGAATTCACATTTATTGTTGAACAAAAAAATGAACATTTATTATATATACAGTAGAGTCTCACTTATCCAAGCTAAACGGGCCGGCAGAAGCTTGGATAAGCGAATATCTTGGATAATGAGGGATTAAGGAAAAGCCTATTAAACAAATTAGGTTATGATTTTTCAAATTAAGCACCAAAACATCATGTTATACAACAAATTTGACAGAAAAAGTAGTTCAATACGCAGTAATGTTATGTTGTAATTACTGTGTTTACGAATTTAGCACCAAAATATCATGATATATTGAAAACATTGACTACAAAAATGGCTTGGATAATCCAGAAGCTTGGATAAGCGAGGCTTGGATAAGTGAGACTCTACTGTACTATGCAGTAGTTGTCATCAGAAACCAGCATAACCAGACAAACTGTGAATACTATCAAGAATTTCTTGTTACTAGCAATATTTCCATATACAACACTCTATGGTATATACATTTACCGATCCTGCATGCTCTGGTGTTCTGTTCATTGGGCATGCTTCCAAACAAAAACTTTGCTAGGTCTTACTTTCAGGGGAGGCCTTATATTTAGCAATTCAGCAAAACCTCTACTAGGTCTTATTTTCTGGGGATGTCTTATTTTAGGGGAAACAGGGTACTTGCCACAAAACCCTTTGATCTATTAGCATACTGAAAACTGCTAAAGAAAATTATGCAACGGTAGCCTTCCCCAGTAATCAGAAATCTTCACACAACTCCCAATATAAATTTTTGTTTAGTAGTGCCATTTTTACACTTTTTTCTCATTAAAAATAACTTCACACACTGGTCCTTTCATCAAATCAACCTTGCCTTCTACACTCAGTTTCAAACAACTGTATGTTTAAAAAGAGGCTGTCATTACAATAAAAATATGTCTTAAGTTGATTTTCTCTGAGGATTTTGCTCCAGATATAATTTCATTCTATAGTGCAGGCCTAAACACAGTGAAAAGTACCCTCTGCCCCCCCAAAAACCTGGAATATTCAATAGGAGTTATTCCAAGGTAAATGTTTACAGAAACACAGCCTAAATCTCATCTTTCCAGAAGACACTGTGATGCTTCTTTAAGCATACACATTTTGAAACTAACTCCATCAAAAAGTATGAGTCACATCCACCCCTAAAAAATTAAATAAGAAGAGGTCACAGTTGTCTGCTTTTGCAGCTACATAACCTCCACCCCTGCACTTCCATCTTAATGTATCTATTGCAGGCTTATTGTCAATTCTTTTCAATTTTAGTGTAATCAGCATGACTTTTCCCAGAGGCACTGATCTAACTAGGCCAGCAGTATTTGTTGCGCAGACCAAGCTGAATTAGACCCTGTGGACATATGCTAAGAAATCAGTAGTCAGAAATTATAATCCTTGACACAAAGGGAAACCCTGTAATTTAGTAGCAGCATCACAAGTTATGTTATAAAACAGTGGTCTAAACCTTTATTTTGGCAGCTATTAAACACAGAGAGACTTTGGAAAAAATGCTTATTTGGATTGGCTATTCTGGGTGGAGGATTCTGGGGAATTGTATTATATAAAATTTACTTAGAATCATAGAATCATAGAATTGGAAGAGACCTCACGGGCCATCCAGTCCAACCCCCTGCAAGAAGCAGGAAAATCTCATTCAAAGCACCCCCGACAGATGGCCATCCAGCCTCTGCTTAAAAGCCTCCAAAGAAGGAGCCTCCACCACAGTCCGGGGTAGAGAGTTCCACTGCCGAACAGCTCTCACAGCTCTTCATCATGGCCATAATTACTTGGCCATGATGAAGCTTGCCAAAATCAGTTTCCTGTTGCTCTGGGAGCTGGGACCCAAATGTAGAAAAAGGCTATTCAGCTAATATTTGAAAATAGCAAAATCTCAGGTCTCTATTTCTTACTACAGAAATTCTGTAGAATATATAAAATCAGCACTTTTGATTATTCTCCTTTTCAGTTCCAATTTGAACCACATTATGAAGTTTAGAGGAACATTCCTTATTCATTTGAGGCCGATAGTTTTGTTCTCTGTGGAGCATTGCATACTAGAAAACAAGGAATAACTCAATAATATTAAGTACCACTGCAGACATAACAGAAAATCATGACTGGATATACCAATATGTGTCAGTTCTTAAACAGACCATAATTACAGCTATCTTAAAGTCAAATTATTCAACACACTTCCAAAATACATGGTTAAAAAATTATAATGGGTGGGATTCCAACATGTTTCCTTAGATACCAGGTTGCATTTCCATTGAGCTTTCCCCAAGCTACATTTAGTACACATCTTGTAACAAGCATCTGGGACTGTAATTTTTATACTTATGAATGATGATGTTTATGTCTCAGGGTGAACTGAATTAGATCAGAACATTTTAAACGGACAAAAATGATAGTTTTAAATAACTGTCCGAAATCTAATTGCTAAGGGCTTTTTTTTAAAATGCATTGCTTACACAAGAGAATATGCTAATTAGTTAATATAATGATTACTGGTACATTATATCATTATATATATAAACCTTGTACTATGTAGCAGCATAATTCAAAAACCATCATCAAGTAACCCAAATACCTTTGTGCTATAGAATCTGTATCTGCTTCAAGACAGGGTACACACTTTTGAAATAAAATTATCTGTTTAACTTTCTCTGTTTGCACACTTAAGAGCAATTGCTTACACATTTATTCTTTAAAACATATTTTTCCCCTTCCACCCCTGCCCCTCTAATTCACTCTCTTCAAGTTTCCTAACTTTGAGATCTTTTTGCACTGAACTGTCTGATAGATAGCACACTATTCTCTACTGATCCTGTCCACACTCCTCTTCTCACTACAGTATACACCTTTTCATATGCAAATCGATATTCTCTGCTAGTTTCTCCACACTATATTGCAACTTCTGGAATACATCTGCTGAATGCATTAACATATTTACGGCTTCATAAAACCTGCATTACGTCACAATTTTCTATGCATATCACAGCCATGTTTTGTTCTGAAAGCTAATACAGATATTTCCTACTTACTGGCTTTGCTTCCCAGGAAAGAATTACCAAGACTTCTACCTGAAATATGGATATTCAACGTATTTTCTCTGTGATCATTTACAAGAGAAAATTCAGCACACAAGAAAAAGGATAAAATGTCCAAGAGTTTGATTGTACCATCTATATTAGAGACCTGGGCAGAACACTACATCATTTATCAAGTGACATATTAGGTCATAGGTTTTAGGATCTTGGGGGGCATCAAGGATACTACTCTATGTTATCTGAAAACTATCAGGTTGGATAACTTCTCAGCCTGTACTAACTACTAATTACTCATACACTCAGCTTCAGGAGGTTCAATATACTATGCCATTCTCTCACATCTAATGGAACTGATCACACTATTAAAACATTGTCTGTTCTCTTTTCTTCTAACTTGTATAATAAAATAAGTAGCCATGTTATGCTCCAGGCCAGAGCCATCCTCCAGATTGGTGTTCTATCCTTCAAGATCTTCTTCACTCCTTCACATTAAAAGATTATCTCCTAGGCCATTTTCATGCTATCTTCACAGGTTCTCTGTGGTCATGTTATTTTTAGAAATCCACTCCAAGCAAAGCCCTAAAGTCTTTCACTGATGACATTGAAACAATGAAGGCTGCACTGGAAAAGGTAATGTGTTTGTTGGGGGGGGGGGGGTGCATTAAGCTTCACATGGTAACCAACTATGGGTTCCCTACTGAAGAAAGTACAGGTTTCAATAATGACTCACCCAAGGACAAAACGCTTGTACCACAAAATAACAGTAATAAGGAAGAAGTAGACGAACATGGTAAATATTTCTGTCCCATTTATAGTTCGAGGCTGTGTTTATCCTGCACAGAAATGCTGTGCTGGCAAGAAATAAGGACTGAATTATTTATTGTTTCTCTGCTCCAACTGCAGAGTTACCCCAAGCTTCAAAATAGCACATGTTCCTGCATGTGTGCCCAAAAAGGAAAACAGTTCTGGCAGGCTGTAGGACTGGGATTGATGTCAGAACCAGGAAAGCCAAAGCACCTCATTAAGTCCAAGGAAAGGCTAAATCTGCAGGCCACAGTCCCATGCACTTCCCATTTTACACACAGCCATTTGAAGAACCATCCAGACACAACATTTACTCTAAGTACAATGATTGTAAAGGAACCAGTAATTTGATGGAGCCTGGAAATTGTAAAATGTTTTTCTGTCTTAATGTAATCTGGAAGGTCTTGGGTATTGGTTTTGGATGAGTTTCTTCCCCACAACTCCCCCTACCTCAGGGCAAGTATTATCTGAGTATTATGCATTAGAAGTATTTCAATATATTATTTAAATATGCAGAGAAGAGCAGCTCAGTTTCCCCCAACAATGTGCTATGGCAAGCACTGTTGAACAGCTAGAAAAAAATTACTCATCGTGCTAAAAATGCCCATAATTCTATGTCCACTGGAGCCTCGTGTAGAATGTAATATCTCTATCTTTCAGTATTCTGTCATTTTCATTAGTGAGAAGTACTTGGATTCCTAGTAACAGTTCAATCTACCGCTGATGAATATACAGCTATTCCAGAAGTATCACCTTGCCCAGACAGGAATCATGGACTCATCCAGAAACAATGAGATGAGCAAGAAAGCAAGATGCCAGAAGATGATATTAAAATATTTGTGATGATGCTACTTCCCACTTTTTCAAACACTGAGACCTAACCTACTGCATCTTCGCATGGTTTGGTAACTGCACAGTAGCAGATAGGAAGGCGCTCCTAAGGGTAACCACTCCTGCACAGAGAATCATTGGCTGCCCTCTCCCCTTTTTCGAAGAACTTTATAAGTCCCACAGCCTTAAGAAAGAGTATTCTTGGGGATCCATCTCACCCAGCACATTCATTTTTTGAATTATTACCATCTGCAAGACAACAAAGAGCGACAAAAGCAAAAACCAACAGTGGGAGACATCCTTTATCCTATGTGGCTATGTTGAACTCCATGGTTTCGCAATGAAGTGGTATTGGGAGCTATGCGATGGTGGTGGGAGTGTGGAAGGATGAGTGTGTTGTTTTGTGGTGTGTGCTGGGGAAAGCATTTAATTACATTGTACAATGTACAATGACAATAAAGTTATTCTATTCTATTGTTAGTGCACCCCTCCCCAAAAAAAAATCCAGCTCTAACCTGTTCCATATATTTAAAAAGTTTGAAAAAATTAGTGCTATATAATTTTAAAAGTAATACATTTATAGGCAATGAAAATACTATGGATATGCAAAAAGTAATTATCCCAAAATGTTAGAAACTTTATAAAACAAAATCCACCAATATTCTTGACTTTAGAATGTTTTTTTTAAAAAGAAATCATCAGAATAAACATTTAATTATGACATAATTGCTAATTTGCACTAGGAACCTTGGATGAAGAGCTTTTTCAAAAATATTTTGGCAATTCAAATACCTCCATATAAAATTAACAATGCTCTCAATTTGTCATCAAGCACAGTTTCTGTGCTTTCTACTTGTTTTCTTTAGACCAGAGTTTCTCATACTGTGCTCCTTCAAATTGTGGGACTTGAACTCCTTTGGACTTCAGGTTCCATAATTCATAACAACTGGTAAACTGGATGGGATTTCTGGGGGCTGAAGTACAGTTTGAGAAACACTACTGTAGACAATAATAACCAGTTTCTGATGGAAGTTTAAAATAGAAACGATTTAAAGGCCTTGCCAATCGAAACCCCACCCAACCTGAATGATGAGAAAAATCTGGATTATCTTCACAAAGAAACATTAAATAGCACAAACTTACAGTGACACACTGTCAGCTTCTACACTCACGTCTGAAAACAAGAAAAATAAACGATAACCCTGAGGGAAAAAGAATAGTGTCTACCCAGGCAAATGCTATTTGCCCAATGAATGCTTCTGAAGAACATACACATAGTTTTATTCTCTGTTTGACTATAGAGTGTGAAAGGCCTATAGCCCCAAGAAAGGCATCTCTGAGACACACAAGACACAGGGTAGTGTCTTAGGGCTCTCTATGTGTGGATCCTTTAGAGGGATGCTTTGTATGTCCATATGGAATAGACTATAAAAATAACAGAAAAACATAAGCAGCCACGTTGCTCCTTAAAAATATTATTATCGTACCCCAAACATCTGCCGGAGGTCAGGATCCCGAAAGCGGAAAGGAATGTTGGAGACGTGCAGCCGCTTTGGAGTAGACTTGCTCTCAGTATTCTCACTGTTTTGTGTCTGTGACTGCTGGCCGTCTGTCTGTGCCCCTCCTTCCGTCTGCTGCAATTAGATTTAAAAAGCAAAGAAGAAATCGTTAAAAAATCCAACCAAGATTTATTTGCAACATTTATACTCCGCCCTTCTCACCCGAGGGGACTCAGGGCAGCTTACAGAAATTGGCAAAATTTAATGCCCAAAGAATACCGTATGAAGCAGAGAGTGTTTGATGACCGGGACATCCGTAGAGAGACCAAGGTGCTTGTTTATAAAGCCATTGTCCTCCCAACCCTGCTCTACGCCTGCGAAACGTGGACGGTCTACAGACGTCACACTCAACTCCTGGAGCGTTTCCATCAGCGTTGCCTCAGAAAAATCCTGCAAATCTCTTGGGAAGACAGGCGGACAAATGTCAGCGTGCTGGAAGAAGCAAAGACCACCAGCATTGAAGCAATGCTCCTATGCCATCAACTTCACTGGACTGGCCACGTTGTCCGAATGCCCGATCACCGTCTCCCAAAGCAGCTACTCTACTCCGAACTCAAGAACGGGAAATGTAATGTTGGTGGGTAGAAAAAGAGATTTAAAGATGGGCTTAAAGCCAACCTTAAAAACTGTGGCATAGACACTGAGAACTGGGAAGCCCTGGCCCTTGGAGGTCAGCTGTGACCAGCAGTGCTGCGGAGTTCGAAGAGGCACGAACGGAGGGCTTAAGGGAGAAACATGCCAAGAGGAAGGAGCGTCAAGCTAACCCTGACCGAGACCGCCTTCCACCTGGAAACCGATGTCCTCACTGCGAGAGAATATGCGGGTCAAAAATAGGTCTCTTCAGCCACCTAAGAACCCACCCCCAAGACACCAGAGATGGAAGACAATCGTCCTCGAACTATGAGGGATCGCCTAAGTAAGTAAGTACAATCATAAAATCAAAACAATACATTTAAATCCGTTAATAATATTATTAAAATACATTATAACAACCTATATACAGTAGAGTCTCACTTATCCAACATAAACGGGCCGGCAGAATGTTGGATAAGCGAATATGTTGGATAATAAGGAGGCAATAAGGAAAAGCCTATTAAACATCAAATTAGGTTATGATTTTATAAATTAAGCACAAAACATCATGTTATACAACAAATTTGACAGAAAAAGTAGTTCAATACGCAGTAATGTTATGTAATAATTACTGTATTTACAAATTTAGCACCAAAATATCACGATGTTTTGAAAACATTGATTACAAAAATGTGTTGGATAATCCAGAACGTTGGATAAACGAGTGTTGGATAAATGAGACTCTACTGTATATATATAAAACCTATATATCTCCGTTCACCCAAGAACCTCATGCTTCATCCTTAAATCAGACCATGTCGGCTTTGTTGTTTACTCAATAAAAGCTTGGGCACACAACCATGTTTTTACGGCCTTTCTGAAACCCAGAAGGGTTGGCGCCTGTCGGATATCTCCAGGGAGGTGTTCCACAGCCAGGGGGCCACCACCGAGAAGGCCCTGTCCTTCGTTCCCACCAGCCACGCCTGCGAGGCAGGTGGGACCGAGAGCTGGGCCTCTCCAGATGATCTTAGGGATCTTCCTGGCTCATAGGAGGAGATACGTTCGGAAAAGTAAATTGGGCCAGAACCGTTTAGAGCTTTATAGGTCAAGGCCAGCACTTTGAATTGGGCTCGGTAGCATATCGGCAGCCAGTGGAGCTGGCTTAGCAGGGGGGTGGCACGTTCCCTGTATTCCGCCCCAGTTATTAATCTGGCTGCCGCCTGTTGTACTAATTGGAGCTTCCGGGCCGTCTTCAAAGGCAATCTTATGTAGAGAGCGTTGCAGTAATCCAAACGAGATGTAACCAGAGCATGAACCACCGTGGCCAAGTCAGACTTCCCAAGGTACGGGCGCAGCTGTTGCACAAGTCTTAATTGTGTGAATGCTCCCCGGGCTACCGCTGAAACCTGGGGTTCCAGACTCAGTGATGAGTCCAGGAGAACACCCAGACTGCGAACCTGTGTCTTCAGGGGTAGTGCGACCCTGTCCAACACAAGCTATAACCCTATACCCTGTTCAGCACTATGACTGACCAGGAGGACCTCTGTCTTGTCTGGATTCAATTTAAATTTGTTCGCCCTCATCCAGTCTGACACAGCTGCCAGACACCGGTTCAGGACCTGAACAGCTTCCTTAGTGACAGGTGGGAAGGAGTGACAGAGCTGGACATCTGCGTACAGATGACACCGCACCCCGAAACTCCGGATGATCTCTCCCAGCGGCTTCATGTATATGTTAAACATGGGGGACAGTACTGAACCCTGCGGGACCCCACAAGTCATTGGTTGTGGGGCCGAGCAGGTGTCCCCCAGTGACACCATCTGAGAACGACCCTCCAGGAAGGACCGGAGCCACTGCAAAACAGTGCCTCCAAGATCCATCCTGGCAAGGTGCTCCAGAAGGATACCGTGATCGACGGTATCGAAAGCTGCTGAGAGGTCCAGCAGAACCATCAGGGACACACTCCCCCTGTCCAGATCCCGGCGTAGATCATCGACTAAGGCGACCAAGGCTGTCTCAGTACGATGCCCTGGCCCGAAGCCAGACTGTGCCGGATCTAGAAAATCAGTGTCTAACAAGATTGCCTGGAGTTGTGCAGCCACCACATGTTCTACAACCTTGCCCAAAAAGGGGAGATTGGAAATAGGCCGATAGCTGTCCAACTGAGTGGGGTCCAGTGATGGCGTTTTCAACAGCGGGTTGATCACAGCCAATTTAAAGTTCGCTGGAAATATGCCTTCCCAAAGGGAGGCATTCACCACCACCTTCACCCACTCGACCAAACCCCCTCTGGCTTCTCTCACCAGACAGGATGGGCAGGGGTCTAGGATGCATGTGGTAGCCCTCACCTCTCCAAGCACCTTGTCCAAAATCCTCAGGCTGAACCAACTGAAAAGAATCCATCAAAATGGGACAAGCAGGTGCTCGTGTAACATCCTCGGAAGCTGCCGTTAATATGGTGTCAAAGCCAGAACGGATCAAAACGACTTTGTCCACAAAGAACCGAGCAAATGCTTCACAGCAGGCTGCCAAGTTGTCAGGGATCCCGTCCTGAGAGACAGGATATAACAAAACTCTGACAACTCGAAACAGCTCCACTGGACGGTTCTTTGCGGATGCAATAGTAGCTGCAAAGAAAGAATTCTTTGCAGCATCTATTGCCGTGGCATATGTCCTAAGATAGGAACATAGCCTTGTTCAGTTTGGCTCGTTCGGCTCTGAGTGCCACATGCTCTCTAGTTCCCTCTTCTTTCGCTTCATCGCTGCCAGCTCCTAAGTGAACCAAGGAGATGGTTTAGCTTGGGTACTCGAGAGGGGACGTTCTGGAACAATCGTGTCTATTGCCCTAGTCACCTCCTTGTTCCAGAGAGCAACCAGAGCATCAAAAGGATCACCAGCCAAGGTGGTGGGAAACTCCCCAAGAGCCGTCAGGAATCCATCTGGATCCATAAGTCTCCTGGGGCGGACCATTTTAATAGGTCCTCTGAGGTTAGGGGGCGCAGTAAGTCTAAACCTGATCAGGTAATGGTCGGTCCATGGCAACGGAGCGATGGTAAGCTCCTCCACACCACCAGATTCATCTGTGTCTCAGGTTTTATGCCACCTTTACTGACTTCACATCTAATAATCTTGGAATAAGAGTAGATAGAAACAGCAAAGTAAAACAACAAAGAATCCTTTGTTTCTGGAAAAAAATGCAGGAGGAGGAGTAAAAGAATCTTGATAAAACAGGTTACTGAGAACACAATTACAGCAATGCAATTTTGGTGTGGATTTAAATGGACCTAAACGGACTGTGCCAACACATTTACTGCAGGATTTATGCTTTTACTTTTAACTTCTATTTTTCTAGAGGTACTACATTTCACTTATACCAGTTTAGACTTATTAGTCTAATGTCATACCAAGTTAAACATGTGCCAAATTTAAATGTTAAGACATACAATAGCAGCAACGAATTACACTCAGCATTTATACTACTTTTAAGTTTCTTCTGTGACAATATATCAGTACTGGAATAAGCTTCGGGTTCTATTATTCTATTGAGTTCAAAAAGCAACAGCAGCTGGCATTACCACATCTCCTTACTGCCACAGTTCCTGACAGGGTGGACAATTATTCTTCATATGTATTTACTATCAGTTAAGATAGTGATTCTCATTTTACCTTATGTAGTGGACCTGATTCACCCCACCCCACTCTAATCTGCCATACTACTTATAGCATAGCATTGTATATTTATATTTGACCTATGGGATGGAAGGAGGCTAACAACAAGGTTTGAACTATATTATTATTGCACAAACACAATTACCTGTAAACTCACTGTGGAACAGCATCTGATCGCTCATTGACTCACATCACTCCTCAGGAAGCCATTTTGAGTACAGTGTTCCCTCACTACTTCGCTGTTCGCTTTTCGCGGATTTGCTATTTTTAAATAAACACTAAAATAATAGTATAAATTATAAAATAATATTATAAATCCCTCTTTCTACTTCCTTCCTAAGGAGAAGCCTGAGGAATGAAGGAAGGAGAAGCTGAAGGGAGAGAAAAGGAGGCTGAATCAGCTTTGTTTTCGCCTCAAAAGGCATGTGCGTGCTTGAGAGGCAAGGAGGGGACAGAGATGCTACTTGCCAGTGACATTGTAAACAACACAAATATAGTGTCCCTAATTCGCAGATTTTCACTTTTTACCGGTAGTTCTGGAACGTAACCCCCGCAATGAGTGAGGGAACACTCTAGTACTAAACTAAACTAGAAAACTGTAACACTGACTTAATGTTTTCACTCCTCTCTGATCTGTCTCTATATAGTTTGAGAGATACGCCACTTCTCATACTGGTACCAACATATGTTCATCACCAATTCTAATGTATCACTCATCAATCAATTCTGATGTCAACATTTCAACATTTCTATTGATCCTTCAAATGAGGTTTTAACTCTTATTAATGTCAGATTCTAATTTATTTAATGGAAATTAAGCCTTGCTGTACAATAATAAATGTATTAGGATGTAGGGTGCAATAATAAGGAAGCATAAAGGAGCTGAAAACTCTATGCCAAATAAACTGGAAATCTATGCATGAAAGTCTACATGCACTATGCATTACAGAGGACTCTCCAATTTTGTTTTCACTGTTGTTTCCTTTCTTTGTATCCTAGAGAAAGAAGATGCCAGTAAAGTGCAACGCCACAATAACGTCTTCTCTTTCTGTTGCTTAATTAAACTTGGACTAGAAACCTTCTCCCTTCACAAAGGACATCAAAAGCAACTGCCCTGTGTACCAGAGGAAGAAATCTACTATTTCTAGTATTTCATATTATTCTTACTTATCTAATGTAAGCCACCCAAGAATGGAACAAAACACCCAAAGGAACTATTAGGTAACAATACTGAATCTCACATCCCCATGTGTGTACTGTCTCTAAACATTGTGTGCATTACAGATGACATGGGCCCCTAAAAATCCTGAAAAGGTCTAAATATAGAGATAAAAAACCTTATTTAATCTTCATCTGAATCTCTCTAGCAGGTTTTCGTAAACCTTGTTATGACACAGTTAACCCCAAGCATTAGGGAACCCATTTCTGGAGAAATCTGGAAGACATGTTCAATGACTGAGGAGTGCAGCAGGAGCAAAGTGAAATCAATAATAATCAAATCAGATTTTGCCTCAATTACAGCAAAAAAAAACAACAACAATGAAGGACAGGTTGCTTACCTGTAACCGTGTTTCTTCGAGTGTACTCTGTGAATTCACACTAATGGAGAACGCTGCGCCTGCGCAGGCTCCAACGGATACTCTTCCAAGCTAAAGTTTGAAATTTGGCGGTAACCCCGCCCCTCTTCCCGGAGGGTATAAAGGGCGCCCTCCGCGCCCGCTCTCCAGTTCCTACGCCGCAAAGGCAGCGAGAAAGGGAGAGGTTTGCCTGTGGGGAAGGAAGGGCGGGATTGTGTGAATTCACAGAGTACACTCGAAGAAACACGGTTACAGGTAAGCAACCTGTCCTTTTTCTTCGTGTACTCTGTGAATGCACACTAATGGAGACTAGCAAGCTAAGGTGTAGGTAGGTGGGATAGCAAACCCAATAACCAGTCTAGTGTCCAAACACATTTATTGAGCACAAGGTGCAAAAAAACAGGCAAATGCAATGGTCAAGTAAGCGATGCAATAGCATATAGTGCAATAGAACCGATCCTTGTGTTAGGATCCAGAACACAATCATAACATAGTAAGTGGGCAATAGTCTGTAAGAAAATACAGAGGTAGGCATAAACTCATTCTCTGAAAACAGAGGGAGAAGCATTCAAAAAATACATTTCAGTGCAGTGGGTAAGTATAGTACACAAGCACTATGTTAAAGAGACCCTGAGCACATTGATTACAAACAGGGTGGATGACAACGGTCAGCCTGTAAGAAGGATAAACCCGAAAAATGGGTTTGAGTAAGGCAACAACATTAGGTAAGGCAGGAGGAGAGGACGGACCTGGCAAAAGCCGAGTCCTTGAGGTTCTTTGAGTCCATCCTGTAGTGTGAAACAAAGGTGGATGGAGTGGACCAGATAGCCGCTCGACAGATGGAGTCGAGAGGGACGCCCCTCAGGAAGGCCGTAGAGGTGGAAAGGCCCCTTGTAGATCTAGGGCGGATCGAAGAGGGGGGCTGGCGTTTGGCCAGCTGATAAGCGAGCTCAATGGTCTGAGCAATCCAGTGTGAGAGTCTTTGGGAAGAAAGAGGTTCGCCCAGTTTGTGGGTAGCGTAAGCCACAAAAAGTCTAGGTGACTTACGTATGTCCTTAGTCCTGTCCTTGTAGAAAAGGAGGGCTCTCCTGACATCGAGGAGATGGAGTTTCCGTTCTAGAGAAGAAGAAGGATTGGGGAAGAAAGCAGGAAGTATTATGTCCTGGTTCAGGTGAAAAGCAGAGACCACCTTAGGTAGGAAGGTGATGTCCGGGCGAAGGACAGCCCTGTCGTGGTGGAAACGGAGGTAGGGTTCGTCCACCCGGAGAGCAGCCAGTTCCGAAGGCCTGCGGGCAGAGGTGATAGCGATGAGGAAGGCAGTCTTCCAAGAGAGAAGGTGAAGGTCTGCAGAGGCCATAGGTTCGAAGGGAGGTGAAGCTAGTTGAGAAAGGACGAGTTCGAGGCTCCATCCGGGAGTCGGAGGTTGGACTGGAGGATGCAAGTTGTTGTAACCTCGAAGGAAGGTCTTAATGAGGTTGTTAGAAAAGAGAGAGGGTTGTCCCTGACGTTGGAAATGCCAGGAGAGAGCAGCGAGATAGGATTTTATCGAGGCCAGAGAAAGTTGACGATCCGCAAGGGAAAGTAGAAAGTCCATGACCAGCGGGATCGAAGTAGAGGCGGGATCGACGCGTCGGTCCCGAAGGAAAGTTTGGAATTTTGCCAGCTTGTAAGCATAGGCTTTCGATGTGGCCGGTTTGTGAGCAGCGCGAAGGATTGCCTGCAGGTCTGGGTGGAGAGAGTTTGAGGAAGTATCCTCCAGGCAGTCAGGTGCAGGGACGGGACGTCGGGGTGGAGAACCTGTCCCTTCTGTGAAGATAGTAGATGAGGGAGAATTGGGAGGGTGCGGGGGGGATCCGCACACATCCGGAGCAGCGTGGGATACCATGGCTGGCGTGGCCATGCAGGGGCGATCAGGATGGCCGATGTCGGTGTTAGATAGAGTCTCTCTATCACTCTCGAGATGAGAGGGAAGGGAGGAAAAAGATAGACGGGTTCGAGAGTCCAGTCGAGGAGAAACGCGTCTCCGAGACAGCCCGGAGTCGAGTTTGGAGGTAGTCTCGCTCCGAATCGAGGAAGTTGAGCGTTCGAGGGGGAGGCAAAAAGGTCCAGAGCTGGCCAGCCCCAATCGTTGAAGACGGATTTCAGGATCTCGGGATCGAGACGCCACTCGTGGGGGGAGGTCGTTATTCTGCTTAGAGAGTCTGCTAAAGTATTTTGAGCCCCCGGAAGGTGAACTGCCGACAGAGTTATGTGTCTCGCTATGCACCATAGCCAAATATCCATCGAGAGAGCCATGAGTTTTCTCGAGCCCGTACCCCCTTGTTTGTTGATGTAGTACATGGCTACTACGTTGTCCGTTTGGATCAGAACGGTCTTGTGGGGAAGAAAGCGGGCAAACGCCCGGAGGGCTTTGAAGATTGATAACAGTTCTAGAAAGTTTATGTGGTGAGACATTTCTTGGGTGGACCACAGGTCCCTGACGGTGAGGTTCGACATGTGGGCTCCCCAGGCAAAATTGGAGGCGTCGGTCGTGATGGTGACTGACGGAAGGGAGGGATGGAAGGGAAGTCCCACACAAACATTCGCTGGGTCCTGCCACCAGCGAAGGGAGAGGCGAACCTGGTTCGGTACCGTGAGAAACATTGAGCTCGGGTGCCGATGGGGTTTGAAAGAGTCTATGAACCATCTTTGGAGAGGTCTGAGACGTAGTCTGGCAAAAGGAGTAACCATGACCGTGGAGGCCATGTGACCCAGGAGAACTTGGACCGCGTGGGCTCGGATCCTGCGGTTGCGGAGGAGGAGGGAAAGGTGCTGTTGAAGGGCTAGGAACCTGTCCTTCGGTAGGGAGGCGGTTTCCGTGATGGAGTTGAAGAGAGCTCCGATGAAACGGATTTCTGTGGTTGGGAGGAGTTGAGACTTTGAGACATTCAACTGAAGGCCCAGCCGTTGCAGGAGAGAAAGAGTCTGTGAGACATGGTTTTGAAGGGATGAGGGATCGGACGCGACAATCATCCAATCGTCCAGATAAGGAAAAACCATAATGCCCTGTTTCCTGAGGTGCGCTGCCACCACGGCGACCACCTTTGTAAAGACCCTTGGGGCCGTGACGAGGCCGAAAGGGAGAACTGTGAACTGGTAAGATTGTCCCAGGAGCTTGAAGGAAAGGAAGCGTCTGTGGGATCTTCGCACCGAGACGTGGAAATACGCGTCGCGTAAGTCTATAGAGGCGAAGAAGTCTCCGTGTCGGAGCATCGGGAGGATGGAGGCCACTGAAACCATTCGAAATTTTGAAGGCAGAATGAAGAGGTTTAGAGCCCGTAGATCGAGGATAGGCCGAAGGCCTCCGCCCCGCTTGGGAACCGTAAAGTATCTCGAGAAGAAACCTCGAGTGTCCTGCTCGGAAGGAGAAGGCTGGATTGCGCCCTTCGCCAGAAGGGAGTCGACCTCGGCGCATATTTCCGGTGAAGGGTCGGTGTGGAGGATGTGACCCGTGGGTGGCAAAGTTTCGAATTCCAAGGCATAGCCGTCTCTGACAATGCGAAGAACCCAGGCATCTGAGGTGATAGACTCCCATTCGCGGTAGAAAGGAGCTAGGCGGTCGAGGAAAGAGCAGAGAGGAAGGATCTGGTCGGGGCCTAGGAACGGCATGGTAGTGGCAGTAGTAGTGGAGATAGAAAGATCCCCGAGAGAGTAGGCGTCAGGCCCGACGTTGGGGTTGTGGCATAGCTGCAGGACCTTTGCCCCGACCTTTCGGGACCTGGTGCTGGAGGCGAGGTTGTTGCTGATGACTGTGGTGACTCGAGCTCGACGAGCGTCGAAACGGCTGGTGACGAAAAGGCTGAGGGTAGCGACGGTACCGTTGCGGGAACCATCGGGTCCGCTGAGCCTGAGGTTGGTCGGTCCCGCACTTTGTTGCGAGAATCTTGAAGTCGTGATTGGACTTAAGTTTGTCATCAGTGCCAGAATTGAAAAGGCCCTGGGTGTCGAAAGGAAGGTCTTCGATCACTTGTCGAGAGGAAGAAGAGAGTCCTGAGGACCGAAGCCATGCATGCCGTCTGATCGCGACCGCGTGGGCAATCATTTTTCCGGCGGTATCACCGGTATGCTTAGCCATTTGAATTTGGTGGTGTGCGAGAGAGTCCGCCTCCTGTTGGAGGGTCGAAAGGACTGATCGGTCTTCGTCAGAAAGTTTGGCGAAGAAAGGTTGGGCTTTCTCCCAGAGGATCTGTTGATAAGCGCCCATGCAGGCCCCGTAGTTTGCCATGCGGCAAAGGAGGAGAGCACCGGAGTACAGCTTGCGGCCTACCGCATCGAAGCGTTTGCCCTCTCTGTCGGCCGGGGAGTTGGATTGTCGACCCGACGATTGGGAGGCCTTTACCACCATGGAGTTTGGGTCAGGGTGATGCTTGAGCCATTCCAAGGCTTCGTCATCAGTTCGGTACCAGGCCTCTATTTTCTTAGAGGTTGGAGGTATCGAAGATGGAGTCTTCCAAGATGCCTGGATGACGTCCAGGAGGTATGGAAGAAAAGGCAGCAAGGTGGCCGGCGGGGCTTGGGCTTGAACCCTCTTGAAAACGGGGTCGGTAACAGCCTTTGAAGTTTGTTTAATTTCCATCCCCAGAGCGTCTGCCATTCTGACCATCTGGTCGGAGAAAGCCCGGATATTATCCGTCGGGGAAGGTGGGTCGACCTCGTAGGCGTCGTGAGGCGGGGAGAGATCGAGACCGAGAGAAACCACAGAGGCGGAGAGTATCGACTCGGGGCGTTCGATATCGGGGTCATCCTCCTCGGGCCCTTGAGGGGACCGGGGAGGAGAAACAAGCACAGAGTCCTGATGAGGCATAACCTCAGGAGCAGGGAGAGCCGGCTGCGGAGGAACGCCCTTGGACGCGGAGGCCTGGGCGGCGCGGGCTAAGCGCGTCATCTGTCTACCCCTCTCAGGTGTTTGAGCCGGGGGAAAGAGTTCTTGTCGAGCCGGAAGACGAGATGGTGCCGGCTGGGGAGCCTTAATAACCGTCCTGACCGACCGGTCGGGGGAGGCTTGAGCGTCCACATCCGAGGACTGACCATGAGGAGAGGAAGAGGAGCGGAGGCGTTGTGCCGGTTGGATAGGAGAGGATCTCCTAGAGGAAGGCCCAGAGGAGGGGACGTCCTTCTTCGAAGACGCTGAGGAGGACGACCTCTGGATCATTCTTTTCTTTGCTGGGGGTTGTTTCGACGCGACCCTCAGCGATTTTCCCGGCGTCGGGGGAATCGGGCACACAGCTGCCGAGTCAGATTGAGCCCGTCTGGATTCCTCCTGAGCCCTCTTGAAGGCAATCTTCATGGCGGAAAAAGATGGCGGCGCAGCCAGGCGGGATCGAGTGGAAACGGCCGAGGCCACCGAACTCGAAGTTGATGAAGGGCCCATCTTGCCCGATCGGGTGGATACCGTAGCGGTGGTCACCGTGCAGGGCGGTTTGGTCGGTCGCGGTCTCGAGGTTTTCGAGGTTTTAGATGACACCGACGGAGCAGGCCTGGACGCCATCGAGGCTGAGGTGGAAGTGGAAGCCTCAGGAGCAAGAGTTTTTTCGTAAAGAGCTGCGCGGAGTCTCGCAGCTCTATTTCTCCTGGCCTGAGCTGTAAAGGCCAGGCAAAAACGGCAGGTACCGACGACGTGGCTTTCGCCAAGGCAGAAAAGGCACTTAGCGTGGCCGTCGGAATCTGGAATCTTAGCGGCACACTGAGTGCACCGTTTAAAACGCGTGGTTGACATAAGAACGAAGAGTCCGAAGTGAGCTTTGCGGCGGAAAAAAAGGAACTGGAGAGCGGGCGCGGAGGGCGCCCTTTATACCCTCCGGGAAGAGGGGCGGGGTTACCGCCAAATTTCAAACTTTAGCTTGGAAGAGTATCCGTTGGAGCCTGCGCAGGCGCAGCGTTCTCCATTAGTGTGCATTCACAGAGTACACGAAGAAAAAATATTTGTTGACATGCCAATTTTTTGCTATTTTTCTTGAAGACTGCTAAAACTAGTGAAATAGTCAGATGTAATAATATTTCATGATCCAATTATTTGCGTTTATCTTACAGAAATATTATTACAGTATTTAGGACTATAAAGAACACTTTCCAACTGAACTGATTCCAATGGTTTTCAGAGCCTATACAAGTTACTTCTGGATAACAATTTCCAGAACCTCCTCCACATGCTGGCTAGGTGATTCTGGGAACTGTACTTTAAAAAGTACTTTTAAAGTATTTCTTGGCTAAACCTATCTCACAGAACTGACGTAAGGTAAAAAATGAATAATTAAATTTGTCATCGGAGGAATAGTGGGATAGCAATGTAAAATTGGGATGAAAATTCAACATTTCCCACCATTTGACATTCTAAGAACCAACATCTAATTTAAGAAGCTAATCATGAAAGAAAGGGTACAGGTCAGACCCATACAAATTGATACACCAATATATTTTTATCTATTTCAGGAATTTAAAATTCACTGAAATAGCAATATGACCCCATCTTGTGGCTTATGCTAAGTGTACCGTCTGGACAGTAAGGTCTATGAAATGTCCAAATGAGGTAATAAGAGACTCTCATAGTCACTCTTAGAAAGCAACACCACTAAGTTCTTCTCAGCTACTTTCTTTCTTCTAGACATGACCTTGGGCTTGCATATAAGCTTTTCAGGACAAACAAAGGCACATTAGAAGCAAACACTCACCAGGCAACATGCTGAGCAAAGCAAAAGCATCTTTTAACTTTGCTTCAATCAGGGAATGAATGTAACCCAAACTCAGTCTGAGCATCTGCAGCCACACAATGCAAAACAAGACACCAAACAGCTGGGATAAACTAATACCATTCAGACTGGAATCATTTTCAATCAGCTCCAACTATTAGACATACGTGAGTTTCCTGACAAAGGCACACCTGATCACATCACAAAAATACTGTTTATAGCTGCTTTTAGTCCTTTTCTCACTGCACTGACAACATTATCTCAAAACAAACGGATGGTGCATCCTGAGGGCAAGATCAATGGATTGTGATTAAATCACACAACACTGTTTGGTAGTTTAATTTTTATGACTTTGTCAGAATCCTCTACTCCCCAGGGTAAAAACCTCCAAGTAGGATAGAACCAATGGTATCCATCATCTGTGGAGACAATGACTAGAAAACAGTCTCCTCAACAAGCCATGGATATCATTTTAATTCCCTAGGTCCAAGGGTTCTTTCTCCTCAAACTGTTTCTATTCACTCTGGAGCACAGCTCATGTAAATTTCCAAATTCTGAGCTTCTTACAACAGATGGTGAAATTGGCAAGATGACGCAGCTTTCCAGATGGCCTTGGACATGCTATGTTGCCCATAATTCTCACTCTTGATCACAAATGGTGCAGAGAGAGGGAGAAACTGGGAGCACATCTAAATTAGGGGTTCTTAATGCAATATGCCTCCCCCGGCGACATGAATAGCTGCCAGGGGTGTGCCTGCTCCTCCACTACTTCCACCAGTTACTGAGTAGCTCTTCCTCACAATCAATGCAGTATGTGACCCTATGTGGATCACCCCTTGCCTTTACTGTTCATCCCACAAAGAAAATGGAGAATGCAATGCTCAATCTGTTCACTCAGAATTTCTTCAAGAAGCTTAATGATCTCATTTCTAATATGTATATGCTAAGGTACACAAGGCAGGTCCGGTGCTGTAGGCTATATTTCAGAGGAAGGAAATAGCATGCCATCCCACAGTATTTATTATAAAGATGGGAAACCACCTTTGAGTAAACATCATGAAACATTATGAAAAACTTCCTGATAAGAGCCATTTGGCATTGGAATATGCTGCCTGAGTGTGGTGAAGTTTCCTTCTCTGTAAGCTTTTAAATGGGCTGAATGGCCATCTGTTGGGGGTGGTTTGATTATGTGTCTCTGCATGGCAGGGGGTTGGACTGGATGATCTTTATGGTCTTTTCCAACTTTGCAATTCTGTGATTCTATTCCTTGTCTAATAAAACCTTATGAAATCCATGGGGTCACCATAACTCAACATGTGACTTAAGAGTATACGGAGACAGACTCTAAAACCCCTAGCTCCAGGAAAGCTTTCTGGTTTTCTCCTTCATATCTCTTCTTGTACCTTTTTAGAAGTGTTAAATTTGCCTGTTAGTTCTTTTTATCGCTTATATATTTCTACTGTGTGCATATATTATTATTTCTTTAAAAATTTTGTGATCTGAGTGGCATCTCCCAAAGCAAGAGAGTAATATGTTTCTTACCCCCAAACATCCAACAAATGAATGTTTCTAGGTTGTACCTATTTCTCCTGCTCAATTAACAACAGCTCTCCTTAACAACAGCTCATAGTCAACAATCTGGTAGAAAACGTATGAAAATTCTTTATCTAAAATATTTTTATAACTCCTTCCAAGATATGTTCATAGAATATATCCCATGGGACAGGCATGTAGCCGGGGGGGGGGGGGGGGGGCTTGAGGGGCTTCAGCCCCCCCCCCCCCATGAAATTCTCGGGATGGTCTGCGAGAAGGCCTTAAATTTATTATTTAAACTGTTATGTTTATTCATATCATGATCTGATCACCATGGGAGCATTGGGATAACGATACAAAAGGTTTGCTAGGGTAGACCCGCACTCAGATTCAGCCCCCCCCCCCCCGAAACAAAATCCCAGCCCCTCCCGAATCAAAATCCTGGCTATGGGCCTGCCATGGGAAAATGCCGACTCTGTTACATTACATTGTGTTCACAATATTTAGGCCAACATCCAAGAGTATATTTGTACAACCCTTGTATTAGGAGGCATCAGAACCTCTATGGAACATGAAGCCCTTTTTCTGAACTGCCCCACATCCTATCCTCCAAACACACTTTGTCCCATTTCCTGAGGGTAAAATGTAGGACTGGTTGTTGGAGAATACACTCACCTCTTCAATCCAGCCTCAGGAAAAATGGGGCCTGTCTATGGTGAGGAGGCTGTTCCCTCTTAGCTTCAATGAGCCATGAGGAGAGGCAGGTAAGAAATTTAAACAAATATATCATCATCATCGTTGTTGTTGTTGTTGCTGCTGCTCTGCAGCAGGACACCTCCATAGATGCACAACAGAAAGAAGATCTGTAGAGGCTGGAAAAGGGAAGCAAAACTGAGTCTCTTCAGATGTCTCTGTCCTCATCCCCAGACAAGTCAGGATCAAATTGAAGTTATAATGGAGGAGCTTTTGACTCTGACACTTTATTTTGTATCTCAGCCTTAGATTTCAGATTTCAGAATATTTTGCCAAGAGTTGGATGCTAAAGAAAAGAGGAAGATGTGGTTGGAAAGAGAAGCACAGAAGAAAAAGTGGCTATTGGATAATACTTAAGACTCACACTGAATGTATTCATATAATGCTTTAGGTGCCAAAGCTTTGACCGAGGGTGCTTCCATGATGTCTTGAGCTTGTTTTTCTGGCGGAAGAGCGTGTTGGTGATGACAAGGTTGTGCTCTCCGCATCTGGTGAGAAGCAAGATGCCATTCGAGTTGCTGTTTCCGACCCCATCTTTTCCTATGATCCCTGGCCACAGGTCGGAGTCCCTTCCGACTCTTGCATTAAAGTCCCCCAGGAGGATGATTTTGTCCTCCTTAGGTATCTCCGATAGGATGGTGTCCAGCTGACAGTAAAAATTTTCCTTGATGTCTTCGTCAGCATCTAGAGTTGGTGCATAGGCGCATATGATGGTTGCCTGTTGGTTTTTGGCAAGGTTAATTCGGAGGGTTGAGAGTCGTTCGTTGATGCCAGTGGGTGCTTCAGTCAGGTGCTTCACCAGGTCGTTTCTGATAGCAAAGCCAACTCCGTGTATTCTTCGCTCTTCTTCAGGCAGTCCCTTCCAGAAGAAGGTGTAGCCTCCCTTTTCTTCCTTCAGCTGCCCCTCTCCTGCTCTCCGGGTCTCCTGAAGGGCTGCTATGTCGATCTTAAAGCGTCCCAGCTCCCTTGCAATGATAGCAGTCCTGCGTTCGGGGCGTTCACTGTCAGTGTTATCCAACAGTGTCCGTACGTTCCATGTTCCAAAGTTCATTTTTCTTTTTTGGCCGCAGAGTGGTGACCCCTCTGGACGCGGCAGTCCAGTCAGGGTAGGAGAGGCAGACTATGTTTAGGGCACCTTTTCTAGCCCCTTCCCCGTGTGGGGTGAGCAGAGCGGATCCTAAAAAGGGCTGCTCAGTCTTGGATACAGCTGCTGGACTACTCAACTGAGTCCCCTCGGGGAGAAGGGCGGGGTAGAAATATTGGAAATAAATAAATAAATAAACTGCCTTGGTCTTTGAGGTAGAACGACTGAGTCCATATCCACCGCCCATGTGCCAGTCTGTGACTAAGGGCTTCCAGATTTCACAGTCCTGCCCCCATCGCCACTCGCTGATCGCCATGGGACTTTTTTGGTTTGTTTTTATTTTTGTTGGAAGACGCCTGTGCGTGATTTTTTTTAATGTGTGGAGGTCAGTGCACGGCCGGTCAACACACAGTCTTCACAGAGTGAGTTTCCAGCAGTGATGTGGTTAACACAACGAGAGTGGCTTCTCAGTGGCTTCTTCTGCCTTCACAGCCGTTGTAACATGTACCATGTTATCCTCCGCCTGCTCCGCCGTTGAGGTCTTTGGGTCTTCGGATTGGCACCTCTTGGACTATGTTATTACACGTGCCAGAGACCGCCGCGATGTGCTTTTCACAAGAGCCATGACAGGTGCTGATGACTGCTGGACAGACCACAAGTTAATCCGATCCACAATGGCTATCAAGATCGTCCCCAAACGCAGACTCCAAGGAAGAAAAACAAGGCGCAAAATGAACACCCAAGCCCTTCAGGAGCCCTTCTCCAAACAACACTCAAGGATCATCTACCCACAGAACACCCCGAAAATGTTGAGGAACATTGGAACAAACTGAAATCATCACAGCCTGCGAAGAAACCATTGGATACCAAACTAAGAAACATCAAGACTGGTTTGATGATAACGACAAAGAGATCCAACAGCTAATTGATAACAAAAGGAAAGCCTTCCAAACATGGCAGAGAGACACCAACTGTGCTGCCAAGAAAAAGATCTATGCCAGTGCAAAAGCTGAGGTCCAAAGAAGGACCAGAGAACTCAAGAACATCTGGTGGACAAAGAAGGTTGAAGAAATCCAGCACCTTGCAGATACCCATGATGCTCAGGGATTTTTCAAAGCCACAAAGATTATTTATGGACCAAGAAACCATGGCATACAGCCCCTACGCTCATCAGATGGAACCAAAATTCTGAAGGACAAAACATCAATTGCACTACATTGGAAAGAGCACTACCAGAACCTGCTGAATCGCAGCTCCAATGTGGCTGAAGAGACCTTCTCACAGATCCCGCAACAACAAACCAGGGATGAGCTTGCAGCACTGCCTAGTTTGGAAGAAGTCAGCAATGCCATCAGCCAACAATAAAAACAACAAAGCCAGCGGACCTGATGGGATTCCTGCTGAAATCTTCAAAGAGGGTGGGCCTGAGCTGACACAACAACTCCACCAGCTCATTGAAAAGGTGTGGATGACCGAGAAAATCCCAGCAGACTTCAAGGATGCCACCATCATCACCCTTTTCAAGAAAGGGGACAGAACAGACTGCAGGAACTATTGTGGTATCTCCCTTCTAACCTCCGCCGGGAAAATCCTCGCAAGAATCCTTGCAAACCGCCTTCTCCCTGTTTCAGAAGACACCCTCCCAGAATCCCAGAATGGCTTCCGCCCCTCCAGAGGAACAGCGGACATGATCTTCACTGCACGACAGCTCCAAGAAAAATGCAGGGAACAAAACCAACCTCTGTACATGGCATTCATTGACCTTGCAAAGGCATTCGACACAGTGAATAGCAGCGCTCTCTGGACCATCCTCCAAAAAATCGGGTGCCCTGACAAATTTGTGAACATCCTGCGGCTCCTCCATGATGACATGATGGCAACAGTCTTGGACAGCAACGGCTCCCAAAGTGACCCATTTAAGGTGGAATCAGGTGTCAAGCAGGGATGTGTTAATGCCCCCACCTTATTTTCCATCTTCATCGCTATGATACTTCACCTTGTTGATGGGAAGCTTCCCACCGGAGTGGAAATCATCTATTGGACAGATGGCAAGCTATTTAACCTCAGCCGACTGAAAGCCAAAACCAAGGTCACCACAACATCTGTTATAGAACTCCAATATGCTGATGACAACGTAGTCTGTGCGCATTCAGAAGAAGACCTACAAGCCACTCTAAACACCTTCGCAGAAGCATACGAGAAGCTCAGCCTCTCACTGAACATCGAGAAAACCAAAGTGCTCTTCCAACAGGCACCAGCTAATCCCTCTGCAAAGCCAGGAATACAGCTTAACGGTGTCACATTAGAAAACGTTGACCATTTCCGCTACCTTGGCAGCCACCTCTCCACAAAAGTCAACATCGACACTGAAATACAACACCGCCTGAGCTCTGCAAGTGCAGCATTTTTCCGTATGAAGCAGAGAGTGTTTGATGACCGGGACATCCATAGAGAGACCAAGGTGCTTGTTTACAAAGCCATTGTCCTCCCAACCCTGCTCTACGCCTGCGAAACGTGGACGGTCTACAGACGTCACACTCAACTCCTGGAGCGTTTCCATCAGCGTTGCCTCAGAAAAATCCTGCAAATCTCTTGGGAAGATAGGCAGACAAATGTCAGCATGCTGGAAGAAGCAAAGACCACCAGCATTGAAGCAATGCTCCTATGCCATCAACTCCGCTGGACTGGCCACGTTGTCTGAATGCCCGATCACCGTCTCCCAAAGCAGTTACTCTACTCCGAACTCAAGAATGGGAAACGGAATGTTGGTGGGCAGGAAAAGAGATTTAAAGATGGGCTCAAAGCCAACCTTAAAAACTGTGGCATAGACACTGAGAACTGGGAAGCCCTGGCCCTTGAGCGCTCTAATTGGAGGTCAGCTGTGACCAGCAGTGCTACGGAGTTTGAAGAGGCACGAACGGGGGGCTTAAGGGAGAAACATGCCAAGAGGAAGGAGCGTCAAGCTAACCCTGACCGGGACCGCCTTCCACCTGGAAACCGATGTCCTCACTGCGGAAGAATATGCGGGTCAAGAATAGGTCTCTTCATTCATTTTTTTTTTTGTGTGTCGACAGTTGACACTTCTCCTTCGCGTTAAGGGCTTTATAACAATATTCTAACTTTTCCTTTCTTCATCCAGTCCTTTACCAGTGTCCAATCTATCCCTTTTTTTGGCTTATTTTGTGTTGTTGATAGCAGGAACGTTAGGTAGTCCATATTCATTATATCCCATATTCTTTTTATCCATTCTTCCACTTTGGATATTAATTTCTGTTTCCATAATCTTGCAAGAACTAATCTGGCAGCTGTTGTTAAGTGTGTAAAGATTTTGTCTTCATTCTTTCCCCATTGGTTATTCGTCATGCCCAATAGAAAGAATTCTGGGAGTAGTGGTATTTTTATCTTTAAAATTTTTTGACATTTGTCGTGGATTTCCCTCCAGTACGGTTTTACCTTCTCACAAGACCACCACATGTGTAGATATGATCCTTCACCTCTTCCACATTTCCAGCATTTACCAACAACATAAATAATACAAATAGTTACGACAACTTTATAGAGAAGAATGGAAGTCAAGAATCGACAAGGACCCTGACCCCCCCCCCACCCTTATTACCCCTTTCCCCCTCACTTTCTACCACCCCCTCCCTACCCCCCATCCTTTCTTCCCCCCCCATACTTTCCTAACCCATTTTATTGTTATTTTCAAAATTTAATAAAAATTATTAAAAAAAAAAAAGAATAGGTCTCTTCAGCCACCTAAGAACCCACCCCCAAGACACCAGAGATGGAAGACAATCGTCCTCGAGCTACAAGGGATCGCCTAAGTAAGTAAGTATTCATATACAAAAGATAGCACATCTAGAAAATTTTGGTGCAGTGTCTGTGAATTGATGACCATTATGTATTTGTGCCTAACTGCCTCCTCCCACAGCAGGAGCAACAAAACCAACCAGCAACTATTGTCTATTCAAACGAGCTGTGCCCGAACACATTTGTTGTGGCTTTTTGGATTTGTTTGTTGGCCTAGTGGATTAGCAGTGAATAGCCTTGCAGCCGCAAAGCCTGGCCATTTCTTTCTAATTATTCTAGTTTCTAATTCTAGTTTGGTGAGCTGGAATACTGAATAGTCTCGGTGTGGCAGGTATGCAGGCTGTTATTAGTCACCTTGATTAGCATGTAATGGCCTTGCAGCTTCAAAGCCTGGCTGCCTCCTCCCTGGGGGAAGCTTTTGTTTGGAGTTGTTAGCTGGCCATGATTGGTGCCCCCCCCCTTCCTATCCAGGGAGACCAGGAGAAGACAGGGCTGTCGAAGGCCCGTCTGCCAGGCTGCAATAATAATGCAATAGTAATGATATTCATTAATAATGTGAAGGATGTGGGTGGACTACAATTCCCAAAAAATGTTGGGTCAATCTCCCTAAAACTCCCCCAATATTCACAGTTGGCCATGTTGGGTCTGTGCTCCAAGTTATAGGTGAACTGTAACTCTCAGTGTTAAAGGTCAATGACTACCTAAGACCACCCAGTTGGCCATGTTAAATTTGTGTGGTAAGTTTGGTCCAAATGGGCTCAGTGTTCTCTGAATACAGGTGAACTATAACTCCTGGATATCAAGGTCAAGCACCCCCAAACCCCACCAATATGTAAATTTGGCCATGTTGGGTCTTGGTTACAAGTGAATTCCAGGTCCACTATTGGTGTGGTTCAGAGTGCTCTTTGATTGCAGGTGAACTATAAATCCCAGTCCCTGAAACTCCTATAAATCATGGTGAATTCTCCCCAGACCTCTCTCTGTTAGTTAGGAGGGAGGTGCGAGGAAGGGCGGAAGAGAGGGGTGTGTTAAAGCCACGCCGCCATGATGACTGCCTAAATGCCTCAGCTGCTTTAAAGTCACGCCGCCATTAAATGGAGTTTCAGAGAAGAAGGGAGGAGAAGGGAGGAGGAAGGAGAGAGGGAGGGTGGAAGAGAGGGGTGTGTTAAAGCCATGCCGCCATGATGACTGCCTAAATGCCTAAGGTGGTTAAAAGTCTCACCGCCATGACACGGAGTTTCTGAGAAGGAGGTAGGAGGAGAGAGGAGGGAGAATGGTGTGAGGGCGGAAGAGAGAGGTTTGAAGAAGCTCCGCCGCCATTACTTGTCAGTCCACGCCATTACCGCCTAAATGCTTCAGTGTGTTTGAACCCAGGCCCCCATTACTGTAGAAATGCATTTTTTAGCTCCTCAGACGGCACCGGAAGGGCTGCGAGGTGGTTTCTGGAAGTATTTGTATTACGACTCCCACAATCCGATTCCAGTCCCATTAGGGATTGTGGGAGTTGTTGTCCGCCCTACCTCCCTATGTCCTTTTAGCCATGTTCCTGACGGAAATGTTTTTAAAGCTTGAAAATATTGTCCTCCTCCCTTGCGTCACGCAGTCTGGCTTTTCCGACGGTTGGGATGGTTGTGCGCAGCTCCCCTGCATGCAAGTCTGCTTTCCAAGGGAGGGGGCTGCTTGGCACATGGAGCTTTCCTGTTTTTTGGGATTTTGAGGGACTTCCAGTTTGATTTTTTTGTTTTGTTTTGCTGTCTAAACACAGCGGGGAAGACTATGTCTTTTGTTGCCAAGTTCGTGGTTATGGGGTGTGTAGTTTCGCTGTTTTGATTAAAGTAGAAATGGTCAGAACATTTTTATATATATAGAAAGAAGATTGTAACTCCTCCTTCCTCCCAGCTCATCACAATTATAGTTAGAATGATTCTATCTCCAGGAACTACCGAAGATTCATGAGATCACACCTCATTTAGGCACCATATTTCATGGTCTGTCTCTATATAGTCATACCGGCCACATGACGTTGGAGCTGTCTACGGACAATGCCGGCTCTTTGGCTTAGAAATTGAGATGAGCACCAACCCCTAGACACGACTGGACTTAATGTCAGGAGAAAACCTTTACCTTTCACCTTAGAGATTTCACAACCAATGCTTTTAAAAACTGGCCAAATGAGCAGCAGTCATGATGATACTATGAAAATCTTGCCACTAGATACCTAGCTTGGATAATGCTCCCTGGTAGCAGCACCTGTTTATTAAGGGTAAATTTAATTGCAATGTTGCCCACAGCTACCTAAGCAGTTTACCCTACATCTCTAAAAAATGTAGATATTTTTCCTACAAAACCCAAATCTAAGCAGTGAGAGAACCTTTGGCTTATAAGCAGACACCTCTGGGGATGGAAAACTGATGATGTGCAGATGGAATAATGCATTTTGAGAAACATGGGTGGAAACTGTACTGTCCCAGAGCCTGTTTCAGGCTTCTTCATCCTTGCTAAAAAAAATGGCAGAAAAAAAAGGCTCATAACTCTTGCAAGTCCTCAGAATTGACAATTCTCCTTTTAAGCAAAGTGCAGGCTTTGTCTACCTTTTAAGTTTTAAAATAGTACTTTTGCAAAACTGGAAGTGGTTATCTAGAAGCTTCTGTTTCACTATTAGGTGGTTGTTTCATTGTTTTTGTTTGGAGGGTCAGCATGATCTTTGGCAATCGACATATGAGTTTGTCTGCTCATATGGAAGAATCTTTTTTGTCATTTTGCTACTGTGAATAGTTTTAGGCTGAATGATTCACTTGCAGAGAAGTCCCATTCACAGATACTCAAAGCAAACCAGAAAACTTGATGCTGTCAGTATTTCTAACAAACAAGTTCTTCAATATGCTGTCTAATAACAGAGCAGAAGATGTTAACCATGGTCATAATCTCATCGGCACTGTTCTTCAGATATGCATCATTGGGAGGATGATCTCAAACTGCAATAATTAACTGAAGTTGATGACACAGCTTTCCTGAAGCAGTACAGCATCCAGTGAAAATGACTGCAACACAGCCTTCTCACCCCCAGTTTGGGATGTATGCCCAATAGCAGTCAGTTATCCTTACAGGGGAATACAGCAATGCTGCAATGAAGATAGGCTACTGCTACTGCCACCAGTCAGTATTTTTTTAAACTTTGTGCACAGCAAAAATCAGAAACAAGAATATCTGATACTGAAAATCACTTGACATCAACTGCAAACCACGAGTTCCAGATACAGATATGGAAGCCAGAGACTGTGGTTTATAACTCCAAATCACACGCATGAATCAAGAAGTGTGTGCACAGGGAATATCTACGATCAAAACCTTCCCGATCTTTCTGTTTGGTAAAGGAATATAAGCCTTAAAGATCTAGTATGGACAAAAAAGCCAACACATCTCATCTCTACCACAAATAAGAACAGCTGAAACAGGCCTGCTTAAACAATGAAGGCAGAAGGTCACAATATACTTTTCCTAAAAGCATTATCAGATAATGCTTAAGGTAGGAAAATTCCCATGGCACTTACAAAATATATCTGCTGAACTGCAAGTAAACAGGGAGAGGGGGGAAAAGTGCATTAGGAGAAACAAAAGACCTTGCTAAATCAAACCTTGAGAACAACAGTTCCATCTTTAAAAGAAAAAAGCTATAAAACTTCCTAAAGAGAAAACTCCTGAAACAAGTTATCTGAGGAACTGCTATGTCATTGGCCAAAGGACATCTATGAATAGGAAGACATTTGCTTCATGCCTTGAAGAATGAGCAAGCAAATAAAATAAAAAAAACTATATTATACATGCAGCAGATACAAAGCATAAAGAATAAGAGTGGTTGTGAACATATGCTAAGTGTTTTTTCTTCACCATCAGCAACTATTCCATGCAGCAAAGGCTTCAAAGGCAGTGACTTCCTTCTAAGCTTGAGCCCCAAAAGAGCTCAATTAAGCAATGGCTAAAAGGACAGAATAGAATGGAAACAGGTGGGGGGAAAGGAATTTCTTCTCTCACTGACGTACTCAAGCTGTGAAGCTCCTAGGAATCCTGTCTTAGTGGCATTGAGTAATAACATACTAAGTGACAGCACTGAAAATGCAGTCAAAAGTATTTGCATCAATCACAAATGAGCTCACCTTTACTACTACCCTTTGATGCTTGACTTGATTTATAAACAGCTTCAACTGTGGGTGCTGAATTTTTTTTTTTAAAAAAAGGGACTACTCACATCTAAAGGTACATAAGAAGAAAAAGAAGTGGTATTTGTTCTCAGAGATTGTTTTTTTTTTACTATAATTTCATTCCAGTTTGTGATGCTGGCATGAGAGCTTCTTCATGCTTTACATGATGCTAACTTTTTCCTTGCTTTTACTTTTACAGTAGAGTCTCACTTATCCAACACTCGCTTATCCAACACATTTTTGTAGTCAATGTTTTCAATTGAGGAATTTCAGTCATAGACAGCCGAAGGTGGAGAGATGATTAAAAGGGAAATTGTCACATAATAGAGTTAAAAAGTCAGGAACAGAAAGAAATCTACTCTAAGCCAGCAATCTTTTTACTCATCAGAGCAATAGTTTAAGTCAAAAGACAATCTTACGACTATACTGAAGATTGCACTTCTGTGCATTGTCTTCTGTGCTCTATGGTTTGCTAGAAAATAGCATGCCGCTGTATATGAACTGAGTTAAATATGGCCCAAGAAAACGAAGGTTGTCACCAAATCATGATTTGAAACCATGGTTTGAGGTGGATTTGCAAAACAGAATTTGGAACTATTCGTTTTTATGAACCGAAAGTACATTTTATTTAAAGACAATTTAAGCTATGATTACAACAAAACACAAGTAAAAATTTTTTATACATGCTAGTGTATAAACTAGAGGAGAAGAATGACACCTGTTTTTTATCAATTGTTGTTTTGTAGATTTTTATATGAATTGTTGTTTTTACATTGTTTTTAGGCATTGATTTTTTGCCTATTTATTGTAAGCCGCTTTGAGTCCCCTCGGGGAGAAAGGCGGGGTAAAAGTGATGTAAATAAATAAATAAATAAATAAATGACAAAACCATAAAGGAGGGACATCTTCCCCAAAGGAGTCTTCCATACTTCCTACTTCAGTTATAGTCAACCAAATGTCAGACCTAGGTCTGTGATGGATACTACCGTATCATGGGGGACTCCTGATACACAGAACAAATGGTGCAGAAAAGTATCTTATTGTTTTAGGTTTTTCAACAGCCATTAAAATTTCTTATGATGTACAAATCAATTCTGAATTGCAAAAAGAAAAAGAAAAAAAGAAAAGAAAAGTTTAGACACAACGTATTAGTAGGAGGTAGAAGACATCTGTTTTATCTACATGAACATGGTGGCAAAAAGAGAAGGATGAATATCTCTCTTCTGGTTGGAAGATCATGTGTTTATGAATCCCGCTTTTCTCTCAAATGGGTTTCAAATCAATTTACAATATCTAAAAGAATATTTGGGGGGTGCATTTAAAAAAATCCAATTACACACCATTTTTAAGACACTAACAATAAAA
Source organism: Anolis carolinensis (assembly GCF_035594765.1). Lineage (NCBI taxonomy): Eukaryota > Metazoa > Chordata > Lepidosauria > Squamata > Anolidae > Anolis > Anolis carolinensis. Next base: position 175,648,081 of record NC_085845.1, on the reverse strand, counting down.
ACATTTAAACACATATGGCATATTAACAGCATTATACCTAGCTACATATCACTGTACCCTAGTTAGTTAAGGCTGAAGGTCTGTTTAAAGTAAAATTATTCACAAAATAATTTAAAACTGAGTGTTAACATGGCACCTCAAAACAGCACGAAAGGAAAAGAATGTTGAGGAAACATTACATCTAAGCTTCAACTCTGTACCAAAGGATAGAAGAATGAACTGAGGAAAGCCAAACTAAGTCCCTCACAGTTTCTGGTGAAGCCCAAGTTTACATATAAAGAATCTCTTTGGATGGATGGATTGGAGGATTTGAAAACCAAGTAGCAGTCCAAGCATGAGACTCTAGACTTCAGAAACCATTAAGGATCACATTTTTCATCTATCCAGCAAATTTTGACAGAAAATTAAAACTTGCCAGACAGTTAATAGTTATCTTGCCCACAGGAGCAGTTATGGAGTTTGAAGAAGGATTTTCCCCAACTCAATGGACATCTAGAGACTTTGTCATTTTCCATACTGATGGTCAAAACAGTATGAATTATTATCTGAATTAATAAATGTTTCTGGCCTAGCTTACTTGTCCGAACATGTCTCCTGCCACAACCCACCACATAATTAAGATCTTCAGGGGAAGCCCTGCTTTCAATCCCGCCAGCCTCATAGGTGCGGTTGGCGGGGACGAGAGACAGGGTCTTTTCAGTTGTGGCTCCCCACTTATGGAACGCCCTCCAAAGTGAAATCAGGCAGGCTCCCTCTCTCCTATCGTTCCGTAAAAGAATTAAGAATTGGCTGTGGGATCAGGCCTTTGAACCTGCAGCATCAACTATATGCCTCAGGACACAATGACAGACCCGGTTTGGACTCGCTACGCGCCTAAATATGTGTGTGTGTGTGTGTGTGTGTGTGTGTGTGTGTGTGTGTGTATATATATATAAATGATTGTTTTAATGTAACCAATTTTTTTAAAACTGAATTGAAATGTTATTGTAATTTTTATATGTTTGTTCATACTGTAAGCCGCCCTGAGTCCCCTATTGTGTGAGAAGGGCAGAGTAGAAATACTATAATAAATAATAAATAAATATTATTTAATTAATCATTTCTTTCAACCCCATCTTTCATTCAAATTTGGACTCAAGGCAGCTCATGTAGTAAAAGGAAATTCAAGTAAAACATATAGATAAGGACAAATAGAAATATTTTTTGAAAATACAACTAAATTGTCGATATAATTAAAAACCACTTAGAACATATTCATTAAACAGCATAATACATAATAGTACATAATACAGCACACTACGAGAAGCCTTTCTTTGTGTAACTATCGGAGTCCAAATGCTTGTTGGAATAAAAAGGTCTCCAGTCAAGAAAATGTAGTATAGGAAGAGCCTGGGAACAGACATCAATAATGACTTGTACAAAATCTGCTTCTAGTTTGTAGATATTACTTCAATATCCCCCCCCCCATCTTTAAAATATTAGATTTAAATCAGCCAGAGAGAGCAACGTCATCTTGGCAAGCTGTTAGAGGTGAAAGGTGACAAGTAATGAAACTCTTTAAGGACAAACTATAAGCATTGTTTCCCTACCTAGTTAGTTTACACATGAAACATTATATAACCAAAAATTGTAAAAAATAAAACAATAAAATTGGTCATTAAAAACAACAATATGCAAATTTCATGGTCCCCTTCAAAGTATGTGAGATCTTTTTGTTTTTCCTGCACCAAGATCTATGCGCTTAAACCATTGCAACTATGCATAACACATCTTAATTAGCTTTTCATATAAATATTACTAGCTGTGCCCGGCCACGCGTTGCTGTGGCTTTTTTTTAGTGATGTTGGTCAATCTACATTGGGTTTTATTTTTGTTGTGACCGTCAACAAAAATTATACAGTATTATTTATTCATTTATTACATTAAAGACATATGATAGGATATTACGCTATAACATATACGACTATTTCACAATATTAGTAGTAATATATATATATATATATATATATATATATATATATATATATATATTGTTTTGTTTTGTTATTAGTATTATATTGTAGTGTATTATAATATTATTAGCAGTATTATATGTATATACAATGTATTGTATTATATATGTATTGTATTATTATATATATTAATATATTGCAAATTGGCCCCAGAGTACGGAATGGCCTTGTAGTTTCAAAGCTTGGGTGGTTCCGTGTGTTAGAGGGGGGGAATGCTTTGTTGGGAGGTGCTAGGTGGTCCTGATTGTTTCCTGGATGGAATTTGTGTGTTTTCAGACTGTTGTTGTTTATTTACTGTGCTGAGATGAGAGAGTGATGAGTACGGAATGGCCTTGTAGGTTCAAAGTGTGGGTGGTTTCCTGTGTGAAGGGGGGAATCCTTTGGTGGGAGGTGTTAGATGGCCCTGATTGTTTCCTGGATGGAATAGCTGTGTTTTTAGAGTGTTGATCTTTATTTACTGTCCTGAGATGATATTGTTGTGTATTATTGTACCACAGTAATTATTTCATATTACAGTAGAATCTCACCCAACATTCGTTTATGCAATGTTCTGGATTATGCAATGGAGTCTGCCTTTTAATAGTCAATGTTTTTGGAGTGAGTGTTTTTAATGTATTGTGATATTTTGGTGGTAAATTTGCAAATACAGTAATTACTACATAGCATTACTGCGCATGGAACTACTTTTTGTGTCAAATTTGTTGTATAACATGATGTTTTGGTGTTTAATTTGTATAATGATGACCTAATTCGATGTGTAATTGGTTTTCCTGAATCCCTTCTTATTATCCAACATATTTATTTATGCAACGTTCTGCCGGCTTGTTTATGTTGGATAAGTGAGATTCTAGTGTATATTTATAATGTGATATTATTTGTTTAGAAGTGGATTATATGAGGCGCCTTCTGTTATAACAATAATAATTATTATAGTCTTGAATGATTATCATTGTGATAAAAATAATAACTACTTATTATTAGTTGTTATTATATTGTTGAATGATTATCAATGTTATAATAATAATTATTAATTTGTGAATGATTATTACTATAATAATAATAATAATAATTTTCTATTATTACGATTTGTTAATACATTGTTGAATGATTGTCAGTGTTATAATAATAAGAACTGACTATTATTATGAATTATTATGTTCTCGAATGATTATCAGTATTATACTAATAATAAATTAGTATTATTATTGGTGATTATTACATTCTTAACTGATGATCAGTTATTATATTAATAATTATTACAGGGAAGGGAAAGGTGAGGGCGATAGGGTTTGAGAGGGGAAAAAGGGGGGCTTCTGAGGCATTGGAGGGGTTGTAATTTGTGGGTGAGAACAACAACAACAATAACAACAACAGAAAAGGGGGAAGCTCAGCCTGGGCCAACTGGGGCCTTCCCTTGACTTGTTTTGGGCGCCAACTTCCACCCTTCCTGGCCTGAGGCTCTTTCCTTTTCCCCATCAGCCGTTTAACCGGGTGAGGGGGAAAAGGAAGGGCCCTGAGGCCGGGAAGGGCGGGGGTTGGCGCCCCAAACAACTCGAGGCGAGGTCCAGGCCTGCTCGAGGGCCGTGCCCTCCTCTTCCCCCCTCACCTTGAAGAGCTTGAAGACCTCCGAGAAGAACCGAGAAGGGAGGAGGAAGAGAGAGGGTGAGGCGGGGGGGGGGGGCTCTGCGGGGCCTTCCTCGCATTGGGGGGAGGGGAGAGGGGCGGGAGGAGGGGGCCTGAACGGCAACCGGGGCCCTCCATGGGCCCTGAGGGGGGGGAGATTGAGGGGGAGAGGGCAGAGAGCGACGTGAGGCCCGCACGCCTCCCAGCGCGGCCTCCTCCATCCCGCGCCCAGCAAGGAATCGGCCTTCCTGCCTTCCTTCCTTCAGCTCTGAGGCGAGGTGTGTGTGTGCGCGCGCGGGAAGGGATGGGGGGGTGCGCGCAGGCGCACATCGCCTGTTGCAGTTTTTGGCCGTTTGTGGCCCTGTGATTGTGTTTGTCATATAAATCTTACTGGAGCCGCGCGAGCGCCATAAAGGGTTGAAGCATGGTGTTTTTGCGCATGCGTACTTAGTTTTGGCATTTTTTGGTGTTGTGATAGTATTTTATGTGTAAATTTGTTGTATCTTACTGGAGGCGGGGATGATGGATTGCGTTGCCAATTTTCGAGTTTGGGGGGGCTGTAGATTTGTTGTTTTGTCCATCGCCGTGATGCCATCACTCTTTTATATATATAGATGAAAGGGTGATAAAATGGTAATCCCCCCCCCCCCACACACACACACACAGTCACAGCATGGATTGAGCAATGTAACACATGAAACATTATGAAACCAGAACACAGAATCTTATTATGGATTAACCAAGGTAAACTAGAATGTTATCTTGTACATATATATAAGTTTTTAAGTTTGAGCAAGGCAGAAGAAAAATGAAGAGGAAAATGGAGGAGAAAAGATTGCAGAAAGGGGAAAATAAAAGCAGAAAAGTGGTGAATAAAATCTCAAAAAAGCAACCAGAAATAGCCACATTCAATCTGGCTATCATAGCTAAACCAAATTGTGTCATCTCAAGGAATTTTTGGGTTGTCTTCACTCTCATATAGTGCTTCTATAGCACAGCATGAGGACAGATATAATTGTGCATCTATTCAATTTTAAACTGATGAGGTGGGAAGATCATCTCCATAGTGGTACAGTAGAGTCTCACTTATCCAACGTTCTGGATTATCCAACGTATTTTTGTATTCAATGTTTTCAATAAATCGTGATATTTTGGTGCTAAATTAATGAATACAGTAATTACTGCATAGCATTATTTCATATTGAACTATTTTTTCTGTCAAATTTGTCGTATAACATGATGTTTTGGTGCTTAATTTGTAAAAACATAACCTAATTTGATGTTAATAGGCTTTTCCTTAGTCCCTCCTTATTATCCAACATATTTGCTTATCCAACATTCTGCCGGCCCGTTTATGTTGGATAAGTGAGACTCTACTGTACTTGATTTTGGAGATGCTCTGTGTGCTCCAAGTTGAAAAAAAACCAAGATAATTCCAGCAGCCTCACTTTGGGAGAAGGGTGCTCCTCACACTCACGAGAAGGAGAAGGGATGCTCACTTTGTTAGGGTGAGTGTAAATATAAGAAGCAGAAGAATGGATAATATAGTAAGAATGAATACAGAATGGTAGCAGTCAGCTGGAAAAAAACAAAAACAGAAAAGCAGAGAAAAAAAGTTTATCCTAAAAAAACAAAAAACAAAAATTTAATCACATTCCAGAATGGTGTAAATCTGAGTTCCAGAATGGCATAAGACTATGTTCTTAAATGTATGTATAAAAAATTGGTTTCATTTTGTATCATTATCTCTACCATTTTCGTCAGTAATTCCATGTGCTTTTCATGGAGGAAGTTCACTTTTATTGTGCCACCAAAATACAAGTGGGACTGTCATGCTTTCTGTCCACCTCAATCCACTTGTAATTTGTAACTTACAATTCCTGCTCTCAACAAAATTTCTCTCAGTTCATTTGGCTAATGACATGCAGTGCACTAAAGATGGCTCCTAATATGGAAAAGGAACAGGAGGCTTGGCAGCAGCTGGTGCTAAAGTCAGAACTCACATTATTTATCACTGCCCGTTTTATTAAGTAAAACAAGTCTGGGCAAAGCGAAGACCAGCAGAAATGCATATAGGCAATTCAGTACAGAGGTAATCTGGATTCATTCCCCATGCTTTTCATCTGTTTTATTGTCATACTGTAAACATCATACCTCTCCATGCAAAATAGATTGTTCAGTTTTTATACTTATTATGCATTCTTTCTTACAGTTACCAAGAATGCTTTGTCCTGTTTTCGAAGCATCTGGATTTCACTTGAAACTGTGGATTAAAGACTCAGGGTTATATGCCTCCTAGTTCAATGCCTTATAACAGTTTGTAATAACAACAACAAAAACAACAAAAACAACAACAACAACAACAACAACAACATTATTCTTGTACTCTGCCTCCATCTCCCCGAAGGGGCTCGGGGCAGCTTACATAAGAAAAACCGTCCATAAATTTAAAACACAATATAATAACGTAGTTATAAAAATAGTTAGTTGTTTCCATTTTTCTGAAAACTAAAATACTACATTTTATTATGTGCTAATGGTTTCTCAAGGCATCAATAGGTCACCACAGCCTTCTGAGGTAAGACTATTCTTGCACTTGTCTGTTTGCAAATACTACCCCATTCTAAGCATCTCTTACACTAGAAATGGCAATTCGATGAACTTCATTCATTCAAGCTACTGCACTCATGCAGAATTTATGAGGATGAAAAAGACTGCAGTTAGCTAGCCAGACTACAATAAAACCATACGCATTAAAAGATTAAATCCATCATGTGCACCCAGGTTTACTACCATAGCATACTTTATTAGGAAGTTAAGTCTTAACAAGTGGCTTAAGGCATGGATAAAGCTTTTGTTAGGGTAATCTGCAGGCATGTTGCCCAGTCTGTATGATGCCAACAAGATAAGTGACTGGCAGAAAAAGAACCTTATTTGTCACTATTTTTAACTCCATCATGGCCCTTGACTTCAGTATGGCCTTAATCATCAACATAATATGTCTCTAGTAGTTGTTAAAGTTAAAGTTGTTAAAGTTTTGGACTATGGCCAGAAAGGCCTAGGTTCAAATCTTCACTCAACTGCAAAACACCCTGAGTGACTTGGGTCAGTCAATGTTTCTCATCTATTTCATGGGTCTGTCTTCAAGATAAATGTACACAGTCCTATAAGGTGGAAAAATATATTTGAAATAAATGAATAAAAATTGTATGATGCCAACTTTTCCAGAATCTATATATTCTTCTTCATTTAGAAAATAAGCAAGTCTCAAAGCTGATGGGTTGAGTAGCTTCATTCTTTCACTTCTGGGTTAGAATCAGATGAAAAGGGGTTTTAGGCTTCTGATGCATATTATTTAATGACACTTTTCAATGCGTGAAGGCACCTTCTGGCTTCCCTGCATTACCTGCGGTAACTTAGATTCTTCTCCTCATACCTCCATTTCTCCTTCTCACTTGAGGTAAGCAAGGATGACACACATCAGATAAAGAGCAGAGGGTTTGCACACATCCATGTGCATCCCAGATGATTGTGCATCAGGATCCCATAATGCCAGACTCAGTTAAACAAATGTCCTGTCTGGTTCAGGTTGTTCTCATTGAATAATAATAATAATAATAATAATAATAATAATAATAATAATAATAATAATAATAATAGTAGTAGTAGTAGTAGTAAATTTATTCTTATATCCCGCCCCATCTCCCCGAGGGGACTTGGGGCGGCTCACAACAATAATAAAAACAGTGACAAATTACACATTGTAAAATCATTTCTTTCTCAGTGAGCTGTACATGGGAGGGAACAGAGTTTTCAGGGAAACTGGGTCTATTCAGTGGTGGGACGACCCTGAAGTGCATTGGAGAAACAAAGGAAACTAGCTGACAAGAAAATTATTTGCAGATAAAATAATATAAATTAATTGCAGAACACCTAGTGAATATCATCTTTCTAAACTCAGTCTTTCAAATCAGTATCAAACTGTAGCCACTAAAAAGCACTCTCTCCTTTAATCACGGATTTTATAAAGGAAATAAGAAGAAAATAAAAATGCAGCATAGGATGGAAAATGTACACCACTCAGATTGTATGCGTACATTATACCACAACAGATTCTATCTACATAATTTAACATATACAAATGCCAGTTATGAGGGAATCAATTTCAAAATAAGTACCACTGCATTCCTCTACTTTACATGTGCTGTGCATACCGTAAGAGATCCATTCTGCGTGGTTGCTGTACTTGTGTTCTGTTCTCCATGCGCCTGTGTACTTCCATAGATTGTCAGATTGTGCTCGCTGGTCTGGCCTGCATAGTCCTGAGAGTGGGGTACCCCATACTCTGTGGGGATCCCATTCTGTGGTGGAGGTGGAAATGGGATTGTGGTGAATGGCTGGACCATTGTGTCAGGAGTGGCTGTTGGCTCCTGGTTACCCTGGAGAGTGAAGAAAGAATATACTTAATACACTTATCAATAAAAAAGAAACTGTGTATAAAATGAACTTTCTCTAGCCCAGATAAGTTATCTCATCCATTGTTCAGCATCCCTCAGAAGACACAAACCATCTTGTCTCCTGGAAACCATCCATACACATTTCTTTAGCATGTTTAATATGCAGAATAAGGGACCAGATCAAGGTTTCAAGATCAAAGAGACCTACAGTTCTAATTACTTAACTGCGGAGAAGTAGCCTATTAAGATGAGATATTAGGGCTCTTCTAGAAGGCATCAGAGCAAAGCCTGTTTTAAAAGGTAGCAATAAGCTGTGAAAATGCAGAGTATCACAAATGTGCACTTAACTCAAGAATGCATGTTCAGTTGATATGTTCTCCATTCAGTACCCTTACTTGTGTTGTTAAGATTAACAGTAATAGTTTTATAAACTCTGGTTCCAAATTACTTCAGGAATTCACTCGTGTGAAATATTCTAGAGATATTCCAGATAATGTCCATGGAATACCCCAAAACCTGCATCACCTATTAGTTTGGATGCCACAATGCCAAGTGGAAGCTTGCTTTCTTACTCCTTCTTACTTATCAAGAAGAGCTGGTGTGATGGCTGATTGTCCCCAATCCTAAAGTGCAAACTGAAGAGCATAGTTTCTGATACTGATTGCCACCTACTGTCAATACCCATGTTATCTAGTTAGGTGTGTGTTCAATTTTACAATTTTTACGTTGATGTATTTCATCTTTTAAGGATATTGTGAGCTGTTTCAGAAGATTTCAGCAGCATAGTAAACCACCTTAGGTCATTTAGCCTTCAATGACTGGCAGGAGCCCTCTAGAATTTCAGAATGTGATCTTTCCACGCCTATTTAGAGGTGCCAATAATTCAAACTGCCCTGATCAGCATTCAAATCGTTACTTACCACTGAGTAAGAGCCCTTGGGATTGATAAGATGCTGTATAGTATAGGTTCTTTCCTCCCAATCATAAGTATCATTAAATTCAAACAAGATATTACTTATATTCATCCTGAAATCTCTGACCTCCCACAGAAATTGCTAAGTACAGTGTTCCCTTGCTACTTCGCAGTTTACTTTTTGCGGATTCGCTGTTTCACAGTTTTTCAATAAACTCTAAAATAATATTATAAATAATAAAAAATGACAATTTACAGTCTAAGGAAGGGAGGAAGGAAAAGCTGAAGGGAGAGAAAAGGAGCGATTTTTCAACACACAATTAGTTGACAAAGACTTAAAATAGTGTCTAACTACTAAAATAATGTATAAATATATAGCGTCCCTACTTCGCGGATTTTCACTTATTGCGGGTGGTCCTGGAACCTAACCTGTGCAATAAGTGAGGGAACACTGTAACAACAATGGGGTTTTAGAATCACCTTCACACAAACATTATTTAGGATGGATCAGGTGCTTGGCAGCTATTAAAGAGATAAGGCAAAAGATACCCAAAGACCCTCAGCGCAGTCCTAGAAATTTAAGAAAGCCCTTGTGGTCATTCTAAACACTGGTTCTCCACTGCTCAGAATCAGTGTCTGTACAAACAAACATTTTCTTGTATACAAACATTTTCAATTAAGAGTATCCACAACATATTCTTGTAAACTTGTGGTTACAGTTCTCAGAACTCTGTCCTTAAAACCTGCCAGTATAAATCAATACACAGTAAAAAATCTTGCAAACATCACTTCAGTGACACAAGTGCTCCTCAGGAAGGAAGTCAGTGAACTGCAGAAAACTTTATGAAGAGCAAGGGTAAATACTACTCAAATATACACAGTGGAAAAGAAAAATGAATCACTTGCCATTCTTGCTGTATAGAGCACCTACAAAAGAATACAGGCTCATATAAATGGAATTTGAATTCAAGTTCAGACTATGAAGCTGGCTAATATCCTTGTGAATTAGTCCTGAGCCTCACAAGGACTCAAAATATTCCCTTGTAAATTAGATCTAGTTACTTTAGCCAAGGAATTAAAGACTTCAGTCAAGAAGCTCATTTACCAGATACAAACAGCCATCCACTTAGCTAAGTGAAGTAAGAACAAAGGTATTTCAAGTAAATAAAATAATTTCTTGCCCCTTTAAGGCAGGCTTAATGTCTACCCTTCCTTGCTAATCATCACAGAGCATGGGGGAAGTCTCTATTCCTGTCCTGCCATTCCTACCCTCAATAAGTACAAATATACTGCTCATATACAGGAGAATATTAGGAAAAACAAGTCACATTTCAGTTTTCCTTTCACTTATGGTCAACTCTAAAAATAGAAGATCGCTTTGTAAATGTGGACGGGATGCCTAACAGAGAATATTTTATGCAACAAATAAAGGCCTGTACATGGGTGGTAACAAAAAGAAATGAGCTGTTAACTATCCTGTTATAACCAAATACATAGAATAACCTGATGCATGACCATAAAATCATGGGACACAGCTATTCTAGGATGGCATCACCAGAAAACACCAGCAAAATATCTCAAGTATCAATTACCCTCCTCGTGAAGAAACATAGAGCTTTTTGAGCTTTTTGACATACTAGTTTTTCAGACTGCAAGTCTGGAGGACCATTAAAAGGTGACCTAGACTTCCCAGAAAGACAATGTCATTCATTTTTAAACATATACCTTACGCCTTAGCTTTCTAGTTGATCAAAACAGTTTCAATGATCCTCCATTTGGCAGCTTATGGAGCTTTAAGGAGGTTATGCCATTCTTGCAAAATGGCTTCATACATTTTCTTCCAACAAAAAATATTCTTAGAGACGGGTAAAAATATGTAATTTGTACCACACAGAAGCAATGAGATTGCTCTCTATACTGCAAGAAAATGGATAAAAAACTCACATACCAGCACTTTTACTCTGCACTTTCAATACCATATTCATTTGTAGTGCCCTTCAGATGATATAGAACACATAATTATGTACACATATGCATGCATATACACAAACGCATGAAAACTTCAGTCCTGCTTTTTGATTTCTACATTATTCCCAATGGAAATGTAAAGCAAATGTGTACTCAACAGATCTGAAACAGTGCTGTATATTGCAACACCAAGAAACCTAAAAGTATTGGGAAATTATGCTCTAGATAAGACAGAGGATCACCACTAAATTTCTCTAAGTAGGATCACTGTAGAAAGTAGTCTTGCAACAGAAAACACAGAGAGCCTGAAGCAGACATGGGGGAAATTAAGGAACCCTTTCCTAACCTTACTCAAGAGGCTTGCAACTCTTGTTTGAGATAAAATGAAATAATGTTTGATTCAGAGCACTTCTAGCTCATGCCAGGCCATTCAGATGCTGGCTGAATCCCAAATTTGTTCTGACACTAGTATATCTGGACAGTGTCCCCTGGGAGTCATGTGATCATGCATGCCTGTAGCAGGGCGAAGGAAGGGCATTCAATGATAGCCATGCATAGATGTTCAGGGGGAGAGAGAGAGACAATGATAACTGGCTTTATGTACTAACTTAATTCCTAAATGGTAACACACAATTTTTACTGCATAAGATGACATTTTCTATATTTCAAGCAACAAATATGATCAATTATTATTTTCCAGTTGCCAGTCCCAATGCATAAAGCAGCTATTCTATATGTGCATGAAGGAGAGAAGAGAAAAGGCTTCCCTCCTCCCCGCTTCTTTGTTCTACTGCTTGAGGTTAAAAGAAAGTTGAGCCATAGATGATGGATTGGCTACATTTCTCTCTCATATACACCGAGTGTACATATAAAGTACATTCCCCCAACTTTACCCTCATGAAAAGCATTTTAATATTCTGTCCCAGGTATTTAAAAAGAAAATCTGTTTTACTGAAATAGAATGATTCCAAAATATTGGAATATTTAAAGTCATGCACTGATCCAGTAATTGTTATGGCTCTATGAAGCAGAGATGGGCAACGTTCTGCAAAATTACTAAAAGATCTTTCAGTAGTTCGAAGATAGATAATGATGTTATATAAATTTCTTAAGTCATAACTTTTTTCTCTCCACCAAGAAAAGTGTACCGTAACACCACCAATGTTATCTAAACACATAAACTTTTCCTCCACGCCCTTTGTGAAATGTCTGTCTTGTTTTTGTCTCACATAATACATGCCACATGTAAATATTTTACAAAACCAGAAATGATCATGAAGAAAAATAATTCTAGTTGTGAAAAGTAATTCTACTCTTTAAGTTTTATAAAGCAATGAAGGTTACCCTGCTTCTTGCACATATATACTATCTGTAGTGGTATATATATGTACAAGAAAGCTACACACTACTTAGACTGCATATAGTTGTATTCTAAGCATGTCAGCTAGCACTCTACAATTTTTATTTAGTGCATTCACATTTACTGTTCAATTCATAATCTATTTCCACCCCCTTATGATAACTGAGTCATAACTTGAACATTCAAATCAAAATCTCCCTTCTGTGCTGGTTTATGGGTGCCCTTTTTTACCTTGCAAAACACATTTCCCCACACGTTTTCTCTTTTCTTTCATTCCTTCTGTCACCCTACTATCTGTATTAATTTTCTCTTCCCCAGTTTCCTCCAGTTCATTAATTTATTTCCTATTTTTCTTACACTTCTCCATAACAGTAGGCCTATATATAATTATGCCATGTTTTCCACACAAATGAAAAATTTAGATTAGCAGAAGCAATGAAAACATATTCTCAAATAATTTGTAATCCTAAGTAACTAAGGTTTATTCCAAGATTCTCATTTTAAATAAAGATCTTCCTGAGCGTAATTCTATCCCTATATATTTTAAGAATATGTAAGATTCTGATTATCTAAACAGAAGATTCGTATAAAATTTACAATTACAGAAATTACAGATTCATTCAAAGATATTACCAATCTCCACTGTCTAATATGCTATTCATTTTGGGGGTTGCTGCTCTATTTTTTGTAGCAAGTCCTAAAGAGGTTCCATTTCTTTTTATATCATCATTTCAGTCCTAGGTCAACAGCAGAATCTTCCAGCATAAAAATTCTTCAAGCACAACAAATCACAAAGGTTATGTTTAGTTTTGCTGGATTATATACCATTTGCATTTACCGTACTTACATAAAGGCTGGGATCTGCTATGTGAGGACAAAGTATTCAGGAATCCAAGATTCATTTGGAATCAACATATCAATCCACTTTGTGCTAGCAATGGTTTTACTGTTTGTCTCAATTCATAGGTGACTGCTAAAATCATAGTGACAGCTTGCCCTGCCTTTAGTAGCTACTACACTATGAGCAGGGGTCCTCAAACTTTTTAAGCAGAGGGTCAGTTCATGGTCCTCTAGACTGCTGGAGGGACGGATTATAATTTGAAAAAAAACATGACACATTCCTATGCACACTGAACATAACTTATTTGGAGTGCAAAAAAAGAAAAGAAAAGTATTTAAAACGAAGAACGATTTTAACCAACATAAACTTACCAGTATTTCAATGGGAAATTTGGGTCTGCTTTTGGCTGATGAGATAAACAAGTTAATTAGGATTGTTGTTTCTGTGTGCCTGAAAATAGTTTTATATTTAGGGTGACCCTAAGCCTAATGTTTAGGGCGGGAGGCAAACAAATGACCTTGGAGGGCCACATCAGGTCTGCAGGCCTTTATTTGGGGACCCTTGCTATAAAGTATTGCAGCAGCAATGCATATACATGCAGAAGGTTCATCTCTTGGCTACACCTAGGAATTGTGCCTATCTGAAATCATGGAAAGGTGCTATCTGTCAGTACAGATAAAAGACAGGGAATTTCAAGCTCCGCAGACGTGCTGGCAACAACCCCATCGTCCTATCTGCATATTATTATTTTTTTCTTGCACACCCCCCCCCCCCCCACACACACACATAACACAGTAAGAACAATAGAGTAAGATGCTTCAAGAAAGTCAGGATTCTACCAACCAGTATTCTTTGGACTTCTTGTTCAACACAATTGAAATGAGGTTATCCATGTATCCCTGAAGTATTAAGAGCATGACAACAGCAATGTACACTGTGAACAAGAAAGAGCTATTCAAACAAATTTATTTTGCTTTTAGCTACAAAATATAATTCATTTAAACTGATCAAAAGATTCAAATGAAGAAAAAAAAGTAAGAATGTATTGGCATCACTGCATAATTGGCTCTATTTTATGGGTTAACGCTGATGATTTTTTCATCCCTTGATGAACTAAGAGATACACGTTTTCCATGTTAAGAAATGCATGAACTATTGGAACAGCCAAAAGGCTCTAGCATTTAATTACTGCATATACAAAGTTTGGAGCAAAAAGGGGATCCAGTAACAGTCTCTTCTCATGCATATCTCCTATGTTTAAAATTTCAAGTAATTGCCTTAAACTAATTCTGTGGTCACAAATTACACTGCGCGTTTTATTTTAAATGTTTTGAACACTGCTAGATTTTTAGAAAAGTAGGCAGTTATAGCATTAAAACAATTCACCCAGTTTTTTTAACAGAAAACAAAAATCTCACTGAATGCAGACACAGAGGATATTCAAACAAAAATATGTTTCCATCATCAATAGAAGACACACCTATGGTGGTTTCCCAGCTATTATCCCACCAATGGTGTGCTTTTCCAATCAAACAATTCCACAAATGCCAACAGCTATGACAGTTCCTCTCAGGCAATCCAACCAAATATGGGAATTCTACCCTTTAACCTGTCAAATGCGAGGATTTCCATGGTGTTCACTTCACTTACCAAGAGTGAAGGCTTTCCATGATCCCCTTACTTCTGTCTCCCCCTATCCAACCCCTCTAACACCAACTATAATAAAAACTTTACTTATATCCACCACCATCTCCCTGAAGGGACTTGGTGTGGCTTCCATGGTAATAAAAGTGCAATACGGAATACATAAAATACAACAAAAGTTTGTCATGCCCTTGAGGTAAATATGAGCATTAAATCACTTTAAACAGATAAGGAAACCACCTGTCTATATTGAATGATGCCATCACAGACCCTTTATCTGAATCCAAGCACTTACATTTGACAGGATTTCCAAAGGCCAAAAATGTATAAAAACCAAAACTAATCTTTATTTTCAGAAGTTAAACATAAAACAAGCTATTTAGTAAATTACAACACTTCACACCTACTCTCGTACTCCTCTCAACCTACAACCGAACTCAGACCAGCCATACCAAACTTTCAACCAAAACTCCCAGTCTATCTCAAACCTTTTACTAACTGAAATTATTGTCTAACTGAACTCCCAAATCTCCTTAAACATCCAGCACAATTCATTCCAACATTGCACTCCTTTCAATAGCTCCTTACTGTATACTACTCTATTATACAATCAATCAATCAATCAATATTTTCCAATAGAAGTCCACAACATCTTACTATTTCATTTTGGAAACAGTTCTTCGGGGGTTAATATTGTTCAGGAGATGATGTGCACCATTTTCCTCAGAGCAATCCCAGCAATCTTGGAAATTGATTTATCAATAAGCCTCGTACATTAAAAAAATATACAATCAGGGAGGAACGGTGATAATAGTATTAACAACCTAGAATCTGGTGGGCAATCGTCTATAATATATAAAATCCATATAAGGCCCTAAAATCCAAAATGCAATTGTATTCAAAGTCTTCCAAAAAGAATGACATATAAAAAGGTCATCTCTAATTTGCAGATATCATAGTACAGATCATTACTGTTATAGGACAAATGGATGCTTCATAATTCAGTCCCTGGAACACGTGGCTGTCAAGCCAATTAGGTTGCATTCTTTCAAAATAGAACTGTCTAGAAAAGAGATAATTTCTTTAGATATAACGAGCAATCACATTAAAAACCATTACTATTAGGCAAAGCTATTATATTTAAAAAATAAACGTTTATATTCTTTCATGATGCATGGGTCAGCATAGGTTACCTCTTGCCTGCCCCACCCTTAGCCCATAATTCCAAAAGAAATCAAGGAAAGTGTAGAAACCTACAGCATCAGCAGATAGCTAAAACAGGAGGAGAAGGGGGAGAGGACATGCTGGGAAATTAAGGTGGGGAGAAGAGAGCATATGGAATCAATTGGTGAGAGTATTGAATGTCTTGAAAATGACTGCAGAGCGTAAAAGAACAGGGAGCCAGGGCTCTACAGACAGACATAACCCATTTTTCCTTTGTGGGGGAAGGGCTTGCGGTGCAGTATATTTTTAAAGTTATAGCCTCGCTGTTCTTCAAATCTTCATTTTGAAATCTAAATCCTTCACCCCCATGTTAATGTTGCTGCATGCTGCATATAAAAAAGTGTGTATCTCTCTCTCTCTCTCAGTCCTGGTACGGCAAGAACACAATACAAAGCAGACTGGATCATATGAACCAAGCTAAGCCAAAGCTATCACTGTATTTCCTCACATGTCCATAGCGGCAAACAATACTACATAAATTTGTCATGGGATAGCAGCGTACCAGAGGACGGATGGCAGAGACTGGGAGTGTGCTTATTTTATTAAATAAGCACATGAATCTATCTACTTACCACAAGCTTCTAAATCAGCCTCATATCCAAGTCATTGGCTTCATGATGGTCCAAACATCAGCTACCTCTCCGTACCATCCCCTCCCCAGAAAGCAGTATTGTGGACATTCTTTTATAATCTCCTGATGGGATATTAATAAAAGTGTATTGTCTTTTCAACCCTGTTTCAAAACATTGTCAGTGTTGCTTAAAATCAGCACAACCACTCCATTTGGGAATCATCATTGCCGACATTAACATTGCATAGCTAATGAACAGCTAGAATGCCTTAAAAGTTTCCAGGGCAAAGAAGAGCTTAATATAAATAAATGCCAGGATTCTGTCAGCCTTCCATCTCCAGCAGGAGATGACTTAAACTACATTGGTAACAACTTATCCTGTTAAACTGAGACAAACACTTAATGTGGATGCATTTTAAAAGTCGATTAACACCTGCTTATAGAGTTATCAAGTTTATGCAGTATCTCTGCAATTCACAGCCTCTGCTTCAAGCTTCCTCCAAGAGCAATTTCTATACAAAATCCCAGCCGTTTCTGCTGCCATTCTTAATAGCTTTTTTTAAAGGATACAAATTACTTTTTCAAAGTAAGGACCATCAGAAATAAACTCAACATTATAGGTACCCTGGAAACAAATGTCACAGTAACCAAAATCTATACTGTGAAAGATTTCACACAGCATTTGTCTACCAAGAATAGAATCTGGGTACAGGCATGTCTCCCTTCAGGCAGTGCCATGAGCTCCAGATTAATCTGAGTAAATCAATCATTTTATCTGTAAATAACACTATAAAATAAGATGAACAGAGAGAGACTTGCCCAAGGCATCCCAGTGAGTTTCATGCGTTAGTCAGGATGCAAAGCTAAATTCTGCATGATAAGTATTACTTTAGGCATTCAATGGTCTGCTAACAGATCAGTATTTAATACAGTTGCTATGGCTAGGTACTTGACTGCAAAAGCACTGTTGTCCATGAGGATTTTTACAGCGTTGGATTTAAACCATTTCTGTAAGCAGATGATCCTGTGTACAAGAAGGCATGTGGGGATGTCAGGCAAGGCCTGAACTCTCACTGGGAGCCAAAATAACTGAATTGAGGCTATTAATCTTGGACATATCACAAGATGGCATGACTCACTGGAAAAAGTTATAATGCTTAGTCAAAGGCAGTAGGAGAAGTTGAAGACCACACTAAGGATGAACTGAAGTACTGTATATACTCGAAGATAAACCGAGTTTTTCAGCCCTTATTTATGAGCTGAAAAAGCCTCCCTCGGCTTATAATCGGGTCAAGGTCAAGCCAGGCAGCGGAGCCTGGAGGCCACAGTATGTTTTCTTTTCCAAAACCTCCCGTCTCCGCTTCTCCTCCCTGGCTGGAATTATCTTATTTTTTAAGAGAGAGAGAGCGAGACAAGGGAATGTTTTCAAAAGCGAAAGGAGAGTGAGTGAGAGCCTCTTGCAAGCCAGGAAGAAAAAAAATATTGCATGACTGTAAGGGGAAGAAAAAGAGAGACTCTTGCAAATTTGCAGGATTTATTATTATTATTACTATTATTGCAAGAATATTTGAGTCAATAGGGAGGAAAGGAGGGAAAGAAGAGCAACAGAAGGTGTGTATTTCTTTTTATTCCTAAGGAAACAAAAATGGGGTGGGTTTTTTGGGAGAGGAATGGAAGTTTTAAAATCCTTTTCTGACTACTTTGAAAAGGGATAAATAAAAGAGGTGGGAAAGGGGAGGAGAAAAGAGGCCAAAGTTGTTTTTAGGAGGGCTTTGCTTGCATTTCTTCCTTGGGCAAATGCATGCCCCAAAGCTTGTAAATAATATATAGATTTCCCCCTACAAATACATAATTTAATATATGAATTTTCCCCTCATATGTCTGCAAGCCTCTGCAAGTCCTATAAAGATATAATTCTCTATATATAGAGCAATGTCTAGATAGATAGATATTAATATAGATATAGGCCTTTTAAATATGCACACACACACAGATGTCTAGATAGATGTAAACATAGATAAATGGGACTTGCAAATATTGCAGGAGGGAAATGCACAGAGGATTTGCAAACTTTTCAGGGGGGAAATGCAAATGTGAAATTAGTATATATAATTATAGAGCTATATCTAGCTCTGCATTGATTATATAGGCGTTGAATGTTTGCCTGTTACTATGTTAGAAGCCGGCCTGAGTCCCCATGGGGAGATAGATAGAGCAGGATACAAAGGAAGTTGTTGTTGTTATTGTTGATGATGATAATAATGATGATGATTATTATAAAGTTATTGTTGATACCATATTGTTTTGTTGACCCTACTTATGCACTTACAGAGTTAGCTTACTGTTTTTCTTTGAAATACGGTAAATAGTCAAAAAACATTTACCCCACGTATGCCTCAGTTAATGTAATTTTATTGGTATCTATTTTTATTTTGAAATTTACCAGTAGCTGCTGCATTTCCCATCCTGGGCTTATACTCGAGTCAATAAGTTTTCCCAGTTTTTTGTGGTAAAATTAGATGCCTCGGCTTATATTTGGGTCGGCTTATACTCGAGTATATACGGTAAGTTACTGCCCTGAGTATACAAGACCTGAGGAGGCTATTAATAACTGGAGTTCATGGAAGGCCCCTCCTGACTCTGCTGCCTTAAGCCGAAGTTGATCTTACAGCAAAACAACAATATCAGGCAAGGACTCGGTGTATGGGTTACTAGATATAAGAGAGCCACCTCAAACACTTAACAAGGGAGACAAGATCATATGACAGAACCTGAAATCCTACAGGAGATTTTTATCTGAACATGGATGGTTTGAGTTAACAAGAGGATGGTTTGAGCCATTCTCTACAGCTCCACCAATAACACCCTCCTCTGATTTGCCACAGCACAATTGACTCTGTAGGGGTGGGTCAATTGCTAACCCCTCCATTGGGAAAATAGTTTAGAAAGAAGACAATTGACTCTGTAGGGTGAGCTTAGCTAAGTGAATCAGCATACACCAGAACAGAGGGTTAGAAGCAAGATTCTCTGTCAGCTGTGAGAAATGCTAAGATAAGGGCCTCAGAGTAAAGTTGAAAAGCCTTGGAATAAAATGAAACATTTAAGGTACTACATAGGCATTAAAAGAGAAGAGCAACAAAGTGCATTTATTATTACTGGGCAAAAGTGCCAACATACAGACCATCTTTCCCCTGAGGCATCAGAATTACCATCATGCTTACGGCTTTCATGGCATTTAATATTTAAACAGCCCAATAAATATTTCAGAACACAGTCATCCCAATTAGAACACTATTAGGATAAAAGCAAAGACAAATACTGAAGGGCCACGACTGCTTCTTGTTCCATTTCCCCTTCTTCCTGAAACTTCCACCAGGCATCTAAGCAATGGCAAATACAGTCATCTTCCAAAGAGAGTAACACACAATGTATTGAACGAAGAGTTGGAACAACTCAGTTCTCCCATATTATAGGGCAAAGACAATCAAATGAATTGTACAACTGCCACAACCACCAAATTACCTTTCCCACCCTTTAAAGCCAGTTATAAAGTAATATTGATGTAACAGCTTCAGGATCAGCTTTTATCATTATTATGTTACTGAATCTCAATGCCCACATTTCATTTTAGAGAATAAATTCTTGAATGCATTTTTTTAAATCAGTCTTACCAGCCAATCAATATCTAGGGACAAGATTTTTCACCAAAGTTTTAACCTTCTTCTTGCAACAGTACATTCTTTGCTGTGCTGATACTAACACCAACTCATTCTCTCTTCAGATAAACAGATAATGCAAAGCTTTCCACCTGATTTAAATGTGCTACCCTGTTTCCCTGAAAATAAGACATCCCCTGGAAATTAAGACCTAGTAGAGATTTTGCTGAATTGCTAAATATAAGGCCTCCCCTGAAAGTAAGACCTAGCAAAGTTTTTGAATGGTGCTATATGTTGTTTTTATATTTTATTATATTGTATTGCTCTGGGCATGGCCCCATGTTAGCCGCCCCGAGTCCCCATTGGGGAGATGGTGGCGGGGTATAAATAAAGTTTTATTATTATTATTATTATTATTATTATTATTATTATTATTGTTGTTGTTGTTGTTTGGAAGCATGCTCGCCAAACCAAACACCAGAGCATGCAGGATCAGTAAATGGAAGTACCATAGATTGTTGTACATGGAAATAATGGTAGTAACAAGAAATTCATGATAGGATTCACAGTTTGTCTGGTTATGCTGGTTTATGATGGTAACTACTGTATACTGTATACTGTATATAATAAACTAGCTGTGCCCGGCCACGCATTGCTGTGGCAAAGTGGTGGTGGTATTGGTTAAAAATTGTTGTGTAATTTTTATTTTACGTTATTTGCAATTTTTTATTAATTTTATTGTAAGTTATATTTTTATTTATTATATTTTATTATTTGCTTGTATTATTTTTAGTTATTTTCTGTTATTATAGTATTTTATTGTATTAATTTTTAGTGTTTTTTATTATTTTTTATTGGATTGCTAGGAGACCAAGTTGGAGGAGCTTAGCCTTCTAACTGGCAGCAATTGGATAAAAGCAATTATTCCTCTCTCTCTAATTAGGACTTTATTTTTCTTTTCTTTTTGTTGTATCAACCTAGAGGCGTGGATGATGGGTTGTGCTGTCAAATTTCGAGGTTGGAGGGCCTGTAGTTTTGTTGTTTTGTGGGTCGCTGTGATGCCATCACTCTTTTATATATATAGATGTTCCATTTTTGGTTCAACAATAAATGTAAATTCTTCTTCATGGAAAAATAAGACATTCCCTGAAAATAAGACCTAGCACATCTTTGGGAGCAAAAACTAATATAAGACACTATCTTATTTTCAGGGAAACACAGTATATATTTTTCTTTAAGCAGGAAGAACCTTTCTTTTGCATAATTGTTTTTATTTTATGTTGGCTAGCACTAGAAAACTCTCCATTCATAAGGCGCATTGTGTATTTTTTGCTATACTTCTAGCGTCCAATTTCTTTCAGGCCAACATCTATAATGAACAAGTTTCCATATGTTGAGAAGGGGAGAACAGAGTTTAAGGCCCACTCACATTTACTGTAGGCATCCTAGTGTCTCTTTCTTATATCTATTGAGGATGTTTGTGTGTGTGCCTTCAAGTTGCCTGACTCATGGCAACCCCATGCATTTTATATATCTAATAGGGATGAAAGACACACTTTTGCCAGTTACTTCTTCTGAAATATAGCCTACAGTATTGTAGTTTGCATTGGTGGTCTCCAATCCAGAATTGATTCTGCTTAGCTTCTAAAATCAGAGAGGATCTGGTGCCTTTAGGATATTCAGGTCCCTAATACCTAGCCACTTTTTAAATTTTTGATGGGTAGACTTTAAAATGGGTAGTTAGAATGCTGGGGAATACAAAAAGAACTTTGTAGGAAGAAAATGCCTGGGCGTAGATCAGCCTTTCTTAACCTTTTTGCCTTGGATGAATGCATAAAATAATTTTCAGGCCTCAGGGAACCACGTCATAAATTATATTTATCACTAAAAAAGGGTTGTTTTTTCCCCCAATCATCATTTTGCATGGAACCCCTAATGACCTCTCGCAGAAACCTAGTTTCAGGGAACCATGGTTGAAAAACCCTGATGTAGATTGTCACCAATTTTTATATGGTGAGCTTCAGGACAAACCTTTTCCTAGAATTGCAACTTCATTACACAAGCAACAATGATAGAAAGCGAAAGATCTACAGTTCCCCAAGCGAAACATACATCAGTGCCAGTGTTCTGATGAAAGAGGCAGATTGCAATAAAGGATAACCCTAATCATAAAGGCAAATATCAAAATGGCTAACTATTCTTCAGTCCATCCTAGGAAGCAAGATAAATATTGCCTGTTGCAGGAATTGACTTCTGATTTATTTTTTAAATGCTCAGTTTAGAAGTTTAGGGAACAGAGATGATATAGTAAATAAAGTTAACTAAGGTCCTATATCAAGTTCTTCCTCTTCCCATCATAAAATTATCTATTGTTTCCTTTACAACAGTACACAATTATCTCCCCTGAGGTAAATGCAGACATGATGTCACAAGTAGAGTTCAAAATATTAGTTATCTAGGTTGCCAATACATTTAACTCTAACCTGAAAGCAAGCATAATCTGACCCATCATCTGAGATGTCCCTGATCCAACCCTTCCTCACACCCTAGGCCATTTGTTTCTAGGTGGCCAGCATCATGTTTACTTGGTACACATTATCTCTGAAATATAAAGAAATGGATGGAGGCAGGTTCATTTAAGTTTATATTTACCTTTTTCAAGCAGCAGATGGAATGCAAGAAACTTGCATTTCTTTTGTAACCATATGATTTCAAACTGTTCTTGATAGTAAAGGTACTAGCATTCTACAGAATATAAACTGATTTTTTTCATTGTTCTACCCTTTCCCAATGTCTGATGCTTATCTCTTATGCCCTACAGAATGCAGGAGGGTAGCGGACATGCAAATGAACTCTTGTTTCTTTCCTTCTCAACAACTTAACACAAACCGGTCAATTCTAACATCAAGACATGGGTTAATCTGAAGCACTCAGGTTTTCAAATTGTATAGTTTTAGGGTTGTGAGCTGATTTGAATCTGAGTCCTAAGAAAGTGAACTACAAATAAATAGATAAATAATACAGGAGAATGTAGAATAATAAATCAGCACAGGATTACTAGGTTGACTATCAACCCCATGTAGGTTGTCATGTCATCCCTACCCAACATTCACACTGGTCCTACCTTAAAAGGTCCTACCTTAAAAGGTAAATAGGACTAAATCAGACCTAGCAAATGCTTGCAATATGTAGTTCTGAACTTCAGAAAGGAAGAGCAAGGTATGTGTAATTTTAATGGCATGTAATAAAAGAAAGAAGAGCAAAATCACCTCAAAATGGTCACAAAGAAATTAATCTTGATACACTACCAGTATTGAAACCTTTTAAATTATTACTTTCCCTCTTTAGAACATCCCTTTTAAACTAGGCTAATGGTAAATAGCTAAAGGTTTTTCAGAAATATGTGTCCACATGACAGTCTGACTCAAGTTAAGATCAAACAAATCAGAAGCTTGGGTGATCCTGGAACAACACTACCATAACTTCTGCTCCTCCACAAAGGAATTTCAGAATAGCAGGATCCCACCTGAAAAATGAAATCAAGTAAGCTGTCACACATAAACAAAACAAACAGGAGGTGGCACCTGTTTATACCTTCATGATCCTCAAGGGGACGTCCACAAACAGTTACATAGTACATATTCTACATGTATTCTCAGAAGCAGAGCTTCCCAGGACTGCATGAAAACTGCTGGAGATGTGGCATGCACAAAGGGACTTATTTTCATTTATGGCGGGAATGTCAACAGATGAAGTTTCTGGAATAATATATTTACGGATATAGGTAACATTATAGGACTAAACATCACCCCAGATGCTAGGTTAGCATTACAGTAGAGTCTCACTTATCCAACATAAACAGGCCGGCAGAAGTTTGGATAAGCGAATATGTTGGATAATAAGGAGGGATTAAGGAAAAGCCTATTAAACATCAAATTAGGTTATGATTTTACAAATTAAGAACCAAAACATCATGTTATACAACAAATTTGACGGAAAAAGTAGTTCAATACGCAGTAATGCTATGTAGTAATTACTGTATTTACGAATTTAGCACCAAAATATCACGATGTATTGAAAACATTGACTACAAAAATGCGTTGGATAACCCAGAATGTTGGATAAGTGAGTGTTGGATAAGTGAAACTCTACTGTACTAATGGATGCCACTAAGTTGAATTTAGAAATGGAAAAGAAAGAATTGGTGATTATTTTACTCACAGTGGGGAGACTTATAACTGCAAGGAATTGGAATATAGGAAGCAATCTCACGTTGAAAGCATGGTATGGGGAGGTATGGAATGTAGCCTTAAATGATAAACGATCAATGGAAATTAGGCTGTACAGGGGGGAAACTAATAGATCAGATTTTGATTCATATTGGTTGGTTTTTATTAAATATGTTTTAGAGAGTGCAATACAACCTTGTCGGTCAGGAATTTTGGATATGACATTTGTTTAATGGTTGACTTATAAATTTTATGGTAAAGGAAATACTTGTTCAGGCCTTAGTGGCAGGGTTATGTGTTTGTAAAATGTTCATTGTTTTGTGTTCTGTTTTACTGTAAATTGTTAATGTATGTAAATAAAAAATTATTTTTAAAAAACTTGATTGCAAATCTAAGATATTTTCAACAATATATTTTAAACTTATTTTTAATCTCATAAAGAGATTGCATGACTTCTTGTAAATATTTTAGTTTTGCAACTCAGAAAACAGTCTTGTATTGAAAATAGCAATGGTTAAAATAGAGTAGATAATCTGGAGCTCTGAAAAGTGTTTTGGACAGTAATTTGCATAAGACACAACTAAAATGATCAATTGTCAGCGATTACAGGATTTACCATACAATAAGATTTGACAAGACACCACAATAATGTATACTTGTTTAAAATGCTTATTTGTATTTTTGTTTTATTGATTGCTTATTATGCTTTATATTTGTGTTTTGATGGTTGCTGATTTTGTATTGTATTTTATTTTACTGTATTTTAACATGTTGAAAGCCGCTTTGGGTCCCTTTGTGGGGAAAAAGTGAGGTATAAAAAAAGATGATGATGATGATGATGATTATTATTATTATTATTATTACAGTACAACAAATTAGAGCCTACTTGTTCTAAGACTGAGTTTCAAGGCTGACGGTCTTGGAAACTAAACGATTAGGCATTAGCAGCATATGGCTTCTTCCCAAATGTCATTGGGCTGCAGCTCCTATCTCATAGCCACTGGTGAGGAATGCAGCCTCTCCACTTCTGTAACAGACAAAATTGTGTGATGCTGAAAGTAATGTTGCCTTTCAGAAATTACTAAGAGGCAAGAAACAGAATTTAATAGCAGCTTCTGACTTCTGAAACATCTTTAAGGGCATACGATATAAAGTGCATTGAAATAATACCTTCCTAGGAGAGCCCTATACTATTACGTCTGGATATTACTACTAGGAGGCTTTTCTGAGAGCAATAACACACTGCTCAACCAGCACTCTCCTCTCAGGCAACCCAGAAATGATTCACAAAAAGCACAAATACAAGCAGAAAGATGAAAGTGATCTAAATATCCAAACGAAGAGGCGAGTAGACAGAAGCTAAAAGAGGGCAGATAAAATGAATGAGGTGGGAGGAGATAGAAGTTAATATGAATGCTGAAGGCAAAGCTCCAGAATATGAACAGGAACTGAATGTGTATGGAGTTGCTGAAGACAGAAACAGTTGTAGATTTGACACTGCATCACAACCAGAAAAAAACAAACAAACCAGACTAAGGAAAATGAACATTTACCTGACTATTTGAGTTATTTCTTTAAGAATTAAGTCATAATCACATACTAGACAAGCAGGTGAATGTGAAGATCTCCTTTTCAAAGAAATATCCAATACCAAGAGAGATTTGATCACATCTTCAGATAAATTATTCAGCTATGGGACACATATGCATAGAAAAAGAAATAATTTAATGCCATATTTACTAGATTCCTTCTTCTTAAGAAGTATCAAAATGTTTAACACAATTAAGTGGAATGGTATTCCTCTTCACCTGATGAATGCACTCTAAGATTTAACTGAAATAGCTTCTCCCATAATAATGAAGCTGAAATTATTCATTTAACGTTGTTAATTATATGCCTACAGCAAATTTTTTCCCTCTTAAGGCTTTTGCCTCACAGCACAGTAGTAAGTGCAAATGTATGACATCTTAAGCTAACCTTGAAGAGTATTTCACTGTTGAAATCACTGCAGTCACCTATGGACTGTGCAAAGAAATACAATTTATTTATTTATTATTTATACACCTTTAGGATCATATAAATATATAATTCATACTTAAATTCATTACTCACAGATGTACTGGACTTTAGTTTACAAAAGCCTCAAATGGGTTCCTTATCTAAGCAAAATAAAGACATCTGTTCCATTGTCTCTACCTATCATCTAATTACATTTTGCCACAATGCCTTGCATCGGTAACACTTAAGAATTCTAATGTTACCACGGAAAGGTGCACACACGTGCAAACACTACTCATATTTCACAAGCCATTCTTATACAGCAGGCAATGAGTGGTGCTTTGTCTTCTAGCAAATCAAATAGAACCATTTTAGAAGCATTTGGCATGGCATAAACCTCATGAGTGACTCCTCTAACATCTGCTCTTTATCCCTTGTTTAATTGTGGCTCATACAAGATAACGTATAGGATATCTGGTGAGTGGGATTCCTGTTTCCTCATTCTCTAGTCCATAGATTTGGAACAAGACCAAACGAAAAAGATTATAGAAACTAGTCCACTACTCTCCTCCTTACAGCATCCTCCTAAAAGCAATTCCTTTTCCACTCCTTCATTAATATATTATGAGAGAGATCATCTTTACAAGATACAAATAAAGAAAAAACAACACAACTGGCTATGGAATCTCACAAAACTTGTTATGCAGTGGCAGGCAATTCCCAATATGTAGACTCTATCAACAAGAAACAGTAATAATCTTTGAAGCAGCCCTAAATAGAGTCATTTTGCAAAGTGAGGAGTAAGTGTGTGGTAGTTGTTAATATATCCAATGTGTTCTTCACTATTATATACCTTTAAAAAGACATACTGGTGGCATGAACACCCATACAGTCAAATATCTCTATGGGTAGCTCATACTTGTTGTGTGCCTTCAAATTATATCCAACTTATGGGAGACTTAATGCGAATCTATGATAGTTCAGAGAGGGATTTGCCATTATCTACCTCTGAGGTTAAAAGAATGCAACTTGCTCAAGGTTATTCAGTAAATTTCCATGGCCAAGCAGGGATTCAGACCCTGGTCTCCAGAATCGTAGTCTAACATCCAATCTGCTACACCACGTCTCAAATGCATCCTATTCTCCCATTACTCACATAGATTTGATTACATACTTATGGGGGGTAAGTGTGTGGTTCATCATTCTGACAGGAGCAATATTCATTAGGAAATTAACAAGGACTATCTAATAGTGTTACAAATCCAATGAAATATATAACAGTGTGATGTAATTATTTAATAAATGGGAAGCAAGGAGTTTCCTCATAGCCACACAACACATCTGGCCATAGTTTCCACGAATATCCACTAGAGTAGTCCACAGGGCTACCAGTAAAAGATTGCTTCTCCATTCACTTAATTGTGAGGGCATCTTTGGATAGTACAGTTTTTTGGGGCCTATTTATATACAGCTCTACAAGTATCAGCTCTACACAACTGGTCCACTGGGCCTCTTTCTACAATTTAAACACATATTGCAGCTGTGTCATATCTTCCAACAGAATGTGGCTAACACACTACTAGTGATATACTGAAACAGATCCTCAGTCAATTTCAGATTATATCAAAAGAAAATAGGTCTATGATGGCTCTGCTATAATCACCTCTCTTTATGGTGATGTCACTCTTCTCAAATGTATTACTTTTCATTTTCCTCCTACACACTTGTACATTCTCCTTACA
The DNA here is from genome assembly GCF_035594765.1 of Anolis carolinensis. Lineage (NCBI taxonomy): Eukaryota > Metazoa > Chordata > Lepidosauria > Squamata > Anolidae > Anolis > Anolis carolinensis. The sequence goes on along the minus strand of NC_085845.1, from coordinate 175,619,843 downwards.
GCATCATTGACTTGTCTGCTCTCTTCCTCTTACCATCTTGCTCCTAAGTACCTACCATTTTTATTTTCTCTACTCCTTTCTCCCACTTTCACCTTTGAGTTCTAAGAATTAGTTTGCATGCAAGAATCACTGCTGCAGATAGCAAAAGTTGAATTTCCATGCCACTTCCCTAATATGCATTAGCAAGATGAAATTCAGTGTTCAGACTACAGCAGATGACCTGATGCACTCCAGATGTTGTTTGACTACAATTCCCATAACCATCCCCTTGGGCTGAGCACTGCCTATCCTCAGAGTAACTAAATGAGAACTAAGAATGCAGTTGGTAGAATTCATCCTTTTACAGATCTGACACCAGCAAGATCAAATGGAGGAGGGGGGAGGCATTATGTACTTCAGAGTCCCCAAGGAAGAGACCTCAGAGAAAGCAAGAAAGAAATCAATAAAACAATCAATTCCTAGCAGGGTCAGATACTCCAGTTCTTCATACACCACAGAACGTTTGGCAGTGGAACACCCATAATATGCAACTGGCTCACACTGAGTGGGTAGGAGGTCTGCACTCCAAGTGCCGCTCCTGTCTTCCTGTGTGAGTTTCATGGTTGATGAACACAGGCCTTAGCTAGAATGCCAGAGTTTCCCTTAGGTTAGCAACAGTGATGGGGGAGGGTTACCAGTACCAAAAGATGCCAAAGAGATGAGACAATGATAGCTCAAGGAGGGCTTTGTTGCACAAGAGCAGGTGTTGAGGCTTGACAAACTGGGAAGGGGTGGGGTGGGGGTCACTCCAGTAAATAAGAGTTGGTACTGGAACAGAATACAGCATCTTGAGAGGCTCTAAATTCATTTTACAATACAGGTTATGAGCATGTAAAGGCAAAGATTGTGCTTCAAAATACATGTATTCTGTGTCATATAACTGCAGATGCTACAGAAAGGGCAAAAATTTATGTGCTTGGCAATGGGTCTTCCTCAATTTGCACAGTGTATTAAGGTTGCAGAATTTAGTTCTATATGTATGATGTTGGTACACCATTATTTTATTTTATAAGATGAAATTCATACTGAGAACCTGGTACATTTAAGATAATGGCAAAAAGTACAGAAGCTGGAGTGGGACAGGAGACAACAGTTCCTAGTTCATCAGAAATGTCTACAGAAACAAAACGAATAATATTTTAACACATTTTTCATCAAAGGGTACAACATCAACATATACCATCAAGGACAAAGACTAAAACATATCACTATAAATATACATCAAATGAAATCTCTGACATCCCACCAGTCACTACCCTCTTGTCTTCTGATTGCTTTTCTTACAAGCAGGCCAGACTTTCCAATTAGAAAATGTACAGTATTAATTCACTGTAATCTCAGCCATCATGAAGAACTCGTGCTTTTATCAGTAAAGCCAGAAGATGCATTTCTACAGGGAGCCATCACTGTGCCCTTATCTTTAAATGACTCAGGCCAACCCACCACAGTCCATTAAGCTAATAAATCATGTTGGGAACTCTTCTTCAAGTAATATTGAACCAATACTTTACATTTTTGCAATAACATTAATCTAATGATCACAATATACTTTCAAATAGAGTCAGAAACAGAACACTTCTCTACCCAGTCGCTGGCATTATCTTTCCAGCCACCTTATCGCTCCAACTAGAAATGTATTAAATTGCCAAGGCATGTTCATTGCCATGGATCTGCACAAATGGCACTGCTGTATCAGATTCCCTTCCCCTGCTTAGAATCTTGAAAAGCAGTTTCTGACTTCTAACTTCTGATGGTATTAAATAAAAATGCCAGGAACAATCTGCTCAAATTCAAAATCCTCAATAAAGGAATTATTCTAAAGGGATTAGAATATTCTGTCATGTCTGTTTTATATTTATAGCATTCCATGGTAGAAGTTTACCATGTTGGTAGTTAAACTAGTCAATTTAAGGGGGAAAAGAAAAGGCAAAATGTTTGATGGAAATAATACTATAATAGATTCCTTTTAATGCAGATTTACTACACTTCATGTATTGAGTATTTTTATGGTTTGTTTCTGATATGGTCTATTGACTTATCCAATAAACTTTTTACTTGCCTACATCCCCTTTTTCCTATTGCAAACTAGAGTAAATTGTTTAAACACATTCTGATTATCTGGAAAGAAATCAGAAGCCTACATTCAGGAGGTGCACGTGTCATGAAATATGACAAAAAGTCACCTTTAATGTCATATTAGAAAAATTATCTGCAAGCTGCAGGTTTTCCCAGTGACATCAGAATGCCTTTTTGTACATCTCCTTTCTGACTAATTTAATGAACTTCAAGAAATGAATCAGTTACCTACACCACACATAAATATACATGATCATAAAAGTAGTAATAATAAAGATAATTTAATATACTCTTCTTGAACTCCTATAATTCTCCAACCAGATACTGTAACCCAGCATATGAAAGATGTAATCCACTGCAAAGGTGCCTAGGATTTTTTGTAGAGGGTACCAGGAAACTTCCAGTGTGACATAAGAACAGAAGCAAAGAAGTGAGTGTGCCTTAAACATGAGAGCCCTTTAGGGCATAGGGCAGATAAAAATCCAGAAGGTTCAAAATAATACATGTCAAATGCTACAATACCAATTAACTTTTTGCAGAAGCCTTACACCAAGACAGGTAGTACTAGTAAAGGTCATATTAAAACAATGTATTATTTTACAATCCTTCAGAGAACACACCAGCTAATTGTGAAATCTGGAGAAAATGAGAGGACATTTAAAATACATATATTTCAAGTACAGGCCATAAGCCACAAACAGTAAATTATAAGATAGGGAAGTATTTGAGAACTGTAAGGGACTAGCCTTAGGGATCAGGAAGGGTCTGCAGTACACTGCTTTAGGGGATGGGCAGGCAGAAATGAGAGCAATCCTACAGCATATTATTGCTGGAGGGGGGGGGGGGGGGACATCTGTCCTGGATGTGTATCTTTCAAGAATCAACAAAAAAGATAATTTAATACAATAAGATATGTTGCTTCATTCTCAGCAGCACAAGGTAACAATCACATATATTACTCAGAACACAACCTAATCCCATTGTATTATATATTACTGATCATAAGATTAGCAAAGATACATTTATCTGGCCTGACCACTATTGTAGATCAAGCAGGGGAAGATCAGAAAATAGATATGGGCAAGATAGGGGGATGGTAAGCACACAGAGTCTCTAATGAGTCAGAACACTGCCAAAGAGAATGCTGCTCAGACTTAAATCAAATCTCCATTTAAGGAACTCCTGCATTCGTGCTTTTATAAAAAGCAGGCTGAGATTGCCATGTCTGGTTATGGTTGTTTGTCATAGGCTGGCGTGAGGTCTGGCAAGGAATGGGTTATAACTCAGAGGGAAGAGAAGAAGGGGGGTTGTTGGAAAATATGAAGCAGCTGCTGGTTCATTTTCTGAAGAAGAAAAAAACCCAGCAAGACTCAGATCAATAAAGCCAACACCTCTCTAGGTTCTGGGCACAGCCTAGAGAGTCGAGCAAATGCCAACATAAATGTTGGAGTCCCTGAGAGAATGGGGGTGGAGAGCGGGGGGGGGGGGGGCATGCTGACAGAACAGTCAAATTGAAGGGCTTACAAAATGGAGACGAATAATCCTTCAAGGAGGTTCTGAAATTCCACAAAAAGAGAATACCAGTCGCCTTACCCTCCCACACTGCTCCTACCAATACCCTGCCTGGAAGGCCAGAAGTGCCACTCCCCAACCTGAGGCACATTGAACACAGAAGAGCATTGAAAGGATCAGCTTTCGGTGTGGTGTGTGTAAATGACAGGCATCCCTTCCCCCTAACTAAGAGTAGAAAAGGGAGACAGGCAAGAGAAACCCAGGTGAAGGGCTCCCTTCCTCCAAGCAAGTAAGCGGAGAGGGGGAGAGGGGGAGCAGACAATGGAATGGGTGATTCATTGGAAGGAAACACACGCCAAGACTGGGCCCTTGCCACATGGGCTTGCTGAGACACTTAAAGGGACAGTGCAGCATTCTCCCTTTTGCTGGGAAATGTAGTCCACCCCCACCCCCCCACCAGCTATGATTGGAAACAGATTCAGAAGAAAATGCCAACAAGGCACTAGGCTGTCCAAAATAAAGTAAGGAAATAGTGGGTTTTTTTCCTTCTTTTTCAGAAGCCAGTAATTTTACAGTATAGCCCAAAAAAAAAAGGGGGGGGGGGACCATGTATAATTTCTACAGCTTCTCTCCATGCACACACACACACAGAAATTCTATTTCATCCACTGCTCACTTTCCTTGCCTTGGGCTTAAGGGGATCCAATTAGGGCACTTTTGTCTTCTACAAGAAAGGCTTCATATTCAAATAGATTTTGGGGTTAGGGGGAGGGCTGAGCATATAAACAAGAAAATGCTGTTTTATCACCCATTTCACTGTTTCCCAGTCCTTACAATGGCAGGTTTAGTGATAAAGTGTTCTCAAGCATGAAAATAATAACCTTATTTGTAGCCTGCCCTAACTCCCCGAGAGGACTCAAGGCGGCTTCCAGCATAATAAAGGCAAACATTCAATGCCTGTATAAATCAGAAGTAAAAAAATATAAACAACAACAATAAAATATACTACACAAGTTAAAACAGGTAATTTAAATAATAATTAAATAATGAACATTTAAACAATTAAACCATTCCAAATTGACATCTTTGGAAAATACATTTCTCTAGAACACATATTCTAGAGAATGCGCTCCATGCAGTCATGCCGGCCACATGAGCTTGGAGGTGTCTACAGACAATGCCGGCTCTTCGGCAGGGGAAACCTTTACCTTAGAACACATATTAGCAATAAATGAAATTAGATTGTGCACTTTAAATGTATGTGGCTGATCCCATAACAATTTTATACTCCCTCTTAGTCTGGTCTCGCTGTCTATTGTCTATTCAACAATCTTGAAAGGCAGCCCTCCTTTCTTTCCACTGGCACTCAGATTTCCAGAAGAAATGAGAAACTATACCTTCATCTAGAATAATGAAAAGTCTGTTGCATTCATTTCTAACTGAAGACACTGATTGCAGATGTATTTCCTGGTAGAAGTTTACTCTACTTGCACTACAGCACTACCATAGAATAGCAAGTTCTCATTGCAAATTCGATCTTTGGGCACAACATTTTTCCATTTCCCACAGTAATTACAGCTAATTTGGCAGTTAGTCATATATGCATGCTTTGAGAAAAGTCAAGCCCATTTCCAAAGAAAAGTGTTGTGTTCGTTAGGCCTCAGTTCCTTATATATTTCATAGATTCCAAAATCAGTTAAAATTCTGGACAAAGCCTCAGAAATATAATTTTCTGTAAATCACCACTTTTGATAAGAAGCATTCAGTCTGAAGAGTACAAATTCAAAATCTCTCTAAAATATAGTACTATTAACACATTCAGTCCAGATACTGATCTCCTGTTACAGGATTTCCAATAACTGCCACATTGATTGGGTTTTTCATCTATAGCACAACAAAAATATATCATTGACATTTAAAATAAATACAGTAGATTCTCGCTTATCCAACATAAACGGGCCAGCGGAACGTTGGATAAGCAAAAATGTTGGATAATAAGGAAGAATTAAGCAAAACCTATTAAACCTCCAGTGGCTCAGTGTGTTAAAGTGCTGAGTTGCTGAACTTGCAGACCAAAAGGTCCCAGGTTCAAACCCGGGGAGCGGAGTGAGAGCCCGCTGTTAGCTCCAGCTTCTGCCAACTTAGCAGTTCGAAAACATGCAAATGTGAGTAGATCAATAGGTACCGTTCCGGCGGGAAGGTAACGGCGTTCCATGCAGTCATGCCAGCCACATGACCTTGGAGGTATCTACAGACAATGCCGGCTCTTCGGCTTAGAAATGGAGATGAGCACCAACCCCCAGAGTCGGACACAACTGGACTTAACGTCAGGGGAAACCTTTACCTTTTTTATTAAACATCAAATTACATTATAATTTTACAAATTAAGCACCAATACAGAAAGTTGGATAAGTGAAGGTTGGATAAGCGAGACTCTACTGCATCTGAAAATTATAACACTTAAATCATAAGTCAAGATCTGCCAAGGTTATTGTTTCTTGAGTAATAGCAACATTTTTGCCCTCAGAGAGGAGCAGACAGGCATTTTAAAATTTGATGAATGAGGGAATTTTCTAACCTTGCTTGATAAGCTTACAGCCTTTCCACTTTCTTTGAACACACCAAAGATCTTATCTTAAGCATTTTTATCAGTTACCTAGACACTTCTGTATGTTCATTATGAGCTCATATCCAACAAAAAAAGTCTTAGATCTGTCCACTATACCATGGGTGTAATTGTACCAAAAGCTTACGTAAAATTAAATAAAAAACAGACTACTTTCAGGTAATAATAATAATAAGCTTTATTTGTATCCCGCCCCATCTCCCCATAGGGGACTCGGAGCAGCTAACATCCTAAAAGGCAAGTATTCAATGCCAACAAATAAATACATGCATACATACCTTAATAAAACATGTAAAAATACAACAACAATTCAATCATTTAAAAATCATAATTAAGCAATACAACACAGTACCACACTGAACAGTGCAAATGATGTTATACTGAACATGTATATAATACCAACATATGAACTATATTTGGAGAGCTAGCTACAGCTGCACTGTTCAAACTCCTTAGTTGTAGATTGGTGATCTAGAGACTCCTCTGCAAATCCTTTTTTGCGAGAGAACAGGGATCCTAAATAAAATATATATATTAAAACTGACAACATTTAGTAAGAGAAAGAAATCTGCCAGGGGCCCATTCACAGAGACTTTCCTATCTTTAAATCCCAGTGAAATCAATTCACGTCAACTGACTGTAGGAAGTCAAACTGGGGTCACTACTTTTTGCCATTTTCTTAGTCCATCATGTGCCATATATAGTGCCTGACAAAGTAAGATATGCATGATCACACCAAAACTTAACAAAAAGCAATCTAAAAACAAGGGTGATATATGCACATGATCTTGCCAAAGTTACATGCCAAGTGACAGAGGGCTCCAAATGATGTTTCAAACTGGGGCTTTGGGAATATCGCCTCAAAGGTATGCATCTCTGCAGGGCACTGCAGGACATTATATAACTGCCAACAGTAAAGAAGTCCAGCTCTAATGATGCTGCCTCCTGACCTCCTCTGTTTACAGTCTCCACCATCCTTGAATATTCTCCTTTCTCTTGAGCCTTGCTCATGCCAACTTGGAGGTTTCCATACTTTAACCCCCCCCCCCCAAACCCACCATATTCTAAGGAAAGGACCCTAAGCAGATGAAGGTAGGAAAAAGGACTTGTCAACACTAGACAAATTCCCCAATCTATTGTCACTTGCATTCAGCGCAAGCACTGTTTCCTTGGGGAAGGATGAGCAGCATCTTCTCTCCTGTGCCTATATAGAGATGAAGCCCTCAGCTTGGAGGACATTCAGCACAGAAAAGAACCGACTGATTGGAAGGAGGGTGTTTACCTTTGTTTGTCCCAGAGAAGTCCTTAAAATGGAGATTTAGGTGAGTCTGCGGGGTTTGAAACCTGCGTATGTGAGAGAGGGCTTTGAGAGGGAAGAAGGCGGATGGGTCGAGTAACACAGAGGCATCCTCAAGGACCAGATCAGCATCACCATCAAAGCCACACAAACATGTCACCCGAGTGCCACCTTATTTAGCAAACTCCCTAAGAAACCGAGGCTGCTAAGAACCAAAGGAATGAATCAATCAATAAACCTCCCGTGCCTAGTTTCCAATATACCTCACAACCTCTGAGGATGCCTGCCATAGATGTGGCCGAACCGTCAGAAGAGAATGCTTCTGGAACATGGCCATATAGTCCGGAACACTCACAGCAACCCAATCAATATATAAGGTAAAGGTTTCCCCTGACGTTTTAAAAATGGATGGATTCAGAAGAGAAAGGGCATGCCAGATAGCGTGCGATTCGATCTGGAGATGATGAAACCCGGGAGCCAGTCCTCCAGCAGTGCCAGCTAGCTTCGCCCCAACAGCCCCCAGGGAGAGGGAAGGCATTGCCCGCTAAATCCTGGTGCCACTGCAATTGGGTGGCAAGCCCTCCGTACCTCTGCAGTCCCCCCTCCCTTCCCCCGTCCCTCCCTCCCCCCCCCCTCCTTCCTCGCCAAGACAAAGAGGTAGTCGACAGATCCCCACAGGGTCTCTTTCCTGAGCCGCAGCAGCTGCACAGCACAGGAAACAGGAATTGGCCGAGGAAGGGAGCGAGGCGGGATGGCTGCAGGCGGCGGCACAGCCTGGAAGGAGCATCCTGAGGCGAGGCGGGGAGGACCTTCGTGCCTGCCTCCCTTCTTATGCCTTTCGTATTTCTCCTGGGCTGCGCTGGAAAGGACGGCAGCAAGAGCAGCCTTACCTGAGTGACCATTTTCTTTTTCTCCATAAACCCGAAGGGGCGGGTGCGGAGGAGCGGGGGAGAACAACGCCCCTGCCGCCAGGGGGAGCTGTGGCGAAAGCTCCCGGCCGCGGCGCCCTGTTCCTAGCCTCCGAATGGCGACCTGGAGGGAGCGGGGCTTCCCTTTGGTCCCTGCCTTTCTTCTCCTCCTCCGCCTCCCTCTCCCGGGCTCCTTCCTTTCTTTGCTCTCCTCCGCCTCCCTCCTCCTCCTCCTCCTCCCCCGCCCGCCTTCTCTGCAGCTCCCTCCCATCTCCAAGCCAGATGGCGGAGGGAAGCCCCGCCCCCGGAGACCGAAGGTAATCAATCAGCGCCGGGACCGCCTCCTTCCCGCTTGCCTTCCAAGCGAGGGGCCTCCGGGAGACTCCGGCCTCCTTTGGGCGCACAAGGCGGCGGCGGCGGCGGAGGGCGGGCTTGCTGGCTGGCTAGCCGTCAAGCCAAGGGCTCGGCCCGGGTCACCGTTGACAAGCCGGGGCGCCCCACTGGAAACGAAAGGACCCCTCAAAGTGTTGTCGAAGGCTTTCGTGGCCGGAATCACTAGATTGCAGTGAGTTTTCCGGGCTGTTTGGCCATGTTCCGTAAGCATTTCCTCCTGACGTTTCGCCTGCATCTATGGCAGGCATTCTCAGAGGTTGTGAGTTCTGTCAGAAACTATTCAAGTGGGGTTTATATATCTGTGGAATGTTCTGGGTGGGAGAAAGAACTCTTGTCTGTTTGAGGCAGGTATGAATGTTGCAATTGACCACCTTGATTAGCATTGAATAGCTTTGCAGCTTCAAGGCCTGGCTGGAATCCTTTGTAAGGAGGTGATTAGCTGACCCTGATTGTTTACCATACATCAAGAGAACCACTGACCGCATAAGGATGCTGATGAAGAAACACAACCTACCAACTATCAACAAACCCACTAAGGAAATCTAACACATGCTACCTTCAGCAAAGGACAAGAGGGATCCTCTCACCATGCAGCAGTGGACAAGTCTACATAGGCATCACCAACCACAAATCAAGGAACATGAAAGGTACTGCAGACTAATCCAGCCAGAGAAGTCAGCTATAGCATCACACTTGATGAAGCAACCTGGACACTGCATATTGTTTGAGAACACAGAAATGCTGGACTGCTCTAACAACCACTATGTCAGACTACACAGAGAAGCCACTGAAATCCATAAGCATGTGAGCAATTTCAACAGAAAGGAGGAAACCATGAAAATAACAAAATCTGGCTACCAGTATTTTAAAAACTAAAATCAGGACAGTGAATAAAGAACAACATTCAGAAAACAGAGGAATTCCAGACATGAATCAATCAAGGCCAGCTAACACCTCCCTGCAAAGGATTCCCCCAGGCAATAATAATAATAATCCAGTATATCTACCTTTTTTGCTGTGTCATAATAAAATAATAATAATAATACATTTTATTTCTACCCCGCCACCATCTCCCCGCCACCATCCTCGGGGCGCCAACAAAATACAGCAAAGTGCCGCATATATATAATACATAAATCTGAAATGATAAAAACCACAGAAATCCAACCACATACATACATAATTACAATGTAAAACATTAAAATTCATAACATGCAGCCAGAGTTGTGGATAAAAACAAGTTGTTTCAATTGATATAGCCCAATGCCGACATGATGCCCACAGTAAGTCCTCGGAGTAATCCTTAAAAACGTATGTGAGATCAAAGGCTTGCTTTAAAAGGCATGTTTTTAAGCTAGAACAGAAGGCTTGAAGAGAAAGGGCTAGCCTGATCTCTCTAGGGAGGGTATTCCAGAGCCCGGGTGCCACTACCGAGAAGGCCCTTTCTCTTGTCCCTACAAACCGTATTTGAGATGGCGGTGGGACCGAGAGAAGGGCCTCCCCAGCAGTCCTCAATGCCGGTGCCGGTTCATAGAAGGAGATGCGGTCTCAAAGATAGGTTAGACCCGAAGCGTATACAACCAGACCTTGAAACTGAATGGCTATTCAATGCTAATCAAGGTGGCCAATTGAAACGTTCACACTTACCTCAAACAGTCAAGAGTTCTTTCTCCCACCCTGAACATTCCACAGATAGATAAACCCCACTTGAATAGTTTCCAATATTTCACAACCTCTGAGAATTCCTGCCATAGATGTAGGCAAAACGTCAGGAGAAAATTCTTATGGAATATGGCCATACAGCCTGGAAAAAACACAGCAACCCAGACCCTTCAAAGCCCTGCAAAGGCACATGGAGGTGGCCGCTCCCACACAAAAATGCGGGACCCGCAGTGTCAGCACTACTCTCCCTTTGCCCGGTGCCAGTGGGCCAGGTTGGCTCTATAGCTACACTGCAGAATGAGTGCGTTGTGGCACCACTTGAACTGCCACAGCGCAACGCTATGGAATTGTGGGAATTGCAGTTTGACATGGTCTTTAGTCTTCTCTGATCAATAGTGCCACTTTGATCTCCTTTGTGGAGGGAAAAAGTGGGGTATAAACAAACAGAATAATAATAAACATAAGCATCATCATCTACACCTCCCAGGATTCCTATGTAAATGCATTGCTCCGCGTTGCAATTTGGTGAAACTCTCCAGCACTCTGACAGAGAAGGCTAAAGACCTTGTACCACTCCCAGAATTCCATAGCATTGACTCATGGCCGCTAAACTGGTGTCAACCTCCATTAATTCTACAGTATATCAGGCATGGGCAAACTTCGGCCTTCCAGGTGTTTTAGACTTCAATTCCCACAATTCCTAACAGCCTCAGGCCTTTTCCTTTCCCCCCTCAGCCACTTAAGCGTTTGCCCATGCCTGATATAGATACACCCATGGACAGTACACTTCAAGCTAAAGAACAGAGCTTTCTAAACTGTGTCATAACACATTCGTGTGTCGGCTGCAGTGCATAGATGTCACATGAGTGTAATGAACAACTTCTGCATGTATGTGAAATTGCAATGAATCGTATATTTTAAAATACATAAATGAAATATGTTTATGAACTATGTTGTGTCCCCATGCATTTTGTTATTACAATTTATTTATGTGTTGGTATTTCTTATGAGGTATTGGTTTTAACCTCCAGTTTGCTAGCAGAACTGAATTACTGTGTCACGAAATTACGCATGTCTAAAAAAATGTATCATCGACACGAAATTTTGGAAAGCTCTGCTGTGGAACTAATGCAGTTTGACACTACTTTAACTGCCATTGCTCAGTGCTATGGAATTCTGGGAATTGTATTTTGATGAGGAATCAGCACTGTGGCAGAGATGGCTAAAGACTTTTAAAATTACAACTCCCATGATTCTGTGGGACCCATGGCAGCTATAGTGGTGTCAAACTGTATTAGCTCTGCAGTGAAGATGCATCCTGAGCTGCTCACCCAGAGATACAGAAGAAAATGTCTGAGAACCAGTACAAGAAAGTCAGTGCTGAAGAAAATATGCCTCTGTTCTGTGTGGTTTGGAGTCTGCTTCATTCAGGGTGTTGCTGAAATGAACCCGGGGCAGAGTGCTGCCAAAGAGAATTTGAGATACTGTGTTTATCTTTTGTCCCACTGAATAATTTAACACACTGGTTCCAAACATTTTCCTTTATATGGACCACTTCTTCACCATCAAAAATATTTTTGCAGATCTCCTCAGGTCATATAAGTGGTTGAAGCTTGTGGGCTAGGTGCCTATGGCTAATGGAAGCCAGGCTGTCTTGCTTAGAGCTTTTTTAGTGCCAATTCCACACCTCACTTCTCACCTACTCCTCACTACATCCCCCCTGTTCAACACATTAAAAAACTGGGGAAGGAATTGGAGACTCACTCATCTCTTCATGTATTTGACCTATGAAAAATACTAGAAAAATACATGGTAAAAATGCTAACTATTGGACTTGCAATAGCTACTCAAAGAACCTGATAGCTGCACATATCCCCTGGAAAAACTGATACATTTGTATTTTTACCAGTGGATTACTAGAACTGAATTTGAGCAAAATTAATGCTGTAAAAAAACATAGGGTAGTATTCCATCCTCCTTTTTCAAGAAATGAAGCAGAGTATGTTTTATTATTTCTATCTCCCTCACACACCCCTAGTATATTAAGGCTGAACCTACACTGCCCTATAATGCAGTTTGAATCTGCATTCCTGTAGATCCAAATAATGCAGTTTAATTGCATTGAACTGCATTATATGAGTCTACACTGACCGTATAATGCAGACCCAGCCTAAATCTCAAACTACATTAACCTACCACTATTTCCTATAATAATCTCTCATAATAATAAAAACATTAAGTGAAACCAGTAAATTAAAATTAGAAAAAGCATTACAGATGTCTGAGCCTCTGATTAGAAGAAAATACAACCTATCAAAATGCTATACATATCCATATTTATATATCTGCCCCCACTATTCAATTATACCACCAGGTAATTGTTTATAATAATAAAAAAAGATTAAAGCTCTAGATGAAGAGACTTTAAAAAAAAAAAACATGACCAGAAAATATTCACAGGGAAAAATGATTTTCTTCCAAACATAGGGTACATCTACACTGTAGAAACAATGCAGTTTGATACTGCTTTAACTGTCCTGGCTCTGTGCTATGGAATCAGTGGAGTTTTACATGGATTTTAGCTTTCTTTACCAACGAGTGCTGCTGTGTCACCAAGCTACAACTCACAGGATTCCGTAGTATTGAGTCATAGCAGTTAAAGTGGTGCCATACTGCTATGACTCTACAGTGCAGATGCACCCTGAGTTCATTTTATGTTCATATGGTACTCATGGGAACTCAGTAGTATCCTTTGTAATGGTGCAGATTCATGATAAAACCATCCATATTTAAATCAGTTTGCTGCTTTTCCCAACAGTCGATCAGCATACCATGGCCAATGAGCACTTTGCTGGGCTATTATATTCTTCTCTTATAAAAATCACCTCCCATTCATCTCCACAAACAACCCTCTTAATGCCTCTGTTCTGTGAAGGGATCTTGTTGTTCCAGTTAGATAAAGCTACACATTTATCTCTGAATGTTGGAAATCGAAGCTCTCATTCCTTCTCCCTCTCTGTATGTGTGTGTACATGCCTTCAAATAGCAGGTTGACTTATGGCAATGACAAGAATTTTGTAGCAATTTCTTAGGCAAGAAATACTCAGGTGGTTTTGCCATTTCTTTCCTCTGAAACATAGAACTTGGAATTCATTTGTGGTCTCCCATCCAAAGACTAACTAGAACTAACCTGCCTTAGCTTCCAATCTTCTGGTGTCTTTGGAATATTTAGGCCCTCTTTCTCCTCTAAGAAAGAAGCATAAGTATATATATTTAAAAACTGCTGCCTTCTGTCATTGTCAAAATGGCAAATCCATGAATGTTTTATTATAGTATGCTGGGATATGTTTATGTTCAGTGGTAAATAAAGCTGTGCAACTGTATAAAGTAGATAGCTAGACATTAAAGCAGCATGTTTTCTTGCTTGGAAGCGAGTCTTTGAACAGAAAGGTTTATCTGGAGGAATGCACCATATATGTTATAAAAGGGGTCTTGCTGTCACCTTCTATGATAAGATGCAGGGCTGATTCATACACATGTGAACTTTGTTCCACATTTTACACTACTTGCTCACTTTCTTATCAAGTGATGATTCATAGTTGAATATCTGAATTACCTTCACTGCATAGCAGAGCTTTTAGAGTTATCAAGGTATTATTTGATGGTGCAGCTGTCACATGACAACATTTTCAAGTGTACAGTCTACATCCCATTCCCATCAGGTCAATTTAACACAAATAGAACAGCTTTGGCTTTGCAGGAGGTCATATGCAGAGGTCATATGCCCACAGAAATTAGTAGTCCTGCATGCAAGTTAATGCCCCTCCAACCAGTCTGTTAATGTTGTTAGGAAAGCTTGCTAAATGCTCCAATCCGTTGAGGGGAAAATGAAACAGATGAACCAATTTTTTTTTTGGGGGGGGGGGGGGGGAGAGACAAGTAAAAGGACTGCTCACAGAGTTCAGTATTTTCACTTTGTTTCTTTTTGGATAATCTGGTATTAAATGTCAAGCTCAATCTGTATCAACAGCTCTAACTGTTTCTGTGGTTTGAGGAAGTCAGCAAAAAACATTTTTCATGGCGATATAGTGATCCATATAAAGGAAAAAGTAGAAAAACTATCACGAATATCTAGGTCCCCCGATCATATTTAACACACATAGAGAAGTAATTGTATGGATAGGATGCAACCACATGGATGCTCTCTTATGCACTTATTCAGGAGGGCAAGAAGAGAATGGGATCAGGCAGCAGGAAGAGGAAGGAAGGATGGTTCACCAGTCTCCAAGTGAACAGAGGGAGTGCTACCACCAATGGCAAAGCAGCTGCCACATCTCCATCCCATTGCACTTGCCCTGCTCCCCCTGTCACAACCATCCTATATACCAGATCAAGATACAAACAATCATTGTAGCAAAAACTAAACATTGTTAGAAGTGCTGCTAATGACTGCATTTGTAATTTTTATCTGAATAAATAATAATTTTAAATTTAATATACAAACATTTCAGGAACAAACAAATTTATACACAATGTATTTTTTAAAGGAGTATAATTACTTTAGATCTGTAGAATGCTAAAGAGGAGGAAGATGAAAGACAGTTAAGAAATGCATGATTGCAACCAAAATATCACACACAAAATATTACAATAGTAAAGCATAAGATCACAAAAACTAACCATTTGAAATACTAATATTACCAGGGCATAAATCAATAACTTCATTTAAGGAACCAAACAAAAGCAAGAGTAGCAAAAGTGGTTGCCTTGGTTCAACAAACAACAAACAAATGTGATGTTAATATAATGAACCTTTAAGCAATGCTCCCTTTTCTATTTTATTATGATTTACAAAAGTTACAATGTTATCTTCACCACACCAATATTAAAACATTGCCGACCCACAGTGGGGAAAGGAAGAAGAGGAAGACACAGTATTCAACGGGTCTTCACCAAGAAAGTAAAAGAAAAAACTCTTTTCCTAACAGCAATTGTACTAATAGCACAGCCTAAAAAATATTTAGCACATTTGTTTTGGAGCATAATTGCTGCCAATACAGTGTTCCCTTTAAAATCCTTGGATGTTCTTAAGTGTGCAGGTTATTATAATGTAACTTAATTAAAACGTAAATTAAAAGATGTATCAAAACATCTTTTTGGTGTCACTAAAATGCTGTATTGTTGCTGCATGCTTTCAGTTGTTATAAAGGTAAAGGTAAAGGTTTTTCCCCTGACGATAAGTCCAGTCGTGACCAACTCTGGGGGTTGGTGCTCATCTCCATTTCTAAGCTGAAGAGCCGGCGTTGTCCGTAGACACCTCCAAGGTCATGTGGCCGGCATGACTGCATGGAGTGCCGTTACCTTCCCGCCGGAGCAGTACCTATTGATCTACTCACATTTGCATGTTTTCAAACTGCTAGGTTGGCAGGAGCTGGGGCTAACAGCGGGCGCTCATTCCGCTCCCAGGATTTGAACGTGGCATCTTTTGCTCTGCAAGTTCAGCAGCTCAGCACTTTAACGCACTGTGCCACCAGGGGCCCCTTTCCGTTGTTATAGTGAACGTAAAGTGAACCTATCATGGAGTTTTATTGGCAAGATTTGTTCAGAGGTGTTTGTCTTTTTCTTCTTCAGAGACCAAGAAAGTGTGACTTGTTCTATGCCACCCAGTGGGCTTTTGTGCATGAACAAGGGATTTGAACCCTTGTCTCAAGGGTCATTATTCCAATTTTCAAGCCACTACACAATTCTGGCTTTCAAGAATACTACATAAGGATATGGGCAATTTCCCCACCTGATTCTCAAAATTTATTTCACAAATTTTGGCAGTTTCTTATATCCAGTCGATTTAAATATCCCAACTAAGTAACTGTAAATCATTAGAAACATGCAAATCCAAAAGTCCAACAACAACTGTCAATGTGTCTATCATTCTGAGTATTGGTTCAAGCTATGACACAAAAATGTAATTGTAATCCACATATAACAAGCTTAGGCTCTTTTCTCTTGATTGCCAATCCTCTTTAAGCCTGATCGCTGGCAAACAACACAAGCTACAATCAAACAGGACAAGTAAGAGAAAATGCTCTTATATTTGTGCTCCACAAGAAATAAAAAGATAACCAATCCACAGTTAACTATTGCTCTTGAGCAAGGTCCTTTGTTTCATGACGAATCACAAGTCTTAGTCGGAAAAAGCAAAAGAGACCATTATATCCTACAAAATAACTTGTCATTGAAAGCTTTTGAGAGAGTCCCACATGTCCTCCTAAAACAATCAACATGGGTGGAGCAAGAGAAAATCTAAAAAAAGTGGCCAATTATGGTAGATGGAAAAAAGTCACATAACACCAAGCCAATGACTTGAGAGCTTGCATGAGCAGCTATCCTCAGTGATAGAAACTATTTGCCATGCCATCCCCATGTTATTATTGCATGCTGCTCCAAAAAGTGCCTTATACTGGAATAACAGCACATTATGGCAACTACACCTATTGATAACTAGCAAATAGAGGGAGAAAACGTGGAGGCAGTGATAGACTTTATATTTCTAGGTGCGAAGATCACTGCAGATGCAGACTGCAGCCAGGAAATCAGAAGACATTTCCTTCTTGGGAGGAGAGCAACCTTGACAAAATAGTGAAGAGCAGAGACATCACACTGGCAATGAAGGTCCACATAGTGAAAGCAATGGTATTCCTCATAGTAACCTATGGATGCGAGAGCTGGACCATAAGGAAGGCTGAGCGAAAGAAGATAGACGCTTTTGAACTTTGGTGCTGGAGGAAAATCCTGAGTGTGCCTTGGACCGCAAGAAGATCCAACCAGTCCATCCTCCAGGAAATAATGCCCAGCTGCTCACTGGAGGGAAGGATATTAGAGGCAAAGCTGAAGTATTTTGGCCACATCATGAGGAGACAGGAAAGCTTGGAAAATATCACGATGCTGGGGAAAATGGAAGGAAAAACGAAGAGAGGCCGACCAAGGGCGAGATGGATGGACGGTATCCTTGAAGTGACTGGCTTGACCTTGAAGGAACTGGGGGCGGTGACGACTGACAGGGAGCTCTGGCGTGGACTGGTCCATGAGGTCACGAAGAGTCGGAGACGACTAAACGACTGAGCAGCAGCATGGAAATGATCCTAACAGTATTGTGGCCTAAATGTTCTTACGCTCTGGAAGGGGGGAGGGGGGCTTTGGGAGATTGGCACCTGAACCTTTTAAAAAATTACTCTCAGAGCACAAGTATGTGACATCTTCTTTATTATCTTTTCTGTTTTTCTGTGCTTTTAATAATGTATGAGGGCCTATTGACTCTCATTGCATCTGTTTTTTTAAACTAGATTTTTACTTTTGTTTTTTTAAGATGAAATGTTTTAATTGTTCTTATTGTTCATTTTTCATTTTTCTATTGTAAGGAACTCATGGGTGACAAAGATTGGTGATGTATTATTAATTCAAAATAAACAGAAGATTGGAACAGAGTAACCTTGACCATCACAGAGGAGACAGTACAGTCAGCCCTCTATATTTGCTACCGCTAAGGGCTCAGAACCCCCACACAAAAGTACCAAAATGAATAAAAAACTATTTTTAAAACTTGAAATTCTTCTCTAGGAATCTCTTGGGCCTTCAGTGAAACTCTATGGCCAACATCTCTGCATAACCAGCAGAACAGGTACTTTACAACTCGTTTAGGCAGAATGCTAATATCCATTGCTCCAAGTAAGAGGATACTCAAATACTGATAATCTTGAAGAAAAAAAATCCTAACTGACCACTATGTCAAAAGCATAACACAATCCTTTGCAACCTAGCAGTCAGAAAAAAAGCTTTCCAAACTGTATCATGACATGTTTGTGACTTACCTGCAGTGTGTAGGTATGTTGCTCAAATGTAATGAGAAACATCTATGTAAAATAAGAAATAAATTAATATTTTTTAAAAATATAAATGAAAGATATTCATGAGATGTGTTCCCATACATTTTATTACTACAATTTATACATGTGTCCATATCTATATATATAAAAGGATAAAAAAAAATCGGCCTAGGACAAAACAACAAAACTACACTTCCCAGAAACACTAAACCTAGCAACACAACCCCTCATCCATGCCTCTACGTTCATACAACAAAAAGAAAAGAAAAATAAAGTCCTAATTAGAGGGTGAGGAATAATTGTTTTTTATCCAATTGCTGCCAGTTAGAATACTAAACTCTGCCTACTTGGTCTCCTAGCAACCTACTCAGCACAGGGGACAGGCACAGTTAGGCCTCAGGCCTCTTCCACACTGCCTATAAAATACAGATTATCTGATTTTAACTGGATTATATGGCAGTGTAAACTCAAGGCCCTTCCACACAGCTATATTACCCATTTATAATCAATGCAGCAGGACACAATCCAAGCATTCACAACACATGGACAATGTATAAATACAGTAGAGTCTCACTTATCCAAGCCTCACTTATCCAAGCTTCTGGATAATCCAAGCCATTTTTGTAGTCAATGTTTTCAATATATCGTGATATTTTGGTGCTAAATTCGTAAATACAGTAATTACAACATAACATTATGTATTGAACTACTTTTCTGTCAAATTTGTTGTATAACATGATGTTTTGGTGCTTGATTTGTAAAATCATAACCTAATTTGATGTTTAATAGGCTTTTCCTTAATCCCTCCTTATTATCCAAGATATTCGCTTATCCAAACTTCTGCCGGCCCGTTTAGCTTGGATAAGTGAGACTCTACTGTACTATATAATACTACACACGGACATAGACCCCCTCTACCCTCACCACTTTCACAGTACACGAACAACCAAATGCATACTAAACATAAAGACAACCATACAACAGACATTCAATACCACCACTACCTCAACAAGTTCTCATCAACACCACCAGACAACGCCACAGCAACGCGTGGCTGGGCACAGCTAGTCTCTTATAAAAGATTGGTATAACCTCCAGTTTGGTAGTAAAATTGAATTACTGTTTTGCATGTCTAAAAAGTGTGTCACCAACATGAAATGTTTGAAAAACAGAACGATTGAGAAATATTTTAATGTTCGTAAGGAGATGTTTAGGATTACAGATAGTATGTTCAAATTATCCTTACATTTATTTCCTTCTCTAACCTTTCCCCATCCTTCTCAAAGAGTGGGCAATAATCATCATCATCATAATCAAGCTTTTGACAGATATTGTTCAGGCTCTGGGCTTTCCGATATACTATTTTGATATCATCTGAAGCATTTTCTCTTCAACAGAGATTGGGAAGTTGACAGTAATTTGAGAAGGATAGTGGATAATCTAATACAGTTTAGAATTCCACACTATGTACTATTCAGATTGTACTGTCCAGATATATCTAGACATCACTCACACTGTCTTGTTTTTAAAGATAGGGAGCCCCTTCCTCCAAATTTCCCACTGCTATTGCTCAGAGGGAGAAGAGTAGCCAAACACATTCATTGCACCTTCCCTCCAGCCATCCAATTACTAATACTCTGGTCTCTAAAGGAGTAAAAAAAAAGTCTAACAAACCTCCATTGTGCTGGACTTAGGTGCTGCTGAACTTAATTTGACCCATCTTTCCTTCCCATCTCTTTACTCTTGTGTCTTATTTAAATAAGGAACCTGGGGGAAGAACTATCAAGTCAAATCTCTGTAAGGCACACACACAAATGCACAAGCTGCCCCAGGATTTCTTTGGCTAAAGGACCAAGTGTAATGCTTCCAATAAATATATGTATCCTCCTTTGGTGGTGAACCAGGAACTAATTCTTTTTTTTCTCACCAAAATATGCAACGTTTTTGTTGAAGCTAATTTTGCCTTGTGGGTCTTCTAAATTTTCACTTCTATTATCTATATTTTTGTACCAGCTCAAAGAATGAGGATTAAATCAAATAGATGCTTCTGTTTGATGTTTTGTTTTTATGTTGATATAATTTATTTGATAGGTTATGTCTTATTTTAATTTTAGATGTTAAGTTTTTATATGTTGGGTTATTCTTTTTTGCTATTATGTGTATATTGGTTGTCTTATTCAGGCATTGAATGTTTGCCTTTTTGTGATTGGAATCTGCCCTGAGTCCCTTCGGGTAGATAAGGCGGAATACAAATAAAGTTTTATTATTATTATAAATCTGCAATACATTTCCACACCCAAGAATAAATTGTTGTTGTGCATCCTGAAGTTGAATCTGACTTCTGGCAATCGTAACACGAACTTATCATGGGGCTTTCTTTCACTTCAAGATCTGTTCAGAAGGGATTTTGCCTTTCTTTGAAGCTGAGAGAGTGTGATTTGCCAAAGCTCACCCAGTGGGTTTCCATGGTTGAGTGTGGTTATGAACCCTGTTCTCCAGAGTTCCCCAACGCTCAAACCATTATGGTCACTGACTCTTATTCCTCTCCAGTATAACACAAGTATACTGAACACAAGTATAATTAACTTGTATAGATAAGACACAAGTTTAAATAACTTGATTAT
Source organism: Anolis carolinensis (assembly GCF_035594765.1). Classification (NCBI taxonomy): domain Eukaryota; kingdom Metazoa; phylum Chordata; class Lepidosauria; order Squamata; family Anolidae; genus Anolis; species Anolis carolinensis. Next base: position 175,598,826 of record NC_085845.1, on the reverse strand, counting down.
TTGTGAGAATGCTAGCAATCAACAGACACACTTAATATAGAAGTGAATGACCTGAAGTACACAATATATTAATATGCAACACATACACCTTTTAAAATTTCACTTTGAAAGTATTCAAAAAGTATCAAATTTGTGGAACTACTTCAAAATAGCTGATCCCACAGTTCTGCAAGCAGTGGCTTAAGACAGATCTTTGTTCCTCCAAATCTCAATAATTAGCCAATCGTAACAGCAGTAGACATGGAAAATGAAGCATGGGCAGCCCCCCAAAAGCTTTAAAGAATTAAAAGCCTGTATCTGGATGTAACTTCATAAGTAAAGTGATATTAAACATAGCATGTTCGATCAGATATCCCATAGAATATAACTGGTACCACTAAATATGTATTCAGTACTGTGTGACAATACACCAATAACAAAAATGTAAGAAATACATAGATGAATAGAAGCAGAAGAACATAACATAGCAGGTTACTCTGTCTCATCAAATGTCTTCCCAAATAAAATGAAGTCAAAGTAACTCACTACCAGTTCAGAATGAAGTGCAGCACCACCTGATCACTTTAGAAATCTTTAGATTACTACAAATGTATTCCTTCTGACCTAGTTCTTCAGTATGATTGCCTCTCAGATTGGGACAAATGCACTATCACAGAAAATGATATACAGCATTACAATGGACCAGGGATCATTCTAGTGAATAAAATAATTGCTTCACGCCCCTATGCTTACCCATACAGAATTTACTTTCAAGTGATTGTGCACAGAAGTACACCTATAAAGAGAGCTGATATAATGCAGCACATTTAGAAAGCACGATATTGAGAAGAAATAAAAATAAAAAAGAAACACCATAAAATTTCTGGAAACTGAAGCTAGCTTATGCAGTGGCCTTCTTTGTGATCACTATTGAAGTAGCAACTTCAGTTACCTTCACATGCCTTAATTCCTATTAAACACAGTGCCCTAAATCCAAATGTTAGTCCCAAGTAGAGTAGATTTATTGAAGCAATAGAAGATGCTTAGGTGTTGACTTACCATTCAGCAGTTAATTTAAATGCCTACTCTAGTTGAAACTAGCAACTGAATTAGGCCAAAACAAAAAGCTGTTATACTCAAGCCTAACTCCAATTTTCTAAAAATAATGACTAACTCCTTATTACACTTAGAATACCAAATCCCCATACTGGAACTGCAAAAAAAAAGAAAAAAAGAGGAGAAAGAATGATTAAGTAAATATATATAATCAAACACTACCCATCATTTTGACTATACAGTACAACTCCTGGTATCCGCGGGGTATATGCTCCAAAGCATACGCACAAATAAGGATACCTGAAATTGTGGATAGTAGCTCACTCTTATTTTGAATATATTTGAGCTGGAAGCATGCAATAAAATTACACTCGAGGACCTAGAAACACCCACAAACACCAGGAATATTGAACACAGAACCATTCAGTTTATTTGATTTGAACATTTACTATTGACATAAATAACAAAAAGATAGAACAGATCACAGTACACATGGTGAGTGAGTTCTAGATGAAAATGCTATTCTTCTGGTTGCTGGAACTATACAGGGAGTATCGTCAAGTCACATGTACCTTAGTGATGCAGTACTCATTAACCAATAAGAAATTTTCATAGAATACCAGATGATGGGTTTCAGTATTAACATTTTACTCCTTAAAAATGCAAAGAAAGTAAAATATCAAATAAAATATTTTCCCTAAGACCCGCATCTCTCCAGCTATAACTTCAGCAAAAGGTAAACAAAAAAGTACCTTTGAAAATGTGTAGTTGGATTTATACTGCACCAAAATAGCTGAGCTTGGAAAAAGAACACTCTCAAAGCAGCAAAGAGAACTAATACTGTTCAATGGGGATCATGCACAACATAAAGAGGCAATGAGCTGTGATGTTTTCTGCTTACCTGCACAACTGGGTATTGGTAATCCATACAGTATACACCATACATAGCCAAAGGGTTCTCCAGCTGCACAGCAGGCAGACAAAGAAACAGGAACTCTGAGTCTGCGTCTCCCCCTCTTGCAGTCTTATACACAGGTCCCTGGCAGTGCGGTGCAATACTTGGCTCAGGCCTCTGGGTCTATACACAGGTTGATACTAGCTTAGCTCAAAATATACATAAACGGTCTAACTGGCTTCAAACCTTCTGCCTTTCCCAGTAGCTCCAGGGTTGCTAAACCTAAATGCACATGGAACGACAGAAGCTCTTATATCAGGATTCCTAAACTGAAAACGAGCAACTGTCCTGCAATTCCCAGAAGCAAGCAGAATGACAGCCAGGAAGAAGGGAATGCAGTAATGGGCAAAGAGGGAGGCAGCAAGCGAGCAAGCACATAAGAGCCAAAAGGATATACGTTTTGGGCACTAGGTGCGTCAGTGGGAACACACTCAATCTAGGACAGCAAAAGCATATGGAACTGTTTCACCCTCCACCCCCAGACCTCTTTTCTTCTTTTTTTTAAAACTGTCCCAGGGAGAGACAGGTGCTCGGATTAGTATAGCAAATCCTTTAGACGATGCAGAGGGAAGGAAAAGAGAAATGCTACATTGATATCTGCAATGAAGGAATTTTTTTTTACATAACCAAATATATGATCGTATCAGTTAACACCTCTCTCTCTCCCCCCCCTCTCTCTTTTTCTCTCTCTCTGCATTTAACCCAGACAGAGACAGCTGCTTGAATCAGAACTGAAGTGGGAAAGAGAGAGAGAAGGGAAGAAAGCAATTTGAATCCACTGAGAGGCCTTAAGTTATGCAGGATGCATGCTCTCAGCTGTTCCAGTCAAACTTAGGAGGATTAATTCTGGCCGTCAGCAAAGAAGATGGGAGAGGGTGAGGAAGGGGGCTAGGTTTGGAAAAGCCAGCTGCTCTTCCCATTTTAGAAAACTTCCTTGTACCACTCCAAATGGATACATTCCTACAAGAGGATGTTGGAGCCCTAACAGACATGGACAGATGCTAAATTAATCTGACAAAGACCAGCAGGTTCAGAAGTTGCTTTTGGAGTCATGGATGTCATGTGCGCTATTTGAAATTTGAGATCGGACCAGTAATTCATAGAAGGCTGAAAGCAGCCTGAAGGAAGCAGTGGGGTATGGATAGTACACTTTCAGCAAAAGCAACATACATTAAGATATATTTTACTCTTTAAAAGAAGCTCGGGCTGTCCTATGCAACATTAAATTCCAGGGTGTTGAGTATTTTGTGCATTGCAAGGCTTAAGCAGTCTCTGGCTGCTCAATCTCCTCACATTTATGAGAACAGGGAAATAATTGAAGCTAAATGGGTGATCCAGATACTTTTAAGGTTTCTGAGAGCAATGGCCATTATCACTTACTATCCTTGCCTATGACTAGCAAAATCTATGAAACCAATTTATCTACATCTAGAAGGGGGGTAACAACATTAACTGGTAAAATACAATTTGTGCAACTAAGACCACTTGGGCTCAAAATGATCATGCATCCAAAGTATCCCCACCCAATGCTTCTTTACAGTGAATGTTCAAGAACAGGCTCTCCAATCACTTAAAGCAATGCCTTTTAAGTTATTTGATGCAGAAAACCCATAATTTTGCCCCTTTTGCTAAGATTCACAACTATATGGTTAACTTATAACACTGAGTTAAACCATTCCTCTATCTCATCAATGATTCTCACCTCTTTCTGGGCAATGATGCTTCTTTTCTCATAGGGACTAAGCAATAGCCCTGCCCTGATTTACAGAGCAGTTGGATATAGATGGATTGACTTAATAAAGAAAGCCAAGGCTTTGAGTTTTTAAGACCTTAAGAGGTCTGTTGGTAATAGGATTTCTTGGAGGTATCTCATTCATAGGATTGCCATAAGTCCAAAGCTGACTTGATTACACATAAAAACAAATAGTGCTGAGTCCTTCAACCTAAAGCAATAATAAGCAACCAAGTCCAAATAACAGAGATCCAAAAAGGCCAGGCCCCACAACAGACCTATATACTAACTACACACACACACACACACACACACACACACACACACACACACACACATATATATAGGTATGGGATTTAATGCCAATAGTAACATCAACTGATCCTTCATCTGCTAAGCTTTTCAATGGGATAGCCATCTACCAGCTTTGTCAGTCTTCATTTGACACATGATGAAGATGTCAGGGTCTTCAGTAGAGGTATAAATAGATGCAAATCCAATATTAGAATGAAAAATGTTTAGAAACAAGGAGAAAATAATATTCTAAAAACATTATCATCAAGCTTAAGGTAGCCATTTGTGAACAAAGGAACCTCCAGTGGAATTTACATTTCAGTATTCCTACCTCCTGTTTGTATACAGTGGACCCTTATAGTATCCACTGGGGTTGGGGTGCAGGACCCCTTGTGGATACTATATTCCATGTATGTTTCCATTATACACACACAATAATGTAATAAAATACCGTCCCTTATATAAGATAGTGGACAACTCTAACAATTGCCATTGAATGTCTGAGAATCTGCAAAATGGAAGGTGGCTACAGCAGAGCTACACATAAGCGTAGTGTTCAACCTGTAACAAAAACAATATATATTTTATTTTTTTCAGATATTTTCATCTTGTGTTTGTTTGAATCCATGGATACAGAGCGCCAATTGTATATGTCTATTCCCAATTTGATGGAGTAAACTGGAGTCCTGAAAAGCTTATGATAGAACAGGCCTGCGTAACATGTGGCCCGAAGCTGGATGCGACCCTCATAAGGATTTGATGCAGCCCACAGAGGCTCTGAGTCCAAGTCTTAGAAATTGTGGTCACATACAGCATTACAGCAAAGTAGTAATTAGAACCTGTTATCCCCCCCCCCCCCCAAAAAAAGTGTTTTACCTCTACATGTTTCCTTTCTCTATGCACCAATGTTAACAAACTAACCCATGGAAAAGAGAATGCCACCTGTCAGGACACTGGAAGTGCTGATCTCAGGGAGGCTGTTGGATTCAAGTTAGAGCAGTGAGGAGCAGGGATGAAATTTTAAGGAGTATTAGTCTTTTTTCGACCAGGAGCTGGGTAGAATCTTGAGCCCCAGGTAATGTTAAAATTTACTCGCCTTTGCTACTCTTCCCTTTTCTTTGTCCCTGTCATGTTCTTCTCAGCCAGCAGCAAACCCTCCAATTCCAAATTGTGCATTTCCTTTATGAAGCTGTTGAGGGGTCTTCATATCAAAGCTAAGTTTTTCCCTCACAAGCAAGGAAAATGAATGGTGCAGTTTGCAGGAGACAACAGAGACAACCCAGAGGCAAAGAGAAAGGAAGGGCAGTGGAAGCAAGAATTGAGGCACTTCTTTTCCTTAGAAAAGGACTGCAATTTGCCACCATGCTGAGGGAGGTAGGAAATCAAGGCTATTCTATTTTGCTGCTTGCTCTGAGGGAAAAGCACCTCCTTGTAAACCCCAAGAGAGATGCTAAACCTACTAACAAGTTATGCAGGTCGGTGCTAGAATAAACTATAATTATTATTATTATTATTATTATTATTATTATTATTATTATTATTTTATTTCAAACCCACGCACCCTCCTGAAAGAGACTCAGGGCGGTTTACACATATAAAAAGGCAAATATTCAATGCCATATACAATCATAAAAACAGAAGCAAATATGCAAAGAAAGATCATAATTAAAAGAGCATATAAAATAAGCTCTATGGGAGAGGTGACATTTGGGCCTCCTAAAGTGCAATTAACCAAGTACTGTTGGTTCAAATGTATCACTGGATACATTTATAAAGGAACTTCAAAGTGAGACTTGTGTTAAATGCTGAATCAAAACATTCAGTTCTATTATCTTTGGTCTAAAAACTAATTGCAGAATATTATTCCACTACATGTGTGATGACCAGGATGTTCACATCATCATCAATACTGCTCTATGAATGGCCACTATCATCTTTTAAAATACCTTTAAGCTGTAATGTAAATATTGTGATATTTATGCATTTTAATTTTCCTTAATACTTAATCTTTTTTATGTGTATGTGTATCTGCCAAATCAAAATAATATCTGAAACATTCTTAACCACAGAATCTAGGATTCTGCTGTAACCAGTTTTCTAGGCAGCTTCAGGATAAAATCTTCCATATTCACCCTGAACACAACACATTACACTTTCATCTATATAATATGGGTGCAAGTGTCCAAACAGCCGTCCAGTACAGGTGAGGTTGTATTGGGGTTGAGGGAGATACACAGAATGCTTGGAAATACTTGGTTATCTTGGTTACTGACACCTAGCAAGAACTGGAGAAAGCTAGACCAGGTGGATTCAAGAAAAGGTTTCATGCCTTTTTACAAGGGAGATTAGTACTAGCTGCCTTGAAGAAGATAATTGTGCAGCGACTTTTAAGGAAAGCCTCTCTAAAGCCATGCCTTTGGGGGATTCTTAGCTTTATTTCTTCTTGTCATCTGAGTTACTATGAGACTGTACAGCTCCTGAGCCATGATCTTGATTTTATAAAGGGCTAAATGAAAAACAAGAAACTGTGGCTGAATTATGACAAGATAGAAACTCTGTGGATAAGTAGACAATGTGTTAAAAACTGGGGCTCTGCACCAACTCTGGAAGAACAGGTATATAGTTTAGGGGTACTCTTTGAGCCAACTGGCCTTAGTGGCTAGAAGTATTTTTCAGTAGCCCCTGGTTTGTCAGCCTCCCAAATATTCTAAAATTGCTACCATAATTACTTAATTATTTCTGAGCCCAATTCATGGTGCTAAATGACTTGGCGCCCAAATACTGAACACATGCTTCTCCCTATATTAGTCTGGCTGTCTCTTAAAAGCTTCAGAAGAATGTATTCTCTATGTATCAACTTTAAATTATGTGAATATATGTAAAAACAAATTATAAGAATAAGAAAGAAAGTCTCTTCTGTCTCAGTTAGTGAATGCCTGCCTCCTTACTTGTATTCTAATCTTTTTGATGTCAACTCATAAATTACTTGTTCTTCCAGGCATTTTCAATTGGTTAATGAAGCTGAGTGGTGGCATTGCCCATTTTAGGTATCTTCTGTTTATGTTGTTGCTGTTTGTTGTTATATAAGTGTTTTAAATAAATATAGGTGTTAGGTGTTAAAAAGCCACAAATCTTGATACACCGCAACCACTCTGGAACTTCACAGGTACCAAATCATTTTGGACGGTGAGCACTTGAAAAAAAATGCTCCAAAATTGCTTTTTTCAAACTAGGTGAGTGAAAAAATGTGGTACAATGTATGCATCTGGGCAGAAAATGTGTTTTTATATATCTACCAATGAGGTCTCTATTGGCTGTGACTAAAAGAAAGAGACCTTGAGATCACAGTAGACAACCTAGGCCCCTTTTACACAACACTGCCACAATATCCAGATTATCAAAGCAAATAATCCACATTATCTACTTTAAACTGGATTATGAGTCTACACTGCCATATAATCCAGTTTAAAGCAGATAATCTGGATTTTATATGGCAGTGTAGAAGGGACCCTAATTGAAATGTCACCTAGTCCCTTCTATACTGCCATATAATCCTCTTTATCAAAGCAGATAATCTACATTATTCATTTTAAACTAGATTATATGAGTCTACACTGCCATATAATCCAGTCCAAAGCAGATAATCTGTATTGTATACTGTGTAGAAAGAGGCCTAGTGTAAAACAGCACCAAAAAGGGGGGAGGTTTATAGTAAGGATTATTCAAAGAGAGACTGCAAATAAAATGCTGTTATTATAATATCCTTAAACCATTATCATACACAGTAAGTATTGTAAGGTCCAATCTATTACCGCATCTTGAGATGGAAAAGTCCAGAAAAGGGCAATCAGATTATTGAATTCAGATTATAAAATCTTTACAAAAATTTTGGCAAATAGAATGAAAAACTTTTTGATGGATTGGATTGGGGAAGATCAAACGGGGTTCCTACCATCTAGAAATATTAAAGATAAAGTGAGAATAATAGTAGACGCAATTGAATATTTCGAACAGAATAATCAAAAAGAAGTAGGTTTCCTAGCTTTAGACGCTGAGAAAGCCTTCGATAACTTAAATTGGAACTTCTTCAAATTTTTATCACAGGAATTAGATTTGGGCCTACAAATTCAAAATGGAATTAACAGTATTTATGAGGAACAATGGGCAAAAATCCAAATTAACGGTCAAGAAACAGGAAAGATCAAAATTAATAAAGAAACCAGACAGGGGTGTCCTTTGTCACCCCTTTTATTTATCTTTGCACTGGAAGTGCTACTAAAAGCAATTAATAAAGATGAGAATTTACAAGGTATTAGGCTCGATAAGCAAAATTATAAACTGCGAGCCTTTGCAGATGATTTAATTTGTATTATTGAAAACCCAAGACAGAATATACAGAAATGGATAATGAAAATTGAGGAATTTGGTAATGTGGCTGGTTTCAAAATTAATATGAACAAAACTAAAATTTTAACGAAAAATATGTCTAAAGTAAAGCAGAAGGAACTTGGTGAAACCTCTGGATTTGAAACCCCGGCGAAAATAAAATATTTAGGGATTTGGATCTCAGCTAAAAATAATCAGTTGCTAGACTTAAACTATTCAGTTAAATTGAAAGAAATTCAAAGAGATCTGGACAAATGGAGTAACTTAAATGTGTCATTATTGGGCAGAATTGCTATTATCAAGATGAATGTGCTTCCAAAGCTGCTTTATCTATTCCAAAACATCCCTATTATTAGGAAAGCTAGCATTTTGAAAAACTGGCAAAAGGCATTGATGAAATTTATATGGAAAAAACAGAAAGCCAGAATTAAATATAGTACAATGATCTCACCAAAAATACAAGGAGGATTCGGAGTTCCAGATTTAAAGATATACCACGAAGCATGTGCCCTTAATTGGATAAAAGATTGGATCAAATTAGAAAAGATAAAAAATTTAAATTTGGAAGGTTATGAATTGCGGAGAGGGTGGCATGGCTATCTATGGTATAATAAATTCAAAATAGAAAAACAATTTGGCAATCATTTTATTAGATCGGCACTAATCAAAATTTGGGATAAATATAAAAGACGATTCCACACTAGAACCCCCCTATGGCTTTCCCCTCTAGAAGCCAATCACCGTAGACTTTTAGGATGGCTTAAATGGCCAACGTATAAAGAAATATTGAATATAACTTCGAACACAAGAAACCCCCCACAGCTAAAAGAAATGCAAGAAATCCAATTAATAAAAATGTATCCTGGTACCAATATCTCCAAATCAAAGATATGTACAGAAATGATAAATCTGAAGGTTTTGAAACAGAACAGGGCTTCTGGGAAAGAGTTTGCCAGTTGAATAAGAATACTATATCTATAATGTATAAAAAATTATTAGAGTGGGAATTAGAAGCAGAGGGAATATCCAATGCAATGCTCCAATGGGCAAAGAATATCGGCCGTCCGATTTCCCTACATGAGTGGGAATCGATTTGGAGGAAAAAAATTAAATACACGTATTCCATGGACATGAAAGAAAACTGGCTGAAAGTAATGCATAGATGGTACCTAACCCCCAAAAAGATAGGATTTATGTATAAAAATACTAATAATAAATGCTGGAAATGTAAATCTCAAGTGGGCTCGTACCACCATATGTGGTGGAGTTGCAGAAAGATGGCAAAATTTTGGACGATGATGTTAGACGAAAGTAATAAAATTCTAAACACAAACTTTGCGAAGACGCCTGAGCTCCTCCTGCTAGGGTTATATGATGAATTAGATAATATAGATTTAAATACAGATAAACTATTTACATTTTTTATTACTGCAGCAAGGATGGTAATCGCAAAACAATGGAAAAGTGAGAAAGCCCCATCGAAAGATGCCTGGCTGACCAAATTGACTGAAATAAAGGATATGGACAAACTTACCTTCTTAATGAGAAAGAGCAACGGAAGAGCTATAAGAGCCACGGACTGGTCAAACTTTGAAGACTACCTTAAGAAAAGATGATAAGAACTATCTAATTGGAACATAAATGATTAGTGACAAAGATCGGAAGTCAAACCCCACCCCCCATTCCTAGTGTATATCCCCTCTCACAATTCCTAATCCAGACACACTTTTCCTACTGCCCTTCCTTCCCTGTTCCCCTGCCGTATGTCGTGTTATGTTTTATGTTTGATGTTTGATGTTTTAAAAGAAACTTCTCAATACAAATGATACAAGAAAAAAAAGATTATGAAATGGCTAGAGTATCTTATAAAATTGGGAGTATTTTAATTGAAAAAGAAAATCAAATGCAGGAAAGGAATATGACAGAGCTTTATAAAATCATGCTTAGTATGGACAAAGTAAAGACTGAAGTCTTCCCCTCTCTTCTAAAACTACCAGTTTCATGTGAAACTGATCACATGAACATTCAGATCAAACAAAATAAAGTGTTATCTAATAGAGAGCATAAAAATTCTGCAGTAACATATGGTAATGAATATTAACATGAGCAGTTTTAAAGAAGAATCAGACAAATTTATGAGGGATAAGTCTATCAGTGGTAACGAGTCATGATGGTTATATGGAACCTCTTGGCTTTCAAGTGATATATAAGCAATTTGGCCGCAACTGGAAGGATTTGCTTTGCTTGCAAATGTTGCAGTAGTGCACCACTGTGGAATGCTGGATTCCAGATTAGATGTACATGAGATTTATAGTCCAATAAATTAGATTTTCCAAGTTCTGGATCCAGCAGGGCTCTTATATTAATTGAAAAGGAAAACAATAAGAAAGCTACATTCAGTAAGAGGGGAAGGACAAAAAGTAAATTTGAACCATTTCATGTAGACATCAGAGGACTTCTGGAGGGTAGCACTTGCCAAAAATATCTGCAATCATAAAAAATAGAAAAAATAAAGCCACGTATACAGCTGGTCTCGCCCAGGAACTAGATACTGAACCAGATAGAGACATTCACAGTGATCCACATTAGCTTTCAAGTACAGAAGCAATTTACTTCTGCATACCAGCTCCTGGGGAGAAGCAACAGGGGGTGATGACAATCACACCATTTATCTATCTGCCCAAGTCACTTTATCTTAGTGTTGGGATCTGTAGTACTGAATGCGTGATTAACAATTATTGTATTTCTCTGCATACTAGTCACATTTTTCGGGGGGGGGGGGGGTGACTATTATGAAAGGAAATAATTTTGCAGTTATGGGGCTTCCCTCAGCTGGCAGCAACTAGGCCAAAGCAAGCCAATATAGCTCAGAGGGAAGAGATAACCGGGTGGGTGAACTCTGATCTAGGAAAGGTTGCCCCCTTGTACAACAGTCACACCCATCAACTGTGGGTGCGACTATTATGTGAGGAAAACAAAAAATACTTTTTGCCATTCCAAAAAGGGAGGTGGAACTATTATGTGATGAAATACAAGTAGTAACATTTTTCATAAAACATATTTTATGAAAATCTAAGTGATCAAATACACCGAAGTTTTTAAAATCATTTAAGCAAGACAATCTGTGTTTGCATATTGCTTCGAGTTTGTAAGAGAAAAAGAGAGAAGGAAAGGCATCAAGGACATTAATATTATGATTCTTGTTACTATGCTAGAGGCCTAAAATCTAGTACACAGGAAGACAACCCAGTAACTGAAAACAAGATTTTTCTTAAATCACCAATTTAAATTACAGAACACAAATGGTTCAGGTGTTTCCCGAATACATAGAAAGCCGACATTTGCTACCAATCATCCAAAATAAGTTGAATATTACAAACATTTGAAAAGAAGTAATTTTGGCAACTGGTATTATAAAATCTATGGCATGAAGTGTAATAAATAATAAAACTTTATTTATATTCCACCCTCTCTCCCCAAGGGGACTCATATTACCACCATAAAGCCAAATAATTGCACGGACCTACTAGGGACACAATGTTAATGAATGCTACTTTCATTGCTTCTTCATATACCCATTTAAGAAGAGGTCCCTTATAGCTAAAAAGAATCTGTGCTGGCAAGGGGTTTATTTAATTCCATTAGTTGTTTTATTTCTGAAATTTACTTTGCTAAATAAAAGTAATCCAAAGTGTCCTACAAAAGAAACAGCAATGTAACATACAATAAATAATCAAATTTTAAAAAGCAGTTACTGGTAGCTTATACACAGTAATTTGTCAACATTATTTTAGTGTGTAACAGATACTGGATGCAAATTCTGCAACAATAAAAGGTAGTCACTGAATAAAGGGCATTCACAAACTATGCTTACTTTTTGAACACACTAGTCAATACTATGCTAAGCAGTGGAAATATCAAAAGTGAAACAGAAACAATTCTGTTCCTATTTGAATATTCTAACAATTGGACTAAAACTAACACATGTTTTAAGTATTTCTACAAAATGTTCAAAGCACTTAACAAATCTCTCATACAACTCCATGCGAGAATTCTCAGGTTATATACAATGGTACTTTACAGTTCCAATGCCCTAAATCCTACTTTAGCCCTAACTAAAATAGACTAATTAAATCAATTTGATTTATCTAGGTGTTGACTCATTATTCAACAATTGATTGAATGGGTCTACAGTAGTTCTGAATGGGAGGCAAGAGGAAGTTTTAATTCCTCTTCTAACATTAAGGATTAGAAGGAAGAGATATTAATGAGCAAGATCTGACAGTGTGGACTAAGTATCTTCCCTGTTGCATGAGAAAGGCAAAAGATGACAACAGACAGAAGGAGACACATAATCATTTCTTAAAAGAGGAATACACAACTAATTGGTTTTAACTGTAATTCTTTGGGACATTTTAATTCCAAAAGCAACCTTGACAGGAGGCAACTCTCTTAAACTCAGGAAATGGTTCTAATAGAGAACCTGAGTTACTAAGTTCTTATCCATTTGAAAGTGAAATTTGTTGTTTATTCTTTCAGTCGTTTCCGACTCTTCGTGACCTCATGGACCAGTCCACGCCAGAGTTCCCTGTTGGCCGTCGGCCACACCCAGCTCCTTCAAGGTCAAGTAGGTTAGGTTCTGGGACACTAATTCTTTGACACCCATGGATAACAAAATCCGTAGAAATTCAACTTTCATTACAGCCAATACCTGGGTTATGAACAAGGTAGGTTTTGTAGGTTTGTTCTTAAATCAAATTTGTATAGAAATCAGAATAGGTACATTTTAAAGTGTAACTCCTGCCATTTTTTAGTTTTGTATATCACAGGGAAGAATTAATATCCCTGTAATGTTTGTTTTGCCGTCTGTGTCTCTGTTCAAGGGATTTCACCTCACTTTCTGTCCCTGTGACAACTGGATTTTGACAATTTTACATTATTGTGGAAACAAGGATAACTTGCAGGAGTGGGTTTCCCTTCTTAGGGGTAGATTCCCTCTCACTTCCTTTTGTCTCACTCCAATTCTTAGCTGTAAGATGTATGTAAGTTGGATGTTTGTATCTCAGGGATATCCTGTATATAATAAAATGGTGTCCTTATATAAAATGGCAAAATCAAGGGGTTTTAAAAATTAAAAACTATCAAGGCTCGGTTGGTTGAATCCATGGGTATGGGAAGACCAACTGTATACTCAAGGATCTCTGTAGGAAAACGAAGGAGCATGAGGGTTGTTGTGTGTTTTCCGGGCTTTATGGCCATGTTCCAGAAGTATACTCTCCTGACGTTTCACCCACATCTATGGCAGGCATCCTCAGAGGTTGTCTGCCATAGATGTGGGCGAAACATCAGGAGAGAATACACACAACAACCCTGTGATTCCGGCCATGAAAGCCTTTGACAGCGCAAAGGAGCATGAGTTTATGAACTAAAAGAAAATAGAAATCCACAAAAGATCAGACAAAGGCTTGGAAATTTCCAGAACATATATAAAATGCAACATCTTGGTACATTTCTGTCTGATCTTGGAAGCTAAGCAAAGCCAGCTATGATTAATACTTAGATGGGATACCACCCACAAATACTAGGTACAGTAGGCTACATTTCCAAGGAAGAAACTGGAGAAAGTCCCTCTAAGTATTCCTTGCCTAAAAGACAACTATTACATCCATATGGTTACTATAAGTTGACAGTAATTTGAGGGTGTCTTCTTTCTCTGTGGCAGAAGGAATGTTTCTGCAGAAGAGTGCATAGAAATCTACGATTTTGGTGTGTCTGTGGTTATACAGTAGTGTATTCATATATATCAACAGAGCAGACTGCTGCTATATGCAACTGAGCACTGGACTTGGGGTGGGAGAGGGGGTTAAGAAAACAATTTAAGTTGACTGACCTTTATTGTAGCCTCAGCGGTGTTCTAAATAGGAAATGTCTAGCTTGAAATCCAAACTGGCATAAGGCACACCTCTGTCTTTCAATATTGACACTACAGGGGCAGTGTAAGCCTTTCTGCATTACAGCTCCCTCCCTCACTGCAAATCTTCAGTCTGAGCATGGGGCAAGAGCATTTGTAAGCCCAATTTTAAGATGGCTAAAGTTTCCAGAGGTTTGAAGAGAAGAGCTGAGAAAAGATAATAGAGGGTAGGGAGTGAAGTTGCCTTACTCAAATCCCAAACAACTTTAGAATAAATAACTCTGAAGCGGATATCACAGCTGGAGGGATGAATGCCATTACATTCCTACACTGACAGAGAAGTTTGGAGACAGAAGAAAGCAAAAGTGATCTCTCTATCAATTCAAATTATCCTAGATTTCTTTCTATGAACCTGGGAGACATCTATGATCTACTGGGGAGGGCCTTCCCTCGGTCTCACCACCTACTCAAGCACACTTGGTGGGAACATGGGAGAGGGTCTTTTCGGTGGCCACTCTTATGCTGTGGAACTGCCTTCTAAGAGAAACCAGAATGGCCCCATCCCTGCTGGCCTTCTGCAAGCAGGTCAAGACTTCCTCTACCAACAGGCTTTTGGAGAAGGGTAAGGGGAGGCTCTGGGGAGAGTGGATGGGATTGGGGGCGGGGGTGAGTTTTAAACGCCATTTTAATGTATTTACAGTGTTCCCTCACTTATCGCGAGGGTTACATTCTAGGACCACCTGTAATAAGTGAAATTCCGCAAAGTAGGGGTGTTATATTTATTTCAATATTTACACACTATATTAGTAGTTAGGTAGCCTTTCTCCCCTCTGAAAGCCTTCTTCCTGCGCTTCTTCCTCCGGCACCTGCCAGTTTCCCTTTTGTGCATGCACCTCCCTTTCATCGGCATCCAGAGTGGCCCGGCTAGATGCCAACGAGAGGGAGGGCGCATGCGCAAAAGGGAAACTGGCACCTTCTACGCATGCACACCTGTCAGAAAAAAACCACGAAGCAGTGAGGGAGCAAAAAGTAAACCGTAAAGTAGGGAGGGAACATTGTACGGTATTTTAAGTCTGTTTTATCATGGTGTTATTACTTGTTTTTTAATTTTTGTATTGCTCTTTTAAAACTGTTTAGTGTGGAGAGATGTTAGCTGCCTTGAGTCCCCATGGGGAGAAAGGCGGGATACAAATAAAGATGATGATAATAATAATAATAATAATAATAATAATAATAATAATAATAATAATAATATCTCAACCTAATACACAACAACAAAATGCCCCTTTTCAAAAATGGCAGCTCCAAAAATAGCCTTTTTTCCAGGTTTACTGAAAAAGGAAAATACTATGGATTGTGGACACAGTGCAATATTTCAGTAAGGTAAAGGTTTCCCCTGACGTTAAGTCCAGTCATGTCTGACTCTGGGGGTTGGTGCTCATCTCCATTTCTAAGCCGAAGAGCCGGTGTTGTCTGTAGATACCTCCAAGGTCATGTGGCCTGCATTACTGCATGGAGCGCCGTTCCCTTTCCGCCGAAACAGTACCTATTGATCTACTCACATTGGCATGTTTTCGAACTGCTAGGTTGGCAGGAGCTGGAGCTAACAGCGGCCACTCACGCAATATATTTCAGTATAAGATCCATATTTATTCTCAGCAAAGAATGGCAAGGTATAAATTTAATAAACTAACAAATAATAGTGATGTGAGAGGCTCAAACCAAAACTTTCAGCAGCACAATGGAGATACTGAGAGAATCTTTACCTGTGTTTTTGTTTAATAGCATGGCTGGAGAAGCCATTTCCATATTTAGTATTACAGTGCATAAATGGCGTGTGTGTGTGTATGTGGGTTTCTAAATGAAAACTCTGGAGAAATTGGGGCTGGTGGATCTGTGTAATTTCTATTCTTCTGGATTTTTTCTTCTTCTCAATTGTAGTTTATGTATTCTTATGTGAACAGCAATAATTTGACCTGGAATAATTTCTCATCTATTCTTTCTTGACTGCCCCAAAGGACTATGTATACCAGGGGTTCTCAAAATTTTTAAGTGGAGAGCCGGTTCACAGTCCCTCAGACTATTGGGGGGCCAGACTATGATGAAATAGTCCAAAATTAGGATTGTTGTTGTTATGTGCCTTCAAGTCATTTCAGACTTAGGTCAACCCTAAGTCTAAAGTTTAGGACAGAGGCCAGGTCAATGACCTTGGAGGGCTGCATCCGGCCCATGGGCCTTAGTTTGGAGATTCCTGATCTAGATCTCATAAGACCATAGGTAAGCAAAGAGGCCTCCAAAGACCATCGAGATGGTCTCATAAGACCATAGGTAAGGAAAGGGGCCCTCAAAGACCATCTAGATGGTTTCATAAGACCATAGGTAAGGAAAGGGGATCCCAAAGGCCATCTAGACAATCTCATAAAACCATAGGTAAGGAAAGGGACCCCCAAAGGCTATCTAGACCATCTCATAGGACCATAGGTAAGGAAAGGGACCTCCAAAAGCCATCTAGATCGCCTCATAAGGCCGTAGCTAAGCAAAGAGACCTCCAAAGACCAGGTAGACTTAGGTCTACCCTAAGTCTACAGTTTAGGACAGGGGCTAGGTAAATGACCTTGGAGGGCCGCATCCGGCCCCCGGGCCTTAGTTTGGGGACCCCTGATGTATACTATGTAAAGAACAGACTCTCCAGTGCCAGGTTTTCACTTCCATTAGGCTTTGAAGCAAAAGGATGTGAATAACTAGATTGCTCCTTTGTTCTTTCATCACACTGAAAAGGGTCCTGGACAATTTGAGCACAGCAGAGACTTCCTAATTTGTTAGGTACTTTCCTGTACACCTGATTCCACACCTCACCTCTGTATGCAGACACCATACATGTCCCCATTCCCACTCAAGTGATTTCCCACAAGTTCACAACTTACGTACATTGTATCCAGAAGATGGAAGTAGCTTCTCAAGAATAGTGAAAAGAAAAGTAGGAATGTAAAGGACCAGTTATTTGGGGTGTTTCAGGCACCCCAAGCCATAGTTTCTTGATTATCATCCAATAACCCATCTTACAAATTAGAATCCGGTTTACCTGAAGGTTACAGCAGTTGTTCTCCATCTCCACTCTGGAGGAAGAGACCCCATATCAGCAACTCAGCAGTATGGAGCTCCCTAGTCTGGTACCAGCTGCTTGCCCAATTCAGACCTCTAATCTCTCTGACTTTGATTTAATGTAGCAATTATTGGTAATGTGGTTTGAAGGAGATAAATGCCCAACATGGGGCGGGCTGGCACTGACGTTCATTCCACTCATGATGCAAGAACAGTTTTAATTAAAATCCCCTTTATGATAAAGGAGCTGCTTGACTGGATGTTTCTGTGCAGCCCTGATATGGAGCTTCCTCTAAAGCGGATTAGAAATCAAAGTTTTCCCCCCACTCTTGCTCCTGGCAATACAAAAAGCACATGAACACAGTCACCATGTTGCCCAAAATGCAATTCCCAAACTCCAAGAATTGCTGGGATCACACAAGATTGATGCAGATAACAATCTTTCTCCAATCAAAGAAGTAAACCCTGATTCCTAAAGGTCAGGACACAAAGGAAATACTGATGCAACAAAAAGGGGGAGGGAGTCTGCTGCGACCCCCCCCCCAACAAAGATTTTCTCTTTAAAATCAAATACATACAATATTGCTCTCTTCGCTGACATTACAGGCAGCATTGCTCAGAGGGGGATTACAAGTCATAGCAAAAGAGATAGTCTTATTTTATTTTAAACCAAATAAAACAGGTCCCTAGATGGATGACTGAATTTAATTTGGCAAAACTGTAGGAGTCCCAATACAGATGGATTTTAGAAAATATAATTTCTTACCAAATTACAAAAATACTAGGTGAGTAATGTCCCCCTGCCCCCCAACCACTATGTTTACTTATAAATTTTTCTATCACAATTTTACATATAATAAAATGAACATGTTAAGTTTTGCCTGATTCCTTTTATTCCTTTTGCCAGAAGCCATCTGTCATAGTGAAAAATTATGTGCATTAATACATAAAAGGCAGCACAAAGCTTTTGTCATTAGCAGACAGTGCAAAATGGAAAATGAAGAACCCCAAATTTGAATGCATGTCTGCTTTTCTTCTCAAGGTTACCTGCCCAAACTACATAATTCTGGGATCTCTGAATTCTGGCAATACCTCTGCAGAAAACTCTTCACTAGACACAGAAGTGATTATCTCCTCTTGAACTTGTCTTATGCCAGAAGTTCAAGACGTAGCTTTTTTGAGATAGTGACAATATTGCCTTCTTCAGCTGAAGGAACAATGCAAGTGACAGCTCAACTATTCAAAATGTTGACTGGGCTGAAGTAAACTTCTAGTAATGTAATTAATTATGATGACCTAAATACTTTAAATAAAAACTGGAGAACATAGGTCACTAATGTACAATACAGAGTCAACCACTGTAAAACTGAAATTCCTTATGATGCAAACAAAGAGAAACACGGGTCAGCGACAACAGGGCAAAGGCATAACACAGTTAGGCTAGTGAACAGGAAAACAGCTTGGTGCAATTAACAAGATTAAAGAGGGATTTAAAAGCAGGATAGAAAGAGCAACGGGCAAGATTGATCTTTACAGGATTAAAGCCAGAATCCTACTAAGAGTCCAGTGGTCCTGAGATCAACATCATGTAATGGGATTAAATCGAGAGCAGCTTTGTTTTTGTATTTGAATCCACCGCATATATACTATAACTGCAACATTTAAACTGCAAAACAGTTCTACAATGATATGATGGGATTGGCAGTGTATCATGGCCAACTACATGTACACAAAAAAAGACTAGAAAACAAATTCACAGGCAACAATTTGAGGGAAATTGATTGGCCAAACTCTTCAAAATAAGAAGGCATTATATATCTCTTTATGGTAAATATGACAGGATATCTTCAAAATGAACAGGATGGAGTAGTAGTAATAGTAGTCACAGGGTTTCATAAATAAAGGATACTGATAGCATCAATTGTTATTAAGATTCCAAGAAGCAACATATCTGAAGTTCTGTATCCCATAACAATGTTTTCAACACATTCTCACAGATTCCAGCTATACAGCAAACAACTTTTAACATTAAAAGAAAATGCTGCTAGTGTTCAATTTCCACTTTTAAATGTCACTCTTCCAGAGTGGCAATAATCTGAAACTCAAATTTAGAAGAGGTGAACAAAGTAAAGTGAAAACAAATAATTATTAGTGCTACAACAATTACAAAATAAAATAAGTGTCCCCTCAAGCTTAGTACCTCTGCATTCAAGGGCAAGTTTGAACATTTTACTACTTCATGATCTTTGCTCCGTATGAAAATATTTAAAATATTTTAAAACACCACTGTAGTGATTTCTACTGCCTCTGGATGGGTAGGAAGTAAAGATTATGTACCTTATCACATTTTAAAAAATTCCCTATCTGACCATGTTTCACTGATACAGACTAAATACGGGAGACTACCCATGTTCAGGTTGAGAATCATGAGGACAACGTGGAAGCACGCCGGAAAGTGTGATGGGCAAGTGGGTGGTATGGGTGATGCAGGGTGCCAGGTGTGCTGTCCCTGCGTCAAGGACATCAATATGATGGCAATCCCCAAGTCACAAACAAGATAGAGAAAGAAACTGAAAATTAAAGTAAATTATCCTCCCTTATCCTGGTATACCTAATAGATATATTTTAACTATACACTTAAGAAAAGCACTAAAGAATTTCAGATTAAAACCAACTTGTGTTTTCTAGTTGTGTGAAAGACCATGACAACTTATGGATCACTGTAAAAGAAATGACTGCAACACAGCATCTAATTGTCCTGATGAGTAATCTATGCTTTGGGCAATAGAATGACTACTATTGGTTGCCAATTAGTTTCTGGGCAAAATTCAAAGGGTTGATTATAATTTTTAAAACCCTACATGGTTTGAGTCCAAGATCACTTCTCCTGTACAATCCACCTTGTACACTCAGTTTCTCTGGGAGATGTTTACTCCAACCACCCAGAACCCAACTGGTAACCGTTACCAAGAAGACCTTTTCACTGGCTGCCCTTAGACTGTGCAATGATCTGCTAGAAGAAATCTGACAGTTACATGAGTTGTCAAAATTTAAGACACAACTGAAGTCCGATCTCTTCTGGCAGGCTTAAACATAAACAATCAATTTTAAACTGTAAATGTTAACTTTACATTTTATTAGTATTGGTGTCAATCTTTGTTCTGCATATATTAATATATGCATTGTAATAGTATTATATTTTATGTACTGTGTTTCCCCAAAAATAAGACAGTGTCTTATATTAATTTTTGCTCCCAAAGATGTGCTAGGTCTTATTTTCAGGGGATGTCTTATTTTTCCATGAAGAAGAATTCACATTTATTGTTTAAAAAAATGAACATTTATTATATACTGTACAGTAGTTGTCATCACAAACCAACATAACCAGACAAACTGAATCCTTCAAGAATTTCTTGTTACAACCTTTATTTGCATGTACAACTGGTATGTACATTTACTAATCCAGCATGCTCTGGTGTTCTGTTTGGCGGGCATGCTTCCAAACAAAATCTTTGCTAGGTCTTACTTTCGGGGGAGGCCTTATATTTAGCAATTCAGCAAAACTTCTACTAGGTCTTATTTTTCGAGGATGTCTTATTTTCGGGGAAACAGGGTATGTGTTTTAACTGAATTGTACCTCACTGAGGAACTGAAAAATGGTTAAGACTTGGAAGGGCAGCTGTGAAAGAATTAGATTTAAAAAAATTAAGTATACAGATATATCATTAAATGTCAACATCAAAATCATCTATACCATAGTATTACTTATTTCTATGTATGATTTTGAAAGATGGACAATGGTGAAGGCTTCCAGAGGGAGAATATTACAGGCATCATGGATTGCCAACCACCCCTATCCCAACCCCCCAAATCAATAGATCTTAGAGCAAATCAAACTGACTCTCACTAGAGAGAGAGTTGATGTGTTTTGCAGTTCCAAAGCTGATTAGATCATATCTCAGACAAATTAAGAAAAAAAACAGGACTCCTTGGAAAATTGGTAGTTCTCAAAAGAGTGGAAGACTGAGAAAGACCACATTACACATACAGTAGAGTCTCACTTATCCAACATAAACGGGCCAGCTAAACGTTGGATAAGTGAATACATTGGATAATAAGGAGGTATTAAGGAAAAGCCTATTAAACATCAAATAAGGTTATGATTTTACAAACATCATGTTATACAACATCATGTTATACAACAAATTTGACCGAAAAAGTAGTTCAATACGCAGTAATGCTATGTAGCAATTACTGTATTTACTAATTTAGCACCAAAATATCACGATGTTTTGAAAACATTGACCACAAATATGTGTTGGATAATCCAGAATGTTGGATAAGTGAGACTCTACTGTACATTGATTCAGTGAAGAAAGCCATAGCCTTGAGTTTGCAAGACCTGAACATTGCTGCTGATGACTAGGGGTCATTGAGGTTTCTCATTCATATAGGTTAAAAAAGAATAACAACAACAATGGTAGGAAATATACCAACAAGCATGAGAACGTGTTGCTAATATCCAGTTGTGGCAGCAGACATAGCTTTCCAATCTCCAGGGTGGCAATGCTGATAAGCTCAGAGACTATAAAGGGAGTGAAACAGAAAACAGTACAGTCCTACGAAACTCAAAACTGAGCCTGTTTCACATACAATATATTGTAAGTAAAACTATTACAATGAAGAACAGTAGAATTCAAGGACGTGAGGTGATATAGACCCCAAACTTCTAGACAGGCTTCAAATATACTCTTTAGTGTGTTTTTGCATCTTAGATGTAACAGAATTTTTAAAGCCATACATAGTCTAGCTTTAACACTGTGAGATTATAAAGAGCTTCTCACATGCTCTACAGTAGCAGAACCATCCCAGCAGTATGTACATAACACATGTGCAATTAAGTAATTGCTGGAAGCAAGAGTTGGACATGATGTCTAAAAGCATCCTTACATTCCAGAATCCAAGATTACAAGAGAGTTGGAGAACACTAAAAGGCTAAACTGACAGCCACTGAATTATTTCTCAGAATAGTTCTGCACTGTCCCACTTATAAAATACAAGCAAGAGTAAAGTTCAGGAGCAGTCACACTAAAAAAAAAACCCTACAAAATATTTTCAGTCTCAAAGGTTTGAGGGATTCTCAAACCTTTTCAGCTGTGGAGCCCTTTTTAAAGGAAAAGTTTATCATAGAGCCCCAAAAATGTTTATATATTATATAATATATGATATATAATGTATATATGTCAGGAATGGGCAAACTTTTGGATACAAGGGCTGTATTGCGTTTTAAAAGTTGACTGACACAAGCAGGGCCAGTGGAAGATGGAGGGAACAGGGTGGGCCCAGGAGGGTGGGGGCGGCAGTGCCAGTGGAGCTCTCTGCAAGAAATAGCTTGGCAGTGACAGAAGCTGGGATTCTGTAGTACATGGGGTACTTGCCCTTCTTCACTGCTCCGCTTTTAGCAGTGATACTCTGGCAGCTGTGTTCAAGTGGCGTTTGCTTTGGCAGTCGGCGCTTCCAGTGGCTCACGCTTCCAGCACTGCTGTCATGGGAGCAACCAGTCGAACAGTGCCTCCTTCCCCACTGCCGCATTCTTGGGAGGGGGAGGAGGAGGGAGGCAAAGGAGAAGGGAAGTGAGGTGTCCTTGACTGTGCTTCATGGAGACCTAAGGGCTCCGCGGAGCACACTTTGAGAATTGAGGCACTAGTGATATATTCTCATGTTGGCCTGAAGCTTTTAACATCTAGATGAATTCCTAGGATGGCAGGTAATCCCTTAGATAGTAAGACTCCAAACCATTTAAGATCTTAAAGGTTAAAGCTAAGAGCTTTGAATAGGCCTAGAAAGCAACTGGGTTGAAATAAGATTAAGACTTGGAAGGGCAGCTTCCAAGAATTTGGGTCCTTGAACGTAAAAGAAATATGATATCAACATCAATCACAAATTAGTTTTTTTAATTACCACTTTTCCCATCAACTGAAACTTCCAGACACTCTATAAGCATAGTTCTATGTAGAATGCTGATGTACAGAAGTTGCAAGGTAACTATGGCTCCATCTACACTGCCATATTATGCAGTTTCAAACTGCATTTTAATATGGTCAGTGTAAACTCATATAGTGCAGTTCAACTGAGTGTAGATGGAAACATCTACACTGTAGAATTAATGCAGTTTGACACAATTGTAAATAGCATAGCTCAATACTATGGAATTATGGGAGTTGTAGTTTTGCAAGGTCTTTAGACTTCTCTGCCAAACAACAAATCTCAGGAAAAAGGTGTCAATATGCAGTAATTTTACAGTGTAAATGCTCCCTTAGGTATCACTGACAGTTCCCAAGTCAGGTTGATTCAAGAAAAGTCATAGATGGTACAAATGCACTTCTTGTCACCACTGCGAGCTGTAAATCTCTGAACAGCACAGAGCCTGGAGTACTCTCAAACTACAAACCTGCCCTTTCAAAGCGAGGACAACCCTTCTAGAACACGTGAGATTGAATTCCATCCCTAACCTGACTTCCTAATAGCCAGTAGCATTCTCATCATGACAGGATCAACCCTGATTACAACAATTCTCTAAATTACGATTCTTTCTTGCCACATATGTCTTTGTTTTATGCTATTCCTTAAATGAAGTACCCATATTTCATCGTTCAGAACTGATACTATAATCATTTTAATGCAGCAGACCATTTTCATAGTTGCTCCAGAAATTGTCCACTGCCATACTAAGACCAAAAGCACCTTCCAGTACTTTTGGTACCCACCTTGGGAAATCACATTTGAAAAGAAAGGCATGATGTATAGCAAAAGCCAGCAAAAGCAAAACAATTCAGTAAAAATACAGGTGTCCAATGAAGCACTATAATAAAAAAAACTTATTGCCAATGGCATAAGCATTCAACTGCCAACTGAAAAAGGTTACCAGGGTCTAGTTTGGATCACTGGCAATTATTTGGCATATTGGAACAAAACAGCTGTTGGGAAACTTCTTTCTGTAGAACATACTGGATTCAAAAGCTTTCCACATGAGGTTTAGAACTGATACATGCACACTAAACAAACAAGGTAGCCAGAGAGCCTCAATGTTTGTCAATATAATAGACCCATATTCAAATATTATTTCCCATATGAACAAGCCAAAGCTCTCAATGCTTTTCACTACCTAAAAAGGAAAGTGTCTTGCTAACTCACAATACACTACAGGTCGAGTATCCCCTATCTAAAATGGCTGAGAGCCGAAGGGTTTGCGATTTTTATCAGATATATGATGGTCAGAAGGAACATTTATGTAGAAAAGAAAGAGTCTGGTATATTTACAAAAAAATAGAAACCCTGTCCTAAAAAAAAGTAGAGGTACTATATGGAGGAACCAATTCAGAAAAACTCTACCAAGCTCTACCAAAGTCTACTGGAAACATCATGTCCTAGTCTAAGTAAAAATGATAAATAATAACTTTAAGAGGAAATGATATATTCAGGCTGAGAACTGCACAGTCCCAACAGATTTGGAGACAGGATGAATCAGAGCATAACGTGCACATCACCGTCCACCTGTGGGCTATGCGGCAGGTAGCCATAGTCTCACAGGGCTACTGTATCAATTGAAAAAGGATTAAAAACAAACTGCATGAAGAACTGGAACTGATACTAAGTGCTGGAGATAGCTGAAACCTTTAGAGAAACATTTGGAATCTATTCATACTTTAATTAAAACATTCCTCTAGACACCAAATATCCATTCTCCAGATGGTAGAATGATTAGATTGCTATTAAAATACTCATAGACAAGGAATAGGTACACCTTTAGTGTGTAACATGAGAAAAAGTTTAGATGAAATGCACACAAGTAGAAGTAGGATCAAAATAACAGGACCTGACAAGCACACAAGAAGGACCAATTGACTCATTGCAGGTTTTCTGGCATTAGGGAGAATTTCCTATAGTCCTGTGATGGCTGGATTCTTCAAGTTGTCAGTTTCAATGTTCCTTCATCAGTATGAATAATCTTGCCCCTTATTATATTCCTCTTAAAAATGGCCTCAAAAGCTACAAGGAAAGCCCCTTCGAGGAGAGTTCTAATCCATAACATTCATGGACACCATGGTTCAGTGATGATAGATCTGTCTTGAAAACTGCATTTTGATCATTGTCATTGTCAATTTATTTTATTTAAACCACACTTAGCTTCATGAAAGTTCTGAGTAACTAAAATCACAGTCAATCATACAGTTAAAAACAAAATAAAAACATTTAAAATGGCTCTGGATACAGGCATAGAAACCCCCTGTGGGATCTTGGGTAGGTCACCCTCAGAAGGCAGCAATGGCAAACCTCTTCTGAGTCAAATTTGCCAAAAAAACAAAAACAAAACCCTTTAATGGGGTTAATTTAGGGTTGTCATTGGTCAGAAACAACTCGAAAGCAAACAACAACAACAACAACCACCACCAAGAAAAGAATCATGTGGCCATCCAGATGTTGGTCACAACTTCTAGAATTCCTCAGCATTGGCTATGCTGGCTAGGGTACCTGGGAGTCATAGTACAACATCAAGAGAGTTGCATGACTCCAAACCCTGCTCTAAACATGTTTCCAAAGCCTGTTCTAAACAAAATTAAATGGGTTCAGAGAGGGAAAATTGTATACAGTCTATATACACCATTCTGAAATGACATAATGCCTCATACAAGTATCATTTCTGTGATTACCATTTTGCATAAATTTGAAAATTGGAACAATGCTGTATTTAGAAATTATCTGCCTACTCTAATAAAGCAATTCTAATACAACTCAACCACAATATTTGTGTCTACACTAAAAAAATCCACATATTTGCGTGAACTGTAGCTCAACTCACTTTCTTCTTTGCATCCAAAGTCTGACTACATACAGCACAATTACAAATTACCTCTGATTACTTCCTACTTGTCTAAACTTCAACTGCTGTATCAAAGTGTTCCAAGAATGCCTAAATAACCCAAAGTTAAACAGGGTTGGCCCTAATTAGTATTTGAATGGGAGTCTACCAATAAATCCTAGGGGTGGGTAAGGTATATTTCAGAGGAAGGAATGGCAAACCCACTTCTGAATATTTCTTGCCTAAGAAAATCACAAGAAATTCATGAAGTCAACGTACGTTGACAGGTGACTTAAAGGCACATCTAAACACACATATCAAGTCATTCCCTTGATTTCTAATCTCTAATTTCTGCCATGATTTCTAATCTCACCATAACAGCAATTTAAAATACTGTATTATTCCCTGGCACATTTAAAGAAAATCTCTTTAAAAATTATCCTCCCCTACAGGTGGCAGGAAATGACAGCTCCTAAACTAATTTCTTCACACACATTCATGCAGAACACTTTACAAAAGGGGTGCAAGATCAAAAATACTAAACAGTACGGAGTGTTAACATTCAGTAAGATATCTCATTTTTTCCTTCTATGGGGTCAAATAATTACAGTATGAAAGGGCTGAAAAGAGTGCAGTCCAAATGTGGAGAGGGTGCACACCACACAGAATCCTCGCTTTCCACTCCTTATATGTGCAAAGCGTGTAAGCTCTTACACAGATCCCTACTTACCCAGAGATACATTGTGTCTGCCTGGGCAATTCCAACACAGCCGTTAATTGAGCCGATCCCAGAATGCAACAGAGACTTCAACAAAATGTGGCCACCAAGATTTGGGGGTGCGTTTGAACATGCGAAGATCAAATATATCAGTTCAAAGAAGAAAGTTCTCCCTCCCTTCTCCTGGCTTTGCTTGCTCTCCTCCTCACACTTCTTCCTCTCACTGTCTCCTTCATTCTGCCTCTATGGGAGTTCCCAACCCCCGTGTGCCTGTCTGTATTGGTGTGTACAGAGCTCACACTCTGCATTTGCCTCTGGGGATTTTCTCGTCATTCTACTTTTAAAAACACAATCGCTAGTTCAAATTCTTGCAACAGGCAAGGCAGGGTGGGGTCGGCAGTAAACATAAGTGAGCTCCCAATGCTAGTGCATGATTCTTTTAATAAAAAACCGGGTTGTCTTAAGTTCTGAAAAGCAAAATCTTTGCACTTCCCTAACCTACATCAGTCAACAACATCCATGTGTTCTTTAATTATTTATACACACACACACACACACACTACTGTACTATTACTGTATATTACTGTATATTACTGTACAGTAATATAATTTGTAAAAGAAAAATGCAAGTGTTTTATACACTTTTAGAGATTTTTCTCTCCTGTCATTGTATTTTCCTCCCCAGCTCACAGGGCAAATTAGCTCTGGGACTCTGGTGGTTTGTTATGTGCACATAATTTTACAAATTATATTATTGTCTCTCGTCATTTTTTATCATTTTTTTTTTGCATTCCACACTAAGATAATTTAGTAGGGGTGCCTCTAAATTCTTCAGGAAATACTGGATCATCTCTCATGGGAAGAAGCTGGAGCAGGCTGTGTCTTGCAGCTTCCCCTCACATCCTAATCCACAGTTCTAGCAGCAGGATTATCAAGAGAAAGCTCTAAAAGGAGACACTCATTCCTGAGATATTCAACAGTAATGGAAAAACAAGATGCAACAGGCCCTTTGATAGTCTATTTCAACCTCCATTCCCAATGCCCACAGGATAAGTGTCACCTCATCGCAGTCATTCCATTTCAAACTACTCCTCCAGCAAACTGGGAAAACAGGTTTGCCTCCCTCTTCTCAGTGAGATCCATGAGGCCCCAACTGGTAAACACACACAATCTACTTAGTCTCTCCCAGGCCTTGCCCTTCTATCTGCAAATTTAATGAGAATTCATTTGAAAGAGCAAGAATGTAAACCACTCACTTCTGGATTTAATAACAAAGGAATACACTGGATTCCACCACATATTAAGTCAGAGAGCAACTTTATACAGATTATCAGATTTTATTATATGGCAGTGTAGACTCAAAGCCCTTCCACAGAGCTATATAACCCATTTATAATCTTATATTATCTACTGTGAACTGGATTATATTGACTCCACACTGCCATATAATCCACTTCAGTGTGCATTTTATCCAGCTGGGTAAAAGGGGCCTCATATAATCCAGTTCTAAGCAGATAATATAAGATTATAAATATACAGTACAGTCTCACTTATCCAAACATAAACAGGCCGGCAGAACGTTGGATAAGTGAATATGTTGGATAATAAGAAGGGATTCAGGAAAAGTCGATTAAACATCAAATTAGGTAATCATTAAGCACCAAAACATCATGTTATACAACAAATTTGACAGAAAAAGTAGTTCCATGTGCAGTAATGCTATGTAGTAATTACTGTATTTACAAATTTACCACCAAAATATCACAATGAATTTAAAACACTGACTACAAAAAGATTGACTACTAAAAGGCAGACTGCGCTGGATAATCCAGAACATTGGATAAGTGAATGTTGGATAAGTGAGATTCTACTGTAATATGAAATAATTACTGTGATAGAATAATACAGAACAATATAATCTCTAAAACCAGGACAGTAAATGAAGAGCAACACTCTGAAAGCAGGAAAATTAGAAATTCCACAAAGGAAACAATCAGGGCCAGCTAACACCTCCAAAGGAAGGATTCTTCCAGAAAGGAAGCTGACAATGGAGTGAAGCAGTGTGTATTACCGAAGTCATTATAATTACTATTATTATTATTATTATTATTATTATTATTGTTGTTGTGTTGCTGTGAACCGTGAAAATGAATACAATCTGCCTCCAAGTATTCAAAAACACTAAAATCAGAATATATAAAAATTACTGTGGTATAATAAAACAGAACAATACAATCTCTAAAATCAGAACACTAAATAAAAAACAACACTCTGAAAACAGGGGAATTCCACACAGGAAACAATCAGGGCCAGCTAACACCTCCCAACAAAGTCTTCCCGTCACCAAAGTCTGGCAAATCCTCTGTTTTCGGAGGGCCACAGACAGAAGAAGCACATAAAATATCGCAAACAACACCACTCTGAAAACAAGGGAATTCCAGACATGAAACAATCAGGGCCAGCTAACACCTCCCAACAAAAAATTCACTCAGGGAGGAAACAGCCAGGCTTTAAAGCTGCAAGGCCATTACATGCTAATCATTTTCCTTAATTACAGCATTCATTCAGGTTTGAATTGGGAGAGCGGACAGAGCCCCCACTGTTAGCCCCAGGTTCTGCTAACCCTAAAGTTCAAAAACATGCAAATGAGAGTAGATGAATAGGTACTCCTTCGGCGGGAAGGTAACAGCGCTCCATGCAGTCATGCCACATGACCTTGGAGGAGCCTACGGACAACGCCACCTCTTCGGGTTAGAAATGGAGATGACCACCAACCCCCAAAGTCAGACACGACTCAACTTAATGTCAGGGGAAAACCTTTACCCTTTACCTTAACTACCACCAATTCCTCAGTACTTTATTTCCCATACCACCATACTTCGCCACAGCAACGCGTGGCCGGGCACAGCTAGTGTCATAGTAAAAAGGTATTCCTTACATTAGTAGATATATATATTTCATAGTAAAGCCAGTTTAAACAAATGGAAAAGCTAATAGTATATTAGTTAAATAAATACATAGTACAGAAAGACAGAAATACATACTTTACAGAGAATATTAAGATACTAGCTTTGCCTGGCCACGCGTTGCTGTGGCTTATGCTTTCAGAGTGTTGCTCTTTATTTACTGTCCTGATTTTAGAGATTATATTGTTCTGTATTATTATACCACAGTAATTATTACATATTATATTTATAATCTTATATTATCTGGTTAGAACTGGATTATATGAGGCCCCTTCTAAAATGCACACTGAAGTGGATTATATGGCAGTGTGGAGTCCAGATAATCCAGTTTAAAGCATATAATATAAGATTATAAATGGGTTATATAGCTGTGTGGAAGGGCCTTGAGTCTACACTGCCATATACTGTAATCCAGTTAAAATCTGATAATCTGTATTTTATAGGCAGTGTGGAAGAGGCCTAAGTGAGGCCTAACTCTGCCTGTCCCCTGGGCTGAGTGGGTTGCTAGGAGACCAAGTGGGCGGAGCTTAGCCTTCTAACTGGCAGCAATTGGATAAAAACAATTATTCCTCTCCCTCTAATTAGGACTTTATTTTTCTTTTCTTTTTGTTGTATGAACGTAGAGGCATGGATGAGGGGTTGTGCTGCCAAGTTTAGTGTTTCTGGGATGTGTAGTTTTGTTGTTTTGTCCTAGGCCGAAATTTCGTTACCCTTTTATATATATAGATTCCTATAAAAAGAAAAAAGGACATTCCACAGGTAAAACAAACAGATTTTAATGAATTTAATGTATATTTGAAAAAGCAAGACAATGTAGCATGATGTTGCTATGGATAATAAAACTACAATTTGCAGTTTGTTATAGAAAAAGAAGAAATGATGTCAGTCTTCTAGACTCAAACATTACATCAACAGTATGTTTGGCTTCTGAAGAATTATAGAAATATGACATGTTATTGGGGAGAAGTAATGTAACTTTTAACAGATGGTGACATGAAGCCATCAGGTACATATGAAGCTTGTATAACTACATTCCACAGTCAAGTAAAAGAAAAGCACTACCAAGGTGAGGGTGACAAATCCCCCAAATAACAAATATTGCTATTCAAGAAGAGGAGGAATAAGAAGTTCTCACAACTTTGATGAAAGATATCTGAATCACCCACTAAAAGCAGGTAATGAACAATCATGTATTGTTAAATGGTTCTTGGATGTCAGACACACAAGACTATTTAACTACAGAAACTATACTTGTTTCAAAACTCTGCAGATCAGAGGTAAGCAGTATGTAATTCAGGGTCTGCTGGAATATCTCTGGGTCACATTGCAGTAGATTAGCACAGATTTCTGAAATAAACAAGAAAGTGAATATGCTCTACACTAATTTAGAGTGTTCAAATAAAGAAAATCTGGGATAAGCAGGAATTAGTGGATTGATGCTGAGCTTAATTTGAAAGAAAATCCTGTGGCTGGCAGCAGCTTGGAAGCATTATATTCTTTAATTCTTAGTGTATATTAAAGTTCACTCTCTGTTACTCTAGATCAGTGATTCTCAACCTGTGGGTCCCCAGATGTTTTGGCCTTCGACTCCCAGAAATCCTAACAGCTGGTAAACTGGCTGGGATTTCTGAGAATTGTAGGCCAAAACACCTGGGGACCAACAAGTTGAGAGCCACTGCTGTAGATGGATAAAGAAGTGGCCTTTCCGCTTCCATACTGTTAACACAGAAGCCATGGAGGACAAATGTCTAGAAAATGTAACCTGGCATTTACATTTAAATTCCTTATTACCACCCTTGTGAGAT
Organism: Anolis carolinensis; assembly: GCF_035594765.1. Lineage (NCBI taxonomy): Eukaryota > Metazoa > Chordata > Lepidosauria > Squamata > Anolidae > Anolis > Anolis carolinensis. Next base: position 175,567,062 of record NC_085845.1, on the reverse strand, counting down.
CCAGAACTGTTCTTCTACATAATCCTGCCAAAATCTATTTTTCATGCTATTGCAAGTGCAGCATAGCCATTGTAAGGCAACAAAAAGCAGTCCATCCCTGTACAGATTCCAAAGAGTTAAAAATTAATATACCAAGCCAAGAAGAAAACAGCTATCTCCTGTGTGAGTTGTGGCAGCAACTAAAGTCACTTACTTATGATTGGCTGTAATGTTAAAGAGGGAGGCGGAGGAAGACATAGGTCACAAGACCTTCTTTAGTAAATAGCAATGTAGCATCTGCTCAGGTTTTCATTTAAATTGTCAGATGATTCCTTCCTTTTACTATAGGTCCTGGGAGAAGGCAACCTCTGACCTTGAAAGAAAGCCATTATCCCCTAATTATATCTTTCTTGAAGCACACAATCCAGCAAGCAATTAATATTTGAAACAAAGAAATAGCTTTTCTAATGCCATAGACTGTAGGCCACCATCTATGAAATGTAGACACACCCATCTCAGATAACATTATACTTAATTTGTGAAATCAAAAATGATTACCAATTTTAAAAAAACAGCTGATGCTTTGAACAAATAAGTCTTTAGCAGAGATCTACTCTGTAGGCAAGAACAAGTTCTGTCTGCAGCGGAGGAAAATTCTAGCTTCTGTTCTAGTCAGCAGTCCAAAGCATATGAGTTATCTACAGGTAACTGCCAAAACACATGGACCAACTGGAGAGTTTATACTGATTATTCATCTCATCCAAGTCTCGTTTGTGAAGAGAAAAAGTGGGGTATAATTATCATCATCATCATCATCATCATCACCTTTCTGGATGCACCCTAGTTTTGGCAGAAAGTCTAGGCTGGTGCCCTTTGCATAGACACCCACTGCATCCAACACTTATGAAACATGATACAGAAGGTTTTTTTGGTTTTTTTACGGGAGCAGATTCTCCATTAAGAAGACAGGTTCAAGATAGATCACTGTGCTCTGTCAAGAAGGCGTCAAGAACCAATACAGGGGAGAAATAGCTTATTAATAGTAATTGCCTTTCCTGTGGGCCCTTCCAAGCTCCCAATTCCTCTGACTTAACTAGGTGGTTTTAAAAGAGGGACCTAGACCTTTTGGTAAATCATTAACTGCTCTTTGCCTCTGAGATAGGGAAGGCTACATCCAAGCAGAATAGCCATATATACAACATTTAGGATGCTGCTGTGCTATATCTCTGAGAAAGGAAAGACTTCAACCAAAAAAAGGACAACTTGCCATTTCTACAGCGTTCAGGGTGCTGCTATACTGTATGACACAAAGAAAAATGATTGAAAGAACTGTCTTTGTATATCCAAAAACCTGACAGACTCACAAAGAAAAATTACAGTATACTAGCCCAAGAAGCAAAAGCTGCTATGTCATAAGCAGAATAGGACATAATATTTTTTACTACTCATTGAGGACTAGCTAGGCCAGGATTCAATTTGAGCATTCCCATTTCCAAATCCAGACAACCAACTTTCCTTCACAGGTAGAAGCTGAAACATTAATGTTAGAATGCTGTTCTATCCCTGAACAAGCTAACAATGAGAAAACATGTTTTCAAAAGTGAATGGTTGGTGGGAGTGGTTGGGCTGCAGAATATGGGTAATGTATATGAAGAAAGTTATTCATTAAAAGGCCCTTGGTTTCTTATCCCAAACATCACAAGATATCCTCTCTATCAAAATTTAACAGTTAATCTTCTCAATTCAAAGACTATCCCCTTGTATTTGATAGAAAGTACCATATACACCAACAAAGTTATATCATTCTCAGATTATTTTTCAGACAGATCCCTTCAGCAATTTTTTTAAATGCAGTATTTTAATCTGGATATATCAGATGCTAAAGCAATTGTCTTATTCAGAGGCAAGACACAAACGATGACTCAAGATGCCAAGGAATAACAACTGGATAGAATCGCAAAGTTGCTGGTGCCATCCAGTTCAATTCCCAGTTTAGTTTAGGAAAACCACCGCATCTTCAAAGAGATAGCTGTTCAGCCTCTGCTTGAAGATCTTCAGGATTGGTTCCACTATTACATTGCATTTACTGTCAAAAGGTTTCTCCTGGTTGTTAACCAGCCTACCCTCCTCTAAATTCAACCTGTCAAATCTATTCCTGTTTTCTGGGGCACAAGATAAATATAACATGTGTGTGATGACATGAATCAAGGTTGTTCTATAAGCATCAGCCTTTCTCTTGAACTCCAGGACTTTTTGCTTCTTCAATTCTTACTCTACCTAAGCTTTCTCCACCCATGAAAAAAATTATTTACTGGTTTAGTTCAACCCTAAACATCTGCCTTTCTTGACATTTCTACAGATAGCTCTCCTAGGTTTCAACCATGGTTCAGCTATTAAACTGCAATGCACTGAACTCTTTTCTTCAACTTATACACATTGTCACTTCGCCTTTCAATAAAACTTATGCATGTACTTATTTTTATATTGCATCATAAACAAAGTGATCTGGCCAATGTTCATTGAAACAGTTTTAAAAGACAACTTAATAGAATACAATAACACACAAAGATTGAGCAGCAACCTTAAAACAGATGGATCCAAGATTATAAAAAATACATCTGGATCCATTGAAAAACTACTAAAGCATTCTTAGTCAGAGAAAACACAAAGATACTCACATACAAAGCAGGCACATGTTACCTGCTCAGGAAGGGTTCAGCTCGCTGCTGCTCAATCACATAGTCTTTTCCGACTCTTTGTGACCTCATGGACCAGCCCACGCCAGAGCTCCCTGTCGGCCATCGGCGCCCCCAGTTCCTTCAAGGTCAAGCCAGTCACTTCAACGATACCGTCCATCCATCTCGCCCTTGGTCGGCCTCTCTTCCTTTTTCCTTCCATTTTCCCCAGCATCATGATCTTTTCCAAGCTTTCCTGTCTTCTCATGATGTGGCCAAAATACTTCATCTTTGCCTCTAGTATCCTTCCCTCCAGTGAGCAGCCAGGCATTATTTCCGGGAGGATGGACTGGTTGGATCTTCTTGCGGTCCAAGGCACTCTCAGGATTTTCCTCCAGCATGAAAGTTCAAAAGCATCTATCTTCCTTCACTCAGCCTTCCTTATGGTCCAGCTCTCGCAACCATAGGTTACTATGGGGAATACCATTGCTTTCACTATGCGGACCTTCGTTGCCAGTGTGATGTCACTGCTCTTCACTATTTTATCAAGGTTGGCCATTGCTCTCCTCCCAAGAAGGAAATGTCTTCTGATTTCCTGGCTGCAGTCTGCATCTGCAGTGATCTTCACGTCTAGAAATATAAAGTCTGTCATTGCTTCCATGTTTTCTCCTTCTGTTTGCCAGTTATCAATAGGTGTAGTTGCCATGATCTTCGTTTTCTTGATGTTTAACTGCAACCCAGCTTTTGCACTTTCTTCTTTCACCCTGGTAATAAGGCTCCTCAGCTCTTCCTCACTTTTGGCCATCAGAGTGGTATCATCTGCATACCTAAGGTTGTTAATGTTTCTTCTAGCAATTTTAACTCCGGCCTAGGAATCAATTGGAATACCCCATGCAAAGGATTGTTACCTTGTCGTGGTGCTGGGGCTTGAGTGCCTCGATGATGCCATGAGCTATACCGTGCAGGGCCACCAAAGACCACCCAAGGACATGGCAGAGAGGTCAGACTAAATACGATTCCTGGTGAAGGTAATGGTAACTCATCCCAGTATTCTTGCCATGAAAACTACATGGGTTCAGCTCACAAGCAATCAAAGAGAAGGTTCTATTTCATATAGCCAGACCTCATTTTACAGTGGCATCAGGAAAAGGTCCACTGTGTTAAATTCAGCATGCAAGCAGAAATATAGGCGTGGAAGCAATTCTTTGGGTAATTTTGTCCCAAGCAATTTAGGTATAACACTAGCACTTTAAATTAGATCCAGATCCAGATTAGATGTGAGTTGTAGGTAAAGGTAAAGGTTTTCCCCTGACATTAAGTCTAGTTGTGTCCGATTCTGGGGGTTGGTGCTCATCTCCATTTCTAAGTTGAAGAGCCAGCGTTGTCCGTAGGCACCTCCAGGGTCATGTGGCCAGCATGACTGCATGGAGTGTTGTTACCTTCTACCAGAGCAGTACCTATTGATCTACTCACATTTGCATGTTTTCGAACTGCTAGGTCGACAGAAGCTGGGGCTACCAGCAGAAGCTCACTCCGCTCCCCGGATTCGAACCTCTGACTTTCAGTCAGCAAGTTCAGCAGCTCAGTTGTTTAATCCGCTGCGCCACCGGGGCACCAGATATGTGAGTTGAAGCTGGCAAAATATTTAGGATAATATGATCAAACCGCCCAACCGTTGTTTAACAAACTTGCAGCTCTATTATGGAATTTTCCAGAATATTTTGAAAAGCAGTCCCATGTACATTACAGTAATCTAAAAGGTTTATTATCAGAGCATGACTACCTAGATTCTCTGTCCCAATAAGATCATGGTTATTTATCATTTGAAGCTGATAAAAGGAACTATGAGTGGATGAGGACATTTCTTATTCCACTGTCAATGATAAATGCATTCCCCCTTCAACTACCTTTCAGAACAGAATGAATATCACTAAAATTGTGCAGACACACCTCCCACCAACAATACTTCTATCTTCTATGGATTGAGACTCAGCTTATTGGCCATCATCCAGAACACTACTACAGCCAAGTGCTGATTCAAAACACCCACTGACTTTGCCAGATTTGATGAAAAAGAGAGATAGAATTAAGTGTCATCTGCATACAGTTGGCACCTCATACCATATCACCAGATGACCTTGTCCACTAGTTTCTTGTAGGTGTTAAACCATATGGAAGGGAGATAGAGCTCTGCATGAACTCTCCAGCACCATTTTCAAGAGGCCAATGCAAAATCTCTCAGGACCACCTCCTCAAACTGACAAATCCAGCAGGGTCACCACTCCCCCATCTCGTTCTCAACAGAAGTCACCTGATGTGGTAACCACGACAGCTTAAATTCTAAACCATAACTAAATTCAAACTGAAATGGATGTAGAAAGCCAGCATCATCATTCCAAAACTGAAGTACCAGAACTGCTTAGCATTAAGTTCCTTGAGAAAAAAGGGGATGCTAAAGAAGTTGGTGCTTGTTTCAGATATGAAAGATACATTAAAAACAGACTTGGCTCCTTGTCTTGAATTTCAACTTTGACAAGGATCAAACTCAAAGTTACCAGGGCAGCTGTCATAGAGATACCCCTCTACCCTATTGTTGTTGTTGTTATTATTATTATTATTATTATTATTATTATTATTATTATTAATTCATTTCTATCCCACTTTATTCCCATGGATGGGATTCAAAATGGTGTACAAAAGTTTAAAAAACACAAATACATATACATCAATAGATCAATACATAAAATACATAATCAACTAAAAACATCATATGCCAATTAAAAAAACCAATTAGAACACCCCATATATAACAATTAATAACTTATAACAAATACCATTAAAAGGGTTGTATGTTTTCCGCGCTGTATGGCCATGTTCTAGAAGAACATGGCCATACAGCTCGGAAAACATACAACAACCCTGTGATCCCGGCCATGAAAGCCTTTGACAACACCATTAAAAGGATTCCTAACCTCAGGCCACTGAGGTTATTTGTAAAAATAACTTATGCAGCTCTAAGCCATTCAATTTTCATAAGATTATGTTGCAGTTGCCAGGACCAACAAAGAATTTAAAGGTGAATATTACCAGCAGTTATCTGGCAGTGCCTATTGTCATTGATCTGGGAAGTTGCCAGGCACCTAGTCAAGCAGGTCAGCTATACAATCCCTCCAATATTACAAGTATGGCATTTACAAAGAAAGGTTGTAGAATTAGATTCACCTCCAACAATATAATTACTACAAGACTTTTCAGACTATTGAAAGCTGGTGTTTGGGAGCAATTTCTCTTCTCTCCTCCCACAATCTTGTTTATCTGAAAAGCATGACACATTGACCATATGTTGATTATATGAACAACACTATGCACAATTATTTCTGAAGAACAGTAGGGGCAAAGTGCAGTCCTGGAGAAATAGGCTCCAGGGTGGTTTTGCTCCAAAATCCTTAGACCATCCGTTTTCTGATCCAAAGGGATATGGGAGCAGGACTGCCTTTCTTGGAAACTCCACAAGAGCAGCAATTCTATCCCTAGTAAGTTCCAAAAGTTTGTGTGTGTGTGTGTGTGTGTGTATGTATGTATGTATATGTATATATATATATATACACACACACACACACACACACACACACACACAGTAGAGTCTCACTTATCCAAGCCTTGCTTATCCAAGTTTCTGGATTATCCAAGCCATTTTTGTAGTCAATGTTTTCAATATATCGTGATATTTTGGTGCTAAATTCGTAAATACAGTAATTACAACATAACATTACTGCGTAGTGAACTGCTTTCTCTGTCAAATTTGTTGTAAAACATGATGTTTTGGTGCGTAATTTGTAAAATCATAACCTAATTTGATGTTTAATAGGCTTTTCCTTAATCCCTCCTTATTATCCAAGATATTCACTTATCCAAGCTTCTGCCAGGCCGTTTAGCTTGGATAAGTGAGATTCTACTGTCACACACACACACACACACACATATACATATACTGTTGGATTGTGGCTGTATGTGTATGAAATGTAAATCAAGTGTTTCCTGCTGTTAGGCAAGTGTGTGTGTTTCAGTAATGAAACAGTTAACAGCAGGCTAGTTTTGACTGACAGCCTGCTATGACCTATCAGGCATGATTTCTGGCCTTGGAGGTTGGGGACTTCCTGCAAACAGAGGAATTGGTGTGGCAGACGATTGCAACCAATTCATCAGGGTGCTGGAGAAGATGATTGATGGAGTCTGATGAAACCCACCCAGCACGCACCCTGACCTTCCACGCTGTCATACACACACACACACACACACACACACACACACACTCAACACCTCCTGTGATCTTATAGAGAAAATACATTCCCTCAGAATTTTCCATTTAACTTTTATCTAACAACAGGAACTTGTAGGACTCTGTACATGCTCAGGAACCCTTTTTGGTGGGCAGAATGTCGCTTCTTTTTACTCAGCAACAAAGCTCACTTCGCTCTGGATCAGAGGTACAGCCTAGTTTGAGATGCCTTCCAACTGAAATTCCTTGAAGAAGCTAGGCTTGCCCACCTTATCCCAAAGCAGCCATTCTGAGTGACTGTATCCTTCATTTCTTTGTATGAAAGCCTACAAAAAAATCATAGGTGTGGGATAGAGCTTTCCTGCATAAAATAAGCCTTTCCTATAACCGCAGCTAATTCCACAAAGGCTATTTTCAAATATAACACAAGAACAGTGCAGCATATTACACTGAATCACATACTTAATTTCAGTTCTAGTCATTGTATTACTCAAGGATTTTTTTCTATTTTAATAATTAAAAAATAAAATTATCTGTTCAATCAGAAGTTAACATTATAAAAAATGTCAGGTGAAATTAAGGTAAAATATCATTCACGTGATTACAAAATTTTGAAAAGAAAGAAAATTCTACTTATATGACGAGATATTGTATTGTTATGTTATCTCTTGTTAAAAGGTTATGTGGACATAATAAATACAATTACTACCTACTAAAATGTGTCTAGAAATTATTCCAGACACAGGAAAGCAAGTTAAATATGTTCTATACCAGTGATTCCCAAAGTGGGCGCTACCGCCCCCCGGTGGACGCTGGAGCAATCCAGGGGGGCGGTGATGGCAGCTATTAGGACACAGGGGCAGGGCCAGAGGAAGGGCGGGGTCTCTTCCCAAGTGCCGGAGACAGGGCTTAGCACCTGAGGCGCCTGTTAGGACACACAGGGGGCAGAGCTAGAGGACTGGGCGTGTCTTCTTCCCAAGAGCCCGAGACAGGGCTGAGAATCTATACCTCTCCTGAGGCTGTTGTTAGGACACAGAGGGCGGAGCTAGGGAACGAGGCGGGGCCTCCTTCCAAGAGCCCGAGACAGGGCTGAGTCTCTATACCTCTCCTGAGAGGCCTTTTAGGACTAAAAGGCAGGGCTAGGGGTGAGGGCAGGGCCTCTTCCCAAGAGCGCGAGACAGGGCTGAGCCTCTGTATAACTCCCCTGATGCGCTTGTTAGAACACGGTGGCGGGGTATAAAGGTTCAACCCCGTCAGGCACTTGGGAAGAGGCCCCGCCCCCTCCTCTAGCCCCACCCCCTGTGTCCTGGCAGACGCCGCAAGACAGGGATAGAAGGTCCGCCCTGCCTCAGAGCTCATAACTCCGCCCATCCCAGTCCTGGCCACCCATTTGTGGCCTCGTCCACTTCCCCTCGCAGCCCTGCATCTTGGACTAGGGAAGAGGCTCAGCCCCGCCCTCTTAAGCAGGAGCCACACCCACCCCTCTAAGCCACACACCTCTTTCCAGAGGGGCAGAGTCATATTTTTTCTGGAAAGGGGGCGGAAGGTGAAATAAGTTTGGGAACCACTGTTCTATACTATTGTTATGGGTATGCATGCATGCAGTGAGACAAATATACAACTTTTAGGGAGCAATTCTAAGCCCTTTGAGATATCAGCTGAAAGTTACAGGATACTGCAGAGCTGTTTTTCTAAATGAGAGAGAAGTCTACTGCCTGAGGAGTCCCTTACAATACTCCAAAAAAGTCCACTTCCTTCACTGTGCAGCATGAAAGTTCTCAGCAGGCAACAAGGAAAGGGGGCATCAAGGAAGCTCACTGACCTTATATATATATATATACACTTAAAGATTCAAAGTTTTTAAAAATTATTCCTCAACCCATTTCCTGCCTTGATTAAGTAAACAGCAACCCAGATTTATTATCCTACTCCAGGTGTTCACCAACAGCCACAAAATTTTAAAAAAAACTGCTCTGGAAATAATTTCCAGAAAGGAGGGTGTCGTCTTTGCTACTGTGGCACAAATCCTGTGCCCACCACCCCAATATATCAATGCAGACAATGATTCTGGAGCCAAACTGGTTTCCAACAGCATTTAGTAGTTTCTATGCAATGAGTGCCCTCGTATGGAAAAGAATAGCACAGCAACCAAATCTGAAATGTGGTTTAATATTAATTTCAGTGTCCAGTGGGCCCTTATTATGCACTGAAATTTAGTTCCAGGAATCCCATCGATAGCAAAATCTGTGGATGCTCAAGTCTCAGTAGTATATACAATGGCATCTCTTATGTAAAATTACAAAATCAATATTTGCTTTTCGGATTTAAAAAAAATATTTTCCAAGACATGTTTGAATCTGTGGATACAGAATCTGTGAGTATGGGGGATCAACTGTACAATCACAGTTTTTGTTTATAATCTTTAAAATGCTCAAGATATAGCTTTCTCAAATTTGTTTCTTTTTACTTTTCACCTAGGGGACATGAAGTTTTAGGGGGAAAACATCTATTTGATCCTCAGTCACACTTTGTCATTTGTACATAGAAACATATTGCTGAACAAAGCATTTTTAATGTTTTAGCTACTCAATACAAATGAAATATTTTCTGTAGGGCCAACACATATAGACTGATATGATGGGAGTATGATAATAAACTACTGACATTGAAAGATGAGCCACACTGTTTATTTTGTTGTGGATCCAAGGGTTTTTTTTTGTTTTTTTTGTTTTACTTTTCAGAGAGGACACTATTTATGATTGAAGGCATTTTATTTTGTTTCTACTAGATGAGGATCCCATACGGGAACCTCTGTCTTTCTACTTGCAATGAACTTGGAAACCTCTATGTAACAATATATAAAGGTGAATGACTAACAAAACTGTAAAAGATGTGAAGGTTTACTGACTTTTTAATGCAAATATATTGAGAAGAAAACTGAGAAAAGCCACAGTTGAGAATGTTGTTATCCAAAGTAAAGTTTCTTTGAAAATTAATTTGAGCAACTGAAGTGCTGAATGACAAATATTTGCTCAAAACACTTTAGGATTATAGGAACAGGCACACATGAATGACTTGGAGGTTATTACTGTTCTTTCCCTTTGTCTGAAAGAAATATTTTTATAATGCTTGGTTTTTTAATGATATTTTGGTAGCTAAATAAGGTATTACCCAACTATACTTTATGGTGTTTCCCAGGGGCGATTCAAATGTTTCACACTTTTACAGTATAGCTGGGCCAGTAAAAGGAGATATACAGTAGACTCTCACTTATCCAACATAAACAGGCAGGCAGAACGTTGGATAAGCGAATATGTTGGATAATAAGGAGAGATTAAGGAAAAGCCTATTAAACATCAAATTAGGTTATGATTTTACAAATTAAGCACCAAAACATCATGTTAGACAACAAATTTTGACAGAAAAAGTAGTTCAATACACAGTAATGCTATGTAGTAATTACTGTATTTACGAATTTAGCACCAAAATATCATGATGTATTGAAAACATTGACTACAAAAATGGCTTGGATAATCCAGAACCTTGGATAAGCAGAGCTTGGATAAGCGAGACTCTACTGTACTATTATTTTGTAAGATACACAGTTTCTCCACTAGATGGTGTTCAGTTTACAACAAAAGATATCACCTAATAGAAACTAGAATTCATGGGAGCATCTACTGCATACAAACTAGTAACACTGATAAGACAGTGCAGGTAATCTGTAAATAGAGGAAATCACATCTGTCAAAGTTCTGCTCTTACTGCCTATTAAAGATTGAAAATATCCTCTCATTTTTGCAGTTTTTGTGAGTTGTACTAATTCTCAAGAAAAAAAACAGAGATGTAGGTATTCATAAACAGCATGTTGTCAACTTTTAAACTACAAATTCCTCAGCTGTCCTCTCTTTTTAAAATCAGGAATGCTCTTTAACTATACCACTGGAAAACCTCAAGGGCAGTATTCTTTTCTTTGAAGTTAGGTTTGATTCAGCTTAGTTTATTACACAAAAGTTTTGATGATCACATAGTATATGCCAGTCCAGAGTCATTTTCAATTTGTATGAATCAGTAGGAAATACGTGCTGATTTTTGCTTTGTTTATGCTTACCCAAGAGGCACTCAAATTATCATTTCATACATTAGATCTATTTTCAAGAACACCAAGGTATGGCCTAAGGGAGATTTTTCTCCTTTAGGCCATGCCTATTATAACAATCTTTCCGTTCTATAACAGTCTGTGCTGCTATGCTGCTATGTGACTTGTTAATGTTTAGATAGCATTTCTTTTCTGGTAATTTGGATCCACTGGTTCATGTTCTAATCTCCAGAGCAACAGAAAATAAAAACTGCTCCACCTTCCCCTTCAGATATTTAAAGATGGTTATCATATCATCTCTTAATGTTCTTTTCTCTAAGCTAAACATGTCCAACTTTCTAAACGGTTTCTCACAGAACTTAATGGCCAAATTGGATACTGTCTTTTCGATACATTCCATATAATCAGTAATCTTCTTGAACTGTGGTGTCCAGAACACTGTCACAATATTTCAGATAAGGTCTGACCAAAGCATAGTAAGGCACTATTATTTTCCTTGATCTGGACACTATCCTCCTGTTGCTGCAACCTAGAATTGCACTGGCTTTTTTTGGCTGTCACGTTAAACTGTATCACAGATGTTTAAAGAACTGATATAGCTGTACCTTTAAACTATAAAGAAAGTATAACTCAGAGAAGAAGCTGAGATTGCAGGTTTCATTAGATTAGATTTTCATTAAGCAGGGCAAATTGGAGGAGATATGATGAGAATAAGCAAAGGCATTTTGCACATTTGCTAAATTATCTGAAGAGTCAAAATCCAAGTAAATAATAAGTATTCATTATACATTCAGATTATACATTCAAACAGACCAGTTAAAATATAAAACGATCATATAGCTATTTTTATAGTTAAAACACTCTGTATAACTTGGAATGGAAATATGGATTATTAGTAACAGTCACTAACACAGAGAGAAACTATGTGCCTGCTCTTTGAAAGACTGATAATGTTAATATGCAAAAAGGAGGGGATTTAAAATATACAGTATTGGGAAAAGTACTGAATGCTAAAATACGTACCTTTCAAGGATAGTAATGTCCAATGGCTTGGAGGGGGGAGTTCACAATAAGTTTAACTTGGAACAGAAATCTAGCATGATAGATACAACTTCTGTTAAGCTGCTTTTGTCTTGTCTACAATAAAGAGACATGAACTTTTCAAAACACAGCGATCTTAAATTTCAGTTTAATTCATAGAAAATTTAATACAGAGCCTTAACTAAAGCATACCACCCAGATGACATAGGAATGAGTGACAGATTATGTGTGGTTATCTCTATCCCATCAAATCTCTACTGTGACTACAGAGAACTTGGTATCATGTTAGAAGTTCCTAATGAGATTAGTTAAAAGCTTTGAAACCTTGTTAATGAAAGTTAAACTTGAAATGAATCTACAGAAGAGACCTCAGAGGATCTCAAGATTCTAATAAAATTCTTGCAAATGTGAAGTTTCCTCATCTGTGATTTACAGAACTGCAGTCCTACTTACAGATCTCGATAATACTGTAGCTGGAAGAATTTAATACGAATTATAAGTTAAGTAAAACTATCCATTTTACATATAAGTTTAAATGCAAACTATTAATTGCTGGGGAAAATACAGTCGCCACACTGTAGAGGGCATTTTTATCATGCTTTTCACTTCTGTGGTCTATCTCCAGATGACTTTGTATGAAAATCAACACAATCACTTTAAAACAAAGATAGCTTGCTTTGATGGAAAAAAATCCAAAATCCATACTATGGCTACACCTTTATTAATACAAAGGCTTCTAGAACTCTTCATAAAATAAAATAGAACACAAATGAAAGAGAAAAAGAAAGATCAATTTGATGTTCAAGGAATAAAATCTGCATGGTAAGCATCTTAGTATAACATGTAGAAGACTTTGCAGACTTCTTATATCATGTGAAGTGGAAATTTAATTTCCAAGAGTTCATCTTCTGTATTTATTAACAAAACATATTTTATGTTTATTTAAAGTATTTATTCATCACCTCTCAGTCTACTAGGGCTCCTCTAACTTGGTTAGAGACATGGAAAACATTACAGTCCTAGCTTCTGGCCAAAAATGCAAATGGAATAAAGCCAGCCTAACTCTGCTTGGGAGGAAGTTCCACAGCTGAAACTACTAACTAGAAAGTAAAGCTGCTATTGATTTTTTTTAAACCCTATACATCAACTTTGTTAATATAAAACTTTTTATGTATCTCTATTTCTTTTCGACTTTCAAGAGTGCCCCTGTGTTTTGTCTGGAAACAGAGACTGTTCTAAGAAACAGATGGATTTTATATATTTTTAATTGACCATTGTTTGTTTCTGTGTCCCAAGAGACCCTGGATCAGTCTTAGGTGCAACCTGAAACCAATTCAGCATTTCATAGAGCCTGATTTGAACAGCTGCGATTTCCTGAAGTATTTCATCTAGCCATGCAGGATTTTAAGACTTCAGCATCAACAATCTTTCTCTCTCTAATCTTCTGCCTCTCCACTGCCTTTTGTAACATCTCTTCTGGTGAAGGTAACAGGAGACACAAAAGATTGCCTTTTTGCCAAGTTACGCCTATAACACAGATTTTATTATGGACACATGCCTACATTCTGTCTTCGCTAAACATACAGTCATGTCTCAGATTAGAGAATTCTACAACTTTTCAGATATCTGTTTATCAGGGTGGGAATCATTCAGTTTTCCAGATGCAATCTCCCTGGGCACCACAACCAATGGTAAAGAATGTTGGGAGCTGCTGTTCAAAATTTACATAATTTATACCCCTATTCTAAACTACTTCAAAAACCACTCTACCCCCAAAATGCCAAACCCACAACTGCAGGTTAAAATTTTTACTTTACTATCTCCGACAATTCTACATCCTACAAGGCCCCTCCCTTTTAATTTAGGGAGGGGGCTTTTAAATTCTCAAAGAAATCCTGGGCTTCCCTAAACTACAAACCCCAGGATTCCACAGGAGGGAGCCAGGAGATTTAAAGTGGGATGCATACTCAATGCCTATTTAAAGTGTAATGTGATAAATTCCCAAGGCAGCAACCACACTCTGCCAAGACTGTGAATAGGCTTCTTGATTAACTGAAACATGAAGTGGCATGGAGATTTATTGATCTCCTTTTTATAAATCCAGGAATATCAGAAAGAAATTATATATGGTGTTCATTCCAGGTATAGAATTATGCAGGTCACTGCACTATTCGAAATCAACACAGAATAAGTGTTCAGACCCATGGCTACTAAGCTGTGGGTGCTTCAGATAGAAATCTAATCCCCTCTGTTGTTTAGTATCTATGTGAAGCTACTGGATGGGCTTATTAACCATTTGGGGGTTGGGTGCCATTTGTATGCCCATGACACATCACTTCTTCTCACTGGGGTCAGCTGAAGCAGTATAGGTGCTGGCCCACATCTGGATGCTGAAATCAGATGGATGAAGGCCAACAAACTGAAGCTTAATCCCTGTAAGATGGAGGATCCGTTAGAACTGGGCCTTTTGGAACTGGGAATTGAGTAAATTGTGAATAGGATTTTACTCCTCAAATGGAGCAGTTAAATAGCTCATGAATGCTTCTCTATCTGTCTTTGAGTACATCTACACTGTAGAATTAATGTAATTTGACTGCCATGGCTCAATACTATGGACTCCTGGGAATCATAGTTTGGCGAGATACTGACACTCTTTGGCAGAGAAGGCTACAGATCCTGCAAAACAACAACTGTTATGATTCCATAACATTGAGCCATGACAATTAAAGTGGTGCCAAACTGCACTGATTTACAGTAGATGTACCCTGTGAAGATGTACACTGTGAAAAAGGCCAGTGGTGCTTGGGTCAATTAGAACCTACAATGGGAAGGATAGCCCAGAGTGATAACATCCCTATTAGATTACTGCAAAGCAATGGAATGCATTTAATGTCAGACTGCCCTTGATGACGATTCAGAAACTGTAACTGTGGCTAGATTGCTGACTGGAGTACCATTAAACACAGTGATCATAAAGGGATTGCACTGACCTGCCAGTATGCTTCCAGTATGAATTCCTGATATTTGAATTAATTACACTCAAAAGTCCCAAATGGCTTTGTACCTTCTTCTTCTTCTTTTGCAGGACATAATCTTTATGACCACTTTTACATTCCATTAACCTAATTGGGTTTCTTTTTTTGGTTTTTAAAATCTTTTTATTTTGGATTGTACAAGTAGAATAGAACATATCCAAATTTCCTTACAAGAGTGTTTAGATAACAACAAAGGTGATTTATACTAACTATCTATCTATCTATCTAT
Organism: Anolis carolinensis; assembly: GCF_035594765.1. NCBI lineage: Eukaryota > Metazoa > Chordata > Lepidosauria > Squamata > Anolidae > Anolis > Anolis carolinensis. The sequence continues at coordinate 175,551,725 of NC_085845.1, read as the reverse complement.
CTATCTATCTATCTATCTAGAGAGAGAGAGACAGAGAGAGGGAGGGAGGGGGGAGGGAGGGAGGGGAGGGAAAAATTCCATATGTATTCACCCATTTTGTACCTTGACACTTGAGGGAGCATCTCTCCCTACGTACATTTAACACAAAGACTGAGATCAGCAGGGGTCCCTTCTCTATGTCTCATCATGGGGCAATAGGATGTAGGAGAGGACCTTACCCTTGAGGCTCAAATTAGCATCAATGTGCTAAGTAAAAACACAGCTTCTTACTAAAGACTTGTAGGCTTCATTGAGTTATTCTTTACTGCTCATGGTCTTAAACTGTTTTAATGTTTAGCCCATTTTAAATTGTGTAATGCTTTAATATGATTTTGGTTCTGTATTATGTCCAATTTTAAACTGCTTTAAAATACTTAATTGTTTTTATTGACAATGCTTTGAGACCGCAGAATATAGGATAGGATGTAAACATCTATATGAATAAATAATATGCATATTGACAGGCAACTGAAAATTGATCAATTTATAATATTCCATAAGTGTCAAAAACGTCACTTACATTATAGGTAACTCCTCAACTGATATCATGAAGAAAAGGTACCACAGTCTGTGAAAGCCCTGCACAGATTGTTAAACAAGGCCACAATTGAAGGAGTGGGGATTATACACTATTCCTTAGCTCCATTGCCCTATAAATACATTAGCAGGTCCCTCCCCTTCTGTTTAAGAATAAGCAATGTCACTGTGCACCTCTGACAGTCATGAAGAGATGGGAATTCCAAAGCTAATCCAGTCAGCCCCTTCTTCTTACAGAATGTAGCTTCTGTCAGTCCCTTACAGTAATAAAGACAGGTAAATCCATGAAATAGTATGAATACAATGCTAGTGAGGACTGTAGAACAATGTCTTGAAGGCATCGAAAAATTGTTCTTACCTGACTGTCTCTTGCTGGGTACCCATGATAACCGGAAGCCAGAGGTTCATTCTGAAAGAAAAAAGGTTCTCAGTTTTGACAAAAGGAAGGAAATGACAGAACAGCTATCTGAAATAGCTAAGTAAGGGTCTATCATAACAGAGACCAGGCAAACATCTTTCACTTTTTCCTTACTGAAACAACCTATTTATTACATAATATAAATGCCAATGAACAAAACATTCGCTTTGGACTTGTCAATTGACAATTAATGCCCTTGAGTACAAAATTTTCTTCCTGATGTTTATATCATAGAGTTGCGGAAGTATAAATGATAAAAATCTTTAAATGTGTGTGTATCAATAATTTCATCTGCACTATTCAGAGAGGGATAATATTTACACACCATGCACACCCACAGAGCTACATTTACCCAGTTTTTAGTGCTTTTCTAATGTAACCAAAGATTTAATGGAACAGAACAGTGAAATATTTATAGAGTATTGATCAGATTTGTCTCAGCTTTAAATGGAACTAATAAGTAGCACAGAGAATGAGTAGTTCTAGAGGTATTGCAAAAAAGTTAAAACATTAAGATATACAGGTAGTCCCCAAGTTACGAACAAGATAGATTATGTAGGCTTGTCCTTAAGTTGAATTTTTATGTAAGTCGGAACAGGTACATTTTTGAAGTGTTACTAAAAATGAAATTTACTTCTGCAGAATGCCATACAGGAAAAATTGACTATCACGCTTGGTTTTTCTCACCAAACTAGATTCCATTTCTATGGTGGTGCATACCTTGGTTACACCCTGGTTGGACTGCTATAGTACGCTCTATGTGGGGTTGCCTTTGAAAAGTGCTCAAAAACTTCAGTCGGTTCAAAGAGCAGCAGCCAGACTACTAAGTGCAACTCCGCTGTTGCAACAGCTCCACTGACTGCCAACATGTTTCCGAGAACAATTTAGCACAATTCAAAGTGCTGGTTTTGACCTACAAAACCCTAAACAGCTCTGATCCAGATTATCTGAAGGACCGTATCTCTTTCTATGAACCTGGTAGACATTTACTATCAACTTGGGAGGGCATTCTCTCTGTCCCACCGCCCACTCAAGCAGGTTTGGTGGGAACATGGGAGGGGGCCTTTTTGATGGCTGCTCCCGGACTGTGGAACTCTCTTCCAAGAGAGACCAGGAGGGCCTCATTCTTGCTGGCCTTCCGCAAAAAGGTCAGGACCTTCTTCTGCTAGTAGGCATTGGGAAAGAATAAGGAGCATGCTGCTGGGGAAGTGTAAGTGGAATTGGGGGTGGGGGGTTGTGAGTTTTAAATGCTATTTTAAGTGGATTTATTATATTTTAATTTGTTTTTACCTTAATCCTCATGGTACTATTTGTTGTTGTTTTTTAAACATTTTACCACGCTTTTTAAACTGTAACCAAAGTGTGACTACCAAACAGTGTGACTACCAAACAGTTTGACTAACACAGTTCTGGGACCCTAAATTGAACTTTAGTTCTTTTAACACCGAAATAGAACTTTACTGTCATTATCAAGATGCTGTAGCAGCTCCTGCCAAAGAAGTGTCTTCCTCATGATACATTATAGAAAGCTGAAAACCTGGATATAAGAAATGACTAGAGAGAGAAAGAGAGGGAGAGGGGGAGAGGGGGGGGGAGAGAATGAATGGCATGCTTGTGTAAGAATGAGAAAAGTGACAATTCAAAGACTATCTGTTAAAGTGTGACAAGATACATAAAGGCTAAAAAGCAAGTCCCACTCTGCTGGTCCCCATTAAATGATGTGTTCTACACTGTTTCCAATCGTCTTGCTGCTCATTCTGTAGCTATAATTGAATCTCTCTGCAGGGAAGGGGGAAGTTAAAGAATATAGGGACATTTCCCTAGGAAGTTTCTGGTGTTGCTGCAAGCTTTGAGTCAGCAATTTCCTGGTGTCTCACTGAATTATTGTTCTTTGTGGGATTTGCTATTGTAGGAAACTGAAGAAAGCAAGTTGTGAAACTGATACAAATAATTAAACTCCAAGGCAGCCAGCAGAACAATCTTTTTATACCACGTACAGTAAAAATCCCTGTTAATCAGTAGGAGATCCCCAAAGGGAAAAGGAAGCAGAAGGGCAACACAAGGCAAGGCATACACATAGGAAAATGTCATAGCGGGAAAGAGGCAACACACACTGTTTGCACATATAATCCTCCTCACTTTTCAGAAGCAAGCCTTCCTCCTTTCCTGAAGCTTAACAAATAGTAAGAACAGGATCTTCCAACAGCAGGCCCACAACTTGGTAAGACAACATCATATCTTACCTAGTTTATCCATACCTCACAACCTCTGAGGATGCCTGCCATAGAAGTGGGCAAAACGTCAGGAGAGAATACTTCTGGAACATGGCCACACAGCCCGAAAGACATAAAACAGCCCCAACATCATAATTAAATTGAGAAATGGATTTGTTTTAGTTTTGGTAGGTTACAAGCTGTCATTCACAAAAGAGATTCAATCAGAAGGCCCTCACTAACAATAGGAAAGAAAATGATCATGGGATTTGTTTTGTTTGCTGCTAAAGAGTGTATGTATATCTATATTTATGTAATATACTTTTTCTGAGCCCAACTGTGCCGGAAACAGCAGCAGCAGCGGCAGCATTCTCCCGCGACACTGACCCTTTCCCCACCTCACTCGCCACCCAAACATTTTTCCATGCCACCCTGCCACCCCCCCCCCCACTTCTTTTGCTTCCAAAACCCTATTTCCCTCCCACTGCTCAGGGTGTGTATGTGCTTTGATTGTGCTTTTCCTGCATGGCAGAAGGGGAGTGGACTGGATGGCCTCTGGAGTTTCTGCTATTGTTATTGTTGTTAGAAAGAATGAATAGTCACCTATTGGGGGTGCTTTGATTGTGTTTTTCCTGTATGGCAGAAGAGGATTGGACTGGATGGCCTCTGGGATGTCCGCTATTATTATTATAAAGGCTGGGTGGCCATCTCTTGGGGGTGCTTTTATTGTACTTTTCCTGCATGGCAGAAGGAGGTTGGACTGGATGGTCCTAGGAGTCTTCCACTGAAATACTGTTAAGTTTATATTGGTTAAAATTGTTTTAAATATTGTACTGTTCTTTCCGCCCCCCCCCCTTTTTTTTTTTTTTTTTTGCACTGTGTGAATTAGTTTACACAAACACTCTCCATCCATTTGTCACTGGCCCGGCCCATGCCTGATATATATAGTTAAAGGTAAAGGTTTTCTCCTGACTTTAAATCCAGTCGTGCTCGACTTTGGGCATTGGTGCTCATCTCCATTTCTAAGCTGAAGAACCGGAGTTGTCTGTAGACACCTCCAAGGTCATGTGGCCAGCATGACTGCATGAAGCACCGTTACCTTCCTGCCGGAGTACCTATTGATCTACTCACATTTGCATGTTTTTCAAACTGCCAGGTTGGCAGAAGCTGGGCCTAACAGCAGGAGCTCATCCCACTCCATGGATTCGAACCTCTGACCTTTCGGTCAGCAAGTTCAGCAGCTCAGTGGTGTAACCTGCTGTGCCACCGGAGGCACCACCTAATATATATACAATATATTACCGTATATTATATTACATTAAAAATTTCTTAGGGTTCCATAAAAACTTTTGCTTCAAAAAGGTCTCTGCGGCTGAAGAAGTTTGAGAACCCCTGTGATAGACTGAAGAGCTGGGCCAAAATTAACAACATTAATTTCAAAAGATATAAATATATGGTAATATATCAAGGCAGAGAATGTTAAATGTGTAAATATTGGATGAGTGACACCTATCTTCAAAATACCACATTTAAAAATGAACTAGAGATCTAAACATGAATTAACAGTGTAACACAGCAGTCAAAAAAAGCCAATGGAATTCTAGACAGCATTGAAAGGTGGGTAGTGAAGGAAAATAGTAATACCACTCTATTCTGCTTTGGTCTGAACTCATCTGGAGTATTGTGTCCAGTTCTTGGCAACACAGTTTAAGAACATTTTCAGAGAAGGAGGACCAAGATGATCAAAAATTATCTAAGATTCAATCATTCTATTTCACATTATCTATATTAAATAATTCCCACGATTTTTCATTTGTGCATTTATAGATGAGAGTATAGTATATGGTAACACCACACACACTTAATGCTGTGATGAATTTTTACCTTCTTACCCCTATCATTTGCCAACATAAAATTAGGAGCTTCTGCAGTTGCATGACTTGGTGAATCAGGACCTAACTTTGTACCTGAATTTAGTTATCTTAATCTGCCTTGCTCTGTTTTCAGAAAGGCAGATTTAGAGGCATCCCAGTGTGTGCTTGTTAACTATGCAATGTTGATGGATAAGTGAATGTACAATCCACTGAAAGAAACACAGCATGAACAAAGTGTGTCCAATTTACCCCATAGATACTGCCATGAATTCAGTTTACCGCCCAAGTGTCTCTTCATTCTGACCCATAGGAGATGAATACAAAGGGCAGCTACTTTAGAAAGGAGAAAGGACAGTAGTTGACAGCTTATCACTAGCTTTCTTTTCTATATAAGTATTTTATTGAACAACATTTTTTTCATAATATAAAGCAACATATAAGAGAAAATGACATAAACACAAACTACATAATAAAACTATTACTACAAGAAACTAAACTACTAAAGACTAGCATGCAACAAACAAAAATGGGAAAAGGAAGAGCCTGGCTTTGTATTATGCATACTTATACTTGTATATCAATGTTTACTATTCTTCACATACTAATAGTGACAACCTCTCTCAATAGTTTTTCTGAAAAACATTTGTTGCCAATTCTGCTTAAAGATTATTTAATGAAAGTCATCAATTGGTCAATTTCTGCCAATACAGTTTCAACAACCAATAATCTTACGTTGAAATGGTCGTATCTTTCCACTTCTGTGCCCCAGTGTTTTTAAACTGGTTCTGAGATTCCTTGGAATCTTATGGAGTGAGTATTCGGTGAGATCTATATTCATTAGGAAATCTCAAAGGCAGCTTGTCTAACACTACATACCAATAACCAGTTTTACTATTGAGAAGCTTCAAAGGTATTCCAGGCATTCTCAGTTGTAGCACCAAAAGCAATTCAATAATCCTGGTTAACGTTACGTTTAAACTGGTCATCGTTCTCAAAATGTTCCCCAGACTCCTCTATAAAGCACTAGCTGTGCCAGGCCACGCATTGCTGTGGTATTGTCTGGTGGTGTTGGTGAGAACTTGTTGAGGTAGTGGTGGTATTGAATGTCAGTTGTATGGTTGTCTTTATGTTTAGTATGCATTTGGTTGTTTGTGTATTGTGAAAGTGGTGAGGGTAGAGGGGGTCTATGTCCCTGTGTAGTATTGTATAGTATTTATACGTTGGCCATGTGTTCTGAATGCTTGGATTGTGTCCTGCTGCATAGTAGAAAGGGTTGGGCTGGATGGCCCTTAGGGGTCTCTCCAAACTCTCGGATTCTATGCTATTATTATTATTATTATTATTATTATTATTATTATTATTATTATCATCATCATCATCTTCATCATCATTATTATGTAGAGGCTGGATGGCCATCTGTCAGGAGTGCTTGGATTGTGTCCTCCTGCATGGTAGAAGGAAGTTTATTTATTTATTTATTTATTTATTTCTCACATTTATATCCCGCCCTTCTCACCCGAAGGGACTCAGGGCGGCTTACAACAGTGGCAACAATTAGATGCCCATACAAACCAATATAAAACAGCACATAAAACAGTTAAAACTATTAAAATACATTATGAATTAAAAATATACATTTCAAACATAAAATCAGATCCGTTCTTCCTCATGCCTTGTCCAAAGTTGATCTGGATGATCCTTAGGGGTCACTCCAAACCTTAGGATTGTATGATGTTGTTGTTGTTATTATTATTATTATTATTAGTAGTAGTAGTAGTAGTAGGTTTGAGAGGCTGGGTGGCCATCTGTTGAGAGTGCTTGGATTGTGTCCTGCATGGCAGAATTGGCTTGTACTGGATGGCCTTTAGGGGTGTCTCCTAACTGTCTGATGCTATGATTCGATGTATATTATTATGGTGCAGATATTGGATGGCCATCTGTCAGGAGTGGTTGGATTGTGTCCTCCTGCATGATATAAGGAAGTTGAACTGGATGATCCTTAGGGGTATCTGCTAACCTTAGGACTGTATGATATTCTTATTCTTATTATTAGTGTGAGGCTAGGTGGCCATCTGTTGGGAGTGCTTGGATTGTATCATCCAATGTCAGAGTTGGGTTGGACTGGATGGCCTTTAGGGGTCTCTCCTAACTGTCTGATTCTATGATTTGATTTGTATTTTTACTGTGCAGATCTTGGATGGCCATCTGTCAGGAGTGCTTTGTTTGTGTCGTCCTGCATGGTAGAAGGAAGTTGAACTGGATGATCCTTAGGGGTGTCTCCTAACCTTATGATTGTATGATATTATTATTATTATTATTATTATTATTATTATTATTATTATTATTATTGAGAGGCTGGGTGGCCATCTGTTGGGCGTGCTTGGATTGTGTCCTCCATGGCAGAATTGGGTTGGACTGGATTACCACAGTAATTATTTCATATTACAGTAGAATCTTACTTATCCAACATTCGCTTATCCAGTGCTCTGGATTATCCAATGCATCCTGCCTTTTAGTAGTCAATGTTTTTGTAGTCAATGTTTTACATTCATTGTGATATTTGGTGCTAAATTTGTAAATACAGTAATTACGACATAGCATTACTGAGCAATGAACTACTTTTTCTGTCAAATTTGTTGTATAACATGATGTTTGGTGCTTAATTTGTATAATCATTACCTAATTTGATGTTTAATCGACTTTTCCTGAACCCCTTCTTATTATCCAACATATTCACTTATCCAACCTTCTGTCGGCCTGTTTATGTTGGATAAGTGAGACTCTACTATATATTTATAATCTTATATTATTTGCTTAGAACTGGATTATATGAGGCCTCTTCTACACAGCTGAATAAAATGCACACTGAAGTGAATTATCTGGCAGTGTGGACTCAAGATAATCCAGTTCAAAGCAGATAATATAAGATTATAAATGGGTAATATAGCTGTGTGGAAGGGCCTTGAGTCTACACTGCCATATAATCCAGTTCAAATCAGATAATCTGTATCTTATAGGCAGTGTGGAAGAGGCCTGAGGCCTAAATGTACCTGTCCCCTGGGCTGAGTAGGTTGCAAGGAGACCAAGTGGGCAGAGTTTAGGCTTCTAACTGGCAGCAATTGGATAAAAAACAATTATTGCTCTCCCTCTAATTAGGACTTTATTTTTCTTTTCTTTTTGTTGTATGAACGTAGAGGCATGGATGAGGGGTTGTGTTGCCAAGTTTAGTGTTTCTGGGATGTGTAATTTTGTTGTTTTGTCCTAGGCCAAATTTTTTTATCCTTTTATATATATAGACTAGCTGTGCCCAGCCACGCGTTGCTGTGGCGAAGTATGGTGGTATGGGAAATAAAGTATTGAGGAATTGGTGGTAGTTAAGGTAAAGGGTAAAGGTTTTACCCTGACATTAAGTCTAGTCATGTCTGACACTGGGGGTTGGTGTTTATCTCCATTTCTATGCTGAAGAGCTGTCGTTGTCCGTAGATTCCTCCAAGGTCATGTGACATGACTACATGGAGCGCCGTTACCTTCCCACCGGAACAGTATCTATTCATCTACTCACATTTGCATGTTTTCGAACTTCTTGGCAGAAGCTGGGATAACAGTGGGGGCTCACTCCGCTCCCCCAATTCGAACCTGCGACCTTTTGGTCCACAAGTTCAGTAGCTCAGCGCTTTAAGACGCTGCGTCATCAGGGGATATTATTTCCTAAAGGTTGTGAATATACAATATTTCTGATTGTTGTTTTTTGTTTTGTTTTTTTGTCTGTTGGAGGCAAGTATAAATGCTGCAATTAGCCAAAATATTAGTATGTAATGGCATTGCAGCTTTAAAGCCTGGCTGCTTCCTCCCTGAGGGAATTTTTTGTTTGGAGGTGTTAGCTGACACTGATTGTTTCCTGTCTGGAATTCCCTTGTTTTGAGAGTGGTGTTGTTTGCGGTATTTTATGTGCTTCTGTGTGTGGCCCTCAGAAAACAGAGGATTTGCCAGACTTTGGGGATGGGAATACTTTGTTGGGAGGTGTTAGTTGGCTCTGATTGTTTCCTGTGTGGAATTCCCGTTTTCAGAGTGTTGTTCTTTATTTAGTGTTCTGATTTTAGAGATTGTATTGTTCTGTTTTATTATACCGCAGTAATGTTTATATATTCTGATTTTTGTGTTTTTGAATACTTGTATTTATTTTCACGGTTCACAGCAACACAATAATAATAATAATAGTAATTATAGTAATAATAATGACTGGTAATGCACACTGTTTCACTCCCTTCTCAGCTTCCTTTCTGGAAGAATCCTTTTTTGGGAGGTGTTAGCTGGCCCTGATTGTTTCCTTTGTGAAATTCCCAATTTCCCTGCTTTCAGAGTGTTGCCCTTTATTTACTGTCCTGGTTTTAGAGATTATATTGTTTTGTATTATTATACCACAGTAATTATTTCATATTACAGTAGAATCTCACTTATCCCACATTCGCTTATCCAATGTTCTGGATTATCCAACGCAGTGTGCCTTTTAGTAGTCAATGTTTTTGTTGTCAATGTTTTAAATTCATTGTGATATTTTGGTGGTAATCTTCAGTCCACACTGCCATATAATCCACTTCAGTGTGCATTTTATACAGCTGTGTAGAAGGGGCCTCATATAATCCAGTTCCAAGCAGATAATATAAGATTCTAAATGGGTTATATAGTTGTGTGGAAGGGCCTTGAGTCTACACTGCCATATAATCCAGTTCAAATCAGATAATCTGTATTTTATAGGCAGTGTGGAAGAGGCCTGATTGAAATGGCCCTGGGCTGAGTGGGTTGCTAGGAGACCAAGTGGGTGGAGCTTAGCCTTCTAACTGGCAGCAATTGGATAAAAACAATTATTCCTCTCCCGCTAATTAGTACTTTTTCTTTTCTTTTTGTTGTCGGAACCTAGGGGCAAGGATGGTGGGTTGTGTTGCCAAATTTCATGGTTCTGGGACTTGTAGTTTTGTTGTTTTGTCCTAGGCCGAAATTCCATTACCCTTTTATATATATATATATACATATATATATATAGATAAGAGTTGTTCAGCTGAACAAAATATGGTAAGAAGGGATTGATAAAGGCAGAAAATGTGAAAAATCCAACTACAGTACTTAGGTAAAACCAATCCAAGCAAGGCTATAATTTACTCTTTCTTAGGACTGCTAAATGTAGTATCCACACCTTGCTTAGTGCTTATATATTTATAATTAACAGGGTATTACTTTTATTGATAAACATAAACTGCTAGTGTAGGTTGTACTTTAAGCAGGATGAAATTTTATCTGCTGAAAAATTAATATAGTGGTTAAAATGGTTTGTCATCAAAACAAGGATTAGTGATAAATTTCCAGTGGTGACACCTTTTCCCCATGATAAATCTTAAAGGAATGAATTTTCCTTTCCAGAGGGAGATTTCCTCTCACTTTCTATTGTCTAGCCCCCATTTGTAAGTAGGAGTTGTATGTAAGTCAGAGGTTTGTAATCAACTCGGGGACTGCCTGTAGTATGAAATACATAGCTGAGCAAATTATTTACTCACTACCGGTACTATGGAATCATAGAATAGTAGAGTGGAAGAGACCTCATGGGCCATCAAGTCCAACCCCCTGCTAAGAAGCAGGAAATCGCATTCAAAGCACCCCTGGTGCCCCTGGAATAAGGTAAAGGTAAAGGTTTCCCCTGACATTAAGTCCAGTCATGTCTGACTCTGGGGGTTGGTGCTCATCTCCATTTCTAAGCTGAAGAGCCGGCGTTGTCCGTAGACACCTCCAAGGTCATGTGGCCGGCATGACTGCATGGAGCGCTGTTACCTTCCCGCTGGAGCGGTACCTATTGATCTACTCACATTTGCATGTTGGCAGGAGCTGGAGCTAACAGCGGGCGCTCAAGCTGCTCCTGGGATTTGAACCTGGGACCTTTTGGTCTGCAAGTTCAGCAGGCCTTGCCATAACTTTAAACCAAAGGTTTGAATCCTAGTAACCATCAATTCAATTTGTTGCTAATGTTTTTCCATGACCCTCCTCTCAGACACTAGAAAACAAAATAAAACTGTACATACAACCAGGTTCATCAGAATTGCATACTAACATTGGGCAAAAATTGTTCTGTGGATTTAGCCAAGGTGGATACACGAAAAAAAGTAAAAAGTTCAGTTTTGAAAAAATAAAACTCAATGTAAAACACCTTGACAGAGTATGAGTATCCCTGCACTCTTTTCTGCTGAAACAAACTAATTTAACCACAACAGTTCCTAAGTTAAACATCTTGATGCTAATGCTTTATGGTAACTACATCTTCCATTCACTTAGTGTTAAGATATTCAGGGCTACTGAACTGCCTTAGAAGGTTTAGACTTGAGCCAAAATACAGTGATGTCCTATCTGCTTTCACCAGAATCACAAGTTTTCTCTTTGTTATTGCAGCCCTCCCTCCCCAATGTCCTAAACTCCCAAGGCCTGAGAACCGTTGTGGAGCAATGTTTTAGTACTGTTGGGTATGAAAGGGAAAGAAGAAGCCATATTCCAGTGTCACAGGAAACAGAAATACATCACTGGATATAGAAGTACACCACTGGATCTTGGCCCAAGTAAAAAAAATTCACAATTTTAAAAGGCAATGAACTACACTTCTAAGTAACCATTTGGCACATAAATCCCATTTTCACCTAAGCAAGTGAAAACTGTTAATTGCATTGATGCTAAGGTGTACAAATATATGTATATTCTGTTATACCAAAAGCAATTTACATTCCCATTTTCAAGGATGGATGGAATCCAGAAAGCATTCTTTTGTACTGGGTACCAAAAGTGTTGTATCTTTAGGAGACACTGCAGAGTGCAGAGGAAAGGAGGGGCTGAAAAATCCAGGTTCCAATTCAACATCTCCAGAACAGAAGTCAGATTGTTGAACAGTAATTCCATATGAGCTCTGCCCTGCATAGCTAATAGTGAGGGCTCATGGGAGCTGAAGTTCAACATTTGGAGGGCCACACAAACCCTAACCCTTTTCTATGTAGCAAGATTACCATCAATTCAAAATGTCCATATGTTTTTGCACTGATACACCATTCATAGCACAATAAATGGTTCCAGAAATAACCAACAAAACTTACTCATTTCTGACTAATATCCTAATGTGATACAAGGATTTGATGACATCATTTCCTTTTCCTTCCTGAAATTCTCAACTATGCTGCTCTCATATTCCACACAGTATTAATATCTATAGTTAACTTCAGGTCCCCTCTATTTTTGGTTTTTTGGATAGCCTCAAAGATGACAGACAGTACAAGATTTCTCAGTTTTATTGAAAGTTATTATTGTAGTCAATAACTAGAGCTAAAGTTAGATACTTTTTAGAATGGAATCTTGTAACAATAAAAGCTGTCTCTATGTTTTCTCTAATTAAATAAATTAACAGTGTCATTCCTTTTGTCTTGGACTGGCTCAATAACACACAAAGAACTGAGTCAAAATGAACACAACTTAACTCTTGCACACAACCATTTCGAAGTTTTCAGAAAAGAAATGCAGAGGATTTTTCCCTTTAAAAGACTGGATCTTTTAAGCTTATTTTTAACACTACTATGACAATAAAATGTTCAGTCTTTTTATTATAAGCATACATTTTGCCTAGCCTAACCAATCTTCTTTGGGAAAATTATGCCAACACTTGTTGGACTCAATTCTATTTTTGTTTATAACTGAGTCACTGGCATCCTAAAACAACCAAACAAGCATACAAATACAAAGCATGCTCATAGAAATTCTTATTCAGTGCCAAAGCAGAGAAAGTGATGTGAATTTTCTGCATGTAATAGAGATACTGTCTTGGAATTCCAATTCAGCCATATGGTTACTACTCAGTCTATGACACAAAAAGAAAGAAATCCTACAGCTGCGCACACATGTTGTAATTCAGTTGAGGGTTGGATTCAAAGTTTTTACTACTGTAAGTAAGTAGAACAGGCCGAAGGTACACAAGAGAAAAAAGTAGATTAAAATAATAAGAGACAACCAGATATATTTTCAAATTAAAAGGTAAGAAAATTCCCAGAGCTAGTATCTTATTTAATGAGATAGCAAAAGACCCAGGAGAAACTGATGAACAAAAATAGCCAAATTATAGTAATTTGGAACACTTTATGAAACAAAGCATGTCTGGCATGCAGAGCTCCTAAAGGATGTCTGTAAGATAAACAAAACAGAAAAACCAGATGCTTTTAAAATTATCAGGCAGAATGGTTTGGGGGGGGGGGGGGGAGGGAGAGAGAGAGAGAGAGAGAGAGAGAGAGAGAGAGAGAGAGAGAGAAGGATACTTACATACACATGAACATATTTATTTATTATTTATTGTCAATATTTATATCCCGCCCGTCTCACCCGAAGGGACTCAAGGCGGCCTACAACACTGGCACAATTAGATGCCTACACAACATCAATCAGCAATACATAAAATCAGTTAAAAACAATTAAATACAATATAAAATTACAGTATATAAATTTTAAAAGTACATATGCTCAGATCCGTTCATCTGAAAACCTCGTGCTTTATCCATAGGTCAGTCTGTGTCATCTTTATCGTTTATTCGTTAAAAGCCTGGACACATAGCCATGTTTTTAGGGCTCTTTTAAAGCCCAAAAGAGTTGGAACTTGTCTGATCTCTCTGGGGAGGGTGTTCCACAGCCGGGAAGCCACCACTACATACAACATATAGTCCTCTCTGAATCTAAAGTTAAAGCAGAACTGGAAGACCGCCAACGTCAGGCTGTTGTGGAATATAACTTACTCCATTTCATGGTATCTACAGTGTTCCCTCGCTACTTCGCGGTTCACTTTTCACTTTCACGGGTTTTCAATTAATATTAATGTACACTTTTATCGTGGTATTTTTGCTGTTTCACGGGTTTTTGCAGTGTGCAAAGGGTTTTGGAAGGGGGGAAGGGAGAAATAAAGGGAGGGGGAGGGTAGGGAAGGGTTGGAAATAAAAAAAGGATTATTTAGCTTCCATTCTTCTTCCCTACCGGTGTACTGTATATTGTAACTGCTAAAATAAAGTACAGACTGCATTATAGTAAATGATCTGTGGTTTGCTCCCACACATAGAATAAATATAATGTCCCTACTTCGTGGATTTTCACTTATTGAGGGTGGTCCTGGAACGTAACTCCCGCGATAAGTGAGGGAACACTGTATTTCAGTTCAGTCTACTAATAAGAACATGACACTTGTCGACTTAATCAATGAAACAAACATTCAGCAGATTGCAAATACTAATGCTAGAAATATAGTTGCTCCTTTTTAAAGACTTAATGGAATAAAAGGAACAGAAGCAAACTACTAATAATATATTTACTAGGAATGCAATAGGAATAATTGCAGATACTTTATTTAGAAGAGACAAGAGGAAATCCTTTCTATATAAGGCAGCATAAATATCAGCCCCTTTAATAATCTTCTCAAGGAAGAAGACAAATCAATCCCTTCAAAGAGGAGGGTAGAAAAAAGACTGTATGGAGAGCACTGTGCAGTAGAGAGCAAAACAAAGGGTAAAAGGTGAGACAAAAAACCCCAAGAGAATGATGGTTCCAGACAAACAAATTAAATATTGCTCAGAGCATATTTTACCACTGCTACAGTCCAATCCTATGCATTCTGAAGAAAGTCCCAGAATTCAGTGGAACTTACTCCCACTTTAGAGGGAATAGGTTTGCAACTTTAACATGTTATTTTTAGTTTGCTCCCCCATATTCACTTCAAGATATTTTCTTAACACAAATGAAAAATACCAAGAGTCCAACAGTGTTTTAGCAGATTTGAACTATTTAATGTACCTAATGCCCTTTAAACCACTTCCAAAGATCCACTTAATATTTATCAGTGAGTACATGTCACTTATCAATGAGTGCATGTCACACAGTTAGGATATTTGAAAAGTCAACCCACACCGGACTTTACCATAACTTGCTCCCTATCCAGTACAATGCCAGTTCTGTTGGAAAGAGCCACATTAACAACACGTATTTAAATAACTGGGATCATTTAAACCAGGGGTTCTCCCGATGTCCCTGGGACTCAGCATCCTTCCCTACTAACTGTACTGACTAAGTATGATAATATGTTTAATTTAATGTCTTCTAGAGCAGGGCTTCTTAAACTTTTCCATTCTTAATGCCTTCTGGTCCAAGAAATTTTCACATGCCCCTAGGTATATAGATATATAAAATAATTAGAAAAATAAACATTTATTGAACATTTATTGATTTTCCTTTTTATAAAACACAGCTGAAGCATCTTCTGCAGAGTCCACTGTAAGCACTGCACAACAGATTTGTGTAAATGTCTAAAACAGCCACTAACCAAATATTTAAAAAACCTTTACTGCTGCCAAAATTTTGGGGACTCCATTTGGGATCGGGACACAGAGTTTAAGAAGCAGTGTTGTGGAGGGCAACACATTCCTCACCTCTGATTCAAACATTCTTACAGACAATTTAAACAGACATCTCAGTTTCACTTTGAAGATTAATCCCTGTCTAAAAATAAACTACAGAAACAGAACTATATTTTAATGATCACATGATAATCCCTTTTCAAGCAATAATTGTAATATAAATAGATCGAGCTGAGAGAGATTACTATCAACAGCCAGAAAACAAAAATGATGAAGAACTAGCGTACAACACTGTAGAGAAATGAATCACTTGAGCACAGGAAAAAAGAGGGAGGTTTCACGAGACTTCCAGCAGCAACGGCTGGCTTTGATTAGATTTCTTTGATTGTGGCCTGTACAGGAAACCCTCATGAGGCCCACTCAGTCAGCGCCACCCGACACACACTGGCAGGCTTTGTATTTTGCCAGCAACACCTGGAATCAGTTAAAACTGAGCAGCTTTCAGCTCATTCCCCCAAACCACTGATTCTTTTAAGACCGCCAGGCCTGGCCCTCGCAATTCCATCCTGGAAAGCTGCTTCCCTTGCAGCTCCAAACAAAGGAGTCTGTGAAAGAGAAAACCACACCCTACACTGCTTGAAAAATGCAATGGTCAACAGCTCTCAAGGAATATCATGAGATTTTAAAAAAAGAAAATGTCAGACAACAGAATATGGAATTCTTATAGTGCGCGAACTGCACAATACTCTCATTTCTATCATATTCTCTAGTAAAATGAAGGATGCGCACCCAGGAAGATTTATTTTACATAGTATCCTTCCACACACTAAAAGGTAAGCAGTTCAGGCTTTACAAGCCTTAGAATACATACTTGGAGAAAGGAGATTCTAGTCTTTCAGCTACACACACACACACACACACACACACACACACACACACATATGTATGTATGTGTATTCGTGTGCATGTGTATTTGTGTGTGTATGTATTTATTTATGTATATATATGAGACAGTTTATGCATGCACTACATCTGTCTCAATTGAATTGGGTTTAGATAAGAACAAACTGGAAATCAATATGCCATAAAAGCCAATATCCGGGCATTACATTTTTTAATAGGCCGTTAAGTGGGAATTTTACAGTCTGCCAGAGGTTACTATACCAATTGGTGGCATTTTTACCATATGAGGTGCATTACTGGTGGAATTTAAAAATCCAATTACTGATTTTTGTAACAACTGGTAGTAATGATGAAAATCATCATTTTTCTATATCTCTCACACATAATTTGTTTCTTTTCTTTATTATTTATTTTGCTTCCAACTTATAGACAAGATACCAATCAGATACATATCATGCATGCGCACAATAGTTCTCATATTTTTATTTCTGACAAAACTATAAAAATTACTAGTTAGAATAAAATTCTCACAAATAGGGGGCGGAGGTTAAGACTAGCTATGACTTCCGATCTCACCAAACTCAACTTTATTTGTAATTGCACAGTGCACATAAGAGAAAATGACTGTTGACATTAAGGAGTTTGTTGCCAAAGCACCAACCAAAGAGATTCAGAAAGAACTACTGTTGTCATTTGACCAGGGGTGTTTAGAAATAAACTATAACAGTATTCTCTAATACTTGTACATCTGTCCAAGGGAAGTTTCTGAAAAATATATCACAGCCAAATATATAAACATTATAGAAATCAGAACCAATAACTAGGATTGGACATGATACAAGGGAATCCAGGAACATTTATCTATAGAGAAACCATCTGTTTTGATGACAACAGAGGTTTAAAGACTAATCTGAATTTGGCAGGTGAAGGTAAAAAGGCAGTTTTACTATCTCATTCATAACCCTACCAGCTTGCACCTGCCAAGCAGAAGCATGTGAATGTCTCCTTTTTATCCATCTAAGGAAATATTTCACTATCTCCCTCCCATTTGTCATAACAGAATATTATCTTATAAATAGGGCCCTGAAACTGTATACCACATGAGATAAAAGATTAACTTTGAATTTAGTATATCCCAAGATTATTATTACCCACTCCAGTAGTAACTTTCCACCTACACCGATGATGCCATGATCCCTGCCATGATGGGGTTCCCTACCCCCAATGATATTTCTCTCTGTTAGTGGAGACTTCCACAATAATTTAACCCTCTCCAGTTATCAACAATGGGGAACTCCTGTAATGGTATATTTATAATTTCCCTTAAATTAAAAAATAAACTTCCCACGGATTCTCTCATATACACATATGGGAACACATTTACAATACATACCAGAATTCCTGAAAGTTTCTGAATTCCGCTAAAAGCATTGCTCTCTCTATTCAAGCCTATTGTAAGCTGCTCCAGAAAGTGCCTATTCTACACAAGCTTGAGCAAAACATGAGTGTGGAGGACATTCTAGCACATGGCAGTAGTAAGGGGCCAAAATTAAACAGCCTAAGCTTCTTGGGGCACCTTGTTTTACAAGTAATTAATGGTTAATTAGGATTGGTATTGTTGTGTGTCTTTTTTTTTAACCCCACTTCCACCCTCTGCTCTTCCCCCTGGACATACAATTTGTACAATAAACTACAGAAATTACATTTGAAATCTTAATCTCAAGTTTTTCCACTCCACATCTTAATACATTCTCTAATGTTGCTGTGTGTCTTCAAGTCGTTTCAGACTTGGAGCGATTCCAAGGCAACCCTATGTTGGAGTTTTTTCTGCCAAGATTTATACTAAAAGAATATGCCTTTGTTTTCCTCTGAGGCTGAGAGAGTGTGACTTGCCTAAAGTCACCCAGTGGGTTCAAGGCCATAATCCGAGGTACAAACCATGCTTTCAAACTAAACCACAGTGGTGGTGGTGGGGGGGGGGGGGCAACAGCACGCTATACAACACTGCCTGAGCTCTGTGAGTGCAGCATTTTTCCAAATGAAGCAGAGCGTGTTTGAGGATCGGGACACCTGTAGGGAGACCAAGGTGCTAGTTTATAAAGCTGTTGTCCTCCCAACCCTGCTATACGCCTGCGAAACATGGACTGTCTACAGATGTCACACTCAAGTCCTCGAACGATTCCATCAGCATTGCCTCTGAAGAATCCTGCAAATTTCTTGGGAAGACAGGTGGATAAATGTTAGCATGCTGGAAGAAGCAAAGATCACCTGCATTGAAGTGATGCTCCTACACCACCAACTCCGCTGGACTGGCCATGTTGTCCGAATACCTGATCACAATCTCCCAAAGCAGTTATTATTCTCCCAACTCAAGAATGGAAAACGGAATGTTGGTGGACAAGAAAAAAAGATTAAAAGATGGCTTAAAGCCAGTCTTCAAAACTGTGGCATAGATACCGAGAACTGGGAAGCCCTGGCCCTCGAGCACTCTAACTGGAGGTTAGCTGTGACCAGCAGTGCTGTCGAATTTTAAGAGGCACAAATGGAGAAATGTGCCAAGAGGAAGGCGCATCAA
The DNA here is from genome assembly GCF_035594765.1 of Anolis carolinensis. Classification (NCBI taxonomy): domain Eukaryota; kingdom Metazoa; phylum Chordata; class Lepidosauria; order Squamata; family Anolidae; genus Anolis; species Anolis carolinensis. The sequence goes on along the minus strand of NC_085845.1, from coordinate 175,532,763 downwards.
GCCAACCGGGACCAGGACCGCCTTCTATCTGGAAACCAATGTCTTCACTGTAGAAGAACATGTGAGTCAAGAATAGGGCTCCACAGTCATCTACATACCCACTGCCAAAACACTACACCTGGAAGACAATCATCCTCGAACAACGAGAGATCGCCTAAGTAAGTAAAGTGAGCACTCTGCAGGCTGCGCCAACAGCTTTTGTAAGCTGCACCTGGCACAGGGACCGCATGTTATGCAGACCTGTTCTAGCTATTTAAAATGTTTTAGAGAACACTCTCATTACTAATACAATATTTATATTCTTGATCAGCAACATTAAAATAACTGTTATATGCCTTGTGTGAACCATAGGGAATCCTATTTTAGCAGAAACACTCTGTTTCTTCACAGTTTCCATCTGTAAGCATAATATAGTTCCCCCTTGATAACATCAAATCATAAAATGATTCAATTCAGTTACAGTTTGGATGCAGGTGTATTTAAATTTTTTCCAACAGGATCACATCAGAAAATAATATAGATTGTCAGACTCATAGGGAACAATACCACGCAAATGCTAATGTCATTTATTTAAAAATACCTTACAAAAGGTCAGAACGGTTTGAGCACTTGACTGGGAAAACTAGAGACCAAAGGGCAAATTCCTGCTTAGCCACTTAAATCCACTGGGTGACTCTAGGTGAGTGACAGGGTTGCCATAAGCAGTTATTTGAACTTACTAGGATTTGGCTGGAGCCTAATTTTCTATATAACACTAGCTGTGCCCGGCCACGCGTTGCTGTGGCGAAGTATGGTGGTATGGGAAATAAAGTATTGAGGAATTGGTGGTAGTTAAGGTAAAGGGTAAAGGTGTGGAGTCCAGATAATCCAGTTAAAGCAGATAATATAAGCTTATAAATGGGTTATATAGCTGTGTGGAAGGGCCTTGAGTCTACACTGCCATCTAATCCAGTTAAAATCTGATAATCTGTATTTTATAGGCAGTGTGGAAGAAGCCTAAGTGAGGCCTAACTCTGCCTGTCCCCTGGGTGAGTGGGTTGCTAGGAGACCAAGTGGGCGGAGCTTAGCCTTCTAACTGGCAGCAATTGGATAAAAACAATTATTCCTCTCCCTCTAATTAGGACTTTATTTTTCTTTTATTTTTGTTGTATCAACCTAGAGGCGTGGATGATGGGTTGTGTTGTCAATTTTTGAGGTTGTGGGGTGTTTAGTTTTGTTGTTTTGGCGGTCGCCAGGATTCCATCACTCTTTTATATATATAGATATGCATTTGCGACTGCAACCATAAATGATCCAAGTTTGTTGCTATGAAGCTTGCTTTCAATCATATTTATTTATTTATTTATTTATTTACAACATTTATATCCCGCCCTTCTCACCCGAAGGGACTCAGGGCGGCGTACACAACTGGCAACAATTCAATGCCTATACACATTTAAAACATAGCAATAAATAAAATCCAATTACAACACTTAAAACAATATAAAAATATAAAACATATAGTTAAAATCCATTAATCCAATATCCTCGTACTGTGGCGATAAGTCAGTTCGGGTCGTCTTTATCATTTAATCATCGAAAGCCTAGGCACATAGCCATGTTTTCAGGGCTTTTCTAAAACTCAGAAGGGTTGGGGCTTGCCATATATCTCTGGGGAGGGTGTTCCACAGCCGGGGAGCCACCACCGAAAAGGCCCTGTCCCTCGTTCCGTGCTTGCGAGGCAGGCGGGACCGAGAGCAGGGCATCACCAGATGACCTTAGGGATCTTCCTGGCTGATAGGAGAAGATATGGTCGGATAAGTAAATTGGGCCAGAACCATTTAGGGCTTTATAGGTCAAAGCCAGCACTTTGAATTGGGCTCGGTAGCATATCGACAGCCAGTGGAGCTGGCTTAGTAGGGGAATGGTACGCTCCCTATAAGCCGCCCTGGTTATTAATCTGGCTGCCACTCGTTGTACTAGTTGAAGCTTCCGGGCCGTCTTCAAAGGCAACCCCACGTAGAGAGCGTTGCAGTAGTCCAAACGGGATGTAACCACGGCGTGGACCACTGTGGCCAAGTCAGACTTCCCAAGGAATGGGCACAGCTGGCGCACAAGTCTGAGTTGTGCGAAGGCTCCCCTGGCCACTGCCGAAAATTGGGGTTCCAGACTCAGCGATGAGTCCAGGAGAACCCCCAGACTGCGAACCTGTGTCTTCAGGGGAAGTGCGACCCCCGTCCAACACAGGCTGTAACCCTATACCCTGTTCGGCCCTACAACTGGCCAGGAGGACCTCCGTCTTGTCTGGATTCAGTTTCAATTTGTTCGCCCTCATCCTGTGATGACTCATGGGCCATGTAGTCCCGTTCCTAGTACTGTTGTGACAGATGAAGAGGAAAACTTGGGTTTCCCACCGTTTCTGCCAGATTTGGAGCCCTTGCAGCTGCAGGATGTCTGCCCACAAGAAGTCAGCCAAACAAGCCTTGAGGAGAAATCTCCCCCATTTTCTCGCCGCCTTTATTATAATCAAGATAGACACACTCGGGAGGCGACTCGCCGAAGCGCCCGGATAGCTGCCAGACAATTAGATAATTAAGTCTGTTTCCCTTGGGAAAGTTTAAGGAGTCCTGCATCTGGACAGTATAGGTTTCGGTTCTTGTTCCCCAGAGAAAGTGTGCTTTGGCGGGAAAACAAGATCCTATATAGATGTTTGGCCACAAAGGATTCCTTGCGGAGTCAATTCGTCAGCTCGTGGAGTGAGATCGTGTGTAGACTTCGTACCCCAGTTCCCAGCTCCTGAATCAAGTTTCCAGTCCTGCCTTGTTCCACGGATTTCTATGGACTCAGTTCTTGTCCCACGATTGTCTTGTTTCAAGTTGGACCTTGCCAAGTCTCAAGTCTTGCCTTGCCTTGCGTTTTAAACCACGGGCCCTGCTTCTCGGATTCCAGCCTTGTTTTCCCTTCTTACGGATTTACCTTGAGCCTCAAAGACTATGGACAGTTCCCCACACTATTGCTTGCTAAATAGTGTGTGTTTCGGTGAAGTGGATTATAACTTTGGACTTTAATATCATATATTGGACATTGCTTTCCTGGACTATATTTGACCTTTCCTGAAGGGTCTACTTCTGGACTATATTCTACACTTGTTTTTATTGACTTTATATAATTCTTTAATAAAGATATTAGATAGATTCTGGCCTCTGCGTATGGTTATTGGTGCTCTGCAGCCTGGGTCCTGGCACATCCAGCGGCCAGGCACCGGTTCAGGACCTGAACAGTCTCCTTAGTGACAGGTGGAAAGGAGTGACAGAGTTGGACATCATCTGCATACAGATGACACCGCACCCCGAAACTCCAAATGATCTCTCCCAGCGGCTTCATATATATGTTGAACATTGGGGACAGTACTGAACCCTGCGGGACCCCACAAATCAATGGTTGTGGGGCCGAGCAGGTGTCCCCCAGTGATACCATCTGGGAATGACCTCCAGAAAGGACCGGAGCCACTGCAAAGCAGTACCCCCTGAGCCCCATTCCGGCAAGGCGCCCCAGAAGGATACCGTGATCGAAGGTATCGAAGGCCGCTGAGAGGTCCAGCAGAACCAGCAGGGATACACTCCCCCTGTCCAGCTCCCGGCGTAGATAATCAACTAAGGCAACCAAGGCTGTCTCGGTACCATGCCCCGGCCTGATGCCAGACTGTACCAAATCCAGAAAATCGGTATTTACCAAGAATGCCTGGAGTTGCGCGGCCACCACACGTTCCACGACCTTGCCCAAAAAGGGGAGATTGGAAATAGGCCGATAGTTATCCAATTGAGTGGGGTCCAGTGATGGCTTTTTCAACAGCAGTTTGATTACAGCCAATTTAAGGCTCGCTGGAAATATGCCTTCCCAAAGGAAGGCATTCACCACCACCTTCACCCACTCGGCCAATCCCCCTCTGGCTTCTCTCACCAGCCAGGATGGGCAGGGGTCAAGGATGCATGTGGTTGCCCTCACCTCTCCAAGCAACATAGGTAAACATTTAACTGTAGATCTATGGTATTTGTCCTTAAAGCAACAGTTTAGTTTAAAACTAAAATAAACAACACCATGTGGAACCAATGTCTCATTGTGTCACACATCCAGTTATTGGGTTTTCCACAATTCATTTACTTTCTGTCAAACTGCACCACATATGGCTACCATCTCCACAGACATTCCTACTGGAAACTGAAAGAACTGCTTTTTCTTCATCATATGGGTGGGCATTTGCTATATCTTGTAATGCTTGTCATCTTCCAGATGCTCACAAAGTCATAGTGAACACTATGGTATCCTTCAAACTATAAACCCAATTCATTTAGTTCATAAGTCATGCTTTTCACACTTATTTTACAAATGTACTTTCATTAATAAGATTACAGCAGAGAAAGCATCTTTATATATATGTGAGGGTCACTCTAAAAGCAATGAACAGCATTTTTTTTAAAAAAAAAATTTATTCTAGATCTTTGCTATTTGCTGAGGGTACAGAAGAATCCTTCTCGCTCCTATTCAAATTGAATTCAATCCACTCCTGCATACGGCATTGTGATAGTAGTCTCTAAGATGGCTGCTACTCTTGATATCCATCAGAAGCAACATGCTGTAACTGAGTGCCTAATTTGTGAGAATGAGACAATGGGGAACATCCACAAAAAACTGAAGGTGTATGGAGATGATACTGTTGATCACAATACTGTTAGTTGCTGGACTCACAAGCTATCTGGTGAAAAAGGACATGCCAATATTTAGGATGCTCCACAAAGTGGGAGACCACACACCGCACAAACAACTGACAGTGTGAAGCACATGAACCACATGGTTAAGGCTGATAGGTGTGGAACTGTTAAAGACATGACACTCCAACTGGACATTGGGGAAGCAAACATGTGCAAAATACTGAAATAGCTGCAGTTGAAGAAGGTCTGTGCAAGATGAGTCCCAAGGAAATTGACAGATGTACACAAGGAAACCCGAAAGTCCATATACAGCGTCTCTGGTTCAAAATGGTGTCATCATGTTTCATCTCCAGTTATGATTCTTGAAATAAATTTGTTTCCATCATTCTCATACATGACCACCAAGAGTTTGCTACATATGGATTTTCGGGTTTCCTTGTGTGGATCTATCAACTTCCTCATGACTCACCTTGCACATTTCTTCTTCAACTGCAACTGTTTCAGTATTCTGCACACATTTGCTTTCCCAATGCCCAGTTGGAGTGAACCCACTAAATCTACTATTAATTTTTTGTCGTTTTGGTCAATCCATATGATCATGTAAGATCTTACTTTTGATCTGTTATACATTCCTAACCAATCTAAATGCTGATGCTGTATTTGCTAAAGACAAGACTTGTGTAAAAAAGATGTATTAAGTCTTAACTCAGTAGGCAAGATTTTTTATATCTCATGATGTATTGTTATGTTCCTTCAAGTCATTACTGATTTTGACAACTCTTAGGCAAACCTATCATGGATCTTTCTTGGCAGAATTTATTCAGATGGGATTTGCCATTACTGTCCTCTGAGGCTGAGTCAGTGTGACTTTCCTGAAGTTGCCCAGAGGATTTCGATGGCTCCCAATTTCTAATCCAACACTTCACACCACACTGGCTCTCATCTATCTAATACAGATATCCTTAAATATCCTTGTAGAACAATTTGCCATTCAAGAGTGTGCTCAGCTTTTTATTAAACTGAATATACATTTGTAACATTAATAATAATTAATGAAAAGGAAAGAAGCTTCTATAACTGTTACAAATAAGCTGACCAACAGCCTTCTACCTTTTCCCATTCTCAAGTCTCACCAAACACTGCCCAACAAAACAAATTAAATCAGTTCTGCCATAGTTTGGCAAAGTGCCCCAAAACCGCAGGAGAAACTTTATATGATCAGCAAGATGATTAGTAAGAAGCAAAAAGGCCAAAACATCTGGGGATCTACAGGTTGAGAACCACTGTACTGGATGAAATTATCCAGTTTTGTACTAAAGGATCACATTCCATCAATATACTGTCAATTTTCCCTTTTCATCACCAGGGATTGTATGAATAAATATTCTTAAGTCAATAATTATCTGCAATAATATGATTAAAGTTAAGGTGGAGGTTGACATTCTTCTTCTTATGATGGACAGTCTTGTCATCTAAACGGACTGGATATTTGTACTGCAGGAATTTCTTAGCTTGGGGGTGGGAGACCTGGATCAGAACATCTTTACTATATGGCAGCTCTGGTGAAGAGCAGAAAACACCTACGGCCCCTTTTTAGGACAAAGTAGAAAAACCTAGATAAAGATATCAAAAGGACTCCGCTTCACATTCCCATCCACCTTTAGAAAGAAGAAGCTATGCACAACAATGCTAAACTTGATGACCTAAGAGAGCAAGCAGGTTCATATCAGAGAGGGTTCAAGCAATTTGAGTAACTCCTAGTAACAAAAAGGAAGGCACGGAACTAGTGTTACATGCTAACTGCAGAAAAGCCCAATTCATCCCCCAATTATATTTTGTAGTAACAGCAGTTTTCAAGAACTCTTCAGAGGCAGTCCCACACAGAAAATGTTTCAGTGGGCGCATAGTATCCACTCTGATTTGGTTCCAGGACTCACCAAGGATACCAAAATCTGTGAAAGCTCAAGCTGAACAAATAAAATGGTACAGTAAAACAATAACCCTTCTAAAAATGTTTTTTGTGATTTTGGGAGGGGCAGAAATATAGTGGGCCCTTGATAACTGCTGGGGTTTAATTACAGGACCCTATCATAATGTGGATATCAAAATCTGGTGGATATTGAAGTCCCATTATATGCAACTGGGGGGGATAGTTCCAAGCTGAGAGTGGTAGAATGTGTAGGTCAATCAACCTTCTCAACAGTATTTCATGTTACGTTTTCTATTGCTCCTCTGTTGTATGCTCATATATACACATCAAAGTAAACAAACGTAACACCAAAAAGACAGTAATAACATGGAAAGCAAAAAGTCACAGCTTAGCAATTAAAAGCTTGTGTAAACAAGGTTCGTCAAAAAGATAGCAAAGAAGGCAAAGAAAGAGAAATATTCAACATATGATTCCACTATGTGTAGAGTGGTGTGAAAGACGTTTACCATTTCATCACCTGTTTGCGTGAACTGATGTTGATTCATAGTGCTTAGAGTAGATATACAAACACTGTTAAATGTACTAAACACTTGTTACCTTGATTTCCTAAAACAATCTATATAGACCTGAAATATCTTTTTCACAACAAACAAACTTTTCTCTATCTGGTTTGTAACAAAACACCAAGTTCAGCTTTTTATTTTCTATTTCCCCATTCAGCTGATCTGAAAGCGGATGTCTACAGTTACTTAATGAAACCTGCCCTCTGGGTTGCTTGAATGACTCATCCAAATTTACATCAACTCTACTACTTTTTAAATTCCAGTGATGATGAAATAGGATATGTGATTGCAGTCTTATGTTTCGTTTAGGATCCATCCCTCCACTTATTAATGACAAAATAGCCAAAGGCCTTAAAATAAGCCATCCTTATTTCTTCATTCTAGTGTGCTCAAAACCACTACTTCAAAATTTCAAAACTATGTCAGTTCAACTAAGAACAGACATATATATGGTATGGACAAGATTTCCAACAGAATGGAAAATGCAATGCTCGTTCCCTGTCGCTGAGCCAATTCTGACAGCCCACATATCCTCTGGGCTGGAATTCTTCACACACATTACACCCACAGTGACAATTCAACTTAATGATTAATTGATGCATATATAAAACCAGAGTGTACTGAGGTCATACTAGTGATCTACACTTACCTATTTTGCACGCTGTTGAAGTATAGACTTTTTCTATGTTTTCCTATGCATGCAGCACATAGATACAGAATTGCTGCAGAAGATGGCAAAAGATGCAAATTAAATATTAATTCTATATTTTCATAGTCATCACTAAATAACATCCTGAAAGGGCAAAATAGCTGGGACACAGGTGTTCATTAGAAAGAAAGATTTCTGCAAGGACTTGGAAGGATTTGGGATACAGTTAATTGGAACAGGATTCAACATTTTCACTTCCTAGTCTCTATTGAGGCATTTTGTCCTTTTCTGTTTTAGCAAATGCATCTTGATGAAGATCACCAATGAATTTGAGGATGACAGAGAATGTGAAGGAAGTAACAATTGTTTTAAATGGGGAAACTGAAATATAGTTTTAAAAGCTTAACAGGAAATTGATAATTTTGAAGCTTAGGCAGACTCTATTCATAACCTTCAATGTAAGGCATGTTCAAGTAAACCCACAAAAATAAAAAAAATGAAAATATAAAAATACTAATACAATCAAAACATAATGAAAGCATAAAAGACAAAACTTTAACACTAAAAATAACCCCAAAAATTTGGAATAATCAAAGGTCTGTTTTTGATGCCAGAATGATAAAGTAAACACCAGAGTATGTGTTTACATAAATGGGGCACCACAGCTGTAACAGCTCTTTCCCTAGTCAAAGCTAGCCTAATCTCAGGGGACCTCCAAAGAAGACTTCATTGCCTTGGAAGGCTGATACAATTTCAACTACAAAAAAGCTATCAAGTAAAGACACTGACTAGTTCTTACAAGGAGAATCAGCAATCTCTCAAAAAAGAAAATATATCATAGGAATCCATGTCGCTCTCTTTCATTAGCTAACTGTAGCAAAGTTTTAGACTCAGCAACTATGCTATGGGAGGCAAAAAAGGTAGATGAAGTTACCATCACATGCAAAAGAATCATAAACAATTTCATCAGACACATTTCATATACATCATCAGAATAAAGACTACTATAGATATGCTTGTTAAAAGGCTAACTTCTTAAAATTCTAGAGTTTATTCCCACAAGGACAATGAATCTATTATAGTAGTTTTTATTTTCATGTTGAGCTTGAATTCAAAATGTGCTCCTCTATGAAGATACAAGGGGTATTAGGCTTGTATTAAGACAGATAAGAAATAAACTATGAAATCTCTTTTAACAGGCTGCCTAAGACTGCGGATTGAATTCAACGAGCCTCCTTCATTATCCACTGACTTATATCACCTCATCAAATAAATGTATTTATATCAGAATAAGAAATGACTACTATTTGTGATCCATTCAACTGTTAAAAAGATGTTTTTGTCTAAATGTAGTCTATTATTTTCTCAGTAAAATAACGGAGAAGCACATTACTCAACATTCACATTATGCTCTAAACAGATCAGAAGCTAGGTGAGACAGCTAGACGCAGAGCAAGCTGGATAAGAGCCAAATTAATTAATTTGATACCAAGTTTCTGTTTTCAAAAATGGGTTTCCAAGGACAATGATGAACAAATTCATAATATAACAAAATATCATGTAATAAGTGACACTCCATCTTAGAAGAGATGATCTGAGTCTTTCAATATAGATATGCTCAGAAAAAGGAACATGTACCACTATGGACCAATGTGTATTAGAAGACAGCATGTCCAGCTTCTAGATTGACACACACACACACACACACACACACACACACACACACACACAGAGAGAGAGAGAGAGAGAGAGAGAGAGAGAGAGAGAAGAGAAGAGAAGAGAAGAGAAGAGAAGAGAAGAGAAGAGAAGAGAAGAGAAGAGAAGAGAAGAGAAGAGAAGAGAGACTTGTTCTCCATGACAGCCAGTCAGTCACATAGCTAATCAGCACAGGATACCCCATCTCTCCCTTCTCAGAATGCTTCTGTGATGTGTAGCAGTAATTGCCTTTTCCCATTAGCCCACTGTGACAACAGCTGCCATAGCAACTAGCAATGATTTTAATAAATCCAATCTGCTTTTTCAAGGACATCACATGCATGCCAACACTATAGATAGGCTCTGTAGGGGTGTTGTTGTTTTTTTTTGTTTTTCTTGGCGGGGGGGGGGGGGGAGGGAGGACTGCCATCAAATGTAAGGTCAAAGGTTTAACAGACAAACAAGACAGCTATGGAAAGAGTAAATATTTTCTTTTCTATACAGGAAGGAGACAGCCCAAATTATATGAACCAAGACTGTAGGATAACATTCTATATAAGGAAGGACAGGGGAGGATCAAGCAAAGAGCCTCTTTTTACAGAACTTGAGCCACGGAGGAAAGGATATTGGGCCCCATGTAGCCAACGCTATAACCTTTCAATAACACTCCATAAAGCATTTGCTTGATTTAAGTCATAGAAATTCAGAGCAGATAATATATAAGAAGTAACTACAGGATGTAATTCTAAAAAATCATTGGCTTTTCGACAACACATTGGCTTTTCAGCTTTAAGAAGTGAAACATTTTCAGATGCTTTCCCATTAGGAACCATCTGCAACTACCTCATTGTCAAGCTAAGGAGTCAGTCTACATATAACCACTAAACTAGATTCCCTTTTAAGCAGTGAAGAACATTTCCAAGCAAGAATCATTCAAAAAGAACTATAGTCATTATTTTTGCTGCCATAACTCAAAATTTAGGATGAGACAATTCTTCAATTTAAAACATATTTTAAATTGTACTACCCTTGTTCTACTGTAGGTCAATCTGTTTTTTTTTGTTTTGTTTTGTTTTTTTTGGTTTTTTTTGGGGGGGGGAGTCTGAGTGAAGGACATATATTGGATGTGTTGGTATATTGTGGCCAAATTTGGGGGCATTTGGTCCAGTGGTTTTGCTGTTAACTCGCTCCTACAAGTAGACAGAACGTTTTTATATACAGTAGTCTCTCACCTATCCAACATAAATGGGCCGGCAGAACGTTGGATAAGCAAATATGTTGGATAAGGAGGAATTAAGGAAAAGCCTATTAAACATCAAATTATATAATGATTTTACAAATTAAGCACCAAAACATCATGTTTTACAACAAATCTGACAGAAAAAGTAGTTCAATACGCAATAATGCTATATAGTAATTACTGTATATACGAATTTAGCACAAAAACATCACAATGTATTGAAAACATTGACTACAAAAATATTGACTACTAAAAGGCAGATTGTGTTGGATAATCCAGAATGTTGGATAAGTGAATGTTGGATAAGTGAGACTCTACTGTATATAGATTGTACTTTATAATGGAATGGAATGGAAATGTAATAAAATTATTTAAAAAAAAAAAAAGATAGGTGTTAACGGCCTGTCTCCTCCTCCTTTCAGAAGGGAAAGAATGGTTGGAGGAAGGGAGGCATGAGCTGAAATGGCTTCGCTGCCAGCTCCAGCCCTGCCCCTTCTGGCCCCACCCGCACTCTCTCCTGGCCCAGCCCTTGAGGCCGGACCCACAAGGTTGCCTGTGCCTGATCTAGACTGTCTTAAGAACTCCACTTCCACCAGTCTCACTACACATGTTTTAACATGGAGTCAGACCTATGATAATTGCCAGAGTTGATGTCATGATACCTATTAATCTGCATTCAATCTATACTTTATTGGTGCTAGATTCATGCTTATGAACACAACAGAACAGTGTTAAAGGCTATCGTGACATTCCATTTGAAAGTTCCAAACCTTCTATTCAACATAATTAAATAAATCCCTCAACTAAACATCAAGACAATTAAGACTATCCTATTAAGATCTTTTTTTTTGCAGTTGAAATCTATCTCAGTTAACCAAAGAGTGTCTCATTCATGGTTCCTGTCCATTTTATCCTACTTTATTTTTAACTGATTTATATGTTAACTGAGTTTTATGATTTAATGTATTGTTTTGTTTAAAGTAACTGTTTTGTATAAATGCTGTTTTTACTGCAATATGTTTTAACTGATCTATTTGTTCTGTATCTTCGGGCCTGTGTCCCATGTAGCCACCCCGAGACCCTACTGGGAGATGGTAGAAAAATAAAGTTACTTACTTTCTTACTTACTAATACTAAACAGGGACAGGCAAAGTGTGGCTCCAGGGCTGGGCAATATAGTCTGTAAGTCTGTATTATGGCCCTTGACCTCACCAGATTCCCCTTTTGCTGGACAAAAAAAAATGAGAGCTAGCTTTTCTTGAATAAGTTGCTGGCCACTGCTTAACATTTAAAAAAACGGAGTCCACATGAAAGACAATTTAAGCTGCCATTCAAGGAGTTCGCAGCCGAGTACACCTCTCCCCCCCCCCCCTCCCCATTTCCTTTGAAGCCCTAAGTGCTTACATGGTCTTTTTTTGTCTCCACCTGTTTGATAATATCAGGTACTACAGGAAAACTGGCAGCAGTATACATCTAAAATCAATGTTTTGTTATCCATGGGAGGTCAAGAACAATGCCTCCTAGTTTCAGATATTCACTGAACTGACTAACAAGTCTCCAGAACCCGAAAATATTAACATTAATTGAAACCATTAACAATTTACTACAAGAATTTTTTCATTTACTGTACTTACCTGGTAGAAACAGAGTGTAATGTATATTAATAAAATTTCTGAAAATTTCCTATTTACTAGTGGTATACTACTGTCATTTGTATTAAAAGGAAATAATCTGCTGGTCCACAACTGCACCTTAGGCATCATATGAGCCTGGAATTTCCCTCAAAATAAATGGAAAAAATACCACCAGTAAACAGCAATCCTAGTAACCTCTTAAAACTAACTACACTCCGCACATTACATTAATTATAGGAAGGGAGCAGAGAAAGAAGCTGTTTTGGAAACTTGGTTTGAAGGAAGATGCTGAGTACCTGGAGCTTTGTATGCCACCTCTGATGAGGTTTTAATAATATTAATATGATTGATAATAATAATAATTTGTTACCCATCTCTCCTCAAGGTTTGAGTCAGGGTAGAACACAGCTAAAATATATAGATAAAAACATAAGACCATTAAAACACATATATTAAAATGTACCGTATATTCTCAAGTATAAGCCGAGTTTTTCAGCCCTTTTTTCAGGTTGAAAACCCTCTCCTCGGCTTTTACTTAGGTGAGGGTCCTGGCGGGAAGGCATGGGACTGAAAGAAGAGCCCTTTCCCCATGCCTTCTCGCCCTCACCTCTTCTCTTCCCTTGCCCCCCACATGCCTTTCCCTTCTCCAAGCCCGGAGGGGAGCGTGGCCACAGACAAACACTGCGCGCGCCTTTCCCACCTCCTCCCTCACACCACGCATGCCTTCCTCGGCGGTGAAGGAAGAGGGAGCTGCAGCGGTAGGGATAATCCCCGCCACCGTAGCTACCCCTTTTTCTGCCTCCAAGGAAGGCATATGTGGGGCAAGGAAGGAAAAGCAGAAGGGGGTTGGACTAGCTGGTCCAAGGGGTTTCTTCAACCTCTCATTGTTGTTGTTGTTGTTATTATATTTTACTGACACAAAAACACAGTATGACACAGCAAATGAGATATATATGCTGGATTTTGTATCACAAAATCACAAGTCGAACACTTCTCAAACGTTTAGGACTGTGTGATGTATTTTCGAATGATGCACGCAAATCCAAGTAAGATGGCTTTTTAGTTGACAGATCGTGATTTTGTCTATATTTATTGTTTTCAAATGCCAGCTGAGATCTTTTGGCATGGCACCCAGCGTGCCGATTACCACCTGTACTGGTTTATGCCAGAGCCTTTGCAGTTTGATTTTAAGGTCCTGATAACGGCTGAGTTTTTCCTGTTGTTTTCGTCAATTCGACTATCACCTGGTATGGCAACATCAATAATCCAAACTTTTTTATTTGCCACAACCGTGAGGTCTGGTGTATTGTGTTCAAACACTTCGTCAGTCTGGATTCGAAAGTCCCACAGTATTTTTGCGTGTTCATTTTCCACTACCTTTACAGGCTTGTGATCCCACCAGTTCTTTACAAATGGCAGGTGGTACTTGTGACATAAGTTCCAATGAATCATTTGGGCCACATAGTTGTGCCTCTGTTTGTAGTCCGTCTAATAGTAATTATTGTTGTTGTTGTTGTTGTTATTGAGGCTAGGTGGCCATCTGTCAGGGGTGCTTTGATTGTGCTTTTGCTGCATGAAGGCAGAAGGTCATTGGACTAGATAGTCTTTAGAGGTCCCTTCCAATTCTATTATTATTATTATTATTATTATTATTATTATTATTATTATTATTATTAAGGCTGGATACCCATCTGTCAGGGGTGCTTTCATTTTGCTTTCCCTGCATGAATGCAGAATGAAGTGGGTTGTACTAGATGGCCTTTAGAGGTCCCTTCCAACTCTAGGATTCTATGAAAGGAGTCTTAGTCGACCACGGGCTGAACATGAGCCAACGGTGTAATGCTGCAGCTGAAAAGGCCAATGCCATTCTAGGCTACGTCAATAAGAAAAGCCTGAGAGAAGTCAAAAGGGAACTGATATGACATTTTACCTCAGCTGGTTTTTAATTGCTTTTAATGATAATTATTTAATGCAACTATTCATTTTAACTTATTTACAATGTTTAATATTGTCTTTTGTTTTAAATTTCAATGGTTTTTTTCTTTATATAGGCATTGAATGTTTGCCTGTTACTATGTTGGAAGCCGCCCTGAGTCCCCATGGGATGATAGGGCAGGGTACAAATGAATTATTTATTATTATTATTATTATTATTATTATTATTATTATTATTATTAAGTTATTGTTGATACCATATTGGTTTTTGTTGACCCTCCTTTTCCACTTACAGAGCTAGTTTACTGTTTTTCTTTGAAATATGGTAAATATTCAAAAACATGTAGGCTACTGATGCCTCAATTAATGTAATTTTATTGATATCTATTTTTATTTTTGAAATTTACTAGTAGCTGCTGCATTTCCCTCCCTCAGCTTATATTTGAGTCAATAGGTTTCCCCAGGTTTTTGTGGTAAAATTAGGTGCCTCGGCTTATATTTGGATCGGCTTATACTTGAGTATATCCAGTATGTTTTGATTCATAGCTTAAAACTGATTGGATTTCACAGACAGTACAACTTTATTTCTGCTGTCACTTAAAAATCTAGAATAAAACTTAATAGAGGGGAAGTGAAGCAATACATAACATAATGATAGGAATAAATACATGCAATCCTGTTCACCCATCATGTGAGGCAAGAACAAAACAATTGATGTACATACTAGAAACAGCTTTGTAAAGTTGTCACCTGCTTATTCGCAATGGCTTTCAACCTTTGGGTCCCCAGGTTATTGACCTACAACTCCCAGAAATCCCAGCCATTTTACCAGGTGTTAGGATGTCTGGGAGTTGAAGGCCAAAACATCTGGGGACCCACAGGTTGAAAACCACTGCACTAGAGCAAAGAGACTGTTAGAAGTTGGTAGCTCTTCACTTTTTAGTTTCTTTGTTCTCAATGTTTCTGCAAGATATGGTATAATTATGCCTCTCTAAAGGTTAGGTATAATTCAGTCCCTGTTTGCACAAGTAGAGGACAAAGTGCACAGGCCTCTGTGTGCACAAAGTTACCTTGAAAGTCAGATACTATTGGTGCCTGCACGCGTATAGACCTGCCATCACATTATCATCTCAAGATTACTGTTAAAAGATAGCAAGACATATGCAGAACCCACCCATGCTGATTTCAAGCAGATAGGCATGTGTGTGTTTGTGTGTGCTTTCGGATCACCTGTCAGCCTATAGCAACCCTATGAATTTCATAAAAATTTTCTTCAGGAAGGAATACACAACATCCTTCCTCTGATATATAGCCGACAGCATATGGTATTTGTTTGCAGTCTCCCATCCAAACATCAACCAGGGATGACCCTTAGTTTCAAAAATTAGATGGGATCTGGTGCCTTACAATATTTAGAAACTTATTAAGCATATGTATGCATGTTCTATTGTGTCAGTTTCAACAAATATGCACACCTCAATATTGTTGCTGCATGGGACAATATAGTTTGTTCAGGCAGTTATGCACTGTATACAGATAAGTAGAAGAATTGTAGCTGAAATTAAGAAAATAAATAGAATGATCACAGATTGTTTATGTTATGTTGTTATTTATTTAAGTGCTCATTTATTTGTGTAGATTGCAAATTTAACACATTGTATGAGTGTGCATGTGCATGCTGGATATTTCTGTGTACCTTCAAGTAGCTTATCGACTTATGAACCCTTTGAATTTCATTGGTTTTTCTTAGGCTAGGAATACTCAGAGCTGGTTTTCCCAGTTCCTTTCAAGTATAGCCCACAATGCATTGGTAGTCTCTTATATAGATGTAGTTGGCCCTCGGTATCCAAGGGAGTTTGGTTTCAGGCCTCCTCTCCATTACCAAAACCATGGATGATCAAGGCCCTGTTTAAAATGTATAATTATTTGACATCATCTGCAACCAGGATGAGAAACAAGGCAGCAGCAACAAAGCCTAGGTACCAGAAACTCATCCTTCCTGCTTCAGATGCAGTGCTTCTCTTTTTTTTTCTTCAAAAAGTGGAAGAGGTGGACTCAAGACTTAGTACTGCTGCTTCCTCCCAAACCCTGAACATAGAAGTCAATCACAAAATACTGCCAGGGAAAGCAGCAGGGACAAGTACCTCACACGGGTGCCTTACTGCTGCCACTTCTTCACCTTCTGAAACTTGAGCAAGTTGCATGCAGAAGATTTCTAGAAAGAGCACAAAGGCTTCTGTGATATACTTCCATTTACATAAAAGGGCACAGAGGGACCTTTTGCTCCTTCCAAAAACTTCCTGCATGCAACAAATTCAAGCTTCAGGATTAGGGGGAGGCTCCAAGCACCAGGAGCTTGCAGCTTCTGATGTGCCTGCCAGCATCCTGTAAATTATTTCTATGTGCTGCGGAGGAAAGAGGAGGCAATAGTAATATCAAAGCACAAGGCACAGAAATGTTGGATTTCCATGTGCACAGGAAGGACAGAGGAGTCAGCAGTAAGCTCCAAGCACATTCTTCCTTCTTGGAGTGCGACACTCACCACTTCACTTTTGGAACCAAGGAGCAGAAGCACCACAGCTGAACCAGAAAGAATATGCTTCTGGCACCCAGGCCATGCCACTACAGTCTCAAATGTTGTCTTGGGACCACTTCTCAGTCTGGCTGCAATCAATGTCAGGTATCTTATTTTATTTTGTTTTATTGTTCACTATTTCTTCATTGCTAATCTAAGGTTGGTTAAATCCACGATTTTGAACCCATGGATACCAAGCACACACTGTACTAACCAGAGCTGATCTTGTTTCCAAGATCAGAGAGGATCTGGTGCCTTTAGATTCTGAAGTGGTTCTCAGCCTGTGGATCCCCAGGAATTTTGGCCTACAACTCCCAGAAATCTCAGCCAGTTTACCAGCTGTTAGGATTTTTGGGAGTTGAAGGCCAAACCATCTGGGGACCCACAGGTTACGAACCACTGCTTTAAGATTTAGGCCCTTAGACAGGCATAGAGAAACAGTTTTCTTTTCAGTAAGAAAGTTTAAATCTATATACAGTAGAGTCTCACTTATCCAACACTCGCTTATCCAACGTTCTGGATTATAGAAAGCATTTTTGTAGTCAATGTTTTCAATACATCGTGATATTTTGGTGCGAAATTCGTAAATACAGTAATTACTACATAGCGTTACTGAGTATTGAACTACTTTTTCTGTCAAATTTGTTGTATAACCTTGCCTCCCGGTTATAACAACACAACCACACCACAAAACCAAAATCCGCACTCACAAAACTCACAACAACGCATTGTGACTATAACAACAAAACTAAATGTCCCAGAAATACTAAACTTGGCAATACAATGCAAAAGCCTTCCCTCTCTGTTGTAACTACACAACTACACCACAAAACCACAATCCGGACCCACAAAACTCACAACAATGCATCGTGACTATAACAACACAACTTAACACCCCAGAAATACGAAACTTGGCACACAACTAAACGCCCGAGAAATACAAAACTTGACAACACAACGCAAAAGCCTTGCCTCCCAGTTGTAACAACACAATCACACCACAAAACCACAATCTGGACCCACAAAACTCACAACAACGCATTGTGACTATAACAACACAACTAAACGCCCCAGAAATACAAAACTTGACAACACAATGCAAAAGCCTTGCCTCCCAGTTGTAACAACACAACCACACCACAAAACCAAAATCCGCACTCACAAAACTCACAACAACGCATCGTGACTATAACAACAAAACTAAATGTTCCAGAAATACGAAACTTGGCAACACAATGCAAAAGCCTTCCCTCTCAGTTGTAACAACACAACCACACCACAAAACCACAATCCGGACCCACAAAACTCACAACAACGCATTGTGACTATAACAACACAACTAAACGCTCCAGAAATACGAAACTTGGCACACAACTAAACGCCCCAGAAATACGAAACTTGGCAACACAATGCAAAGGCCTTTCCTTGGTTGTAACAACACAAACAAACCACAAAACCACAATCTGGACCCACAAAACTCACAACAACGCATTGTGACTGTCTGAGGGGTTTGGGTGGGGTCTTCCTCCATGACAAAAAGAAAGAAAGGGGTTGGACTGGATGCAAACTACAAATCCCAGCACCCCATGGCACGGAGTCCATGCATTTCAATTAGAGGCCTCTTCCTTCTCCCTTTCCCCGCCATCCAACCCACTGATCCAGTTCCATGGCTCCGCAGGCAGGAAAGGCTGGGACGGATAGAACGAAGGAAGGAGGGAGGGGAGGGAAGCGAAGGAACGCCAAGGACAAGACCCCTCCCTCTCTGCCCGGAAGGCCAAGAGCAAAAGGGGGAGAGAAAGACCATTGATCCGGTTATATTTACCCTCCTTTCTGACCAGTGTGTTCTTATCAGCGAGCTCAGGATTGGAGCAGAGAAAGGGAACAGCATAGGAATAAAGGAAACAAAGAGAGTACCCATTCTATCTATCCATCCACTCATCTATCCATCCACTCACCCACTAATAATAAACACCTACACAGGCAAGAATCAGCCATGCATTGAGGCTGCAAGGCCATTCAGTGCTCATCCACCTCCCCACTTGGCCTCCAAAAAAAAATTACAATAATAACAATGACAACAACAACAATAAGAATCAACACCATCACAGGCAAGAAGCAGCCAGGCAGTGAGGCTGAGAGGCCAGTCAGTGCTATACTGGGCCTCCAAAAAAAATACAGTAGCATCTAACTTATCCAACCTTCATGACCACTACAACAACAATAATAATAAACACATACACTGGCAAAACAAAAAAAAAGATTATTGTACCACAATAAAAATATAAACCGCACTCAGCAGAATCGGACATCACGATTAACAACAAACACAAAGACAACAGGGATCTCAAGCAATTATCAATCAACACAAAAATTGAAGAAGGTAACAGACTTCAAATACTACTACTAATGTGAGTATAAACAAGGGTGGAGGTCACAGCATAAATACAACCTAATGTAGACTGACCAACACCAACAGACTAAGCCACAGCAACGCGTGGCCGGGCACAGCTAGTTAACTATAAAGAAAGACGGGAATGTCTATGAGGCCATCTACATTGCAGTTTCAAATAGGTATTAGAAAAAATGGTTTTGCTGTGCAGGTTTTTTTTTCATGTCAGGAGTGACATGAGAAACTGCAAGAAACTGCTGTGCAGGTGATTACACAGGAAATCGTGGAGCCAGTTTGAGACCCGAATGATGGTTACACAAACTACACAACAATGATGCTCATGAAAGGCTTTCTGTTGTGCACTTTTGTGATGTTTCTTCTCTGGCCCCCACCGTTTGAAGCTGGCTTCAAACTGTATTAAATGATCTGGGTGGATGGGACCAGCAACAAACTCAGTGAATAAAAATGTAAAAAGTGAGTCCTTGTACTACAACAAAAATTGAGATCCTTTCGACATTTCCATCTGCCTGAGGAGTAACAGAGTTAACTGTAGAAAACCACACATACCTCTATTAAAAACTAGAATCACAGAGAGCAAATGATATGCCTGCCATCACAGTTACAACCTCGTATCAACCCACATGATACTAAATAAAGTTTAAGTGGGACTTCGTTTGGTCAGCAGTTCTGGACATATCCCTTGATGGTAGCAATTACTCTATCTGAAATGACCTCCCAAAATAAGTAGACCAAAAAAAGCAATTGCATCTATAGACTGAAAGAAGAGCATGAATGATATTCAGATTTCAGGACCTAAAGGGGCTCTAGGGAGAGCATTTGTTGTTATTACAAAAAGCATTATATAAGAATGCTTATTTAGCTCAGAGCACAAAAAGGAATTTGAGCATATACTGAAGGATGATAACGAGTCCCAACTGTTCTCTTTTTGTCTGCTTTTTACAGTGCAGTTCTAAACAATATTGCTTTGCTACAAAAAAAAAAAACCCACTAGAAGGAAATGTGACTAACCATAATGGTACAAGACGCTTTTAGCCACCATTCCCAGAAGAAATGTACCAGTTTTGCATGTCTAAACTGCCCACTAACCAGAACACTGCAACAAAGCAATCACATAAAAATTCAAATATTGGAACACACTCAAACAATCCAAATGGTAAATTCTTATTGTCTTTCACACATCCAAATATAATCACAAATATATGGTCTCAGTCAGTCCAAAAAAGAGTTCCTATCAGTCAAATTATCCCAAGAAATCAAAGCCCAAATCTCTTTCTACCAAAGTTATAAGCATTGCATACACCACTAGAGACACCCCAATATTACTTATTTATTTATTTGCCACACTTGTGCTCTGCCTTTCTCACCCCAAAGGGGACTCAGCGCGGCTTTACAAAGATAACAATTCAATTTCTCATATACGTATCGATAAATAAACAAATGCATTAAAATCCAAACCAATTAAAACAGAAACATTAAAACACCAATTAAAATCATGCAATCTAAGTCACATTCCAGGGCCACTCCGAGTCATCATTATGTTATTTATAGACCTTTTATTGCACTGCTCCCATTTACTGACCAAAAGCTTGGTCCCAATGCCATGTTTTTATTTTTTTTTTCCTGAAGGTCAGGAGGGAGGGGGGCAATCTAATTTCAGAGACGAGGGGCCACCACTGAGAAGGCGCTGTCTCTCGTCCCCACCAGTCGTGCTTGTGAGAGGGTTGGAACCGAGAGTAGGGCCTCCTTGAACTATCTTAACCTCCAAGGTGGGTCATAGAGGGAGATACGTTCGGACAGGTAAGCTGGGCTAGAATCATTTAGGAATTTATAGGCTAAAGCCACCACTTTGAATTGTGCTTGGTAGCACACTGGCAGCCAGTGGAGCAGATGCAAGAGGGAGGTTGTATGCTCCCTATACGCCGCTCCAGTTAGCAATCTGGCTGCCGCCCGTTGGACCACTTGAAGCTTCCGAACAATCTTCGAAGACAACTCCACGTAGAGCGCGTTACAGTAATCTGTAACAAGAGCATGGACCACCATAGCCAAGTCTGATTTCCCAAGGCACGGGTGCAACTGGTACACAAGTTTTAATTGTGGAAAAGCTCCCTTGGCCACCACCAAAGCCTGGAGTTCCAGGCTCAGCGATGGGTCCAGGAGGACTCCCAAGCTGTGAACTTGTGTCTTCAGGGAGAATGTAACCCCATCCAACACAAGCTGTAACCCTATACCCTGTTCTGCCTTTTCACTCACCAGGAGTACCTCTGTCTTGTCTGGATTCAATCTCAATTTGTTTGCCCTCATCCAGACTGTCACAGCTACCAAGCACCGGTTCAGGACCTAAACAGTCTCCTTTGTAGCAGGTGGAAAGGAGTAATAGAGTTGAACGTCATCTGCGTATAGATGGAATTGAACTCCAAAACTCTGAATGATCTCTCCCAATATCTTCAAGGAGATGTTAAACAAAATGGTGGACAATAGTGAACCTTGCGGGACTCCACAGGACAAAGGCTGCAGGGCTGAGCAGGTGTCCCCCAACAACACCTTCAGGGAACGGTCCTCCAGGAAGGACTGAGCTACTGTAAGACAGTACCTCCAAGTCCCATTCCTGCAAGGTGTTCCAGAAGGATACCGTGGTCTATGGTATTGAAGGTCAATGAGAGGTCCAGCAGAATGAACAGGGACACTGTCAAGTCCCCTATGCAGATCATCCACTAAGGCAATCAAGACTGTTTCAGTTCCATAACTCAGCCTAAAGCCAGACTGTGCCAGATACAGATAAGTTTCCTCCAAGAACAGGTAGAGTTGTGAGGCCACCACATGTTCCAAGACTGCCCAAAAAGGGGAGATTGGAAACTGGCTGAACGTTGTTCAATTGAGTGGGATCCAGTGATGGTTTTTTCAACAGCAGTTTTATGATGGTCTCCTTTAGGCCCGCTGGAATCTTGCCTTCTTGTAAGGAAGCATTAACCATTACCTTCACTAACTCTGCCAAACCCCGTCTGGCCTCCTTTACCATGATGGGCAGGGGTCTAGGATGCATGTGGTTGCCCTCACTTCTTCAAGGATCTTGTCCACATCCTCAGGCTGCATCAACTGAAATGCATCCATCAAAACCGGACATACAGATGCTCGTGTTACATCCTCAGAGACTGCCGTTAACATGGTGTCCAAGTTGGAACGAATCAGAGAGACTTTGTCTGCAAAGAACCAAGCAAGTGCTTCACAGTGAGCTGCCAAATGGTCACAGATCCCATCTTGCAAGACGGGATTTAACAACCCTCTGACAGTTCAAAACAATTCAGCTGGACGGTTCTTTGTGGATACAATGTTGGCCGCAATGTGAGATTTTCTTGCAGCCTTCACTACTGCAGCATATGCCCTTAGATAGGCACATAGCCATGTTCAGTCTGACTTGCTGCGAGTTAAACGCCACACGCACTCTAGTTCCCTCTTCACATGCTTACTGTTATTGCAAAGCAAACATGAGGAAATCAGGGCCCTATTCAAATATCTCTCCCCAGGACTTCACTATTTAAGTAACAGAGACATTTTGTCACATTCCCCATTGCTTCATCACATGGTTAGATCACAAGGATAACACATGACATACTACTGCCATCCCAATTCTGTCTCATTAATTTGGAATGTTCAAGTGTGGGTGGTCCTTAAAGAGCTGGAAAGAAATCAGGGGGAGACCAAGAACGGTAAGATATAGCCAACAGTTAGGTGAAGCTGAAGATCATATTTAGCTGAATAATACAACTTTTAACATAAAAATCTCTGCTTTTGAAATGAAAAAGCAAGACAAACTCAAGCCATCCACATAGTTTATTAACCCTACATGGCAAACATGAGAACACTTCCCTTCAAATAACAGAATTTGGACTCAGAATACGTTGAATTGTGTGCACTTTTTTGTCTATTCAACAATGGCAGTAGACCTGTTCTAAATTCAGAACTGATTTTATTAAAAATAAAATAGCATAAATTGTTGAAGCGGGGCAGTGGCAGACAGAATTACCAGTAAATCTAAGAACCTGACAAGTACTTCTAATTCTGGAGTAGTGGAATTGGCATTTATTCATGACAGTTGCATTTTAGAGTCACTTCAATGCTACTATAAAACACTGCTGAACATAACGCTCCAACAAACTGGAACTAGTTGTCTCTAATTGGCCTGCACATTTCACTGCTGACTGGTCTTATTCCTTAGACACAATTGCTCAAACAATACCATTATGCATATATCCCAGCACTTCAACATGGGGAAGTTAAAAAAGACCTGGCATGGTTCACCGAGATACCCACTAATTTATGTCCAATGTGTTAGAGCAGACATCTCTGCCAATTTTCTCATGTCTGCTAGGCAAAGGAGCACTAACTTCAATGAATAGCTGAATTAAAAACAGATATAATTATGGCTTTTAAAGTAGATTATTCAGTCTAACTCATGGAGAGTAATGATTGGTCATTTTGAGAAGAAAATGCTGGACTCTATGGTTACCCACAACAACTATTTTTATTCTCATTTTGGTTTCTCCACTTATTATTTTTCTAGTCACTGTTATGACTCTTCCCTCATCATCATATGACTGTATTATGGTTCATTATGATAAAGGTGTATGGTTAGAAACAATTTTTGAATAGTTTGAATTGTAGGAGGAACAAGTTGTATAGGAAGCCAGAATTCAAAAACAAGTTTCATGCTCTCTAAGCAGCAGATGGAAAAAAAGAACTACCATACAGGTGAAAGAGACAAGAATGTGCACCCAGAACATAATCAAATTGAGATTGATTATACATACATACAACAGAATGCTACATAACAGATATGTCAATGCATACTCATAGCATTCAGAGACTGTGCAATATATTTTAACTCCTAACCTGAAAATGTGTATTTATTAGGACCATGAGATTTAAATTAGTAGTTAAATCAACCAAAGTTAAGTTGATTCATAAAAAACACAGAGGTTAAATTATAACAAGCAGAGATATAACAAGTTATAATTGGAACAAAATTTTAACAAGTTGTTTGTTAATGTTATGTTATTAAGGATAGTCCTGAAGATGGGTCTCAGTAACAGCCAGATTTTCATTTTCTAAAAGTCGACCCAACCTGCTAATTTACATGGTTTTTTCTTCTTCTCAGGTGTCCCCTGAGGACTTCCAGACACAATTTTAACCCATCAGTAACTGGAAGAACATAGTGTGGATGTCCGTAATCACCTCCCATACTCCATCAGAATACTGTAACCAGCTCACATGCCTACGGTTTGAACATCCAACATTTCCCTCTCTGCACTCCTTTTCAGTTAGCCTGTTTGTCATCTTGCCTGATTAAAGATTCTAGAGAACTTGAAAGCTTGTTCAGTATTTTGTAACTTTTGAAGCAGTGTAATAAAAGGCATTATTTCTGAACAGTGCATATATGTCTAATTAGAAAAAACTCTTTGAGCTTTGTGAGATAAGTGTGTATGCTGTTGCAACTTCTATGCCCCAAAGTCACTGATATTGTGGTTTTGCTAATATCTAAATGCATCTATAATTTACCAGTTGTATGGTTAATATTTTGTTAATTAGGGTTTCATTCAGTCTCCAGTCAATTATTTAGATTGTTTTACAAGGCAGATAAATATGTGAGCTGCTTTTATTATACCAGGTAATGAGGTAAGGGCTTTGTTTTTCAAAAGCGTCTGAGAAATGGAAACAAATTTGTCAAACCTCTAACTTTTCCTTCACATTTTGTAAATATCTGTCAAATGCATCTCCCATGTAGTTATAATAAAGTTCAAGCAATCAATATGTTGAGCCAGAATGTAGTTCATTATGCATGTTCATATTAACACAAAGGATCCCATCTGCATCAGAAAAGAAATCTAACTGTTAAATATGCATAAATATAACCTTGAAAAATGTCCCAGCTGATATTTCTCCCAGCCCCTGAACAAACATTTAAATCATGAAAGGGCAGGCAGTACACATTCTGTATACTAAGCAAGCCCTTATGCCCTTATCCCTGTGAAGTAAAGATCGTGGCATATGGTTTTCTAGAGGCTCATCTACTAATTAAACAGGCCTATACAGCATGAAGCTGCTTTAGGCAAAAGTTGAAAAAAATAAACAGCAATATTGCCACACCACTTACACAATTTTAACATCTTCTGAATATCTGTTTTCATTTCAGAGAGCATGGTTCCAATCTGAAAAGTGAAAAGTGATGTACAGGCCCTTTGCAATAATATACTGATATATAATATATGCAATGCTTTCCCCTCAAGACCCGATTGGTGACAATTATAGCAACAATTTAAAATGTGGCTTTTTCGAAAAGGCTTTGTAGCCTAACAGTTTAACTCAGTGTATCCATATACATGATATTATAGTATTTTAACTTTTTAAAAATTATGAATTTGTTTTAAGAATGTTTGAATTGTTTTCAAATTTTACTGTCCAGCAGTAAAAATTGTCCTAAAAGGAAGTCCCTGAAGAATTTAGATAAAGGTTTTGCACTGCTAAGACTAGTTCACCAGAACCAGAAGAACACAGGACATAAACCAGAAACATTATCCTGACAGAATGCAAAAAGATACTACTGGTAACCAAAAACAAAGAAGTATCACTGAATGGCAGATGAAGCTCTTCAAATGGCTACAGACAGGCGAGAAGCAAAAGTTAAAGGTGACAGAAAAATTATCAGAATCTTGAAAGAAACTCTGCATAGGGAGAAATAGAGTAGTTCAGGATTAGTCTCCCCTGTTAACAGTGAGATCTCAGTCTGCAGAGGATGAAAAGGGGCCCTCTTCCTTTTCAGAAATCCCCCATTTGCTCATGCTACTCATCAAGCAGGTGAATGGGAAGGAAATCCCTGTGTTCTCTTTGACCATTTATAAAATGGGGAGAACATTCGTGAAATGAGAAGAACAATCAGCAGTAAGAGAAACCCCATATAATCATAATCTTCCTCCCACAAGGGTTGGGCTCAAATCCTGTTTCATCTGTTTCATTTGTGGTTTTATACCATTTCGTTCATTTGGATTGCACGGAACAGTACAACCCCACGGGAACAAAAGAAACAATGAAACAAATTTTTAAAATGGTAGCCATTTGGTCAGCTGATTTCATCGCTTGGCTGTAGGCCTTGGCTTGCAGGGCTTTCAACCAAGCACCAGGTGCTCAATGCTTGTAGGCCCTGCCAGCCAGGCCTACAAGCATCTAGCGCTCAATGTCCCATAGGCTTGGCTCGCAGGACCTACAGTTGAGCGCCAAACACTCGAATTGCAGGCCCTGCAAGCCAGGCCTACAAGCCATCGAGTGCTTGATGACTCGTAGATCCAGCTCGCAGGGCCTACAGTTGAGCACTAAACGCTTGATACTTTTAGGCCCGGCTCACAGGGCCTATGAGCACTGAGCATTCGCCGCTCACCATAGGCCCTATGAGCCGGGCCTAAGAGACACTGAGTGCTTGATGCCTCATAGGCCCTTGGCTGCTGGGCCTACCGTCGAGCGCTCAACGATAGACCTGGCTTGCAGGGCCTGGCGCTTTGCCACCCAAGGCTTGAATTTTTTTTCTGGACCTTGGATGAAAAAGCTCATTTGTATAGGCTTGCAGGTCCTGCCACTTTACCGCCAAAGGCCTGAAATGGTTTTGGGTTTTTTTTGGACTTTGGATGGGAAAGCCCATTGTATAGGCACCCATTTCCGTCAGCGCTGGACGGAAACGGAAATGGAGCCATACGAATGGAACAAACAGAAACGATAAGTAATTTCATACAAATGCACAACCCTACCTCCTACCCATCCTCTGGTTACCTAATGGATATGCATTTAGGAACTCTCAGGGAACTGAAATTAGATTGCTACTATCCCCAAAGAGATTAAGAATCAACTTCTCTGTCTTAAACATCTTCTCGCCATTCCCTCTTAGGTATCATTCATGGGTCTTTACTTAGCTATTGTTCTATTTTATCACCTCCTCCCAAATTCCATATACTTCATTCCTCCTTTTATCCTGGGATTTGGTGAGATTAAGAAATCAGCAGTTCTTTTTATGACTACAAAATCTGACTTTACTTGATATAGATCAGGGGTCCTCAAACTTTTTAAGTGGAGGGCCAGTTCATGGTCCTCAGACTATTGAGGGGCCAAATTATCATTTGGGGGAAAAATGAACAAATTCCTATGAACACAGCACATGTCATATTTGTAGTGCAAAAACAACAACAACAACATAACAACAACAAAATACGTTTTTTTTAAAAAAAAGAATAACCAACATAAACCTATCAGGATTTCAATGGGAAGTGTCGGCCTGCTTCTGGTCAATGAGATAGTCAAGTTAATTAGGATTGTTGTTATTGTGTGCCTTCAAGTCATTTAAGACTTTGGGTGAGCGGAAGTCTAAAACTGAGGGCAGGGGCCAGGTAAATGACCTTGAAGGGCCCCATCCGGCCCCCGGGCCTTAGTTTGGAGACCCCTGATATAGATAATTCCTCCAACACCACCACTCCCTTCTGTAGCATAATTGCAGCCAATTGATAATCCTTGGAAGATTCCATTCATCTTTTGTATAGAAAACAGCTGTACAGCTTTGAGAAAATGAAAATGTATCTGTGAAAAATCTAAATGGCTTGCTCAGCAAACATTTTATTCAAAACTTGAATATTTACTACAGAAAACAATGGCTATCATCATATAAATCAAACGAAGAATGAATGAATATGGCAATGTGGGTTACATCTCTTGGAGAGAAACATAGTGGTGCATAATAATAAAGATTCTAGGCTGATACTACATACAGATTAGCCCTCTTACTAATGCAAGGCATCATCCACAAAAACAACATCATCCAGTTCTTTCAATATTGAGAGCCAGTATAGCACAGGGTATACAAAGCTGGCCTATGGCATAGGAAATCTAAATTTTCATCCTCTTTCAGCCACACCAACCCCCAGAGTCAGACATGACTGGACTTAACATCAGGGGAAACCTTTACCTTTGAGGAGTACAAGTGGCGAAGTGTGTTAAAGCACTGAGCTGCTGAACTTGCAGACCGAAAGGTCGCAGGTTCAAATCCCAGGAGCAGAGTGAGCGCCCACTGTTAGCTCCAGCTTCTGCCAACCTAGCAGTTTGAAAACATGCCAATGTGAGTAGATCAATAGGTATCACTCCGGCGGGAAGGTAACGGTGCTCCATGCAGTCATGCCGGCCACATGACCTTGGAGGTGTCTACGGACAACGCCAGCTCTTCGGCTTAGAAATGGAGATGAACACCAACCCCCAGAGTCAGACATGACTGGACTTAACATCAGGGGAAACCTTTACCTTTTTAATTCAGCCACAAGCTTCACTGGGTGACCTTGGCTCACTCTCCTTGAACTGTCCCCAGGTTTCCCTCCTCATCACCCTGCCATCTTTTTTTCCTCCTCCTTCTCTGGCCATGCCATTTATCCTGTCCATCACAGCTGAGCTGAAGGACAAGCAGAACAGTGACTACTGTGGTACTCCTGGCTCATTTGTTTCCAGACTCTCCTGACATCTTCGATACGTACAGTATTATATTTTATGTATAAGCAAATATGGTTATTCAAAAATCTGTAAAAATCGGAAATTAGAAAAACTTTTGGTCCCAAGCATTTCAAATAAAGGAAGCTCAACCTGTGCAACCTGCTTCTCTAGCATTGAAATAGTACCAGTTAATAACAATTTAACTAATTTGATTAGTTATAAATACAGATCTGGAAAAAATAAAATAGTTTTCTCTTTCACATCAACCTGTCTTGTATGTATCTGCCTCCTCTCTTGTCCTTTCCAAGTGCACATCAGTCCACTAATCTTGTTCCAAAGATTGTAGGCAATGCATTTTCCATTATTAGAAAGAAAGGCACTGTATTTTGTTCTTGCTAAATGCTGTTAAGTTGACTTCAACTTATAGCAATCTTATGAATGAGAAACTTTCAAGTCAATCTATTCTCAACATCCCTACTCAGGTCCACAGCTTCCCTAATTGAATCTATCCATCTGGAATGTGGTATTCCAATTTCCCTACTGACTTCTGCTATACTGTAACTATGATTGAAGCTGTGCTAGAAAAATGTCTCTTGCATTTTGTTTCATGCCTTAACAAATGTTACTAAACAAACTGTGTTTAGGTTGATTTATTAACATATTATTTTAAGCCCTAAAGTTTAAGGTACCACATTTGTTATTACAGTCCAAACTTTAAGTTTTAATATTGTGACCAACATTAATAGGTGAGTTCAAGCAAAACACAGATGGTAGAAAAATGGAACAAAGGAGGGAGACCTTAAAATTCTGTGCACAGAAATAAGACAGTGACCCAGAGATTAAATTTAGTGGACCACTCATTGCACAGGAAAATTTTGAGCTCAATGTTTTCCTTTTTGCACAAGGTGTCGTTTAACAAATGGTTAGGCGAAATCCCATACATTTACTGCAATTCCTCTTTCGCTTTTTAATTTGAAACACTTTTTTCCACATAAGCAATTCTTTGAAAAGCTTGAAAAAATTTATCAGATCAGAGGAAGGCATTACAAGACAAAGTTGATATTCCTTAGCACACAATTGATCCATTTTTCTGTGGCAAGCAGTCTGGCACAGAAGCAAATAATTACAGTAGTAACAGAATAGCAGAAAAAAACAATTCCCTTTTAAGAAAAGACTTCAAGCAAATACAAATTTACTGATATGAATAAAGAATACAGTGAGCCAACAGAACATCTGAAGAACTCTGTTTAGTGAAACTGCTTCCCGTTTATTAGGTATGTGTTTTTGCACTTAGTACTGTCAATTCCAAGGACACTGTAAGACACCATGAATCCTACACATTTATTTACAACAGTGGTTCCCAACCTTTTTTTCACCAGGGACTACTTTAACCAGGGACCCCTTGACCAGAGAGCTTTGACCTGGGACCACTCTCCAACATTAGTACCAAAAGGGTTGAGAATCAGTTTTTGGTTAACTTTAGATTTGGTTTGGTTATTTGGGGTGCTGATTCAGAAAACTGCATTGGATAGACTACATCAGCTCTAGTTTCTGATACAGAACATATGCCATCCAGTAGTTGCCATCTGCTTGCCTACAGAAAACCATATTTAATAATCTAGAGTTGATGTGGTCTATCCAATGCAATTTTCTGAATCAGCACCCCAAATAACCCCAAGAACAGGCCTAAAACTAAGACACCCGCTTTCAGGTGTCACATGGAATGGCTCCGCTCAGTGGGAGGGAGAAGGAGGAGAAGCAGCAGTCAGGAGGCTTGTCGCGCCTCTTATGGGTAGTCAGACTCTCCCCTCCAAACATCCCCGTTGTCTCAACACTGTTAAGAGGATTTTGCAATAACAATCGCTCTCATTGCAACAGTGCAGTAACGGTGAGGCAACGGACCATATTTTAGTAATTGGGGACTACTTGTGGTCCATGGACCACAGGTTGGGAACCACTGATTTACAAGTACATCTGCTTTTCTCTATCTTCATCTGGCATGCAAGAATTCTACCCTGATCATAACAATTCATACATTTTTTCACATAAACTATTTTGCAAACTGTAGAGTCATATTCATGTATATTTCTGTATGTGCGCACCCATGTACTATACTAGTGTAACACATACATCAATCTATCTGAAACTCTGTACCTAAAAATAATTCAACGTGACATCAGAAAGGTAGATTACACATGGAGAAGGTACCAGAGCAGCAGCAGTAACTCACATGGGAAGACAAACGGCATGAAGATTATTGGAACTCTTTTATGGAAGGGCCCAACCTTCTCAACCTAAATGCAGCATATCTGTCATTTAGCACAGCTTGAAAGAAACCACTTAGGTCAGACATCATGCTGCAGCTATTTCTTTCCGTCTTCCTCTCTTGCTACAAGAAATAAATCCTGGATTCATATAGCAGCCATGATCCGATTTGTCCCAATCCCAGCTCAAGCAGCTTTATGCCACCCCACTAACAAGATCAGTACTGGCCAAACAGGGTTTATCCAGGCTGATCAGAGATGGATTAGATAATGAAACCCTAACCGCATAAATCTGTCTGCTGTTGAAGGGGATAAAGAACGACACATAGGAAATGTATGGCACACTGCCTTCCCTTGCCCCAAAAAGCCCTAGGCTGTTTTACTGAGCTAGTAAACCATCTCCATACACTATCATGTATAATATATCATATACACTAACACATTTTAGAAAAATCAAATGTTTAAGAGTATCAGCTACTGAATTATTATAATTATAAATTTTGCTTGTATACTGGCAGCCAGTCTAAAATAGTCATGGTGTAATTGTAGGAAACA
Organism: Anolis carolinensis; assembly: GCF_035594765.1. NCBI lineage: Eukaryota > Metazoa > Chordata > Lepidosauria > Squamata > Anolidae > Anolis > Anolis carolinensis. Next base: position 175,501,118 of record NC_085845.1, on the reverse strand, counting down.
GTAAGAAGAGAGCCCACTGTAATCTTTGTAATGACTATGAATTTAAAGTTATAAAGCTAATTCAATTGCCACAGGTCATAATATTTTATTGTAATAATATATGAACATATTACTGTTGCATATAAAAACGTGTATCTCTCCTTTATGTCTCAGAAATGGGATCTTTAGGACTTCTGGTGATCATAAAATCAATTACATTGTGAAGCCAAATAAACAATTATTATGTTTATTTATTTATATTATTATGTTTATGATAATACAAATAATACAACAGCATCAAGAGCATTACGAACAACAAAATCTCTGACACAAACCAAAATAGAGAGCTGTCATACAAGGAAACATGCCTTTTGCTTTGTTTTCCTTATTCCCACAGGAAGCTGGAGGAGAAGGGGTTAACCAAATATCAAGGGAACCATTTTTTGGGATATAGGTTCACACTACAATCTTTTCCAACCAACCTCACTTCTTCAGAAGGCAAAACATGAAAGCATTTTCCCCATGAACGCAGTATACAGTATTTTAGCTATCATAGTTAAATGCTTGAAGACATAGTTAAATGCATGGGTGCTAATGTGATCAGAAATTCTGTCTCCTTTCAAATGCTACTACACTGTAAACCCATGTTTTGATGTGCTTCAAACTGAACCCTGTATAGAAAGAATAACATCCGATATGGTTAACCAAGTCATTTATGACTGCAGGTCTGTTTTGACCAGTAAGATTTCTGACTTGTAATGTGAAGCCAATACTCTGCATTTTCACAAATATTGTCACTTTCTGTGATTATTTATGCCATCACTGTTGATACACCCTACAATGAAAGATTACATATGGCAATACAAACACTGATACATGCAAGACCACATTCATGACCAAAGAGATTCTTGTATTGCATATGGTAACAGAAAACTGGTTTCATGGCACTTCTGATAATAACTCATATGAGAGAGCCTGATTATTCTTATAATGGTTTTCAAAGGAGTCATGCTGGTCTCTTGCAGCAGAGCAAGAAAGAATTTTGAGACACTTTGCAGATCAAAATAGTATAACAAGTGCTTTTTTATAACATGAGCTTTAATATTCACACTTATAATTCACTTCTTCAAAAATACAGATACAGTTCAACTATATACAGAATTGCTATAGTTTACTGACAGTGAAAATTATATTATTGAAACTGACCCATTAGACAAAACTGTTAGTAATAACGCAAGCAAAAATATCCTGGCTATAAGGTCTGGCATTAACTGTATATACATGAGGCACGGAACAAAAACATAGAAGAAAAAAATGAATATCAACATATCTGAAATTATTAAAATATAAAAGGCAAGGAAGGAAGAAAAGCTAAACCTCAATTTCTATTCAAACCCATTAAAAAACCACAATTTATAAGATGAGAGAATCATTAATATATTATTTATAGCATACTAGTTCCAGTTTGATACAATCTCACAATGTAAGCTGCATACTCTTCATTTCATGCAAGCCATGATTTTTTATTTTTGATAATCTTCCTAAATTAGGCAATTCAGCTTTATAACACAAACACCTCTCCTTCTGAATTATAACTAAACCTAGCTAATAAAATCTAAATCCATGCCCAAAATATACTACAGTATTAATATGATGGATAGGAACTTAGAAAAGATTAACATTGCAAATCACTGCAAATTCAAGTCATCTCCAATTTTCATTCAATTTTACTTTTTTAAAAACCTATATCTCGTTCACTGGACACAGAGTCACAAAGCACATTTTTTTTCTCAAAGGCCTACAACTTAGCATCCAATGTAGATGAACATTTCTAGAGCATGAAAAGAATAGTCTATAAGAAAAAAACTTTGTCGCTAGCTGCACATGAGACAGAGAAAAAACACACAGAATAGCATCACTCCACTGAGCTGCTTTCTTAGTGTGCCTCAGTGAGACGCTGCCTTATATACGTGGGATCACCAACCACAGCTTAACAAGACTCAGGAGTTGGATCAGAAAACTGCATAACAGGAAGAATAATCAAACTGTGTACAAAGAGTAAGAGCGCAGTCTCAACAATAAGTGTTGAGGCCAACTTACTTACCAAGCAATGCTCAGCAACCTAACATTTCTGTTAAATACATACCAAGATCATATTATTATTATTATTATTATTATTATTATTATTATTGAAACAACGACATAGTCTGACACAGCAAACAAGACAGATATGCTGGATTTCGTATCACAAAATCACAAGTCGAACACTTCCCAAGCATTTAGGACTATGTGATGTAATTTCGGATGATGCACGCAGATCCCAGTAAGGTGGCCTTTTGCAGTTGGCAGATCGTAATTTTGTCAATGTCTATTGTTTCCAAATTCCGTCTGAGATCTTTTGGCACAGCACCCAATGTTAATAATTATTATAATGTTTATTATTATTATAATGTTTATTATTATTATTATTATTTATACCCCTCTTTATCTCTTCCAAAGGAGACTCAAAGTAGCATAACATAAAAGAATTTGCATAGAATTTAAAATATACAAATATGCAAACATTAAAACAGAATTAAATATAAACAGTATTTAAAAATTCAGTTAAAATCCATGAAAACATATTCAAAGTTAAAAACCACAGCACCTTCTGATCTGACCTTAAAAACCTTCATATTTAAACACCTGCCTGAATAAAAAAGTTTTTAGCCTGTTATCGGAAGGACAATGGTGAGGAGGCCATTCTGGCTTCCTTGGGCAGGGAATTCCAGAGTCAAGGGACAGGCACCAAGAAGATCTGTTCTCTCGTTCCCACCAACCAAGTTTGAGATGGAGGTGGGTCGGATAGAAGAGTCTCTCCTGAAAATCTCAGGGTAGGTTTGTACAAGGGGATGCGGTCAGCCAAATAGCCTGGACCTGAACCATTTAAGGCTTTAAAGGTCATAACCAGCACTTTGAATTGTGCCCAGAAACAGACTGGCAGCCAGTGAAGCTGCTGTAACAGGGGGGTTGTCCACTCCTTGTAACAAGCCCCAGTTAGCAATGTGGCTGCAGCTCTTTGGACCAGCTTAAGTTTCAGAGGCAGCCCCACGTATAACGCATTATGGTAATCCAGACAGGATGCAACTAAGGCATGTATCATCATGGCCAGACCTGGCTTCTAAAGGAATGGGTGCAGTTGGAGCACAGGTTTTAATTGTGCAAAGGCCCTTCTGACCACCGCCAACACCTTGGCCTCCAAGTTCAGTGCCAAGTCTAGGAGGACCCCCAAACTGCGAACCTGTGTCTTCAGGGGGAATGTAACCCTATCCAGCACAGGCTGTAACCCTATTCCCTGATCTACCTTCCGATTGACCAGGTGTATCTCTGTCTTATCTAGATTAAGTTTCAATTTGTTTGCCTTCATTCAGTCCATTACTGATGACAAACACTGGTTTAGGGGCAGGATAGCTTTCTTGGTTTTAGGTGGAAAGGAGTAATAAAGTAAGATCACATAGCTACATCTTTGAGGTTGCACCTTCTGGTAATAACCACCACCAATCCCACCTTCTAAGCAGCAAGAATCAACAACAAAGAAATGTATGTATTCCCGGATTGCAGGAATCAGTAGAGATATGGCTATTATCTTCTTTTAGTGGATAGATTATTATAGGCATCCAAAAGGATATCCTCAAGTCCTCAAGATGCTCCTGTAAACAATATCGCTAAAGTATCCAGCTAGGGAAAACAGCTAAGCACATCCTATCTGATCCTCCTGCTCTCTAACAACATGAAAATGGCTGAATATGTAGGCTACACTGCCTACAAGATGGCAGTGGTGGTGCTGATGGATTTTGTTCACTATATGGTCAAAACAGAATTCTAAGCTCTGTAATAAGCACAAACAGTGAGTCGCAATGGTGTGAGTAACTTTCACTGCAATAATGAACTAACAAGATGTGTCAACCAATGTTTTAATTTAGAGTAATTTCCTAACTATAGATCAGAACCTATCTTTGTAGTTCAGAAGGAAACATATGGAATAATTATTTTTAAAACAGTTTACTTCACCATTTCTAAACAGATTTAACACAGAAACTGTTAGATAGAAAGCCTATGATCAGAAAATAAAATCCAAGTACTTCCAAAAAACCTCACAAAGTCTCTATAAACAAAAGGCACCAGCAGCAAGAGACAACAGTTCTATTCTGCTGCAAAACAAACTCTAGCATAATTTTCAACATTCTTCTCTTTTCCTTAGTTTAACAGGTCTCTATGTTGTCACTTTTAAAACAGATACATACAAGAATATGCTATTACTAGCAACTGGAAAGATAGACAGATAAACAAACTGAAAATTCTATTCATCTCTTTAATTCTAAAACCTGCTCCACTGTATAATGGAATTGAACATTTAATGCAATCCAATACATGGTCATCCAATGCCGAATAAAAAGAGACCACAAATGATACATTTGCATCTACATGGCATTCCCTCAGTTTATTTCAACTGTGTTTATTTTTAGTGCTGAGAAAGTTTGCTTGGATGGCTTTCTGCCAGTCACTTTCTCCTAGATTTTGGGAGTTTGTTTATTTATCCCACCTTTTCCCCAAACCTGGGAGTTGGAATATAACCTTTTTCACAAACTATTTCGGAGGACAGAGAAGCTAAAAATTACAACTTTTTTCAAAGATATTAAACAACCGTAAATAAAGATATCATCTGAGTCTCTTACTTTCACAGCAGCCAGCTATTTTTCCAATTCTGAACACCTCAGTTTATTGTACTGTTACACATCTTCTATAAAATAGCTGCATCAATTATTTTTCCTGCATGGTACCAAGAACAAATAGTGTAAGCAATATGAAAAATGTCACTGATTGAGAAATAGCATCCAGGTTTTGTTCTTAGAAAGCAAATGCCTCATTACCTGATATCTACCCAGTTTTACCATTTCACATATCATATCCTTTGTGTTACTCTCCTGTTTTATTCTTGGCTTATGACCCTTTCTGGCTTATTTGAGATAATCTTGTGTATCAGGAATGCAAAATGTACTGTTACCTATGCTGTTGAGGCTAATAACAACTGCAGTCCAAAAACAGGGTGCAAAGTCAAGAATCACCTTCCCTCCATGTACACGAAAATCTGTGGATACTCAAGATCCATTATATACAGTGTCATAGTAATATAATGCCCTTATATAAAATGGCAAAATCAAGGTTTGCTTTTTAGATTTTTAAAAAATATTTTCAAGCCATGGATTTATTTACTACATTTATATCCCACCCTTCTCACCCCGAGGGGGACTCAGAGCGGCTTACAAATTTTATGTACATACAATATATTATATTATTAGCATAGCACAATATTAGCATTATATATTACTATATTGTACTATAGCACTATACTGTAATATTATTAATATTACATGTAATATATAATATATAATTAATATTATATTGTATAATTATTAGTATTATACTGTATTACATTATAATATTATTATCAATATTATATGTATATACAATTACAATATATACAATATGTATATATTAGATTATTATATATTATTTTATTTTATATTTTATATGGTTGAATCCTTGGACACAGAATCCTTTGATATGAAGCAGGGATCACCAAACTAATGCCTGTGGGCTGATGCGGCCCTTCAGGGTCATTTACCCAGCCCCCACCCGAAACTTTAGACTTAGAGTCACCATAAGTCTGAAATGACTTAAAGGCACACAACAACAGCAATCTTAATTAACTTGATTGTCTCATCAGTCAAGAGCAGACTCATACTTCCCATTGAAATACTGGTAATTTATGTAGGTTAAAATTTTATGAATGTCCAATGTAAGTTAATAATTTTTAACTGTTTTATAGTGCACTAGCTGTGCCCGGCCACGCGTTGCTGTGGCGAAGAATGGTGGTATGGGAAATAAAGTATTGAGGAATTGGTGGTAGTTAAGGTAAAGGGTAAACGTTTTCCCCTGACGTTAAGTCCAGTCATGTCTGATTCTGGGGGTTGGTGCTCATCTTCATTTCTAAGCCGAAGAGCCGTCGTTGTCTGTAGACTCCTCCAAGGTCATGTGGGATGACTGCATGGAGCAGCGTTACCTTCCCACCGGAGCACTACCTATTGATGCACTCACATTTACATGTTTTTGAACTTCTGGGTTGGCAGTAGCTGGGGCTAACAGTGGGGGCTCTGTCAGTTCCCCCAATTCAAACCTGCGGCCTTTCAGTCCAGAAGTTCAGCAGCTCAGCGCTTTAACATGCTGTGCCATCAGGGGACATTATTTCCTAAAGGTTGTGAATATACAATATTTCTGATTGTTTTTTTTTTTTTGTCTGTTGGAGGCAAGTATGAATGCTGCAATTAGGAAAAATGATTAGGATGTAATGGCCTTGCAGATTTAAAGCCTAGCTGTTTCCTCCCTGAGTGATTTTTTTTGTTGGGAGGTGTTAGCTGGCCCTGATTGTTTCCTGTCTGGAATTACCTTGTTTTCAGAGTGGTGTTGTTTGCGATATTTTATATGCTTCTACTGTCTGTGGCCCTGAGAAAACAGAGGATTGGCCAGACTTTGATGATGGGAATCCTTTGTTGGGAGGTGTTAGCTGGCCCTGATTGTTTTCTGTGTGGAATTCCCCTATTTTCAGAGTGTTGTTCTTTATTTAGTGTTCTGATTTTAGAGATTGTATTGTTCTGTTTTATTATACCACATTAATTTTTATATATTCTGATTTTAGTGTTTTTGAATACTTGGAGCCAGATTGTATTCATTTTCACGGTTGACCGCAACACAATAATAATAATAATAATAATAATAATAATAATAATAATAGTAAGGATAGTAATGATAGTAATAATAATGACTTTGGTAATACATAGTGCTTCACTGCCTTCTCAGCTTCCTTTCTGGAAGAATCCTTTCTTGGGAGGTGTTAGCTGGCCCTGATTGTTTCCTTTGTGGAATTTCCAATTTCCTTGCTTTATTTACTTTCTTTATTTCTTTATTACTGTCCTGGTTTTAGAGATTATATTGTTCTGCATTATTCTATCCTAGAAATTATTTCATATCAAAGTAGAATCTCTTATCCAACATTCGATTATACAATGTTCTGGATTATCCAACACAGTCTGCCTTTTCATAATCAATGTTTTTGTAGTCAGTGTTTCAAATTCATTGTGATATTTTACTGGTAAATTTGTAAATACAGTACAGTAGAGTCTCACTTATCCAACATAAGTGGGCTGGCAAAATGTTGGATAACCGAATATGTTGTATAATAAGGAGGCATTAAGGAAAAGCCTGTTAAATATCAAAATAGGTTATGATTTTACAAATGAAACACCAAAACATCATGTTAGACAACAAATTTGGCAGAAAAAGTAGTTCAATACGCAGTAATGCTATGTAGTAATTACTGTATTTATGAATTTAGCAATATATCATGATATATTGAAAACATTGACTACAAAAATGCGTTGGATAATCCAGAACGTTGGATAAGCGAGTGTTGGATAAGTGAGACTCTACTGTAATTACTACATAGCATTACTGCGCATGGAACTACCTTTTCTGTCAAATTTGTTGTATAATATGATGTTTTGATGCTTAATTTGTATAACGATTACCTAATTTGATGTTTAATCAGCTTTTCCTGAATCCCTTCTTATTATCCAATATATTTACTTATCCTGCCGGCCTGTTTATGTTGGATAAGTGAGAGTCTACTGTATATTGATCATCTTATATTATCTGCTTAGAACTGGATTATATGAGGCCCCTTCTTCACAGTTGTATAAAATGCACACTGAAGTGGATTATATGGAAGTGTGGAGTCAAGATAATCCAGTGCAAAGCAGATAATATAAGATTATAAATTGGTTATATAGCTGTGTGGAAGGGCCTTGAGTCTACACTGCCATATAATCCAGTGCAAATTAGATAATCTGTGGAAGAAGCCTAAGTGAGGCCTAAATCAGCCTGTCCCCTAACTGAAACCTGGCTGTCCCTTGGTTGCTAGGCAACGAAGTGGGCAGAGATTAGCCCTCTAAACTGGCAGCAATTGGATAAAAACAATTGTTGCTCTCGCTCTAATTAGGACTTTATTTTTCTTTTCTTTTGTTGTATCAACCTAGAGGCGTGGATGATGGGTTGTGTTGTCAAATTTCGAGGTTGGGGGGCCTGTAGTTTTGTTGTTTTGTCCACTGCCCTGATGCCATCACTCTTTTATATATATAGATTGTACAATTTTTATATATGTGTTTTATTGTAAGCCGCCCTGAGTCCCCTGTTGGGTGAGAAGGGCGGGATGTAAATATTGTAATAAATAATAAATAAATAAAATTGTTCTTCATTTTAAATACTGAACTGTTGTTTAATAGGGGTTTTTTGCACTACAAATAAAATATGTGCAGTGTGCATAGGAATTCGTTCATGTTTTTTTCAAAATATAGCCCACCTCTTCCCCCACCCCAACAGTCTGAGGGAAAATGAACTGGTACTTTGCTTAAAGGGTTTGAGGACTCCTGATATAAAGGGATAACTAAACTCTTAAAAGAGCTATTAATAAAACATGCTAAACTATGTGAATTAAAATAAAATTTAACCTAGCTAAAGTGCATACTAACATGAGAAATCTTCAATAATAATATGTAAATACGAAAAGGCCAGGTCTTTCAATTAAAACCTTTTTTCAGTTCAGTTCATGAAAACTTGCCTGAATAAAAAAGTCTTTGCCTTCAAGTGGAAGGACAAGAGGGAGGAGCCAGCAAGTAGGCCCTCTCTCGCATTCTCACCCAAATCTTGCCTCTGAAGTTGGCAGGACTGGGAAAAGAGGCTAGTTGAAGTCTGGGCTTGCTTGTATGACAGAACAGAGTCTTCTGAAAGTATGGACCAGAATCATATAGAAATTATAATGCAGAAGTATGCTAGTACAGGCTGATCCAAAGCTTGCCATAAGATTTTCTATAATTTTTATACATACCTTCTTTACATTTTCAATATCGCTTATTTTCTAAGAAATTAAACAAGCCAAATCTTAGCAGATGAAAAGAATCAGCATGATTCTAAGTTTGTTAGATAACATTTTTAAACATTCTGTACTGAATGGAATTACATCTAATACAATCTGTATTTGTCCATTATCGAGTTATTACAAGCTACATTAAGGACTGTGTTAAAGCGCTGAGCTACTGAACTTGCAGACCAAAAGGTCCCAGGTTCAAACCCCGGTAGCGAAATGAGCGCCTGTTGTTAGCCCCAGCTCCTGCCAACCTAGCAGTTTGAAAACATGCAAATATGAGTAGATAAATAGGTAATGCTCCAGCGGGAAGGTAACGGCGCTCCCTGCAGTCATGCTGGCCACATGACCTTGGAGGTGTCTACAGACAACCCCAGCTCTTCAGCTTAGAAATGGAGATGAGCACCAACCACCAGAGTCGGTCACAACTGGACTTAACGTCAGGGGAAAACCTTTACCTTTTACCTAGTTATTAAAAGCTACATTAAGGACTGCTATTAACACATCTAAAAGTTCTTTCTCTGTCATCTGGCTATGTATCTGATTCATTCTGTGTCACTTTCATTATTCACCATCAGCAGTATCTGTTGATCCACAATCTCATTCATGCTTTAGGCAATGCCCACCAGCAATTAAAAAGTATTTAAACAAGCAAGACTTTTGCTCTTCCTCAACAAAAGCAGTACAGTAGAGTCTCACTTATCCAACACTCGCTTATCCAACGTTCTGGATTATCCAACGCATTTTTGTAGTCAATGTTGTCAATACATCATGATATTTTGGTGCTAAATTCGTAAATACGGTAATTACTACATAGCATTACTGCATATTGAACTACTTTTTCTGTCAAATTTATTGTTAGACATGATGTTCTGGTGCTTAATTTGTAAAATCATGACCTAATTTGATGTTTAATAGGCTTCTCCTTAATCTCTCCTTATTATCCAACATATTCACTTATCCAACGTTCTGCCGGCCGGTTTATGTTGGATAAGTGAGACTCTACTGTACTTGTAAATACAGTTTCTCACCAAGCTGTTAAATACGACTGTCAAATTACCCTTATTCAGAGCTGTCGTTTTTTCAATTGACCAATGTCCTAATCTGTGTGCTTTTATGCCTTCAAGTGGTCATTGGTGGTAAATGAATTTCATAGGGTATTCTTAGGCAAGTAATACTTAAAGATGGTTTCTACAGTATCTGGTATCTCATCCAAATAATAACCATGATTGGCCTTGCTTAACTTCAGAAATCACATGAAATCTTGAGCCATTAAGAAATGTAGGTCCATACATTCTATTTCACAGCATCATGCTTCTGTAGAATGTTAACAGAAATTCATTGATCACAATGAAGTCTATTTTAGTTGGCATACCTAATGGATTTATGTCAACAACAGAAGTAGCTTCTTCCTTTTATCTCATTAAAAGCCTCTATCTCAATCTGATTGGGCAGGTTATTTGAACAAACCTTGAGTGTCATCTTTCTGAGCAAATGTCATTTTTCTGCTGCAAAGAGCTGAAATCTTCAGCAGTACTAACTAAAACTGCTCCAAGTTTCAAAGGACCCCAGTCACCTCATATGCAATGCAATGACTGGTAAGTCAACTGAATACAACTCAAGCTCAGATGGTTAACTCTAAGTATGTACATTGCTGCAGCCTAAGATATAGGAACAAGCCAAGCCAAAAAAAAAAAGAGTTTTGTTAAACACAGGCTACAGTTTTTCCTCACGAGTTGAGTATTCTTTATATGAAATACTTGGGACCATGAAGTTTTGGAGTTTGAATTGCCTATATTGCATATACCTGCATGATGAGGTATCTTGGAGATAAGACCAAGTGTAAACACGGAATTCATCTATATGTCATAGACACCTTATAAACATAGCCTGAAGGTAATATTATACATGTTTTTAATGATTTTGTGCACAAAACAAAGCTTGTGTACACTGAACGATCAGAAAGCCATGGTGTCACTACCTCAGCCACCCATGGAGACATTTTGGGGTATTTTGGAATTCCAAACAAGGGACGCTCAACCTGTTTAAAGGATATAAATTCTATGAAACTTTGCAGTAGAGCAGCTTTCCTAAAATGAGACAACAGCTATCTCCAACACTGACACTGTTATTGTAGAGGACAACCAAAACAACCTGAGGTTTTTGTAGGAATCTGCTCCTCCTTAGCATCAGAAAGAAAACAAAAATAGGGGCCATGGCATCTTCACACCATCTGTATCATTATTATTACTGTGGTTGTAATGGAGTCTCCTTCTCTGGAAGTTTTTTAAAGCAGAGACTGGATGGTCATCTGTCCAGAGTGCTTTGACTGTGTGTTCCTGCATGGCAAGATGGGACTGGACCTTATGATCATCTGCCAATTCTATGATTCTATTAGTAGTAGTAATAAAGTTCTCTCTTTCGAAATACAGAAACAAAAAATGGGGCCATAGCCTCTTACCAGCGTGTACGTTATTACTGCCATGTTATTGGAATGCTGTCTCCTCCTCTAGAAGTTTTGAAACAGAAGATGGGTGGCCATCTGTCAGGAGTGCTTAGATTGTGCATTCCTGAATGTCAGAATGGATTGGGACTGGATGGTCCTAGTAGTCTCCTCCCAAATTTATGATTATATTATAAGTACTACAAACCTAAAGATACCATAGGTTTGTTCTTAAGTTGAATTTGTATGTAAGTCAAAACAGGTACATTTTAAAGTGTAACTCCAGATAGAAATAGATATCTCTCTCTCTCTCTCTATACATATATATATATACACACACACACACGCACAAGCTTTGGGTAGCCTGTGGTGTTTGTTTTGCTGTCAGTGCCCCTGTTCAAAAGACTTCACCTCACTTTCTGTCCCCGTGATAATTGAATTTTGAAAAAAAAATGGCTTGTTGTGGAAACAAGGACTGGTTTCAGTGGATACACCTTTTTCCCATGATAACTCTTCCAGGAGTGGATTTCGCTTGAGGAATAGATTTCTCACAGTTCCTGTTGTCTCACCCTCATTCTTAACTAGGAGTTGTTTGTAAATCGAATGTTTGTAACTCGGAGACTGCCTGTAATACTACTGGTATCTGAATAAAGAGATGGCCAATGAAAACCAGATGCTGTAGATCAGGCCTGGGCAAACTCCAGCCCTCCAGGTGTTTTAGACTTCAACTCCCACAATTCCTAATAGCCTACCTATACACCTGGGGTAATGTAAACATTTCTGGGGCTGAAAGGGGTTGCGAGTGGAAAAGTGTAAGACGCCCTGTGCTAGGGCATTGAGGACCTAGGGTGGTTGACAAAAAAAGCTGGAATGCACATGCATCTCATTAAGCTATATGCTGCTTACCCTTCTTCTAGCAAAAAGGATACAATCCCCAGAGTTTTATAACACTAGTGAACAATTCCTACTCATTCTGTTGTGAACAGGATAGAAAATGTGTTGTTGTGTTTTTCTTTTTACCATCTATATCAGGCATGGGTCTACCGGCTGTTAGGAATTTGGGGCGTTGAAGTCCAAAACACCTGGAGAGCTGAAGTTTGCCCAGGCATGCTATAGATAATATTTCAGAACAAGGAACTGGTGAAATCACTTTTGAGTATTCCCTGCCGGTGGGGAGGGGGTGGGGGGGGGGGAACGGATAACTATGAAATCCATTTGCCACCACTGAGTCAACAGACAACAAAAAGGCACATAAAGACAGAGACTAGGGCAGCTCTAGAATGCAGATAAACTGGGTTGATGATAGGGCAGTGTAGACCAGGCATGGGCAAACTTTGGCAGTGGGTTTGTAATTGGATGGGAGATCACCAATCAATACCAAGTGATATAGGCTATGCAGTATGACTTTGCATCCTCAGGGATACATTTCAGGACTTTTCATGGATACGTGAAATTGTACTCAAATGACTTCTTCCCCAAGAATACCTTAAAGTCATGTCGGGGATACAGAAATTGGGGGATGTAGAAAATGTTCTGGAGGACCTATTTTATCAGATGTGGATAAATAGAACTGCATGTAAAACTATAAAGGTAAAGGTATTCTCCTGACATTAAATCTAGTTGTGTCTGGCACTGGGGGTTTGTGCTCATCTCCATTTCTAAGCCGAAGAGCCAGTGGTGTCTGTAGACACCTCCAGGGTCATGTGGCCAACATGAGTGCATGGAGCACCATTACCTTCCTGCCAGAGCAGTACCTATTGATCTAATCACATTTGCTTGTTTTTGCACTGCTAGGTTGGCAGAAGCTGGGCTAACAGTGGGAGCTCACTCCGCTCCTCGGATTCGAACCACCAACCTTTTGGTCAGCAAGTTCAGCAGCTCAGCAGTTTAACCCGCTGCGCCACCGCAGGCTTCATATAAAACTAAATAATTATAAAATAAATTATCCAGATAACACATACATTCCATACACTGTGCACCCTTGGTATCTGCTGGGATTTGGTTCCAGCATTTCCCATCCGCAACAGATACTGAAATGTGTAGCTCACTGGTTCTCAACCTGTGGGTCCCCAAATGTTTTGGCCTTCAACTCCCAGAAATGCTAACAGCTGGTAAATTGGCTGAGATATCTGGGAGTTGTAAGCCAAAAGCATCTGGGGACCGCAGGTTGAGAACCACTGGTGTAGTAAAATCGTGCCCCCATATAAAATGACAACACCGAAGTCTGCCCGCAGTGAGACTCTAAGGAACTGTGGGAGTTGAAGTCCAAAACACCTGGAGGGCCGAAGTTTGCCCATGCCTGGTGTAGACTCACAAAATCCAGTTCCATGCATTCTAAAACTGGCATTACAGGCCAGTGTAGACCCAGCTCCGGGTATCGATCAGAACGTGGGTAAATTGACAGCACTGTTTAACAGTGTCTGTCTTAAAATAGCGGCTCATGACGAGAAACAACAACAACACAGGGGCGATGAGGAGACGTGCCCGGGTGCTAGGATCACACGTGACGGTGTACACGTAGGTGACACGCCATTTTCTACAAAGAAAAAAGCAGCATTGTGTGTTTTGGGGTGTTACACCTGAAGCAGGCCGAGAAGGCAAACACAGAGAGAGAAAGAGAGGCCTTCCAGGCCCGGAGCCTGGCGCCCTCAGAGGCCCACTCACAGCAACAGCAGTAGCATCCCTTTCCCTCAGAAGACATATTTTTGACCAAAGCGAAGGCCTCACGGGGCGGAAGGAAGGAAGGAAGCGCTTCCACCTCCTCCTCTTCCCCGCCACTCCTCCTCCCTCCTTTTCTTTCTTTCTTTCCTACCTGCATCCCGCCACCGCCGTCGGGTTCCGTCTCGGTCCGCAGCCGCTTGTTCTGCCCGCCCTCGGCGCCCTCCCCGCCCGGCATCGGCTGCTCCAGCTCGGGCTCCCGCTTCAGCCCTCGAGGGGCGGCGGAGGAGGAGGAGGGGACGCCGCCGAGCACCAGCTGCTGGTGCGGGATGCCTTCCGCCATCCGAGCCGGAGCCCGGCCGCCCCGCTTTCCCTGACGGGGAAGGAAGAGAGGAAGGACGGAAGGAAGGAAGACAGGAGCCGCTTCGGAACCCTCCGGCGCGAGAGGCCCAGGCGGGAAGGAAGGAGGGAAGGAAGGTCGCTGAGGGAAACAACCGAGCGAGTCTTGTCTCTCTCTTGCTTTCTCTCTGAGGGGAAAAAGGAGACCCGCCGAATCGCCGAAGCAGCTCGGGGCCTGTGGCGGAAAATACCGAGGCCGCTCGGAAAAGAGGCGCCGAAGACCCTCGGCAATGTCCGGAAAGCGCTCGAGGAAGAGACCCTCTCGTTCGGCAAGATTCGGGAATGGCGGAGTGGGGTGGAAAGGGCGGGGCTACGGCCCGAGAAGGGGCGGGGAATGTTTTTTCCCCCCTCGGTTTGAGTCAGACAGAGGAGGGAGGGGGGAAAGGGCGTCCTCTGGCTACCAGGCGTTCAGCCAGCAATGTATCGTTTTTTTCAACCACACCAAACCCTTACGATGCCTCAAATATTTAGGAGCAAAATAATACAGTAGAGTCTCACTTATCTAAGCTAAACGGGCCGGCAGAAGCTTGGATAAGCGAATATCTTGGATAATAAGGAGGGATTAAGGAAAAGCCTATTAAACATCAAATTAGGTTATGATTTTACAAATTAAGCATCAAAACTTCATGTTATACAACAAGTTGACAGAAAAAGTAGTTCAATAGACAGTAATGTTATGTTGTCATTACTATATTTACGAATTTAGCACCAAAATATCACGATATATTGAAAACATTGACTACAAAAATGGCTTGGATAAGCGAGGCTTGGATAAATGATACTCTACTGTAATAACAGAGATGGGTCTGGGCTGCTGTGAGTTTTCCGGGCTGTATGGCCATGCTCCAGAAGCATTCCCGCCTGACGTTTCGCCTGCATCTATGGCAGGCATCCTCAGAGGTTGTGAGGTGTGTTGGAAACTAGGCAAGTGGGGTTTATATATCTTTGAAATAATGTCCAGGGTGGGAGAAGAACTCTTTGTCTATTGGAGAGAAGTGTGAATGTTGCAGTTGGCCAGCTTGATTAGCATTGAATAGCAAGCTTTGCAGCTTCAAAGCCTGGCTGCCTCCTGCCTGGGTCAATCCTTTGTTGGGATATGTTAGCTGGCCCTGATTGATTGATGTCTGGAATTCATCTGTTTTCTGAGTGTTATTCTTTATGTACTGTCCCAATGTTAGATTTTTTTTTAATACTAGTAGCCGGATTGTATAGAGCAGGGGTCCCCAAACTAAGGCCCGGGGGCCGGATGCGGCCTTCCAAGGTAATTTACCTGGCCCCCGCCCTCAGTTTTAGACTTAGGCTCGCCCAAAGTCTGAAATGACTTGAAGGCACACAACAACAACAATCCTACTTGACTAACTCATTGGTCAAAAGCAGGCCCACACTTCCCATTGAAATCCTGATAGGTTTATGTTGGTTAAAATTGTTTTTATTTTTAAATATTGTAATTGTTCTTTCATTTACTAATATTGTGCTATGGTAATAATATAATATATTGTGTATACGTATAATATTGATGCTAATATTATAATGTAATACAATATAATAATAATACAATATAATAATATTAATTATATATAATTAATAAAAATATTACAGTATAGTGGTATAGTACAATATAGTAAGATATAATGCTAATATTGTGCTAAGCTGATAATATAATTGTATGTACATACAACTTGTAAGCCGCTCTGAGAGAGGGTGGGGTATAAATGTAGTAAATAAATAAATAAATAAATAATTGTTGTTGGGGGGGGGGGGTTTGTACTACAAATAAGATATGCAATGTGCATAGGAATTTGTTCGTTTTTTTTTTTTTCAAATGATAATTCGGCCCCGCAGTAGTCTGAGGGACCATGAACTGGCCCTCCACTTTAAAAGTTTGAGGACCCCTGGTGTAGAGTATAGAAATGGATCTATACCAGGCCAGGGCAAACTTTGGCCCTCCAGGGATTTTGGACTTCAACTCCCACAATTCCTAACAGCCGGTAGGCTGTTAGGAATTGTGAGAGTTGAAGTCCAAAACCCCTGGAGGGCCAAAGTTTGCCCTGGTCTGCCTTAGAGCCTCATTGTAGGATTTCTCGAGGGAACATTTGAAACCAAATCTGCAAAAGTCAAAACCACAAATATAGAGAGACAACTATTCCAAAATCCCCAAACTCTCCTGGCCCCAAGCACTTCAGAAATGGGATCCACAGCCCTTTTCTCTTCATTTCTTACCCATTTCTTCTAAGATTCAGTACTTGCTTTAATGCTCAAAGCTCTGCACAACTGAGCCTCCTCTTTCAGCTCTTTTTTTTTTTAATCTGCCTTCTAGGAGCTCCAGGCTTCTTTCCCAACCAAGGTTTTCTTTCCTGTTCCTTGATTTGGTTTCATATTTCTTCAATCCATACGCTCTGAATTGCCTCCCGACACATTTGCAGACTATTCCTTGGGTTGCTATGAGTTTTCCGGGCTGTATGGCCATGTTCCAGGAGCATTCCCTCCTGACGTTTTGCCCACATCCTCAGGAATCCTCAGAGGTTGTGAGGTGTTGGAAACTAGGCAAGTCGGGTTTATATATCTGTGGAATGTTCAGGGTGGGAGAAAGAACTCTTGTCTGCCCGAGGCAAGTGTGAATGTTCCTTCCTTCATTGCTTTAAAATCTCAATTGAAAAGCTTGTTTTTCCAAAGCTTTGAGTTTTGCTTTAATCTTTTATAGTGCTATATATTTCAATTGCACAAATGGGCCAGTTTGCTTTATATTACACTGTATCCATGGATTGTGCAATAATGAATGTAATCACACATGAATTTTAAATATTTTTTAAACTTTCCCGAAGGCAGACTTTGATGTTGTCATTTTATATGGGGACACCATTTTTTACTACACCATTGTATATCGTGGGACTTGAGTTTCTAAACATTTCGGTATCCATTGGGGACAGGGAATGCTGGAACCAAATTTATTTATTTATTTATTTATTTACAGTATATATTCCGCCCTTCTCACCCTGAAGGGGACTCAGAGCGGATCACATTATGTACATATAGGGCAAACATTCAATGCCCATAAACACTTGAGACAGAGACAGACAGACGCAGAGGAAATTTAACCTTCTCCTGAGGAGATGTTCGATTCTGGCCACAGGGGGGAGCAGCTGCTTCATCATCCACTCTGACGGCACTTCCTCACTTCCTCATTCCAATGTTGTAAATTAGTTAAACTTGCCTCCCCACTTTTTTTTATAAGTGGTACCTTATTTCCTACTTGATAGCTGCAACTATCTTTCGGGTTGCTAGGTCAGCAATGAGCAGGGGCTATATTTTATTTTTAATTGACGGGTGCTCACCCCGCCACGGGTTGGCCTCGAACTCATGATCAGAGTGATTTATTGCAGCAGCTGTTTACCAGCCTGTGCCACAGCCCGGCCCCAGCAGATACCAAGGGTGTACTGTATATTTTGTGTGTGTGTGTGTGTGTATTATCTGGATAATTTATTTTAGAATCATAGAATTATCTGGATAATTTATTTTAGAATCATAGAATTTATTTTTAGAATCATAGAGACCTCATGGGCCATCCAGTCCAACCCCCTGCCAAGAAGCAGGAAAATCACAAAGTACCCCTGACAGATGGCCATCCAACCCCTGCTTAAAAGCCTCCAAAGAAGGAGCCTCCATCACACTCTGGGACAGAGCTGAACAGCTCTTACAGTAAGGAAGTTCTTCCTGATGTTCAGGTAGAATCTCCTTTCCTGTAGTTTGAAGCCATTGTTCCGCATCCTAGTCTCCAGGGCAGCAGAAAACAAGCCTGCTCCATCCTCACTATGACTTCCCCTCACATATTTATACATGGCCATCCTCATAAGGCTTGTTCTCCAGACCCTTGGTCATTTTAGTTGCCCTCCTGTGGACATATTCCAGCTTGTCAACATCTCCCTTCAATTTTTGGAGTTACATTCCAAAGGATCGTTTGAAATGTCATTTAAGCATTACTTACTTTTGGTATTATGTATATTGAAATAAGACATGCATCGCTAAAATTTTGTTAATTGTTGGAATGTAATAAAAAAAAATTTTTTTTAAAAAAAAAACATCTCCCTTCAATTGCGGTGCCCAGAATTGTACACAGTATTCCAGGTGTGGTCTAACCAAGGCAGAATAATTATATAGTTTTACTAGGTATGCCCGGCCACACGTTGCTGTGGCGAAGTATGGTGGTAAGTATTGAGGAATTGGTGGTAGTTAAGGTAAAGGGTAAAGGTTTTCCCCTGACATTAAGTTCAGTCGTGTGTGACTTTGGGGGTTGGTGGTCATCTCCATTTCTAAGCCGAAGAGGTGGCGAAGAGGAGTCCGTAGACTCCTCCAAGGTCATGTGGCATGACTGCATGGAGTGCCGTTACCTTCCTGCCGGAGCAGTACCTATTCATCTACTCTCATTTGCATGTTTTTGAAGTTTAGGGTTGGCAGAAGCTGGGGCTAACAGTGGGGGCTCTCTCCGCTCCTCCAATTCAAACCTGCGACCTTTCGGTCCAGATGTTCAGCAGCTCAGCGCTTTAACGCTGCGCCATCAGAGGATATTATGTCCTAAATGTTGTGAATATACAATATTTTGGGGTTTTTTTGGTCTGTTGGAGGCAAGTATGAATGCTGCAATTAGGGGAAATGATTAGCATGTAATGGTCTTGCAGCTTTACAGCCTGGCTGTTTCCTCCCTGAGTGAATTTTTTGTTGGGAGGTGTTAGCTGGCCCTGATTGTTTCCTGTCTGGAATTCCCTTGTTTTCAGAGTGGTGTTGTTTGCAATATTTTATGTGCTTCTGTGTGTGGCCCTCAGAAAACAGAGGATTTGCCAGACTTTGGGGATGGGAATACTTTGTTGGGAGGTGTTAGTTGGCTCCTGTGTGGAATTCCCCTGCTTTCAGAGTGTTGTTCTTTATTTAGTGTTCTTATTTTAGAGATTGTATTGTTCTGTTTTATTATACTGCAGTAATGTTTATATATTCTGATTTTAGTGTTTTTGAATACTTGGAGGCAGATTGTATTTATTTTCACGGTTCACAGCAACACAATAATAATAATAATAATAATGATAGTAATAATAATGACTGGTAATGCACACTGCTTCACTCCCTTCTCAGCTTCCTTTCTGGAAGAATCCTTTCTTAGGAGGTGATAGCTGGCCCTGATTGTTTCCTTTGTGGAATTCCCAATTTCCTTGCTTTCAGTGTTGCTCTTCATTTATTGTCCTGGTTTTAGAGATTGTATTGTTCTGTATTATTCTACCACAGTAATTATTTCATATTACAGTAGAATCTCACTTATCCAACATTCACTTATCCAAGGTTCTGGATTATCCAACGCAGTCTGCCTTTTAGTAGTCAATGTGTTTGTAGTCAGTGTTTTAAATTCATTGTGATATCTTGGTGCTACATTTGTAAATATAATAATTACTACATAGCATTAGTGCACATGGAACCACTTTTTCTGTCAAATTTGTTGTATAACATGATGTTCTGGTGCTTAATTTGTATAATGATTACCTAATTTGATGTTTAATCGGCTTTTCCTGAATCCCTTCTTATTATCCAACATATTCACTTATCCAATGTTCTGCCGGCCTGTTTATGTTGGATAAGTGAGACTGTACTGTATATTTATAATCTTATATTATCTGATTAGAACTGGATTATATGAGGCCCCTTCTACACAGCTGTATAAAATGCACACTGAAGTGGATTATATGGCAGTGTGGAGTCAAGATAATGCAGTTCAAAGCAGATAATATAAGATTATAAATGGGTGATATAGCTGTGTGGAAGGGCCTTGAGTCTACACTGCCATATAATCCAGTTCAAATCAGATAATCTGTATTTTATAGGCAGTGTGGAAGAGCTCTTAGTGAGGCCTAACTCTGCCTGTCCCCTGGGCTGAGTGGGTTGCTAGGAGACCAAGTGGGCGGAGCTTAGCCTTCTAACTGGCAGCAATTGGATAAAAACAATTATTCCTCTCCCTCTAATTAGGACTTTTTCTTTTCTTTTTGTTCTATCAACCTAGAGGTGTTGATGAGGGGTTGTGCTGTCAATTTTCGAGGTTGTGGGGTGTTTAGTTTTGTTGTTTTGTCCGCTGCCATGTATAGATATGCAGTTCCATTTATTCACATCGGATAAAATAGGTCCTCTCCAACATTTTCTACATCCTCCAGCATGACTTTATGGTATTCTTTGGCAAGAAGTCCTTCATTTGAATGCACTTTCACATATCTATGCAAAGCCTAGAAATGTATCCCTGAGGATGCAGAGTCATACTGGATAGCCTATATCACTTGGTATTTATTGGTGATCTCCCATCCAATTACAAACAAGGCTGACCCTGCTTAGCTTTCAAGGTCAGGCAGGACTTTTCATTCCTAATTACTGGCAGCTGACCCTCCTCCATCCTTTGGCAGGAGCTAATCTTCCTTTATCTCTAAATATATAAACCTGAGTGGTGACAGGAAGTTGAACAGTGCAGTACTCAGAAGGACAACCTCCCCTCAAAAAGGACAATAAACACAGGTGCAAACTGGCACCATTCGCAGCGTCCTTCATCCCATGCAGCTCCCTTCCCCCATATTAATTTGGCTGGTTGCCCAATGACTGCTGATTGAACATCAGCCACTTAAATGCCATCAATAGAACACAACAACACTGATTAGTGCATGATTCACCAGTCTTATTAGCAGAGGAATTGGGAACAGAACTTGGGGGGGGGATCCTTTCCCAGATTCTGTTCAGTTTTCCTACTGGAGTTTGGTCCCTTCACTGTTCATGGTATTTATTTAAATGTTTATGCTGCTTTTCTAGTATGGGACAGAAAGTAGCCACACACAAGACAGCACATCTAGGCGTGATCGTAAGTATTATGACAGTATTAAAATCACTGCACTGGTCCTCAGTTAGTAACCAAGGCAAAAAACTTTGATAGTTACCTTTAAAAGCCCTAGGTGGCTTTAATCCAGAATATCTATGGGACCAGCTTCTCATACAATTATCCCTATATTCTCAAGGATCTTCTGTGGGACATTTGCTTCCATCAGCCTGGACCAGGCTGGCAACTGTTGAGGACTTTTTCTTCACCTGTCCCCAAAATTATGGAATAACCTGTCAGAAGAACTTCAACAACTGAACACGCTGTCTGAATTTTAAAAAGCATTAAAGACCAGTCTTTTCTGACAGAACTATCAAGATGGATTTTTAAACCACACATTTAAAAATAGGGGTTGTTTTTTTTAATATATACCTTATGCTACTGTAACAGCAATCATGTATTCTTTTAACTGCTCCATGCAGTCATGCCAGCCACATGACCTTGGAAGTGTCTATGGACAACACCGGCTCTTCGGCTTAGAAATGGAGATGAGCACCAACCCCCAGAGTCGGTCACGACTGGACTCAACGTCAGGGGAAAACCTTTACCTTCTTTATGTGTCCTTAGCTAACATTATTTGATTTTTAACTGATGTTATGTGCTGCCCCTCTGTATGCTCACCCTGAAGATATGAGTGGTGAGCAAAAAACAAAACAAAAAACAAACATCCTGTTGATCAGTGGTTCCCAACCTTTGGGCCTCCAGGTGTTTTGGGGTTCAGCTTCCACACTTCCTAAAAGCTGGTAAGCTGGCTGGGATTTCTGGGAGTTGAAGTCCAAAACATCTGGAGGCCCAAAGATTGGGAACCACTGCTGTATATACTAATCACAAAAAGAAAGAAAAAAAGACTTAGCCAAGGAATGGCAATTATCCTCTGATCTCAAAAGCTTGAACATTTCTTCTGATCTTGAAGTTTGCTTCACCAGGGATCAAGATCTTTGGCAACTTGGAGAAAGAACCCTTCCCTCCCTCAAACTACACCAACCCTTTCACTGTCATCAGAAGTGACTTGAAATCCCACTTCTATTGGTTGTTGTTAGCGGGAAAGCATAATATTAAATTGTTAGGTATACAACTTTTCTTTCCTAAGGAAAGAGTGGGGCATTGGAGCCCTTCTGTGTGGTTAGAGGCATTGCTGCTTTTCCAATTTTGTGTTGTACTTTTGTGTGTTCATCTAACAAAGGTGGTTGAAAAAACTATGAGAAAGACTACAAAATCAGTTTATGTATAATAAAGCGATAAGCAACATATAAACCATCTCACACTTCACTTACCCCTCCCCCCTGGAAAACAGAAAATCACACCCTTGAAAGCCTATTGGAAGCATGTTTCTCCTTCAAAAGTGTGTGGTTCAAATTATTTATGGTGTTTTAAGGGTGAATGAAACTTTTTTTTCTGTCAAAGAAGCACATTCATGTCTGGATAATTTGTTGGGTACTATTATAACCCTAAGGTGGAAATGGTGACCTGACTCCCACCATGCTCTTCTTTCTTTCACTTTTTAAAATTTTGCTACAGATATGAGCTCAACATTTGCAAAGTGTTTTTCCTCCATTGCTGCATTTGGATTTTCCACTCCTTTTGTTTGGTTCATGTGCATAAAATTAGACTGAGGTCTGCATTTGGCCCTAGGGCAGAGTCCCAATACACTGCTGAAAAAGGAACTTGATATCCGAAATATTTTGTTCCTATGGATAGTTTTCCCCATAGCAGATGAAAATAATCATCATCTAGTTATAAGTATACACACACACTCCCGAAGGAAACATAAATGTAAGAAGGAAGGAAGATTCTTAATTGACTCCAAACTGTATCGCCTTTTTAAAATTTCTTTTTCTCTCCAGTTAGTATACTTTCTTTTCCAAGAACAATAAAGAAATGTAGGAGATTTCAGCACAACCCAATGGCTCCTTCGTTCTCAACTATCAAACCTTCTAGAATGCTCAGAGGTAGAAGAACCAGATGTTCTCCTCCAACTCAAAGTTGCAGAGAGAATCCTGAGGAGAAATCCATTTCTGGTGTAATGTCAAAGAACCAAGCAAGAGTCAAAATTCCCCATCATCAGCACAAAATGTAGACATTAAAGCAGACCAAAAGACAATGACTACAGAATTCAAAGAAGAAAATAATAATAAAGGACATAAGAAATGGTCAGACAAACATAGCTATTTTTGTCACTGCTCTCATGGTAGATGAAAACAAACAGAGAGGCAGGAACCCTGCTTATTCATTCTGCTTTAGGCTCCAGTGGGTTCTGCATAGGCCCACATGTATGAGTCACAAAGACCACAAAGTAGAATCTATAATTTCAGTAGTTTAACAGACGTGAAATGTACTTTAAAATGGAACTGTGCCACATGGTGTTAAATTAATGGAACTGCACCTTGTGTACAACTAAGCATAAAGTCTAGGACATTTCAGGGTGCAAGCTGATCAATATACCACTGGAATGTCAATCTCTCTTTCAACCATTTTTGTCCCTTGGAGCAAAGGTAAATCTTGACATCAATACTATAATACTGTTCTCCTAAGACTAACATTTTATATGGGCACATTCAATCATGCAGTTCTCTATATGCATCTAGACTCACTGAACACAGAAACAAGCAACTTATGCTAAAATAAGGCATTCCCCATAACAAGCTAGTACTCCATAGTCAAGGTGAAAAATTGAAAAATCATGCAGGAATTTTTGTGGCTTCATAATAAAAAGAGAGATGTCCAATGAAACCTTGCAGTTGTTTTAAATCACAAATGAAAGAACCACAGCCTTCAAGTTTTTGTTGAACTGCAACTCCCATTAGCCTTAGATATCATATTCAATAGGGAAGGCCTGATGGCCTAAGTCCATCAGTATCTAGAGGACCATAAATTTCCTGACCATTTACAAGAGGACATACCTTTGTTTTCTTTCAAAGCTCCATTACCAATATAAGCAAGGATCTCTTCCAGTGATCTGTAGCTGGCAGGAATAATAAAGCTATTTCAAAAAGGTTCTTTCAGAACCCAGTGCCTACCCCACTTTCACATGCTTGTAAGCAAACTCGCCCAGTTTTCTAGTGCTAGGCAGCAAGCACTTTGGTTTACTGAGACAGCTCCCTTCTCTTTTCCATTGTATTTGGGCACATGGCACACAAGCACACACAGAAGACTAAAGCACATGGATAATCTTTATTGTTAGAGGAGCACCGGTGATCCATTACTGACTGTAGTGGAGACACAGCTGAGGCACATGCTAAGGCACTTATTATATAAAAAAAGTTTGCAAATTTATTTGTGACAGCAATTGGTACAGGAAACTCCCAGAGTGAGGGCAGTAACCATATGGTATAGGTTCTTTTTTAATTTGTCATTTGCTCAGAAGTCTAAATGCAGCATATACAATGTGGTTAAGTATACAGGTAAATCCAGCAACCAGTGTACAGTGTAGAAAAGTAAAGACTATCTATATAACCGCAATCCCCATAGAAAGGCAGTGATAAAGACCTTTATTTTTCTTAATTACTTATAAACAAGAGAGATACAAAGGCCTTCAACATATAATCTGTGCAGATTAAGTTTCTTCTTCTTTAATATACTCTTAGTCATTGTGCAGAATAACTAAACCCATCCCCCAATTATAGAGCTAAAGGCTTGGACGTTACAATAAAGAAGCACTTCCTTGCCCACACTCCATTCTAACCACCAGGATTCTGTCTGTTGCCATTAAATATATTTGGTCCCAAAGATTCTCCAACAACCACAAAGAGAAGCCTTCCGGTTTCCTTTGCCTGTCACTAACTACTGATTCACACAGTCTTAGACACAAAGCCGGAGACACTTAACACAGACACCATTGCACTTCAGATCTGTCCAGATATTAGCCATAAGGAAGGATTGACTTTGCAAAGTCTCTCCCAGGAGAAAGTGTATTTCACCTTCACCTATCCGTCCCCAAGACTATGTGGCCTTCAACATTTGGGGGTCACGCTGAGAATCCTCATTTTTTCCTGTTCAACACGACCCCCAAACTGGCCAGGTGGGCAGACCAAAAAGGTCAAAAGTGTGAGGTCACTGAGCATGATTGCCAAAAGCAAACAAGGAGAAGAGGAAGGGGTGAAGGGAAATCCCTGCATCTATCACAAACTCGTTATTGGAAGAAAATAGTGGATTTACAGCAACAAAAAGTAGTCTCTTCCCTCCCCACCCCCGCCCCCCACCCTTTTGCCAAACTATATAAATTCACTGGCAGCCATGGCAAAGACACTAAATGCTACAGGCATCTGTAGCTCCCAGACTCTGATCAGACTGCAGACTCTTTGGCATTGAAGACAAAAGAGTTTAGAAGCTGGGAGGGGTGGCATTCATGTCTGATGGCTCCAGATATTCCAGGGAACATTTTGAGAGACGTGGTCCACTTTCCCTGGCAGAAGAGTTTGCAGAAGTCCACTGGACAAAGGGAGGGTGGGTCACTCCATCATGTGTCACCTGGGTGCAATAAGCAGCTCTATTCAGTAGCTTTGGCATCACCAGCATCTGACTTGCCGTCCACTTCCTCATCAGACACTTCACCTGCACCCTTCCGGGGGATCCGGCGAGTGACCACAAATGGCATGTCCCCTCGCCTGTTAGAGAGAGTAAAACCATTTAAGTGTATGGAAACTGGGGTTTCGTCTTTAGGGTCATGCGAACAAGTCAGGTACTGGGGTATTCAAAATATAGAGCAGTGAGGCACAACTATGGAAAACGTCAGTCTTACCTGAGTTTGCTCTTCAGGGAGCTGACCTCTCGGTTCATGGCATCAGCAGTTTCACTGACATCCTCCAGCTCTCGCTGCAGCTTTCGGCGAGCTGCATTGGCTCGCTGGGCCTCTTCCTCGGCCTCCTCCAGCTGGCGTTTAAGCTGCTTCAAGCGCACATTCACCTTGTCGGCCTTGAGAACAGAAAGAAAAGCCATCTCACCTCTCACTCATTCACATCTAAATATGGACAATAACTTGGAAACCTTAACATTTAGTACACTTCCTGTACTCCAATAGAGGCTTCTGGAAAACAAAATCAACTCTACATCTGTGCCATTTAGCAGCTGCTTCTTTTACGTTACACATAGCAATATAACAGTCAGAGACAGCTTTTAGAAGTTAAGTACTAAGAATTATTTGGATATTCAATGCCAAACTAAAACTTTTCCATTACAAGACATCCTGGTTTGCAACATTTATTATCAAATTGACGGAAATGGTGGAAAAGTCTATAAAGCTCTACACTGCCAACACCCTAACAGCTTCAACAGATGTTTGGGTGGCACTAGCTTCCTACAACACAGCTCAGAAGCACCAAACATAATCCCTCAATGCTGCCCATACCTGATCCTTGTATTGCTCAGCATTACGCCTCTCATCCTCCACTTGCAAGACAACATCCTTCAGTTTCTTCTCAGCACGTCGCACCTGTTTGCTGGCAGCCTGGCGCTCCCTGAAAAGGAAATCACAAGGTCAGATTAATAAAAGGATTCCTAAGCAGCCAAGTTTTATATATCTTCAGACAAATCTCTAGGTCTCTTGTAATGAAGTTAAGTGGTAAAAATACAATATCATATATTTGGTACTAATGCGTCAAAGTGATGTTTTATTGCCTTCAAAACTTCAAGGCCAAGACAACATCTGAGTGTGCCTGCAATTAAGCCAGAAGCAAGCTGAAAATAGGTCACAACACAGAATCCCTATGGGCACTGTCTGGAGTCTAAACAAAGTGCCTGCCAAGGTCTGCATGACATGGAACTAATTTGTGGCCATCTAGTTTAGCTTTAGATTAGATTTAGAATCAGTTAGCATGACCAATGCCCAGCTCTTCACAAGTGACTATTTTAGAGATTTAGTTTACTCGAAACTAACTCTAAAGAATGTCTTTTACTCAGATTATTTTCTAGAGGTGTCATACGTGTGTCTAAGTCAGTGGTTCTCAACCTGGGGTCCCCAGATGTTTTTGGCCTTCAACTCCCAGAAATCCTAACTGCTAGTAAACTGGCTGGGAATTCTGGGAGTTGTAGGCCAAAAACATCTGGGGACCCCAGGTTAAGAACTACTGGTCTAAGTGAAGGATCTCCAAGACACTCTAGAGAAATGTTTGTGTAATTAGCACCTTTGTATTCCTCTGGGACATGCACTTGAAATAGCCACTTGTTGGGGGATTGGGTTTTGGCCATGTGGGCCGGGATTTGGTAGCCTTAACAGCAGAGACACATATCAAAAAATATTCTGCCTCCACCACTTCCGAAAGTCAGAAGCAATTATTACACAAAATACATTTTTACATCAGAAGATAAAAACCACAAATACAAACTTTGTTTCACTATCCAGCTGTTCCTCCAGTTGCGCAATCTTTGCTTCCAGAGCAGTGATGGAAGACTTGTATTTAGATTTCACGGCCGCTTCCATTTCTTGAAGTTTGGCTTTAAGTTCCTTGTTCTGACGCTCAGCTTGCTGGCGAGCATTTTCATTCTTCTGGGCATTGCTACGCTCCGCATTCAGATCTGTATTTATCTGATCAATCTGGATAAGAGTATTTGAATTAGATTAGTCATATAAAGTTTATGAAAAATCCCTCCTTTTATTTCTGCCTCCCTACACTTGCCTGCACTTCTATTTGTATCCCTTCCACTATGATCTTACTCTTTTGGTGTAGTTCTTCACGTAGGGTGTGTTCTTGATCATTTTACAGTGTAAAGTTTTTGAAATACTTTCCCAAGTATATTACATATATTAAATGTTTTGATTTAATTAGCAGGCATAATTTGTTCTTGTAATCAGAGCTCAGCATCAGTATTAGTTCAAGCTTGTGATAGCTAACCCCTCTGGTATAACAGGGAAGGTGGTGATTTTTCGAAATCAGTAGTTCTCAACCTGTGGGTCCCCAGATGTTTTGGCATTCAACTCTCAGAAATCCTAACAGCTGGTAAACTGACTGGGATTTCTGAGAGTTGTACGCCATGTTGCAGTAAGTACAAAACACCTGAGGACCCACAGGTTGAGAACCACTGTTCTAAATACTGGGGATTTTTTCAGTGTACTGATACAAAGCCAGGCCTAGTTGAAGGCCATTCAAGATACTGCAAAATAGTCAAGTGATAGGAAAGAAGTATTTATATAGATTAGTCTCACCAGCCTCTTAAACCAACTATCGTACAGCTATGATGTTTATATCAAAAGGCAAGCTATGGTTCATGAGTCCATGCACCCACATCACAAAAGAAGAATGTTTACATTGAGTCAATGGTTAATACTATGGTAGGAGGTTTTATTTAAACTATACTATCCAAAGTCCATACCTGAAAGATGTCAAAGATTAAACACAGGGCTCTGCATTTATCAATTCAAAATGGACTGAACAAATGGGCCTCTTGGAGATTTGAACCAACATGAAAATTGTGGTCCTTCAGCAAAAGGACTGTAGACAGTACAGTACAGAACAAAGCCTCTGGTAAACAGATGCAGACGTATAATGTGGAGGCATTAGAATCAAGACGTTTCTCAATGGATCATCTCTGCTCCACGAGCACTTCCTCCAAAACACACAAGATGTACCTGAAGATTTGCTTTCTTGAGGCGGTCATTCACCAACTCTGTATTGCTCTGCTCCTCCTCCAGTTCCTCTTCCAACTGAGCTATTCGGGCCTCCAAGCGCCGTTTTTCCTCCATGGCCAGAGCTCTGAGAAGCAGAAAGAGTGATGAATTTAATTTCATGACAAGGGTTAATACAGCAAAGGTACTACAGAGAACCTCTGCAAGAGGTTCTCAGCGTAACACTTAACGTGACAGTATCATGGAACAACCTTTCCAGGATGCAGCAACATTTCTTCTTCCTGAAGCAACAAGGTACCATTCCTACTCACCCTTTGCCACTACTGTTGGCAATTTCATCAGCTAGCTCGTCTCTCTCTTGTTGAGCCTGGCGCTTGGCACGTTCAGAAGCTGCAAGTTCCTGAAATCAGAACGAGATGTATATTGACTACTAATCAAATTCAAGCTTACTAATGGATAGGCAACATACAGGATGGAATTATCTAGAAGCAAATTATTATGACCAGAGAACATCTCAAAAACAGGAAGCTCTCCAACTCCCTGGTCAAAGTGACAAGTAGACTGGGGAACTAGGCACAGCAACCACAAAATCATCATCAAAGTAGTTTGTAATACTATAAAGTTACTAGACAGGGAGCTAACCTCTAAATATAGTAACTTTTCCCACCATAACATGATTCCAATACATAACATAGTATGCATAACTTGGCTGGAAAGAATGCAAGTGAAGCTTGTCTTAGTACCACAGAAAGGTAGCGGAGATGTTCACAAAGGCACTACCTAGAAAGACTTGGTTCAAATTGAATAGTTTGATTTTCTTGCTTTCCCAGTCAACATGTAAAGATCTACAGGATTTTAAATTACAAAGGCTTATCTGCTGCTATGGACTCAGTTATTCATTAGAGCTTTTTGGATGCAAGTTACCTCCTGCATCTGAATCATCTCTGCTTCCATGCTCTTCAGCTTCTTTTCATTCTCTTTGGCCTGCACCAAAATTTCTTCTCTGGAGGTACGGGTATCATCCAGCTCCCGCATGCAGTCCTTCATTTGGGCCTAAAATACCAAAGACAATCTCATGAACCTATGATATGGCCTTAAAATATATTAGGCTAATTTGTCCATCTAACCTCACACGGTCTACTCCAACCAGCAGTAGCTTTCCGAGGCCTTGGATAAATCGGCTCCCAACTCTACTGTCAGATAACTTTTAATTAGAAATGCCTGGGACTCAGTCAGAGAACTTCTGTACATCAAGTGCCTTGTCTATCAGTGTTATTGCTCTTTTTGTAGTGTACCTTCAAATTGCTTCTCTGGCTTATGAAGACTCTAAGGCAGTGATGGCGAACTTTTTAGAGATGGAGTACAGAAACCGAGAGGGAAGAGGAGGGTTGGGTTCTCGGGGTGGCAAGGGGAGAGGACAGTGAGCAGGGAGAGTGGCAAGCGAGCAAGGGGGTGGGTGAGTGAGTGAGTGGGGACAGGTAAGCGGGTGGGGGGATAAGGAGATGAAGCGGGGGTAAGAGAGCGAGCAGGCAAGTGAGCAGGGGAGTCGGTCAAAACGAGATGGCGAGCGGGGGGCGGATGATGGCGCGTAAGCCATAGCTTTGCCACCACTGCTCTAAGGCATCCCTAATTTCTTGGCCAGATGATTCTGATACATAATATATGTAGGATGCATAACCTTGACCATTATATTCCTCTGATGCCAAGAGAATGCTTGACTTGTCCAGTGTCTCCCAATGGATTTCTATGACTGACCAAGCATTTGAACCCTAGTCTTCTAGAGTCCTAATCTAATATTCAAAACACTATATCCTGCTTGCTTCAACTATCAGTGACATATTTCAGCAAGGAATATCATACTTGTAAAAATCAAATGACAAAAATATCCAGTTGAAGATTCAAATTAACCTTCCTCTCTTGTGAAAGCAGTATTAAAACAATATTTTCTGCTAAACCCTTTCAGTTGATCTACAAAGATGTCGTGAGGTACAAGTTGCGTTTCTTTTCCCTTGAAAAGTATTGCCAGGAAAAAAAATGTACCTGCAACTTCCGAAGCTGTTTGATTGCTTCCTCTCGATTCTTATTAGCAGTGTCTATGTGGGCCTCAAGATCTTTTAGGTCCATTTCCAGCTTCTTTCTGGCTGCCACGGCAATGGAGCGCTGCTTTCTCTCATCTTCTAGCTCCACTTCCATTTCTCGCACCTGTATAGAGTCAAAGCACAGATTTAGTCACAACCATACCTTTAGTTTCCTGATCTCTGAAGCAAAAGTGGAAGGCAGAAGGGAACAAGGGACTGTAACCTTGCTACAGAGGTGTGAAGAGCCTCCCCCTGGTTTTTAGGATGCTGGAAGAAGTGTAGATTTCTGAAATGTTACCTGTCTCATCAGCTGCTTTCTCTTTTCTTCATTCTGCTCATCGCGGGCTAATAGGTCCCTTTCAAACTGAGCCTTCATGGCTTGCTGGTTTACTTCCAGACGCAGCTTGGCATCTTCTGTGGCCTGGAGCTCATCCTCCAGCTCTTCTAGTTGAGTCTTCATCTCTTCCATCTGCTGCTCCAGAGCACGCTTGCACTTCTCCAACTCATGGACCTGCAGCACAGACAAACTCATTAGGAAAGGAAGAGAACCTCACTTTTTTCAACTCACCACCTACTTTCAATAATTCCAAACTTTATCTGGATGAATCTTCTTTATGAGTGCTATTATTACAAAAATCACTTGCATAGGAATCCCTGGTATCTAAATGTTCATCTCATCCTACCTAAACAACATATGGTCACTGTGCAGGAGATATCAGTATGGTACCACTGAAAGGAAGATGCCTTAGAAATTAGAATGTCCCTGTGTCTTCACTATGGGCTAAATGAAGCACATTTTATTTGGTGCCAGTGTTCAACTTCAAAATATTAAATACTGATATGGCTCTTACTGGAAGGTATTGCAGTTATATGCAGCTAACACTTAACTCATTAGCGTCTATATTTTATGGGAAGAACACATTACATAACTTTTAAAAAGTGCTTTTCATGCCCTTTTCTCAACTTCCTGGCTAATATGCTTCTTACCTCAGCCTCACTGGTAGGACCAGAAATCATCAACTGATACTTCTGTGTAAGTCATCACTATAGTACCAGCCTCCTATTGTACCAGAGGTCATCAACTTACACTCTTGCCAACATCATCCTTTGAGCTCATCAAATCTTCCATTTCAGCCCTGAACTGCTTATTGAGACGCTCCAGCTCAGCCTTCTGTTCTGTGGCTTCTTCAAGTGCTCTGGCCAAGGAGAGGGCTTTCGTTTCCTTCTCACGTGCTTCTGCTTCAGCACGGTCCCGCTCTTCAGCGTATTTTGCAGAAATTGTTTTCTCCTCTGCCAACAGCTAGAAAAGGAAAATTAGAGGTGAGATTTAAAATAGTCTCCATTCTGTCAGCTGGAACAGGGTTTAAGACCAAGTATGGTTCCTGAGAGGCAAACACAAACACCAAAGCAATGCAGATATTTTAAAGTTTGTCTGCTTTTAGTTCAGTATCCTGCTTATTTTGGGGAAGGGGGGGGGCAGAAGGAACAGATGGAGAGTATTACTTCAAAACATCAAATCAGGATATGGGGATTTTGTGACTTTTGTTTGCAATGGATCTTTATTATCCTTCATTTATGGAACAAGGAATGTACATTTGCCACACAGACACTTGTACTCCTTCATAGTTATTTCCAGTTTACCTGATCAAACTTCTTCTGTTTTTTCTCCAGATTGGAGACAATCTGCCGCTGATGATCCAAATCCACAGCAAGGTCATCCAGCTCTTGCTGCAGCCTGGTCTTTGTCTTTTCCAGCTTGTCATAGGCGGCTGCTTTTTCCTCATAACGTTGGCTCATGGCCTCCAGATCTTTCTGAAGCTTCTTCTTTGCTTCTTCCACTGATTCCAGAGAACCCACGCTATCATCCATTTTCTTCTTCATTTCTGCAATCTATGGGGAGGGAAAGAAGGAGGTAGTGAAGAGCAAAAGGACAAGAGGGATGGCCAGTGTAGGGAGGCTAGGGGCTCTTCCCAAGAGCCTCTGTATACCTCCCCTAAGGCACTTGTTAGAACACAGGGGCGGGGTATAGAGGCCCCGCCCCCTCCTCTAGCCCCGCCCCGTGTCCTGGCAGGCGCAGTAGGACAGGGATAGAAGCTCAGCCCTGCCTCAGAGCTTGTAACTCCGCCCACCCCAGCCCTGGCCGCCCCTTTGTGGCCCCGCCCACCTCCCAGCCCTGCATCTTGGACTAGGGGAGAGGCTCAGCCCCACCCTCTTGAGCAGAAGCCACGCCCACCCCTCTAAGCCACGCCCCCCTTTCAAGGGGGAGCTGAGACTTTTTTTTCTGGAAAGGGGGCAATAGGCCAAATAAGTTTGGAAACCACTGTTCCAGACTCTTAATCCAGCACTCAAACACCTACATCACACTGGCTATTTAAAACATTCCGATCCTCAAATGTGATCAAACTGAACTAATCACCTTCTTAAACTGTGGTATGAAGCTGGTTTGTTTCATCAAATTACAGATTAATATTAAGCACTGTTTGTTCAAGCTGTTGTCTATGTTTCAACAAAATACTCCCAGCCTTCACCCTTCACAACCGTGAGTGGAGCACGCGACACCAAGACATATTACTATTGTACTAACGTACCTGAAGTTGAAGAGCAGAAATCTGTTTGCCCAAATTCCTTTTTGTCTCTTCCTCTTCTTCTAGCTGCTCTCTGAAGCTGTTCTTTTCATCTTCCATCTGTTTCAGCTTGGTGCTAAGGCTCAATTTCTGACGGGTTTCCTCTTGAAGCAATTCCTGTAACATTCACCGCATTGAACATTTAGTAGTTTATGGTGAAGAGTTGATTAAACTTCCAAAATACGTTACATCCAAAGTGAAGAGAACCTTAATCAGTAGTAGCTTGTCAGTCAAAAGGTCCACAAATAAAATGGGCCTGCTGAATTACTCTTGTATATGAAGCAGCATGGCCAAACAGTGCAGTGTACAAAACTTCTTTGTAGCACATGCCTGCCATTGAGCACAAATTGCCAATGGAAGCCTACATAAGCTGGACCATCCAGTCGTAGTATCAGGCATCTCTAGCTGGAGTTGGGCAACAAGTCCTAGAAATATCATTGATGTTTTATGTCTCTACCCTGTTTGATTCATCACTTTGTTTTTGTGAAACATGGGTACATTACAACAACTGTTAGTAAATTACGAGCTATGTTTCACTCCTAATGGTCTTGGAGAACTATTGATATATACCCCAAGTATAAAGATAAGGGATGGAGACCCTCGGTTGTTTCATTCTTGCAGATAATGACACGTAATTACGGCAGTTTTCTTGAACCTTCCTCAGAAGAAAACAAATATTTTTGAACAATATTCAAACATTCTAGGTTTAATTTCTCTGTATAGAAAATCAACTGAAGTACTTCAGGAAGTTTGAATACTGGGAGAAAACAGCATGAACATCTCTACACAGTATTATTCTTCCCATTAGAATTTCCCAAACGTCAGGGAATCCATTTTCAACCAGGAAACAGATAACAGAGAATATTATTTCTATGCTTAGTAAAGACCATCCTGTTTCTTACACTCTACTTCCAAACTTGAGTAGATGTTTGGGACTCATTCACGCTACACCACTGTGACACAAAAGTCTTGGTCTTCCTGTCAAGACTAAAGCTAGGAAAGTGGTCTGCCCTCAAAATATTACAAAGCATAACCTGACACATCCCCAGAAGGGATGGAAGAGGGGTTCCTGATGGTCCCATTTGGGGAATTCTAGTTTTATTGTTCCTTTTTTCCACCAGTCTTCAAATCTTTCACATTTAAGCCGGGGTGAAATAGAGGTGTGCTGACAGAAAACCAGTGAGTAACAGGAAATAACAAGCAATTATGTCAATGCCTGACCTGTGTGTCCTGCAGTTGTGACTCCAACGTAGAGAAATCTTTGGCCAATTTAATTGACTTGCTATCTGACTGATTCAGGAGACTAGTGACACTTTCCAATTCAACCTGAAAGAGTACAAGAAAAAATATGAATAAAAGTTCATTATCTAACTACTGAACTTTATCTAACTCTAAGCAGAAAGAAGCACAAAGAGGCAGGTGCATACACACACTCTCTCTTTTCAGTTAATGATACATTAAATTACTGCAAGATTTGTAGACCCAATCTTAGTACCCATAAGTACCCCTGCTGCCACTTGATCTCTTGGAAGTAAGTAGCTTAGTATTTACTTTATGGACAGTTCTCAGTGTTTCGAATAGGAGCACAGTTTCATATATGTACATAAATCCTTTTGTCTTAGGGTTAAAGTGTAACTAGAACAGGCATGGGAAACTTGGGCCCTCCAAGTGTTTTGGACTTCAACTCCCACAATTCCTAACTGCTGGTAGGCTGTTAGGAATTGTGGGAGTTGAGGTCCAAAACACCTGGAGGGCCCATGTTTGCCCATGCCTGAACTAGAAGGGCAAGAAGGAGAGGAAATGACTCAGAATCCTTACCTGTAGTTTGTTAACCTTCTCAGCTAGCTCAGTTCGTACTCGTTCCCCTTCTGTGAATTTCACTTGCAGCTCTTGAAGCTGAGTTTCACCTCTCTTTCTCTTGTGTTCAGAGTCTCCTTTGAACTGCAGAAGAACCTTCACCTCATTGGCTAGTTCGGCACGTTCGCTCTCCAGGGCCTGCTTGGCCTTTTCAAGGCTCACTTTCACCTGAAGGAGACAGGAAGAAACCTTTATATGGGCAAAGAGAACACCATGTGCAGCACTTCTAGGTTTTATTGCTTTTGCTCTGTCCAACAGGTGGGGGGCATGCTGTTTGAGAATGTCAACAGCACCCCAAAACCTCCAGGAGGAACAAATGGTTATTGCAACTCCCTGATCATGTCCAGCTTCGAATAAAAGGCTCATGTGAGCCTAAATCAGATGAGATTATTAAAAATGGGACAAAATGGTGACATAGGATTCCTAGCAGCTTTGGGGAGGTATTGCTTGCTTAGATTCCTTTTTCTAGTAAAACTATTTGTGGCCTATTGAGTCCCATTATTATTATTATTATTATTATTATCCTCAAATTTCTTAATATTGCCCACCTCTGCTTTACAATGAATAGTCAGGGATCCAAAAGTTTTAGAATGATAGGCTGCCATACATATACTTTTCTGTTGTTGAAGAGAGGAAGCTGATACTCTCCGCCTCCCTTTACAATGACCAAAACAACTCCATCCGCCAAATCACCTCTGATAATGCCAAAGAATCCCAGTGGATCATGATGGATATCACTCTGCCTTTGACTCTGCTTCTCTGGTTAACCCTATTTTCTACCAGCTAATGAATGACTCTGAAGAGTGGGCTATCACAGCAGATCAGTGAGTTCTAGAGGTAGTGACAAGGGAGGCACATCTCCACAACTTCTATGCTGTGGTCAGTAATATAGGACATCAGCCATAACATATTATTCCTGTAAGTATAAGATACCAGTAGCAATAATGAGAATGAAAAGATACCATGCTTTTGTTGTGTGCTTTCAAGTCCTTTCTGGTTTATGATAAACCTAACACATAGTTGGGTGGGGATTTTAACCCTGACCTACAAGAGTTCCAAATCAATATTCAAACCAGGACAACACGTTGGCTCTCACCATGTTGTTGCAAGTTATTATAATACAAGATCATCAATATTAATCTCTAGCACTCTTGCAGATAAAAAGGAGACTAGCTAGAT
This sequence comes from Anolis carolinensis, assembly GCF_035594765.1. Lineage (NCBI taxonomy): Eukaryota > Metazoa > Chordata > Lepidosauria > Squamata > Anolidae > Anolis > Anolis carolinensis. Next base: position 175,464,438 of record NC_085845.1, on the reverse strand, counting down.
TCGCAGGCAGCCTAATAAATGATCAAAACTCCTCTAAAATCGACTTGATGAGTTCCTGAAGCAATGTCAGTTTTCTTAAGTCATGCCAGAACTTCACTTTTAGCCACCAAATACAGCATTTCTGAAAATGAGACGCTGAAGTCAAGGTCATTATTAAAATGCATAATATATCAATGTTACTCTTAAATAACAGGTGCAGAAACAGGAAAATGATTCTCAGCAGAACATTTCTTAATGAGGTTCTTAGCACTGGCATCATATTTTGGGGGATTCTTGCATACCCGTTTGGTCTGCTCCAACTGCTCTGCAAGCTCTTCCACAGCCTGAGCATGTTTCTGCCTCATCTCTTGTATCTGCGCCTCATGGGTCTTTGCCTCTTCATCCAAGGTCTTTTTCAAAACAGTCACTTCTTGCTCACGTTTTGACCTATCAAAAAGCATAGACATTTATGTTTACTGATCACTTATAGAACAAAATTATATCCATTCCAAAGCTATCAGAAATTTGGGTATCACAAAGTTGTTATTGCTGGGTGCCTTTAAGTCACTTTTAACTTATGGCAACCCTATAGTGAGCCTATCATGGGGTTTTCTTGGCAATATTTATTCTGAGAGGCTTTTCCTTTACTTATCTCTGAGACAGAGAGAATGACTTGCTCAAGGTCACCCAGGAGATTTCCAAGGACAAGCAAGAATTCAAACCCTGGTCTCCAAAGTCACAGTCCAACACACAACCAGTCATAAAGTTACTCACGCTCTCAGTCATAAAGTTACTGAGGGACAAATCTGGGAAAGTGACATAGCCTAGCATAACAACATAAGGATAGATCTTGATTGCAAAGACTGAGTTCACAAAACTAGCAGCTTTTCTTGGATTTTAATCCCTTCAAGAGGCAAAACTGGTGTCACTGGGACTGCAGGAGGCAAGTGTCACAGCTACCTGAGTTCCTGCTGTGCTGCAGTTGAATCAAGTGTGTCCTCTAGCTCTGTCTTAAGAGCCTCCAGCTCTTCACCAAGATCTCGCTTCTGTTTCTCAGCTTTGTTCCTGGCAGCCCTTTCCGACTCTAGGTCTTCTTGCAACTCTGTTAACTGAGACTCCAGCTCACGAATCTTCTTCAAAGCCATGTTCTTCTGAGCAGCTTCCTCTTCCACCCTGTACAAAACAGAGACATGTCATGTCAAGGTTGGGGACCACATTTGCTATTCCAGGGGATCATGTTGAAATTCCCCTCAATTTTTTATTTTTGTTCACACACACACACACACACACACACACACACACAGAGAGAGAGAGAGAGAGAGAGATCTAAAAATAGTATGTCCTGCTTCTAGAGGGCACAAGGCATAGATCTGACCTGTTTTAGAAAGAGGAATGGACCCTTGCTGACAGGGAAGGGCTTCCTGGTAAGAAAAAGACCTCATCTAGGACTATTACAACTGTGTGGGGGCAGGTATATGACAAAATTTGCACAGGGGAACATTTTTATAGCATAGAAAATCATTTGGGAAAAACTGGGGGGGAAACCCTTTGAGGATCCTGGGAACAGCAAGCGGGAAAATGAAAGCAGCCCAGATGGGCTTCATGGAATGCATGCATGGCTTTCATCCTGTCCCAGTCCTGCCTTAAACTCCTTTCAAAACTATTTTTAAAGAGGGAGCACAATCCCATATCAAAGAGGCACAGGACATCTTCACCAATCCAGTGATTGCCAATATGAAATGTAATTCCCCAAGGCCTAGGCCTCACCTAGCCAAAGCGGCTTGCAACTCCTCCTCCTTTTTCGCCAGCTGCATTTTGAGCTCTGCTATTTGAGCCTGCAGTTCAGCTATCTGATCATGCAGATCGGTGGAGTCCCCTTCTAGCTTCCTGCGGGTTTTCTCCAACTCCTGCCGTTGCTTTTCTTCCCGACGCAATCGCTCTGAAGGAAAGAACAATTGTGCATTTCATTTATTTCCATGCTAATGAACAGTTCACATAAAAACTCCAAATACCAGAACCTGGATCTCAATACCACCACTGTGATGGGCTGAAATGACACCTCCTGGTTCAGATATTCACATTAAAGATCAATGTTGGGCTGCTGCTCTTTGAATCCCTCACATCCTTCCCCATATTCCTTATTTACTCTAAAAAAATAGCCCAACTAAAGCGGATTATGGCATTTCCTCAAAGTTATGGGAAAACCGTGAGAGGCAGTCTGTGCAAAGGGTTACAATTGCCCACAATCTTTAAAAAAGCAAGTCAAATTAAGCAACAGCCTTTATAGCAGCATTATTATTCATGTCACAAAGATATCTTTCAGAACCAGTAGCAGTAACACAAACCCCAGTATTCAAACACCGCTGAATATACAAGAGCAGAAATATTCCCACAGCAGGAAGAGAAATGGAACCAGCTGCTCTTCTCCATTGGTCTGATTTAGAGATTGTTTTTATTCAGACCAAAGCTCAGCTGACAAAGCATATAACCTTCAGACATCCACCCACTGAATGGTTCCATCAGACTGATCAATATCTCCCATACAAACCCTCTACAGTCCTAGTGATATTAACTCATTAATACCCAAAATCCAATGGAGTGAGAGACTTAACAGATCCTATGCATAAAGTGAGATGCTGTGATGGATGGGGGAAGACTGAACACACCAAGCCCTCAGAGGTTATTCGCTTACCTTCCAGCTCAGTTATCATTGCCTCATGCTTGTTCTTGAGTTTAGCTAAACTCTTTGATTTCTCTTCTTCCTCGGTTAAGTTAGTGGTGAATTCAGATATCCTGTCTTCCAGCAGTTTCTTCTCCTACAGAAGCCAGAAAAAATGTGTTTTGATTAATTATAAATAAGTCTTCCTTGAGAACAGGAAAAAAGCTTAAAAGAAAATGAATTAATTTAACACTACATCATTCTTAATAGCATATTATTAATAAGACATGAACACTGAATGCCACCAATATTCGGCAATACCTTATAGCTTGCATTATTTCCTGAATAACACTAAGGTGCCTGCATATGAACAGGTGCTTCCCTTCTCTTAAGCAGGTCAGCATCTGAATATCCAATTCTCACTTAGCACCTCAGTGCCACAATGTGGTTTGGGTTCAGAAGAAATTGAACTTACGACAATTTTTTTGTTTCAGGAAAGGGATCCAAATCACATTTCCAAAAGAAATTAATAGAGTGCTTAAGTGCTAAATACCATTATCAGCAATTCCCCAGGAAGGTTAACTGGAGATATACTTTCAGTATATAATGACTATTTACAAGACATTCTTCCCATATATTGTCCAAGAAGAGTTTCAAAAAAATAAATGCAAATTAAAACACTAAATATAAAATAATCAACATGCAGTTGAAAGACAACAAAATAATTCAGTAAAAACCACATTAATTTTGGTGATATTCTTGAAACTGTATTCTTGTTTCACCACTGCTTATTTCTACAGTAGCTTAATCAAGTCTTTTAAATCATCAAGGTATGATCAAACAGAAAATGCACAGAATATTCATCTTTACTCTCTGCTAGGATGGAACCTAATCTTAACTGCCATCTTCTTGATGTTTGTATTAAAATATGCAATTTGCTATTTAAAATTCTGAGGAAAATAATATTGGGACACCCACTAGGGCACCATTGCCAAAATTGACCAGCAAATCCCTCATTTATGGACCTAAACAAGCCATGAAGGCAACACAGACCTGATTTCCAAAGGAGAATAGCATGCCTCAGGTAAGCGAGATTCTTGTTTTTTTTTTAAAGGCACATATCCTGTAAGTATCTTGTTTTAATATGAAAATACAATTTAGAAAAAAAGCAATCTGGATTCTTTCACTTCTGATTACTGCTGCGCCACTAATTTGTGGTAGCATACAGTAAAAAAGAGGCAGGAGCTGAACTCAGTACCAAAGCTGGTGCCAAACTGGCATCAAACTGCAATTCCCAAAATTGCTTCCCTCTGCACTTGAATACTTCCATCCTCATTGGATATGCTGGGAATATATCATACATGAGTTTGGTTTCTACCTTACCTTAGCAAGCTTGCAGTTTTGATCTTCCAAAACGATCAGGTCTTCCTCCAGCTTCTTCAGCTTTGCTTCAGTGGTCACTTTCTCCAACTGTAGCTTTTGCCTGGCACTTTCCTCTTCCTCCAGCTGTTCTTCAAGCTCCTGCATAAAAAACACAGGAAAGCGTATCATTCAGTGGCTTGATCAGAGTCTATGATCAACCTAACTCCTACCAGCATCATAAGGCTTTCAGCACTAACAACAAGCAACACCTAGAATTTGGAAGAGCAAACATGCATGTGCCCAGGCTTTTTCTACAGGCCATCTTCATTGAGCAACCAAACTTACGTGCTACTTGGGCACTTTCAAACCCAACCCATATTACAGCAATAGCCCCAATCCTGCCATTACCTGAATATTCTGATGCATTTTCTTTTTCTCAGCTTGCAGATGCTGGCACCGTTCTTCCTCTTCCTCTACTCTGGCCTCCAAGTCATGGCATATCTCTTCTAGCTCCTGTTTTTTCGCTGTCAAGCGGGCTCTGATCTCCTCTGCCTCAGCACATAGTTCTATCTCAGCTTGCAACTGTTCCTGCAACTGCATCTTCTCTGTCAGGAGCTGCATAACATACACACACATTTCAAGTCAATTTGAGGCTTTAATAATCTGCTAAATACATCAGACATTGAAAATGTTAGATTAAATTGACATAGTGGTTTCCCTTAGCAAGGGAGACCAACCATGTTTGTAAACAGAAGGCCCCTATGATCCCTTCTGTACTTGTTAAAAAGTTTGGATTATAATCTCAGCTTCAGATGCAGGATGCATTCCTACTCACAACAGTTTGGAAACTCCAGTTATTTGAGATTTGTATCTGAAGAATCAAGTATAGGACTGTGCTTAAAATGTGAAATCTCTCACACAGATACATACAGAACAAAAAAAAGCCCATTTGGTGGTCAGACAAGCTTGTAAAGCAGAAATACACAACCTGGGTTCACATGCAGCATGCTGTAGCTCCTTAAGACAGAAGACTCCTATGAGTTCATTTGAGATCATTGTGGAAGGGAGTCACTCAGGTGGGTAGGATAGGCAGCTGGGCATATGGGAAGTGGGAGACTCTTCATGTGCATGCATGTGTACATGTAGGTGCCCGGCCGTGGACATATGCAGCCCACAACAGGCAATCAATACAATGTACTCTTGCTCTAAGGCATTTAGCTCGGGAAGACTGAAGGAGAAATCATGTCTCAAACTGTGTGTTTTACTGCATGACTTAATACTTAAATGGATACTATCCAAAATCAGTTAAAAACTGCAAAGCTTTTCAAGAGCAAAGGAGATGACCACCCAGTACTTGAGAAAACAACCCAAGTTCACCTGTGTCTGAAGAGTTTCCATTTCTAACACTCTGTTTTCTGCAGTCAACTGTCTTTCCTTCACTTTCACCAGTTCTTCTTCCTTGGCCAGCATCTCCTCCTCTTGCCGGCTCACTTGTAGCAAAGGCTTCACCTATGATAAGTCAATTTGGACAATAACTTATTTCATGCCTCCCAATCTGTGTGCTAGAGAAACATTGATACATCCTGCACAGATCTTCCAAGTTCTAAGCCCATCTACAGGTAGCTTGCTTCTTAGAGCCAATGAAGCATCCTTTAGTCATCCTGAAATGGGCAATATTTCAGATACAATATCCATAAGTCTGTAAGATCTTTAACATCAAAACTAAAATTCCTTATCACTTTATTGCTCCCCCAATCACTACCTTTGTAAACAGTCTCCACCATTGCCAGTTGCGAAGCTTCAAGTAGGCAGCACAATTCCTCTGGAGCACTTTCATTGCTGTTAGTTGCTGCTGTCGTTTGGCAAAAGCCCTATGATGGGAAAAAGTGAGATGGTGAGAAGATGAGGTCTGCGAAAACCCTTACAGACCTTAACACCTCTCAAGATTAATAATCATAGCAAAATCCTAATTTTGTTTTTTCCCTACTATATCATTCCTTTCCCTCCCAAATTTCTAGTCTCCATTTCTTCCACTGTGCCTTTAAACACTTTATATAGTGGGTTGGGTAAATCTGAGTGTTTAGGGCTTCATTAGCCTTGGAGGGCTGCACTCCCCAGAAAAAACCCCACTGTTCCTCCCATGTCTCCTATGGGGCATGAGGAGCATTCTCATAATGTTTCACTTCCCCATGTCCATTAATGGTGCTGGAGAGGTTTTTTTAACACCAGGAAAAGAGTGGATGTGATATAAAAAGAAGTCTCTTCTGGGTTAATACGTTTAAGGGAGTCCCAAAAACATGACAAAAAATACACCTCACCATCTGAGGGACATATAGATTTTTTGTGATTTTTTTTTTACCCCGGCGGTCCTGGTGGCTGCACACAGCCTGCAGGCCACAATTAGCCCACTTGTCACATGCAGGGTTTCCAGAGTGAAAACTGAAAAGGACTCCTGTACAAAAGGGGCGATTTCATGGGGTGTTGCTTGTTACTTGTTTCCATGAGAAGCATCAACTGCTAAAATTCCTTTTTATATACTACCTTTACAGATACAGAACCACTCCCATCTTTACTCTGTCCGCTCTAGTTATATATAAAGACCCCATCACCATTTGTTCCTTATTCCCTATCTCACTCTCATTTTCTTCTGTTGAGTCCATGCCTCCTGTGTGTCACAAATGCCACCTGCATTCCTTCATAATACAAGCTTGATATTTTATTCCTTGAATCTGAACTAACTGTGAATCTGAAGAACTACAACACTGGAATTGTGTGTTGGCATTTTACTTTGACTTAAAGCAGCAGCCATACAGGAAGACCAGGGAACTTTAGAAAATTTAGCATCCCACACTTAAGAGATTCCACTCAGCATGTACCTTTCATTTCATTAATTCAGCTTTTCTGCAATGTAAAAAATAATAGAGAAAGGGCCAACTGCTGCTTTAAAACTTCAGGATGCCAGCTGGCCAAGGATGTTAATAAGCAAAGATTAGAAATTACTTTGTACTCACTTTCTAGCCAAGTAGCCTCTACAGCACGCCTGGAACCCAATAATAACATCTGTGATTTTCAAATCCCTTTCTTCTTCAAGGTGGGCAAGGACACCTGCTCGGAAAAACACTTTGCTTTGTCCAATCCTGTAAAGATTTGGGTCCAGCTCTAAGGCTTTGATCTAAAAGGGAGAAAACACACTTAATTGTTAATACTAAAAATACATCAGGAGAAACATTTCTTTACAAGTAAATCCCTCCATGTTTACTTAAATCACAGAAGACAATGGGATTTTATCAGGCACTGAAGTTTTCCAAGGGTATGAACAAACATTCAGGAGTTTTCATTTAACTACTTCAAAGATACTTAGAAAGAACATTCCAAGTTCCGTTTTAAATGATGATCATGTTCTGCAATCTTCTGTTACTACATACAGATTAATGGAAAAAAATAAGTCTTGAAACATGATATTGATTCATGAAAAGGGACCTAAAGGAGGCAAGGGGGAGCTCAAGTACCAGATAATTCCACCAGGAAATGGCATTATGCTTAGCATATTGCTTTACTTTCACAGAGCCTATTCTTCATTGATAAACTAAGGCAGCTGTCATTAACACAGCCTCATTTTTCATAAATCTATTCTAAACTAATGAAGGAATGTGTATGATTCTTCTCATTATTTCAAAAACTGGAGCAAGAAACATACCATCAGCACACAGGCTTGCTTTCCATCCATGAATCCTTTTGGAATGGCATTGGGAGTCAGGATCTCATATCTAGAATGCAAGATGTTATAATTCCATTACTAACTCACATTATTGGTGTGAGGTAAGAATTGTAAAAGAGTATCCTGCTATAGAAATTTCACAGCAGAATCACAGTGACAATCATAAAAAGAGATTATCCTGCTATTTCTTATGTTTTACTATTTAGATATATTAATTCGAGTTCTGGGAGAATAATCAGTCTTCCTAACATCTATTAGAACCCTGATGCAAAGGAAGAATTTAGTGTCACATTGTGTGTCGTGCAGTGGTCTGACTTAGGCTCTGGTAGATCAGAGACTGAATCCCCTGCTAAGCCATGGAAACCCATGGGATGCCTAGGGCAAATCATATTCTTTGAGTAGTGAAGGAAGGCAATAGCAAACACCATTTGAACAAATCTTTACAAGAAAACCCCATGATAGGGTCTGCATCAGTAGGAAATTACTTGGAAGGTACAAAATAATGAATTGTCATAACTACTACTGATAATAAAATTATCCAATACAGTCTGAGTACACAGGGGGTGGAGCAGGCAACTGCAAACCACTGATGCATGATCTGCCAGCAGAGCCAAGGATATGTTGAAGATTTGTTGGAATGCCATTGTAGTCTACTAACTAGTCTGCTATTCAAGTGACCCACTGACATAGCCAGATGCTTTTTAGGGATTTTAAGACACTAATTCAGAGTGGATGACTAACTATCAAGACAGATTTTCTTCAGAAATTTTGTGTGGATACCTGCCAATCTAAAAACATTCCAACAGTGTATTCAATATACAGCTAAGACCATAGGTCAGTTTTACCTTTGTCTGAACTCCTGGAAGACAACTCTGTTAGGAAAGCCTTGCCTGCAGATACGAATTCCCTCCAGCACACCATTACAGCGAAGCTGATCTAGGACCAGGTGTGGGTCAAGTTTTCCAGCCTGTGGAGGAAAGGCAGGTTGTTTACAAGGATGAAGGTATACATATTCATGGATGCCCAGCTTAAATTGGTATGCAAGTTGAACCTTTTCCTAGAGTAAATACACCTACTACTATTATTCAAATTTAAATATTCTGATCGAATTATGCTTAGACGTGCTATGTTTGATATACCTGTGGCAGAAAACTGATACATCACATTAGCTAAAAGTACAGCTAAAATATCCTCTTTACGAAAACAACAATAATATTCCATCTTATATTCAGATCAGGGACACATGCAACAATATCAAAGCCTTTTTTTCAAATTATAGGAAAGGGACTGAATTTAAATTATTATTATTATTATTATTATTATTATTATTATTATTATTATTATTATGAAAGACTATGAAGAAAATATCTAAACTATAAATAAATGTTCACTTACATTTTTACCTGCAAAAAGGAAGGAAAACATTTTAAAGGCATCACTCTCTGTGGATAATTAAACTTAGCAATACAGCAACTGTCTTCTTTATGTCTATTTTTTTAAATTATTTGGTACAACTTTTTAAAATTTATTTATTGCTAGCACTGTGGACATCTTTTACATGGACAAGGTATAAGTATAACTATCTTAGTAAATACATGCTACAACTTCCTGCTGCAAGCCTCCTAACAGTTGGAATATATTACCTAAATTCCTCAACAGGAAATGTTTTTGAACAGAACTTAAAACATAGTTCCCTGTGAGAACCCAGGATGTATGAGATATTTTAAGAACAACAGGTAATTCCAAAGCCAAAGCCAAATCAGATTTAAGGCAACCATGCCTAAAAGCAGGGTAAGGAATAGCTAGTTGTAGAATACAGTAGAGTCTTGTTTATCCGTTATAAACTGGCAGGCAGAATGACAGATAAGCGAAATTGACGGATAACAGGGTGGGTGCTCGCTCGCCCAAACTCCCTCCCCCTCACTCATTTACCAGGCTGGGTCCCAGCAGCAGCCCCAGTGGCACCGGGGCCTGGCCCAGCGAAGGAGCAAGCGAGTGAGCAAGGAAGGGCCTTTGCCGCCCTTCTTCACTCGCCCGCTCGCTGTCCCTCAGCTCCTTTGCCATGCCGGATCCCGGCAGCACCGGGGCCCAGCCTGATGAAGGAGCGAGCAAGCGAGCACGGGCCTTTGCCGCCCTCCATCACTCGCCTGCTGTCCTTCAGCTCCTTTGCCGCACCGGGGCCCGGCCTGGCGAAGGAGCAAGCGAGCGAGGAAGGGACTTTCCTTCACTCGCCCACCCGCCATCCCTCGCTCACTCACCCAGCTGGGTTCTGGCAGCACTGGGACCCAGCGGGGTGAGTGAGTGAGAGAGAGAGGGGGGGGGGAGGACATTTGCCTCAGATAATACGGAGTGTCGGATAAGCGGAACTCGGATAAACAGGACTCTACTGTATCTGCATACAGCTATTCTCCACCAAACATCCTTCAAAAATGCAAGCAAGAATAGCAATCTTTAGAATCACTTCCAATGTCTGAGCAGACTACAGAACTGCTGTTTATACACAAAAATGTGAACTTTACCTTCTTCTCATGGTTGGGGATGATGCAACGGACAAAGTTGGGGTTGGTGTTCCTCAGGGTAGCCATCAGCTTGGCCAGTTGCTCTTTGTACAGCTGTCCTACTGTGCGGAACATGCCCTTCCTGGTCTTGAAGGCCCCAGGCAATGCTGAATCGGACATGCCAGCAACTTGATCCAGACCAACTATGCGATCAACTGGAGGAAACATTCAAAATGATTAGGTTATCCCCACAGCTCGGGTGGAAATAATACATCATTTTATCTGAACACAGCAAGGACAGAAAAAGGAATTTGCAGGAATAATTTGCTTCATTTTTCTACAGAAGTAGTAGTCCTATTTATCATTTGTATTAGGGCAACAACAAGAAGGGAAGAAAGCAGCCACTCACTACTTGAGCTAGGATCCATCACATGCCCGACAGATCTAGCTGATAGCTGAAACAGCCATTTTAGGCTAAGGATTACCATGGAACTGGTACAACAAGTTTGGTCAAGACAATATATTATTTCTCTCTCTTTTCCTCATATCTGTTTTAACATTAATATAATGATGCTTTCTTGCGAAGATACCCATTGAAAAGTTAACTCAAGATTTTTTTCTTGCCTCCATTAAAAATGGTGTTATGTAAGACTATGGGAGGCAGCCATCAAGTTGAGAGGATATGCTGTAAAGATGCTCCTAAGAAAGCTGTCTTTTAAGATCTGTATGCTCAAACCCAAAGTAAAATAAGAGTGTAGAATTGGGGATCATTTTGAAATTCGTTTTGTAGCAGAAACATGCTCAACATCTCTAAGCTAAATTAGTGAGTTTCCTATTCCACACCCACTAAAAACAACGCATCTACAGTGTATCGTGTGAATAATGTCATACAGAATTCATTAAATGATGTGTTATAACATATGAATTTCATCTGATGTAAATTGTCTGGCAGGACACACAGGCAGAAAGAAATTGAACGTTCGTATATTACAGAAGTTCATTCGCGCTTAAAACAAGTGAGTTTTTTGTTCAGTTCAGTTTCCATGGTAGCCACATGTAAGATTAACAGAACCCGCTTCTTACAGATTATTACAATGATCAAAAGCTAAAACAAACTTAGTTATCATAACTATAGTATTAGCCTGAGGCTTTTAAAACAAGATATGTTAAGAATAATGTGGTCAGTCAAATCACTTACATTTGCTAAGTGACAATTAGGCCAGCTACTACTGATTTGATCTTAATAATAATAATAATAATAATAATAATAATAATAATAATAATCAGAAATGATTCTCAAAGGAAACCCTTTAACTTGCCAAAAGCAGGAATACATTATATATTGAGAGACAAGATGCATGGTTAGGGTAGAGTATCCTTGTATATATATATATATAGCTGAGAATCAAGTCACCTCTTCTTCTTCAAATGTAAATTCTTAATTCATTTAGAGATAAAGTGTTAATGAAAGAGTCTGTAACAAAAGGAAATCAAACACCTCTGATTTACAGAGGCAAGCAAAGAAATCATTTCCCATAACAGAAACTTCAAAATTTGTTACTTGTATCTTTTTAACCAAGGGGAAAAAAACAATGTTAGCCACTGGAAAACTGCTGTTCCTTATGGGTAAAATTATCCAGACAACAGCCACAAATGGTCACTCCACAAGCCACTTTCAATGGATTTATATGTAAAGAAATATTATAAGATTGACATTTGTACAAACTCTTAAGCCAATACCATCCATATATGCCCTGCTGCTGTACCAGTGATCATATCTAGCTTTTTAAAAAAAGACTGTGTTTTTTCCCCGCAAGTCCAAAGGGGTCTACTAGCAAAAAGCAGGCGGACTGGATGAGACAGACAAGCAGGAACAGTAAAAGGGGAATAGAAGAATTAATAGAAGCATTTCTTGCATGGCTCTAGAAGGAATCACATGACACGACACAACAGCCGGGTTCTCAGTCACCTGGTTCTAGATGAAGAATAGGAAAATGTTGATAGAAATAGGCTCTCTGAATGTTCTGCATCTCTGCAACAGAGACGTCAAAGAAAAACCCAAGAAAAGAGACAGTAAAAGTAAGACTCAAAGCAACAAATAATCCAGAGTGCAAGACACCTAATGGCACTGGAACAAGCAAAGAAAGTCTTTTAGAGGCAAGTTTTGGCCTATTTAATTAAATCCTGTATTTGGATGCAGGAAACTATAGGGCGCATCTGTCTGAAAGATATTCTAAGATTCTACCCTGCCAGCCTAACCTTTTAAATCCTCCTCACTTCAGCAACAAAAGAAGAACTTTTAAAGTAAAGATTACATATGCACAAGTTTTGGATTGCTGTGTATTGGGTGCTTGAAGATAATGACTCTTAAAGAAAAACAGAGAAGAATTCTGGTTCCCATACCATCTTTCCAAAGTTCAGACACAAATTTATCAGAGGACTGGTGTAGCAGAGTAGCAATGTTATCATTCAGAGGGTCCATGTTCTTCATCAACCATTCATCAGCTTTATAATCAACCTAGAAAAGAAATGTATTATCAGCATTAGATAGAGATTATTAACTTGGCCTCAGTTCTGAGAACAGCTCAGAAATTAGTAGTATCTGCTGGTTTTCACATAACCACTCTGAGACCTTACCCTTCCAGCATAGTGTATAATGCTGAAGTCAGCTTTATCTTTCAGCTGCTTTGGCTTCTGGAATTTTGGGTGAGTGCCTTGTTCTTGCACCACTTTCTCCACAAAGCTTTTATCCGTAGCTTTTGGGAACCAGCACTCTTCATCTAGGAGGGCCAATATGCCTGGGGGACCAGCCTGAAGGAGACAGAGAAATCAGCACTGCTACCAAGATATAAGACCACAGCAGGATGAGCAGAAGAAGAAAAAAAAACATCTATTCCTAGCACGTAAGGCATAATCGGCAATATGGAAGATCAGGAGTTGTCTTTTAGCATCTGCGTTTCTTGCTCCTTACCCTATACAATTAACACTTGAAAGGTTTATATTCAAGCTTGCCACCACTCCCCTTATATACCACCTTCTTACAAGTTGAATACAGCTCTCTAGAATGCATCAAATGGAATGTGCATGTTTTGTTCAGTTGAGTGCTCTAGCTCAATACTCTCTAAAGAATAGGATATATTACTCACTGGTTTTTCTATGAGATCAATGCAGGGTTGCAGATCCAGACCAAAGTCAATGAAGTTCCACTCTATGCCCTCACGCTGGTATTCTTCTTGCTCCAAGATGAACATGGTGTGGTTGAAGAGCTGTTGCAGCTTTTCATTTGTGTAGTTAATGCACAACTGTTCAAATGAGTTCAGCTGTTTCAAAGGGAAAAATGAATATACGTAGGTGATTACTGTTCAGATACCTACTGAAGTGCAAATCACATGGGGAAAAGTACCATAATAGGTACTCTAGGAACAGCACACTAAATAACAGGAAATCTAACAAGATACAGATGTCTATTTGTTTGACTCCCAGTGTATTCGTAACCCCTCATTTTTGAGCAATCAAGCTATCCAGTTGTTTCACTCACGAGAAAAGCTTGTGACAACAAAAACTGTGCAAGTTATAACAATTAAATATAAAATTATTTTTAAAAACAGAAACAGTCATCTTGCAAGATTTTAATGTTAGAATTATATGAAGAATAAGATAAACTTAAAAGAGAAAATTTAAATTAAACTTCATCCTCTTTCACTGTCTGTCTATCTCCTAATGAGGACTATGTGTGTCAGAGATACATTACAATCCCCTATAGCTTTGAAGCTGGACTTCTATACATATGCAAGCAGGAGTCCTAACTAGAGGACAAGAGTCTGGGTGGCCTTTCTGAGATTTTGTCCCCCTGGCTGAGCCCAAAGGATCACAAATCAAGTTGGTCATCGGTTAGCATCCTTTTAAAAAAAATTCCCCTGGATATTCAGCTCGATCACAAGATTTTTTGGCCTTGGTATTGACATTTCTTTCCCTAGGCACCAAAAACATCACCCCTTCACTCTGATCCTTAAAAAGGATACATGACTAAAATCAGCTATAAAGTTGCTTCCCCATCTACTCCTAATTCAACTTTCAATGTGCACAAAAATAATTTGTATTTCCTTACTACGTTTTACCCGATCCTTTCTCTGAAGAGCTTTTGAATTTATTGCAGCTGAGCAATTACAAAATTTATTTTGATTCATAGCATATCAACTCTCCCTCTTTCATGCTACATATATTTTATGCTGAAATTAAAGAAATACTTTGTTTACTTACTTCAAAGATTTCAAAGCCAGCAATGTCAAGGATCCCTATGAAAGATGCTCCTTGTCTCTTTGTTTTATCCAGTGCTTTGTTGATTCGCATCACTAGCCATCTGAACATGCGTTCATAAGTGGCTTTAGCCAAAGCCTCAATGGCAAAGTCAGCCTGAAAAATGGGTTGAAGTCACATGCAATGTCCAAATAAAACAGTACAGAAAACGTTATCACATTTCATAGATTCCTGGCTGTAGTGCTGAGTCACTGACAGATCCTCCACCCTGTAAAATTATGGCTAATTTCAAAGACTCTAATCTTCAATGTAACATAGAAATCATTCAGTCCTTATGGGTTGGATGTCTAAAGGAGAAAGGCAGGAAATTACCTCAAAAAGAAACTTCACCTGACTTGATGGATAGCAACAGTGGGATTATGGATGCTCTTTGCAACCTATTTCTGATATCACATAATCTAGAATATTGTTTATTAAGAGGAGATTGATGTCTCCCATCTGAAATTTATGTGAATACTGACATTTATTTACGATAGAAACAAGATTTGTACCTTTATGTTATGTATATAAGTATAAAACCTGTCACATAGTAACACATTTAATGTTTCAAATATAACAATAACATATCTATGTATCTATGTATCTATGATTGTAAGCACAGCAGACAAAAAACATTCCTAACAGCTATTGTCCACGCTCTGCCCCTATGGAACTATGCAAAGTAAGTTAGTTAAGAACAGTGAATGACTTAGATCTTCAAGATTTAAACACGATTCCACACATATTTACTTGAAAAGTTAAATCCCACTACGTTCCACCTGTTTTTCTTCCCCTTTCAGAGAAACTTTTTTGTTTTGTTTTCATTTTTAAACTTTACTTTGTTACAATACATACTTGTTCTTTAGTCTGAGCTTTCTGGACATAGTCTCGGCCCACTTTGATGCGAGGGGTGAGAATTCCTCTGGTGAAGTCTGTCACATTGATACCCAGAAGGTGAGAAACTTTCTGAGCAGCTAAAAGAATACAAGAACAAAAGGAAATATTTAGTACTTTTACTTCTTTCATTTTATTGTGAAAGGGAGACTACTTTAGATGCTTCTGGGAGTGTTATGTATTTGAATGTAACAGATTTCAAAGAGCACATTCAAAGTACAATGAGAGATGGAAATGTTTGGTTTGTTTCAAGATCCAGAGATACACATAAGATGACCATTGTTTTGTGTATGCCACTTAAAAAATCTTGCAGAATAAAATGAAGGCACATGATACCGCAAGCCTTCTAAAACAAACAGATATATAGTTTAAGCATCCCTAATGCAAAATTCCAAAATCCAAAATACTCCAAAATACAAACCTGTCCGCGTGCGTTGCTGACATAATGATACTTTTACTTTCTAATGGTACAATATACACGAATTGTGTTTCATGCACATTATTAAAATATTGTGTATAAATTATTTTCAGGGACTGCATATGAAATGTACAAGAACTTTGAAATCCACAAGCACGTAGACAATTTTAACAGAAAGGAGGAAACCATGAAAATGAACAAAATCTGGTTACCTGTATTAAAAACACCAGAATCAAGACAGTAAATAATGAATATCACTCAGAAACAGGAGAGCTCCAGGCAACAAGTAATTAAGGGCCAGTTAACACCTACCAAACAGATGATGCCTCAAAGCAACAAAGGCCAGGCTACCTCTATGCAGATACCCTCACTGATCGACTCTGCAAACTTCATGGCTATTCCAATGCTAATTAAAGCTTGCTAACCACAACATTAACACTTGCTTAAACAAACAAAGGTTCCTTCTCCCACCCTGGACATTCCACAGGTATAATATATACACTCCACTTGTTTTACTGCCAACAGAACCTCTGAAGATTCCAGCTACAGATGCAGGCGAAGTGTCAGGAGAGAATGCTGCTGGAACATGATCATATAATCCGAAAAACTCACAGCAACCCTCTGATTCTAGCCATGAAAGCTTTCGACAATACATACATGAACTTTGTTTTTAGACTTCCGTCTCAACTCCAAGATATGCACATGTAAATATACGGTATTCCAAAATCTGAAAAAATCCAAACTCCAAAACACTTCTGGTCCCAAACATTTTAGATGAGGAATACCCAATATGTACCTTTATGCAGCCTGGTTTGTTTTTTGTTCTTTACACCTAAGTATTAACTGATATCACATATCCACCTGTTTTAAATTTAGACAGCTCTGAATTGAGGGTGGTAATCTCCTCTGCCCTGAAATTTTTGGGATTTGAGCACCAAATGGCAAAAACCATGGTCTCATAGCTTCAGAACACACAAATCTGTCTCCAAGTTGAAATTTTCAATGTTTTATCTTAGACATTAAATCCTAGGTCTGACATTTAACCCAATGCCACCTAAATGTGTTTAATCTCTAAACTGAAAGCAAAGTCACATTCCACAGCAATAAGCCTCAGGCTTTGACCTCTTGTAACAATACTATAGTTCCATTTCTAATTGTTCGTTTTCCTCCCTTCTTCCTGCTACAGGAAGAGTGTAAGGCAAGAAGGCAGAAAGCTTCACCCTTAGAGGTTATAAATCCAACCCATCCCAATGATTGTTCAATGCACGGCAGCAGTCTCAATTACATGTCCCTTCTGAAGAGGTCCTTCAAGAGATCTTCTTTCAGTCTATTTATTAACCCTCTTGCCTGTTTTGTCTTCCTCTACATTTTGCTGGTTTGACTATTCTTTCTTCCTTAAACCTCCTCAATATTTTTTCTTCCAGATCTTAACATCCATGGTCTCCTCTCAACTACCCCCTCCTTTTCCCTCCTCTCTATTCCATGTCACCACCATAGATATTACATGTGCCTATTCACAGGTGGTTGCAATTAGACAGTAGCTGAGCCAATGTTCACATGTACACAATGTTTCTGCCACCAGGAGGCAACACCACTGACTGCTCACAATCTCAACAGCTGCAACCTGCTGCTAGGAAGCTGCCTACATAAAAAACCAACATGAAGAATGTAACCATTTATATAATACTACTAGGGTCTTTTAGTATGCATTTCCACTTGGGTCTCTTATATGTATGTGCACAGCATTTAAAAGACTTGAACTATTCTGAGGATAAGGAGCATACCCCAACCCCTCAATACCCAAGGAACATATTTACCTGTATTGTCAGGCATGGAAGCCTGATCTGTGTTGCGTTCCTTCTTGAACATAATATTCCCAAGCTGAAGAACACCAGAGATTACTTTTAACAGACCTGAAGGAGAAACAAAGACAGAATGTGTTATTCAGAAAGCATCTGCTAGGAATTGGTCAGCACAGATGTTTCATTCCCATTGGCCCTTTGCTAACAGATGTCTATAACAAAATATTGCAGTGCAGAGTGCAGTACAATTCCCTTATCCATGGGGGATACCTTCCTGAATTTACCAGAGAAACTGTGGATAGTAGTAAACCCTGCTGAAAAGAGCAACGTCCACTGGAATTACCATAGAGTTGTACTGGAGAAAAAACCTAACTCTATGGTAACTTCAGAAGAGGCATAGCATACAATTTCCTGGAGTGCTTATAATATTCCTGGAGATTACATATTTTATCAGATGCAGGTAGGTGAAACTGTAGGTTGCAGTCCCACAGGTACAGGCTCATATTGTATATCATAACATTTTGTGTCAGGTGATATGACATTAAAGGTAAAAATAAAGGTTTCCCCTGACATTAAGTCCAGTCATGTCTGACTCTGGGGGTTGGTGCTCTTCTCCATTTCTAAGCCGAAGAGCCAGCGTTGTCCCTAGACACCTCCAAGGTCATGTGGCCGGCATGACTGTATGGAGCGCCGTTATCTTCCCGCCGGAGAGGTACCTATTGATCTACTCACATTTGCATATTTTCGAACTGCTAGGTTGGCAGGAGCTGGGGCTAACAGCGGGCGCTCATTCCACTCCCGAGATTTGAACCTGGGACCTTTTCGTCCGCAAGTTCAGCAGTTCAGTGCTTTAACACACTTCGCCACCGGGGCTCCCAGATATTATGACATTACACCGCATTAAATAATTTTATGTAGTGTCAGAGATATTGTACGGCCAACTATGTCCATAAATATCTTTAGATCAGGCTTGGACAGTGCCCAGAAAAGACTGGTGACTGGGCAGTCTAAAAGTGATTTCAAAAAAATCAATCAATCAATGGCAAGACAGAGTGGAAAAATATCAAGAAGCTGCAGTTGTACATTCCACCACATGGGGCACTAGTCATCAGTTCCTGGAAGTGTGTGTAATACAAAGCTTACTCAAAAGTACAACCCACATTATATATTTGCTGTATTGGGTGGCTCAACTGTTCAGCCAACAAAGTTTAAGCAATCATGATAAAGGATATTTAGAACCCTCAGTCAGAAGCAAAGCAGTGTATTTATAAGCTTAATTAATAGAGTACATAATGCACGCAGATAAAATAAGGTAGAAGATGGAGTACTTCCCTCTTCTCTGCTATACTTTCAATTTAGCAACTGAAAACTTTCACCCACAGCACTCACTGATAAGATCAAGTTTAGAGATAAGACAAACCCTGTTGTTACAAATTTATATCAACACAGCCATATACAATTTGTTATGTGCCACACAGAAACCTGAAGTACATTTGGCAAATTATCTGCTCATCAGCCTCTCACCTAATAAAAATAAAACAGTTGGCCCTGCTTATCTGCAGGCAATTGGTTCCATGACTCCTTGAAGATACAAACATCCAAGGATGATCAAGTCTCATATAAAATGGCAAACGAACAAGGTGCAAGGCTGGAGAAAGATTGAGGATCTGTGAAACTGATTTGGGCTGATCACTATGCTAATATTCTCATCATTTCACAGATCCAGTGTATTTTTTTTACTTATACTGCTTTTTACAAGGTTGAATAGAGAGTTATTTGAAAACAATATGTTGCAGTATGATTGTTTCTTTTCCATTAAGCTTTCAGCATTTGTTATATATATTGGTGTTCATTTGTTACACTGGGAGCAGACACTTCAGGCACCATATTGTGAAAGAGTGGTATACAAATAATGAAGCCCATTATGACGTTTCTGAACAGTCTTTGCCACAATCCTCTCACATTCTTTAAGCCCCTTTGTATTAGTTCCATACCCATCTGTTCATCATCTGGAATGCTCATGATCCGCATTGCCTCCATAGTCTCCTGAAACATATCCTTGTCTTGCTGACCCGGGATTGTAACATGTCCATTGGAAAGGAAGCGATACTTGTTGTAGGGCTCCAACAGCAAGTCATCTACAAAAATAAGAAAGATTTAAAAATCTCGGTTGGCATAGTCAAAACAAATCAAAGGACTAATATGTACAAATTTCCTATTAAATTTGACAGCTCAAATGCTACTACTCAGAATCATGAATACCCACAGGAAACCTTAGGTGACATTTCAATAGCATAAGCTAAACTGAGTATTCCTACACTGTGCAAAAGATAGATTTCAAAAGCTAAAAATTTCCTGTAAGAAACTAGATTCTACTTTAACTAGGCGTTTTCTCTTCATTCCTTATATTGCAATGTGATGCAAACTGCAGTGATGTATGGACACCGAGGAATTATGCCTTCTCCATTTAAGTAGATGGCTGGATTAACCATTTAGAAGTGTCTTCCTCCAATATTTGGTCCAAGAATGAAAGGGGCTATAAAATGAATTTATACAGGTAAGCTTGCTCTCCAGAAGTAGCCAATCGCCCTTTCTTGCCACTGTAAATCTTAATTGAAGGGCAATTATTAGAATACTTGCTAGTTCTATTTTGAAAGTGATTCCAAAATTCCTGACCTGGAATCTGGGGGTTCCAAGGTTCCTCACCTGATACCTAACATTCCCTAATTTGAAATAAAACATTTACACAGTGAAATGGACTCACATTTTGAAACATCAAAGTTACACTTCCTAAAAACCTTAAAATTTGCCTAAGGAAAGGACGGTAAAAGGGGGGGGGGGGGAGATAGATCAACTAGAGGTGCCCATCTCAAGCATTTGGAAAGAAATATACTAGGCTTTCATATGCATACATTAAACAGTTAAAAAAAGTGCCTGTAATAGTAGAAGGTACTCACTCTTCAAATGCTCCCCTGCACCAGTCAGCAAGTAGTAGAAGATGTGGAATGTCCGTTCTTCTTTGGCCTGACGTATTGCTCGTGATTTTTCCAACAGATCTTTATGTAAGTTAAGGGAAAGAATCAAGACTGCCGAAAACCTAAAATTCTACAGCTGGATTATCTCAAAAAGCTTGGTCCGTTTTTTTTTGTTTTTTTTTTACAACACAACACAAGTTGATCCTTTTTCCAAGAAGTTCCAGTACCTCTAGCTTGCATGCTGGATGCCAGCTCATACAATCTTGCCTTCTATCACCAAGCAACTATAAAGGGAGGAGGAGATCAAAGATTTTTCTACACAAAAATGCAACTATATTAATTGTACTCCAAAAGTATGTTCAGACTTCATCCTGGGTAAAGTAATCTAGCTAAGTACGCATAATTTGGGAAATATAGAATACCATTTGTTTGGCTTAGAAAAACTCAAAGCAGCAAACTTAACGAGAAAGTCAGGCATTACTCTGCCTTATTTTGGCATTCTGCCATAGTATGCCTCTCAGGAATCCCACCCACAGAGCTCTTACGTGAAACATAATATTCCTAAACATATATTGATGCTAAACTGGATCACAAGTATTCTTCTTTATTGTCTGAACCCTGAAAAAAACTCAAATATAATGTAATAAAATTACCAAATAGGATAGAGAGTCCTACAAAAATATCTTTCAACCTGGGATTGCTGAGCTATTTTACTTTAACGATTGTCACTTCACAAAGGCACTGTGCTTCTTCAGGCCTTAAAATGCTGACTATCCACAACTTTTCTAAGATTATTAGGTGGCTTTTTTCCTTTCCTCTTGAAGTTAACCTGATTTCCCTAACCACAAGAAAGGATACATGTCTCAATATTGGCTCCAACAATGTAGCCATTCACGTCAAAATTGATTCTGATAAATTTTCCCTGAAAGAACAAAGAAGTGTTAGCCAACTGTGCACACGAACAATACAATATGCATATCTTTAGACACATCTGTTCTTCCAGGTTCCTGCAAAACCCATGTTCATTCCTGGCTTTTGCAGAATAAAGGAAGTAGATATCAAGATGCCTTTTACAAGCAGTAACTGGCTATTATAATAAATTGATTTTATAATACCAGCGAACAATAAATTAGAGCACTATAAATTATTTTGATGGGTGACATATGTCAACTGTTAGGTAACGGATGTCAACTGACATAGGAAAAACAGCACTGTTTTAAACAGATGATTTAATTTTTAAATCATCCTAAAAGTACATTGCATACAGTCAATAGTTAAGTTCTAACTATACCAAAAAAACAATAAAAGTTTACACTGGCATGTGAATTGTTGTGGCTTAATGTATTTAAACCAATGAAAGGAGTTACAAATGCCAACATGGCAAAGTCACATGAAAAAGAACATAATACAAGATCAAGCACTTAAGATGGTTGCTCGATCTTTTTTTATCTCCAAAAGAGAAAGCACCTATCAATTATAAGGAACCTCAATCAGTGGCTGATACCAGATGAGAAACTCCTTCCTGGGCGACTTGGAAGGCGCTGAACAGAAGACTGGGCGACTTGGAAGGCGCTGAACAGACTGAGCTCTGGTAGCACATGATGCAGAGCCAATCTGAAGAAATGGGGCTACAAAGTGGAGTCCTTGACATGCAAATGTGAAGAAGAGCAAACCACAGACCATCTATTACAATGCAGTCTGAGCCCTACCATAAGCACATTGGAGAACCTCCTTACAGCAACACCAAAGGCACGCCAAGTGACCAGCTTCAAGTCAAAGGAAATCTAGCAGAATGCCAAGTTTTTAACTTTGTTTGTGGCTTTTTATACATTATAATTGCATTCTCAATTTGTTTCTGACACGATAAATAAATTATAAAGCAACAAATACTCACAAATCTTGAAGAATTGTCATTCTTGACCGTTTTGGCATTCCCAAAAGCCTCCAATATAGGGTTGGCCTGAAGCAGCTGCCTCTCAAGTTCCCCCTAGAATTAAAAACATGAACAGATAAGAACCCTTTCATCTAGGAGCTATCAAGTAGTTATTTTGGCAGAGCCTTGTTTCAAATTCTCATTTCCACCAATATACTGGATATATCATCTGAGGGGAAACACTTTAAGAAAAGCATTAATTTCTATGCTGAGACAAATGTAACATTATTATGAAGCATTCCTTCAGTCAGTTCAGAGCAGCAAACACACAAATATTTGCTGTATTCAGATAATATATGAATGGATTTTTGGACAGAGCCCACCTTTTTGCTAAATTAATAAGTTAAGAATCTATTCTAGAAGCTTCTTCTTTTGTGCCTACTTCTTAAGATCTGAGTTCTGCAAAAAGAGACAGTCATCTCAGCTGTGCCACTGGCATAAAGCAGGGACAAAATAAGCTTTGTAGTTGCAATGATCAAACTGAGTATCAAGAAAGAAACTTTGCTCAAGTTCCAACTATACTATTTAATATAGACTTTATACAATCCAACTTCTTCATATACATTAGCCCTAATATTTAGGGTGGTGCTTGGAAAGTTAGGGCATCCACCTTCTCCTCTCCCTAGCATGTCTCTTTGCCTCCCATGGGCCCAAATCATTCTTCATGGCAAACATTCTGACTTTTAAGCCTGAAAGAGATCATTAAACTCTGATGATCCGAAGCTAGCCAAACAGCGAGTCGCAGTAACACTGATTTGTGGTGTCATAGAGGACAGTTGAGCCATGGGAACAGATACAGAGAGGACAGCTGCTCTCCATCAAGGACCACCCCATCAGTTGTGCCAAAGAAAGCAACGTCTCAGATGTGCTCTGCAAAGTTTATTTCATCAGCAGTGCTGAACTCCCTCTGGAGTCACACATATATTGGGTGTGCAAGAAAGGCCTGGGCTTCCCTCCCTGCAATTCTCCCATTGGGCCCTACAGTGGAGTCCTAATCCTTTGTTTGCGACCGCAATCTGTTGCTATGGAAATGGGTGATGTCACAAAACCGAAAAGTTACAACTTCAATACAGGGTCAAGATCTGAAGAAAAGCAACGCTGGAGGAGAACAGCCGCCCCTAAAAATTTTCAATGCCAGAGTTCACTGTTTGGCTAGAACCCCAGCTATGAAGAACATTGGCTGCCTTGAGTATCCAGTGTAGTCAACATCAATTCATTGTACCTTTCCCACTTTAAGGACAAGAGGATTGGCAAAAGATATGTACCGGCTGAGGCCAAGCAGCCAAGTGTGGAGGAAAGCAGCAGGGAGGGGCTGCTTTTAAGACCCAAAGTAGCACAAAGCTGTTCTAGCTTCCTTGAAGAAGCCAGGCAAGGTTATGAGAAGTTTTAAGAGAAAATTGGCTGACTCCCCATTGATAGCCACCTTACAAGAGTTCAGAGCCTCTGGATACTGCAAAGTCAAGTACAACCTCCAAGAAGCAGTTAAAGCAGATTCTTGTTTCCTAGTGAGAGCACTTCTGTTCAGCAATCCAGACAGACACAGCCTCTCTATCAACAAAACAATCTCTTCCCTTCATTTTCTGCTTTTTAAAATATCATTCAGCTTTGTATCTAATGAGCATTCTTACATCTTATTTAGCTTTTTTTCAGGGGACTGGATACTTTTAAGATGTCTGCAAACTTTAAGATTTATTACAAATTAAGTATCCTTTATCTCAAATGCTTGGAACCAGAAATGTTTTGGTCCTTTTTGGATTTTGGAGTGTTTGTATTTGCATATACAGACATAATGAGATCTTGGAGATGGGCTCCAAATCAAAGTAGGATATTGATTTATGTTTCACACCACTTACACACAAACTAAAAGTGATTTTATGCAGCATACACAGAATATATTTTCCCCCAGAGGAACAATACATTGCTTTAATATAAACACTTGATTAACCAATCTAACCTTACATATGATGTTAGAATCATAGATATATTTCATTAGACTACAATTTTGGAGTGTGCAGACTTTTTGATCTCTTAGGATTTCAAAATATCAATTTTCCCACACAGCAACTCCAAAAACTTCCTTCGGGAAAGTGTCCAGGAACAGTATCACTCTTGGGAGTCTTCAGATACTTGACATCTGTGCCAAAAAGGCTTTGGGATGTTTCACTAGCTATTTATGACTCAAGCAAGCTGAATGGAAACTCAGAAAATGTACTGGATTCCAAGAGACTATTTTCAAGCTATCACACCACTGGACCAGTCTCATAATATGTGAACCAGCAAATAAATGCTATCAAGGTGGCCACTGAATTTTTTAAATGACAAATGCTGTGGGCAGTATTTACAACTGATGTATTTACAACTGATGTCAAAAAATAGTTAAAGCTGTGGTGCAAGTTTCATCCAGTTACCCTGTAATACAGAACCTCTAGTACAAAGCCTTGGAAGCTGTATAGAGTGAAAACAAAGCTCAACCAGAAAAAGTTACCTGTGAGAACTACTCATAAAAGATCAGGAAACATTCTGTGATAGCTGTCAATTTTGGGAAAAGACACCTCTTTGCTGTTCCCAGTGTCTTTCAGATGTGACAACAAGATTTTTAGTTAGAAATAGGAACAACCCATCAACCATCCTCCCTCTAATATAGTGGTTTGCATCTTTATAACTAGACATACAGCACTAAAAAAACCCTACAGTCTCCTGGATCCTTATGCAAAAAAATTCTAAGTATACCGGTGGACAATCCATGGAAAAAGCTGTTGTCTCTCAAAGTTTGGCTTACAGAAGGCTGAATCTTGGTTTGTTTCCAAAAGCCACTTATTAGAATGTGCGCACACGCACACACACCATGCAGAGATATTTTGAGAACTAACCTACGGACACACAGCATGCCAGGATATTTAAGTATCAAAATACAAAGTTTTATGTAGCAATAGGGATGACGCTTGGCATCTGTGTTTCATTATAATGTTTACAAGATCCCTAGCATTCCCCCTTGTGTTTAGCTCTGGCAACAATGCTACAGGGGCTGGAACATCCAGTCTGTGCAGGGGCCATGTCTTCCTGACCTTTCCCAGCATCCTGCACCCACAGCTAGGGTGCTGGATACATTAGGAGGCCTGGACAAAGTCAGCCAGTAGCCATGGATACCAGATAGTCTGTCCTATTTCCAAAGGGGACTATGCAAAATGCCTCATTCAGTGCACATGAGAAAATTCTGTAAGACAGACCTAAAGTGATAACGGCTAATAAGCTTTGTTTATAAGCAAGTGCATTATGGGATGAACGATACTCTCCCATCCAAGGATCTGAAAAGAAGGCTGTGTGAAATCAAACTGTGAACTGGCTTAGACAATAGTTCTAGTGGCAAAAAGTGACACTGGTGGGAGTGAAAAGCTGCTACAAGTCACACAATGGGGCAACACACACATTCCTGGTGCAGACCGTGCAGTAAACGTGCAGCTCACCTATGAATTCCCAACTGATGAGTTCGGACATAATCCATCAAAGGGAGAAGGGGGGAAACAATATGTGAGACAATATTTCATTGATACCTTCTCAACACAAATAGGCATACGTCATTACAGTTTACTATTTGAAACAGTAAAACTGAAGACTTTAGCAATGTAGCTTCTTCATGGCAAATGAAAAACCAAAACTTTAACACCAGGTGGAGAATTAGTGTAAAAGAAATAGGTGATACCTCACACATATAAAATCACTGATGAAAAATAGACATTTTGATATCACAATTTCTTAAAACTCAGTGGCAATATGTTAGCAAATCCAGGGTCAAGTTGCAATTCAAACCAGGAACCTGAACTGAAGTAGAAATCATTCTACATTTTTCAACTGGAATATCAGAATGAAGTCCCATTTGAGCACAGAAACTTACCTGATCTTTCTTGCTCTTATGTGATGAAGCAACGTGAGCCAGATATTGAATGACCTTCTTGGTGTTTTCTGTCTTTCCAGCTCCTGATTCACCCCTGAAAGAAACAAAACCTTTTCAGCGTATGGACTCTTCTGATCATTCTACAAAAGGCTTCCAGAAGCTTTGTAACACTTACTACAAAGTATCTTGCTAGTTTGAGTATGCTAAATAAAACCAGCAGTCAGTCACATCTGCCAACTGTTAGGGTTTCTTGGTTCCCAAATTTCTTAAGCCATTTTGAACTAAACGAGCAATTCCAATAAGGAGCATATAATGTCCTCTCCTGGTTTTTTGCTGCTGCTGCATGCCTTCGATCTATTTCTGGCTTATGGTGACCCTAAGAAGAACCTCTCATGGGATTTTCTTGCAAGATGAATTCAAAGGGAGTTTCCTCCCTGAAGCTGGGAGTGTGTGACTTGCCCAAGATCACTCAGGGGAGTTCCGTGATGGTGCAAGGATTTGAATCCTGGTTTCCAGAGTCATAGTCCAATACCCAAACCATTACACTAGACTGGCTCTCCTGATTTTTACCTGGCTTCAACCTTTTTGCAGTAAGATTAGATAAAAATTTCCAAAACTACCTGTATACATTTTTCTTGAAGTATTACTTAAGCCCCAAAAGGTTAAGTTTCACAATAAAAGCACATTTTCGTTCATTTGTAGTTTAGCATTTTTTTCTAACTACCCAACAGCTATATAAGTTATAGGCAAATTATTCAAATACTTACGTGCAGAGAATGGACTGATCTTCCCGATCTGAAAAAAAAGCAAACAAAAGAGGATCAGATTCAGGTTGAAGTCAAGTTTTCTCTCTTCCTACTACTTTTTAATACAGGCTCAGGCTCAACTTTTCTTGCGAAAGTTCATATAGGTTTCCACACAAGTCTCTTGGGGTACAAGTGATTAAATTAATGGACACATAAAATACAACTAATGGACACATTATAAATAATAACATAATTATTGTTTACCCTGTGGATTGAGGTGGGGAACAAATGATTAAAATACAACTAATGGACAAATAACATCAGCTAAAAGAACGAACACCAATAATTAGTTAACGGAGCATTGTTAGGTATTGTATTCCTCCTCTAATGCAGAGGCTGAGGTGTGTTAAAATATATCCTGAATAGCCCATGTCACTTGAATATCTTTCTAGCTACACAACAGTCATGCAAAAGCAAAACTAAACCCCTGCCCATGTCAAATATGAACATACATACTGCATAATTCTTGCACGGTGCTGAAAAGTTCTTGTCAGATTCCTTTCTACCTAAACTTCATAACCAAGTGGAGAAGTAAGACATCTCAACCAAGGTAGTGTACAACTGTATCTACATAGAGAAATTGTACAGTGTTTGGATTTTTCTCATTGCAAAGGGGATAAAAACTGCTGCAGAGCTGAGAATCCTAATTTCTAATTCACCCTTTCGTTCATATAATGCGTATATGCATGCTATACAACTGTAAAATTGTTAATAACTTGCCATATGAGTGACAGGTATAAATCTTTGGGCTTTGACCCATTCAGAAGATCACAAAAGTTAGAGGTTTTCACATTATCACTGGATCACACAGACACATGCCGGAAGGCTTCTGCATGACTGGGCATTTAGAGGGAGGATCAGGGGACTAACTAATGAGTCATTTGCACATTGCCCCAGGAGATGTATTCAGCAGTACAGACAACAGGGTGGTTCTATATCAGGCAGTCAATTCCAGGGAGGTTCCTGTGTCTCCGAATAATTATGACACTTTTTAAATAAAGCTACAGGTGTTTTAAGAATGACTGTTCCTTTACACCAAGCTACTCATGCCTCATCAACTATAGGAAAAGCAAAACCATCATGCATATCTATTCA
The DNA here is from genome assembly GCF_035594765.1 of Anolis carolinensis. Classification (NCBI taxonomy): domain Eukaryota; kingdom Metazoa; phylum Chordata; class Lepidosauria; order Squamata; family Anolidae; genus Anolis; species Anolis carolinensis. The sequence continues at coordinate 175,436,111 of NC_085845.1, read as the reverse complement.
GAGACATAACTGTTAGTTGTTTCGGTATTAAAAGACATACATTTTTCCTTGTTATCATTTCTTACCCACATTTACCTATGCATCAAGGTAATGAACAAGTGATCCGTCAAAAGCTGTAACTCCAATAATCACTTTAAAAAGCACTGTTTTTCTGTGCCTTCAAATCCTTTCTGACTTATGGCAAACTAAGACCAACCTATCATGAGATGTTTTTTGCAAGATCTGTTCGGTAAGTGTTTGCCTTTGCCTTTCTCAAAAGCCAAAAATGTGCAACTTGCACAAGATGAGTGCCCATGAATATAAACTTTGGTCCCCAGAATTATAGTCCAACACTCCAACCACTACATCATGCTGGCTACATCAGTTAAAAGAGCATAAGGTAAAGGTAAAGGCCTTGCCCTGACATTAAATCTAGTTGTGTCTGACTCTGGGGGTTGGTGCTCATCTCCATTTCTAAGCTGAAGAGCCGGCGTTGTCCGTAGACACTTCCAAGGTAATGTGGCCGGCATGACTTCATGGAGCGCCGTTACTTTTCCACCGGATTGGTACCTATTGATCTCCTCACATTTGCATTTTTTTCAATCTGCTAGGTTAGCAGAAGCTGGGGCTAACAGCGGGAGTTCACCCTGCTCCCCAGATTCGAATCACCAACCTTTCGGTCTGCAAGTTCAGCAGTTTAATCCGCTGCACCACCGGGGGCTCCTAAAAGAGCATACAGTGTTCCCTCACTTATTGCTGGGGTTAGGTTCCAGGACCACCCGCAATAAGTGAAAATCCGCGAAGTAGGGACACTATATTTATTTTAATATTTATACATTATTTTAGTAGTTATACACTATTTTAAGTCTTTATCAACCAATGGTGTGTTGATAAATCGCCTCCTTCTCCTCCCGTTGCCACTTGGGCTCCTTTTCTCTCTCTTTGGCTTCTCCTTCTTCCCTTCCTTAGGCTGCAAATTGTAATTTTTTATGATTTATAATAGTCTTTTAGAGTTTATTGAAAAAACGCGAAACAACTAATCCGCGAAAAGTGAACTGCGAAGTAGTGAGGGAACACTGTACATGTTTTTAAAAAAATAATAATTCTCAAATGCGTTATTTAAAAATCATTTGTATAGGCGTTCCCAAAAAGATTGGTCTTGGTGCTGCTTGAAACTCAAGACTGTGCATCCAGCTGTTAAAGCTCTTCTGGCAGGTCATTCCACAGTTTGGGGATAGATGAAGAAACTGTCCTCTAGATAACAGCTGCCAGCCTGGTCCTGGCTGAGTGAAATAAATATCCCCCAGACAACCTGAGTGTACAGGGAGGATTGCAAGGGAGAAGACCATTTTAAAGGTCAAGGACAACATTTTGTACTTTGCCCAGACTAACTGTAAAAAGAACATCAGAGACTGAGAAAAAGAACACCTGAAATTGAGAAAAATAAATTCCCAGCATAAGCTTTTGTGGATTAGTTTGAGTCATCTGATGTATGGAATGAGCTTATTTGAACAGACACATACACAACGTATATGCATACGAAAGAGATGGGGGGAAGACCAAATTGAAATAGAAATAGAAAACCACCCACTTACTGGTATATATGTCTAACAATAAGGCTTCACTCCATATTGGTAAGAAAGTAGAATATGTCCCACCAAGGCTTGTGCTAGAAATGTCGTTTTTCTTAGTCTCAAAGGAGGCACAGGATTCCCATATACCTTTTAAAACATATTTCTGAAAGATTAAAAGTCAGTGTCCTTGCTCATAGCGAATTATCTGGCAGACTCTGAGAAAGGTCTGCAATGGGCCAAACACATAAACCCAGAGGACAAACACGGGGTCCTCTAGCCTACAGGAGGGGCTCTCCCTTAAAAGGGCAAAAGAGATTTTCCTTTCAATGTTCAGGAAAACCATGACACAGCAGCTGACTAATTTGCCTAAAATTCCTGAGGTGGGGGGAATCATATGTGCACACACATTAGAAAGCAGCTCATCAGAAAACCTCTTAAATGCACAAATCCATTCAGCAATTCATCCCCCACCAATCACCCACCCACCATTTATTTACTGCAGGTTTCTTAGTCACCTCCTCCTTAAGCACAAAGGAATGTACCTGCAAGTATAGACAAATCACATGGCAGTATGCAGACACTGCCATAAAAGGAAATAGTCCCTTTTGAAATCCAGGGGGGAAAGAATTTTCCCAGCCTTTTAAAGCACTCATCATTAGGATAGCTGGAATTCCTCTGCTTACTGACAACTGAGATGTGCTGCATAGAGATGCTGTTTCCTGTTGTTCAACCAACAGAACTGCATTTTCACTCTCCACCCCCATCTAGAGTCAGAAGCCAATGTATATAACCAAAAATGCTGTTATGTGCAGCCTAAACACCCTAAAGGCACCAGATCCCTTCTAATCTTGGAAGCTAATAAGAGTTCATCCTGATTAGTAGTTGGACGGGTGACCGCCAATGAAGTCTAAGGTAATGTAGGTTTATATTTCAGAGGAAGAAAGTGGCAAAACTACATTGAGTATGCTTTGTCTTCGAAAACTGTATAAATGCATGGACTCAACAACAGTTGACAGGTGATCTGAAGTCATAATAAAAGGAAATTACAGAGAAGTATGTTTCCTTGTCTAACCTATCCCTTGTATTGATCCTGATGCAAGGTTTCCTATTCAGATATCAAGATCTGAAGCACTCACACCTAGGAATACAACAATGAAATAGGCCAATTGATTATTCCCTCATTTTTAACACTGAAGTAGCACCAGCAACAAGGTGTGGAAGAGGAAAATTTCAGTAACTGAAATTTTGTTTGGTTAAGGGACTCAGGTGGAATTTAAAAATTATTATTGTTGTTGTTATTTTATTTACTTATACTCCGCTTTATCTCCCCAAAGAGGACTCAAAACGGCTTAACATAAAAGCATTAGAACACAATTTAATATACAAATATACAAAAAAAACCCAGAATTAAATACAAACAGCAGTAAAAAAATAGTTCAAATTAATCAAAACATATTCAAAGTTAAAAACCACAGCACCCCCTGGCTAGATCTTAAACACCTTCATCTTTAAATGCCTGTTTGACTAAAAAGATTTTAGCCTGCCACCAAAATTGTGACTGGATATTCATTTTAAAAAAACATACATACAGTAGAGTCTCACTAATCCAAGCCTCGCTTATCCAAGCCTCTGGATAATCCAAGCCATTTTTGTAGTCAATGTTTCCAATAAATCGTGATGTTTTGGTGCTAAATTCATAAATACAGTAATTACAACATAACATTACTGCGTATTGAACTACTTTTTCTGTCAAATTTGTTGTATAACATGAAGTTTTGGTGCTTAATTTGTAAAATCATAACCTAATTTGATGTTTAATAAGCTTTTCCTTGATCAGTCCTTATAATCCAAGATATTCGCTTATCCAAGCTTCTGCCGGCCCGTTTAGCTTGGATTAGTGAGACTCTACTGTAATACTAAAAGCAACCTGTTACCTAATGTATACGTTCAGAACTACATTCCAATTGCAACAAAATCAATTTGTTGTTGTGTGCCTTCAAGTTGTTTTGGACTTACGGTGAAACTATGACAGGGATTTTGGCAAGATTCTTTCAGAGAGGGTTCTCAAACTAAGTCCCCCAGGCAGTAATTATGTATTTCAGAAGAGCTATCAGAACAATTATGTTGTTGCATGCTTTATAATTTTCATTAGATGTTGTGGTTTGATTACTATGTTTATTTTTTATGGTTGTAATGTTTTTGTTTACATGTTATTTGCCAATCTGGGAGAAAAGCAGGATAGAAATAATAATAATGATGATGATGATGATGATCTCTGAGCCACAATTTCCCTTTAGATTATTTATTAACAGAGCTGATTTCCAGCATTCAAAAACTCAAGAAGCCGCTTACACTACAAAGTCATGTGGAGTAACAGGTTTCTTGTGGCATAAACTCTCCTTTATTGGAGAGCTAATCTAATGAGATGCATAATTCAGGATCATCCAGTGTAAACCATTTCATCAAGCAAGATTAACTGCATTTTTCAATTTGGAGACTAACAGTACAGAAACACAGCAGAATTCTGTTGTCAAATATCTAGTGAAGTCACTTTTATCACAATAATCCTTCAGCCTATGTGATGGAAGGTGTTCCCGCACCAAATATTGTAAACTATGGCACACAAGAAATCTGATTTTAATCTAGAAGGGGGAGATGGAAAAAGACAATGTAACATGCAGTTTAGTGCTTCACAAAGCAGTTGAAGAACACCCAAACAGGCCTTTATCGCCCACTTCCTCTGCATGAGCAACTCTGAGTTGAGTCTGCTTAGCTCCATAAAAGGAGAATATAGCATTCGCACAACGGTGACATCATCTCTCCAGCCAAGAGGAAGTGGAGCAAAAGAGGCAAAGGTTTCAGTCCCGCTTATAGCTGATTCATCAACACAGACATCTGACTGCAGCTAGATGGGAAAGGGCTGCCTCCTAATCACAGAAAAGATACCTCTTCTCTTCCTTACTGCACCTCACAAGAAAAAAACCCTCTACATATATTCAGAGAAATATTTATGCAATAATACCTAGGCACTGGCAAAACAGGATAAAAACAAGTGAAACCGAGAAAACACAAATTGCTAAGCTCTCTTTAGCTGTTTTTCTCTTCAAATGTTCCAGTGTTCTTTTGATAGCAATTTTCCATATCAGCTCTATACTGAAAAAAGCCTCAGGAGATATTTTGCATGCATACTTGTTGAAAACCTTTGAGGAAAGGGAGAAAAAAGAATCAAATCAACCTGACATTTTAACCTTGGCATTGTCTTTGCTTGGGTGATGCAAGAGGAATGCAATGCTATCAAGTTACCAACCTGATCAATAAAAACCTTTTGAGTGCTGCCTTAACTGAAATGTCTAACATATAAAAGACTGTGGAGATTTAACAAAGAGGCCTATGGTGTTTAGAGAAGGATGCTCAAATTACAGTAGAGTCTCACTTATCCAACATAAACGGGCTGGCAGAACATTGGATAAGCGAATATGTTGGATAATAAGGAGAGATTAAGGAGAAGCCTATTAATCATCAAATTAGGTTATGATTTTACAAATTAAGCACCAAAACATTATGTTAGACAACAAATTTGACAGAAAAAGTAGTTCAATATGCAGTAATGCTATGTAGTAGTTACTGTATTTACGAATTTAGCACCAAAATAGCACGATGTATTGAAAACACTGATTACAAAAATGCGTTGGATAATCCAGAACGTTGGATAAGTGAATGTTGGATAAGTGAGACTCTACTGTAGTTGCAAAAATTTTCAAGAGAGCTAGGTTTATGAGTGATACAATAGTCAGGCAATAGATAGCATAATGTTTGTCTGCATCTGTTCTTGCCAGATCAACCTCACCACTAACATATGAGATCTCTTTTTCACATCTCCCACTACACTAACTAGAGACAGACTATTTAGAATAGGACCAAACCCAAAGAAAGTTTAACAGAAGAAATTGTTCCATTTCCCACTAAAACTATTTATACTGAAAAGCAATTCTACTTACAATAAAGTCATTTAAAAACCACCACATCATTCCTTCCTGTGTGCATCATAGCAAAATTACTCTGCTATATTCTGTGGGCTTCATTTAGTCTGAGAACACAGCTGTTGATCATGAGACATGGGAACTTAGAGCACTAGAGCTCCATTCCTACCAGACGGCTTGGCTGCATTGCTTCAGTATGAACCAGCATCAGGACACAATTGACTTTATTGTCCACCTTTAAATTCGAACAAATGTAAAATGATCTAGTGTGTTATCATACCTTAAAATAACTTCGTGCTTTTTTAAAATACAGATTCCTTAAAATAATTTCTTGCTTTACAAAAGTACATTGTTACTGGATACAACATATAAGTAAAACAATCTGAACGCAATCTCCACACTAAACTATCATGCCAACCATAAAGTGCTGCCAGGCATCATATGAGTTGGTTCATTTTGGGACTCTCCCTTGCAGGATGTCAGCCAAAACACTACATGAAAATAGGTACATCTTGTCATATTGAGGTGACTTATAGTATTGGAGGTTCCTTTCACAACTACACATTTCCCCAACGCAAATATTGCTGGGTTTTTGCCATTCTTGTATGGTTAAGGTGGCAAAAATATTTGTGGGTTGTTGTTTCAATCACAGTACCAAAGAAATGGGAAAGACTGCAGCTGAAGATAAATAAACATCGCTTTCAGATCTGGACAAATAGGGCACATATTGACTATCTATATGCAAGACAATATGAGGCAAAAAAAGGTTTCAATTATCAATGTCTACATGTGATGAATGACAATCAAAATCATGCAACAGCGGAGAGCTACCAACTTGTATCATGTAGACAAGCAGCTAAACTCTAAATAGAAAATTTGCAAGACAAATTTTCTGCAACTCAGGTTTTCTTTGTTCTTATCCTTTGCCCCGTTCCCTGTTCCCCCACCCTGACACTCCTTCCTATCCTTCACACTCCCCCTTCTCCCCCATATCACCTATCCACATACTTGCCTCTTTTACCTTATAAGGAAACTTTTCAATAAAAATTATTTAAAAAAAGAAAGAACGCAGAACAAAAACATTTTAAAAGAGGGGGACAAAATCTAAGAATGTTTTCCAGTTTGTAAGCAACCTGCTCTGATCCAACAGTGAATCATTTCACTTCTGTATAAACTAGGAGGAAAAGGCTAGTGAGCTTATGTGGAAGTCATGGGTCCTGGCAGACCTGTTATAAAACGAAGACCCAGAAAGAAAAACTCCCTTCATGAGAAAAAGTTCAGAACAAAAGATTAGCATAAGCAAGCCTGATTCAACTACATACAATCTGCTACTCCAATCAGGCCAGGCTAGACTAACAAATAGTAGATTCCTGGCCACAGCCTCAGAAATATGTAAACACTTCTCTCTTTCCCCTCCCTTCCTGCCTCCCAAACAGATTAATGCTTATTGTTGGATAGAGCAGATCTTCAGTCTTCCTAATCCGAGTCATGAGACTTGAAGAACTAGCGACAACTCATATGCCAAATCTTACATGCAAAACTGCAACACACCACTGCATTGGGCATTACAAAGAAATAGCCAGTTATGGTTGTATGGTTCAATAAACATCATAACATACATTCTGGTTATGCACTATTCAAGATTTGGTAGCTTTACTTTTGTGTATTATGTACACAATGGCAAAGGAATGCAGGCTCTTAAACTATTGGCAACTGACTACTTCCTTTTCATACACGCACAGGCAAGCATATGGCGTGGGCCCTGATGCCTATCTTAATTTTGACTCCAAGAAACAAGACAATAACTTATCATGTGTGGTTCACCAACAACAAAGGTCCTGGAAAAGTCAGAGTTCAGTCCCAAGCGGGCAAAATATGGAACTGTATCATCAATACTTTTATGCCTCACTCACCACTCCCTGGGGTAAATCTGGCTTGTGGCAGAGAGTTTTTTCATTACCAAAGAATTATACAGGCTGCCAAAAGAGATGCCAGCTCCAGAACAAGGTAGTAACAAATCTGTTGAACTGCGCTGCAAAGCAGTGGAGCAATTTTTGTCTAGGTGTACACCATGCAGTCCCTGCCCCTATGGCTGCACAAGCTGCCAATTAGGATGCCCTGTAACAAATGCTGGAATCTAACCAATTAACATTTAAGTCTTTCTGTTCCATCAGTGAAATGTGTGCAACCCATGCCGAGTTGAAGTCAATGCCTAGCTTTGGTTCAGTTGCGCATCTTGCCAAAGAAACGAAACACACACACAAAAAATGCTCAAAACCATGAAAGATTTCCCGCCTGTTAGGCTCTGAATGGAGTCTGGAGTACAACTGCTAATCCTGAACGCCTCTGGTCTTTGCAAAGTTCCTGGCCTTTCATCTTCTGTGCTCAATACAGATTCCTCCCATACCACTGGCTGCAGCAGCAAGCCTCCCCCACGGATTAAGCAGGACTCAGAGCAAAGAAAGAATGTTGCTTTCCAGAGACCAGAAGGCTGACTGGCATCAAACATTATATTAGAGAAAAACCTCACCCAATGTGAAGCCCACTTGTGCTCTTTCTGTGAACCTCTCCTGACCTTTTAAAAGCAATAGTAACAGCTTTGCGAGATTAATCTACTCAACTGAAACATAATAATTATTACAGCCAGAAATGATTTTTTAAAAGCATACTCACCTTGCATCATACTCCTATAGGCTGTGTCTGTAATGGCATAGATGTGAGGGGGCATCTCGTGTCTCTTTTTGCCCTTATACATTTCCACAATCTCTTCTGAGTAGATGGGCAAGTTCTTGTAGGGATTTATGACCACACAGAATAGGCCTGAGTAGGTCTGCAAAATGGATTTCATGAAGAATTCATAAGCATACATTTTCTCTTGTTTGACATGAAGTTATTCTCATTCAAGGATTTATATCCTGAAAGAGGCCCAGAGATCTAACAGATCAATAAAAACTAGACAGCTCCTACCCCCAGGCTAACATGTAAAAAAGGATGACCCAAGACAGAAAAGGACAGAGAGGGAAAGAAATCTCTTAATTTTTCCTTCACTTTGGCAACATTCAAAGTGGTAACCATTGGAGACCTCAGAAGATTTATCTTAGAAAGCATGCACCTGTGACTATTATAATTGCCTTTCATTATCAGATATTTAAGCTGGTAATCAAATCTGCCATTTGCTGTATGAATACAACTATTCATCGTTGACCACTGAATCACACATTTAATTTTCCATACATCTTTGATGTTAATTGCAGAGAGTCTGCATTTTTCAGCTGTACTCACATAAACAATTACAATTCGGCCATTGGATGTTTAGGCAATAAGGCAAGTTTAATATGTCCTATGCTACCACAGCAAAATAGTACAATCTGAGGGTTACTTCTGACTTATGAAAAATGTGGCAGTCTTGTGGCATGTAAATTAGCACACAAGTTTATCTAAATTTATTTTTGCACAATTGATTTACCTGGACAGAAGTTAAGTCAGATGAACCCTTGCTTGAATCCAGCAAGTTAAGATACACTGCTGGTAAGCAGACATCTGGAGGTAGCAATCCACTATATCCCCTTTGATGCCCTGGCAAGGGGTTTGATAGTTCATGAGGCAGAACAATCAGAGATTCACAACAGGACCAAACCCAACCAAATTGTCTAAATAGTGAGCAGGCTCTTAAGTTCTTTAAGATACTTTCATCAGACTTCGAGTAATGCAAAAACCCAAATGGGGAGGAAAAATGCCATGACATTAAGCCCACAAGGTCTACAGTTTAAGTGTCTCAAGATGGAATCCTGGAGGAGACTGATAGAATGCTAGCACGTTTCAGGTTGGACCAGGGCTGCTGAGAGAAAGTTACAATCACAGCAAATCCTCTCATTTTCTTTAAAAAATTAACTGTAACAGACTAGAAACACTAGCAGAAAGTACTCAAGGATAGGAAACTGCACACTCCACATACACCCCTTTCCATCAGAGGGAAATCTGGTATCATTGTACTAAATTATCATACTGAGTTGGGGGGGGGGGCGTGGTTTGAATGTGTAAGAAAACATTGTACCAGAATATTTATATTAGATGCCATACAGCAGGAAAATATTCCTTGTTAAAATATTTAACATGTAATAAGATGAGATACAACAGAAAAAAGCAAATTTGAATACAGTGTAAATTTGAGAAGATGTAGCAGCTGGATTAATAGGGAAACCGTCCATTAAAATTCCTGTTTAAGTAAACATCAGGAGATCCAGGGAAAGTGATATGTTTTGAGAAGTTGCACTGAAGTTGGGTTCAGGGTATCTGTTGTATCTTGAGCAACATGCATGTCCATTTTGACATTTTTTTCCTCATGCATGAGTCATCCAGAACATTGTTATATAAGCAAAACTTGCAATGTGCATGCAATGGAAAACAAAATAAAAATCCTATGCTACTACTCCAGCAGAGTTTTTTTATTTTCAATAGGATGTCAGTTAGTGTATGTGTTCAGGAAAGAGGGAAAAGAATAAAAATGAAATGGCACCTTACAGTAAAAAACACCAAAAACTCAAAAATCAACAATAGGTACCTAGTCCAGATAGTACTAAAATCTAATATACAACTGCAACTTAAAAACCAAGACTAATTCAGTAAGCGACAAATCAAGAAAAGGTTAGAGCAATTTATTTGAAACAATCCTACACTTAATAATATTCTGGTAAGAAATATAAGGTAAATTGTTAAGCAGCTTATGAATGTATGTGTCATTAGCAGAAGTATTGTTATCTGGAGTACTATTATAAGTGAGGTTCCAGATGAAGAGGCAAGTAGAAGTATTGTTATCTGCATTTATGTGGGCAAATAACTATAACACCTCAAGCAATAAATCTATCACTAATCATCACCTAACTTAGTGAAATGAACACTGAGGTGGCTCAGTTCAATCAACTATTACAGCCACTTATGAATACTGCATTCAGTTTGTAGGTTAGTATTGCTTAAGTACTTTTAAAAGTACTTGAATTAAATAGTGTGCTTGTTCACACTATGGCTATTTTCAAAACATTAAACATTTCAAATGATAAAATAAGATAATATCAGGAATATCCACTATGCACTGCTAGAGATGGAGACAATCTTATGTACAGCCTCAGAGTGAACTTTCACTACATATATTCAGTCTTAATTATACCTTACATGGTTTAGAGCCATCACATGTATGACCTCACACGTCTGCTTTATTGCATGTACATATTGACAATGTAGAAGTGTTTTACATACCATAAAGCAAATGCATTTTCTCTCAAATGATAGAATACAGTGTTTCTTCCCTACACCTAGGTAAGCAGAGGCTTGCTCAGATATGAGACAAACCTTCACTAAATAAGCCTGAGAAAACCCATCTAATGATAATGAGACAAAGTCTTCAAATAGTTGGAATGCTAGACTGATCCTCTTGAAGAGAAAAACAAACAAAAATCAGTTCAGAGACCAGAAAATTACATTTTATGCACAAAGAATTGAGATGGGCTACTCAGAAGGCAACTCTGATACTAGGCAGCAATCGCATCTGTTCCTCAATATTAATGTAAATAATGAGTTATTTAAATTCTCTTAATAAAAGAAAAGCTCTTTCCCAGGGAAACCTAGTTGCCTTCAATTTGTGCCAGTAGTTAATGTTTAAGTGTAGGGTTCTTCCAAGGCAGCATACAAGATTACAAAAATGAAGGTCTTGAAAACATATGATTTAAACATCAAATGCTGAAGGGATGTTGAAAAGAGAGCAGAGCCTTTATTCTACTCCTTCAGTCAGAAATAGTTCCCATGTTTACCTCATCCCTAGCCCCCTACCAATGTAAACAATCTTGGGTTACCTACTTCTTTTTAGTTTACATTCTTCACTGTATGCACTTTCTGGCCCAGTCATTTTTATGCGCTTTCGTGTTTTTATCCAATTCATGTTTATTTTTGGTGTGTTTTTACTATGTTTTATTGATCTCTTTTTACTCCAATGTGTTTTATTACAATGACTGTAACTATTTGAGCTTAGCCCCGTGTAAGCTGCCCCGAGTCCCTTCAGGGAGATGGAGGCGGGGTATAAAAATAAAGTTGTTGTTGCTGTTGTTATTTTATTGTATGACACAGCAAACAAGATAGACATGCTGGATTTCGTATCACAAAATTATTATTATTATTATTATTATTATTATTATTATTATTATTATTATTCATATTTAAAACCTCAAGAGTTCCCTTGTGACTTTAGATGACTTCCCAAATTGAAGGCATTAGACAAGTTTGGCACCACCAGCAAGAAGACCTAACTTATACCCACTCATCTAACCTCACAAAGATGAAATGGTGAACAAGGCCTTCCAAGTCTATACTGTTAGAAAAGATTCTTGTATTATAAGTGGCACTACATCATTCCCTTGCATCACTTCTGCAGGCCACCTTCTTCTAATACCTCAACTGAGCAGGTTCTCAATAGTTCTCCCATTCATGGAAAACTTAATGAGTGCTAAAATAAGAAAGCAGTGTTTTAGCAAAAAAACAACAACAACCCACACCTAAATATTATTATTCTACATTATTCTGCAAAGGCTCATGCCTGGCCAAAGGTAGCAGCAGACAAGCTCTTAATATGCATGCTTAGTCATATATACACAATTACAAGTCCTTGTTTCCATGGCAATAAGCTTTCAAGAACTGTGCTAGCACTTTGAATGATGAGAGCAGTACTAGAAGTCAAATCACCTGCTCTGGGTCTATGCTACAGCACATCATGTTGACGGTCTGAAGTGCAAAGAGTGCTGTAGCTGTTTTAGTCCTCACTGCTCTCTGTTCAGCATGCTGACTACATCAGATCAGTGCTGCCACATATGTGCTAACTTCATATGAGTGTTCCCTTTTAAATGACGTTACAGAAAAAGAGGGAAGCCAAACAAAGTAGATCAATGTGAACTAAACTTAATCATTTTTAGAGTTTCTTCCAGTATGGAGAAGAAAACACAACACACCGGGTGACATTCAAATACTAGAGGCCAATCACCTTAGCACAATTATTTCCCAGGGACTTCATTTAGAAAAGATCTAAAGTAATTGAAAATATATTGAAAATGAGATGGATGACATCCAAAAGGACTACCCCACATTTAGATAGGCACTAACAATACTTACATAGATAAGCCCCGAGTAGTATCGTTCCTTTAAGTTGTGCAACACAGAGGCCTCATTCAGGCAAGTCAATTCAGCCATGTCTTCCACTTTAGAGAACTTAGGCGGGTTCATCTTTTGGATATCATCTTTGTTTACTCGCACTTTCTTCCCGTTCTCTGCAAGCTCCACAATGGCTTCATCTCCTACTTCCTCTTTTAAGCTAGCAGGCTCAAAGCCATTCTTTTCTGATGGGACCCACACCAGTTTCTTAGCTGCCCAATCGGCCTGAGCAAGAGGGTTGTTGATGAGATTTCTATCCACATAGAGGTATTTGTCAGCATCTCTCTGAGCCATGATGGTTTATAAGAAGGGACCTGTTAAAAGACAATAATATATGTTAATATTAATGTTAACGTATCATTATTGCTACCAATACTTTAACCCTACAACCTTCTAGCCATGTATAATTGACATCAGTTGATTTTCCAACACCTTTTTTGAAATCTGTGATCATATATGCCATGCATTCTTCTGAGATATCTCCATGTTCTCAGCCTTTAGACTATCTAAAGAGTCAATATAATTTATGATAAGCAAATGGAACAAGTGCATGAGTACTATATGCAAGACTGAGCAGCTCAAACCATCCAGCCCAAGGTCAATTGATTGTTCAAAAGATTGGACCATCCGTGTTGTCGAAGGCTTTCATGGCCGCAATCACATGGTTGTGTGTTTTCCGGGCTGTATAGCCATGTTCCAGAAGCATTCTCTCCTGACATTTCACCCACATCTATGGCAGGCATCCTCAGAGGTTGTGAGGTATATACATACTCAGTGCAGGAATCATTCCGAGTACTGAAAGTGTGCCTACAGTTACACACAAGAATCCAGTCCCTTTTTTTCTCCCCTTGAATGCCTTAATTAGGGCAGCTTAATTTAAGAAGAAAATATTTCAATTGCTGCTACTATTCGATAATTAGAAGTCAGAAACGGTTGCACATCAGAACTAATGCAGCCCACACAGAAGTAAATCAAGATGCACTGTCTGTTTATTTCCATGCTTCACAATTATTGATTACAGTATTAAATGAAGATATGGCATGGGCCTCTGCTAAATAGGAGAGAATCATGCAGTTGAAGGACTTAAAAGCATGACATACAGGATACAAAACAGAAGGGAGGACTGGTAAATCTCTTTTCATGGTGTTCGCAATAGAATCAGGGCTGGCAAAGCAACAGCTGTACTCTAAACTTTGGCTGCACAGCTTCCTGCAAATGCAACTTCCAAGAATCTAAGTACAGTATTTGCCTTTTTTGGCCATAATTGAGCAGGACACACCAGAGAATGAGGGCTTCCAGATGAATTAGGTTTTTTCAGGAAATGATGAAACCAAGAGTAACCAGGAAGCTCTACAACCAGCCTGAAAGTGCTTTTTCTATTCCCTTAGGCCTTTTCTTTTTAGAATACATCTGACATGCTTTTATCATTCTTCCTGACATTCAGAAAAGGAGAAGAGTGTCCTCTCTTTTGTTAAAAATTCTCAGGAGATTGTTTCTGAGAAAGTGTCCTTCTTTAGTCTTTCCACACCCTTGTTAATAAACACCCTGAAGCAGCAAGGGACCCTTGACATAGACATAAGATTGCTCTAGCCACATAAAAATCTAGTCTAACAGGTATGACTTTGCCCAGAAGACAGTGGGACTGTAATCCACTGCTTATCACTCCCTCAATGGACATAACAGCATCAAACAAACCTTGACTCACCTGGAACCAGAACTGGTTTCTACTGCTGATGGCACTGGTTTGAACATATCATATATTTTATACAGAAAAAGAAGCAACAGCCTCAAAATCCTTATATGATCTAGCTTTGCAGCCGAAGAAAAGTTGTACCAGAATTTTAGCACAGAATACCTCAAAACCTTCCTTCCACCTTGCCTCAATTTCATGCTTTTGAGAGGAGCTGACCAAGTTCAGTGGAATTGTGGCTAAATGTACCTGGATCTCACAATTTGCTCTACAGATTACTTGTATGCCCTTTACAAGACTTTTGAAAATGACAGTACTTTTTATTTTATCACAACTGTTATTTTGTAGAGAAGGGTTTTAAAATAAAGGTTAAGACAGAAGGAAATTTAAATCATACTGCTCATCTTAAACTGGGAGAAAAATGTTTGTTATTTTTTTTAATTGATATTGATATAACATGCCAGGAAGGCAAATAGGGGTCTATTTTTTATTTCACTTGTTCTTGGCTGAGAATTGTGGTACTTTCCATCATAAGATACAATAATTACCTTTTGTCAATCCTGTTTTTTTCAGGGGAATATGTTTATTTCAGGCTTTTTTCCTGTTTACAATAATTTTTAAATGTTACTTCCCATGGGAAATGCAATGTAACAAACGTTGTCACTAAAGACAAGCAGAATATTAACACCAGAAGGCAAGAAAGTATGGTTCTTATTTAACAAAAAGAAGCGTTAATTAATTGATCTAATGAACCTAAGAGCTTACTAGAGAAGTTCCTCAAGGAAACGACCCTATTAATAGATGTGTTTCCATGAAAGACACTCACACACTCAACATTATTGATTATCCCCACTACATGCAGCCAAAGAGCAATATTCAGGGTATAGATAAATTTGATGTGGATAAATAGTAAGATTTGAAAGTGGCAAACCACCAGGAGCTAAGTAGGCCCTCTAGTTCACTTTTCCTAAGCTTTTTTTACACAACATCGCTTCGGTCAGAAAAACAGCTCAATCCTTAATTTCAGGAAGCTTGAAAACTCAAGAGGAACTTTAAAAAACTGACTGAAACATTCAAGAAGGAACCAATTATAAACTAAGAATGAAAGAAGAGCACTTGAATAATGAAAAAATAACAGAACAATACCTGAGAGAGGAACAGAAAACAATTCTAGTCCAGAACAGGAAAAGATGCAGCAGTTCTTTAGTTGACGTGCGTAACTCAAAAGTCTCTATGCTTGAACAGGAACCCGTAACAGATGCAAGATGTTAAGCAGACACCACATCTTCCCACAATTATCAGTATCAGATAAGTGATACATACTAGCCATCAAAGCATACATCAAAGTGCATCAATGCTCCTTTTTGCTACTGTTAAGCCTAGTTTAGTGCTTTAGATCCCTGAAGAAAACTGCTCATTATTAAGGACTAGAGAAAGTCTTCAGCATTGAATGCATGTTAGGAAAATATAAGGACACCAATCTGTGTCATTCATGTGACCAGAACATATTTCCCATTCATTTGCCATCATGCTTATTTTTCTATTCAAACACCCAAAGCTGCATGTTGTATACTTATAACTTACTTTTCTGAAATCCATTCAATTAGCTTGTAAGAATATGGGGACAAATATACAAAAAATAATAAAAGAAACCATAATAGCTTGAGGAAACGGAAGAGATTGGATTCATTTTCCATTATCCATATTTAAGTCTATTGCCCTATATCTGTAGATAAAAAGGAAAACTTCCTAAGAAAGTATGCGGATGTGTGGATCCATATAGTCCAAGGAATGTAACTACCATATATCAGGCATGGTTAAACTTCAGCCCTCCAGGTGTTTTGGACTCCAACTTCCACAATTCGTAACAACCGACAGGCTGTTAGGAATTGTGGGAGTTGGAGTCCAAAATACCTGGAGGGCTGAAGTATAACCATGCCTGAACGATATGAATACTTCTTGATGTAAAAAACATGATGCAGCTGAGTAGTAACGGATGAGCAGTGAACTGAATGGTTCAGCCCTGCTGAGAAGACAAGTTTGCTTCCCCAGGTTTTCCTGGAGCAGATCTGATAATTATAGATACACCATCAGCATATGCTGTCATGGTTGGAAACTAAGCAGCATGATGCTGGGCAGGTAGCCACCCCTTTGATGTGGGATGAAAGGAATAAGCTTTGCTAAAGCACTTGCAACAGCAACCATTTGTGAGACAGTCTTCCCTGTACAGACTCAAGCTAATGTTTTACTATTGTGTTTTACAAATGGGTTCATTCTGTCTATGTGGTTCCTACAGCATCTGTACTACAATGAATAACCAGGATGGCCAGGAACAGTTCTGAACACCTCAAAGTTTGCTGTAAATTTTCCTTGTCATGGAAATAGAAAGTCAGAATACTCTAAGTATAATTTATGCAACACAGAAAAGACAAGGGACCATAACATAAGTAATTATATATTGGTCAAGTCATGCATGCTGGCATCGAAAATTTTGGTTAATATTACTTGCCATAATTGGAATGAGGGTCAATGTCTTAGACCTGCTGTAGCAAACAAGAGAGTCCTGTAGCATCTTAAACACTTTCACATTCTTCTGCATTTGTGACTACATGTAGCTATAGAAATGTTATATGTATATATGAGCCACTTTGGGTCTTTTTTGTAGAGAGAAAGTGGGGTATAAACAAACACCATCATCATCATCATCATACATGGCCATTACACCTTGGTAAATATTTTACATTTGCCAAAAGATCCACATTTTGAGAAAAACAAACAGTTACAGTGTTAGAATTATCCTTCGCAAATTCTGTTTAGATTTGCAGCTATTATATTATTGTCAGTATTATTATACAAAGTACAGTAGAGTCTCACTTATCCAATACTCGCTTATCCAACGTTCTGGATTATCCAACACATTTTTGTAGTCAATGTTTATATATATCGTGATATTTTGGTGCTAAACTCGTAAATACAGTAATTACTACATAGCATTACTGCGTATTGAACTACTTTTTCTGTCAGATTTGTTGTATAACATGATGTTTTGGTGCTTAATTTGTAAAATCAAACTAATTTGATGTTTAATCGGCTTTTCCTTAATGCCTCCTTATTATCCAACATATTTGCTTATCCAACGTTCTGCCGGCCCGTTTATGTTGGATAAGTGAGACCATACTGTACCTCCATACTGCAAAAAGCTTAAGACATAAGCTACCACATCTTGCTATATGTTCTAAATTTCCTTTTGTGCAAAATCAGAGAGACAGACAGAGCAAGGCAGTTTGGGGAAAAAAGCTCAGGGAAGATTTGGTGTATACCTGACCCACACATAAAATGCTTGAGAACTTCATTTAATGAATTCAGCAAATTTGAATTGGACTGCATAGTCTAGCGAGTACATGGATGGTGAGATTTCAACCAGTCTTTAATTGAAAAAGATTATTCATCTAGGCCTCAACCTTTGTGTTTCCTGATGTTTTGGATTTTATTCTCAAGAGCTTTAGTCAGTAGGGTGAATGTTCAGGGATTCTGTGAGTTGAAGCCCAAAATATCTGAATGACAAATGGTTGAGAAACCCAAATCCAAATTTCAGAAAAACTGGGAAAATGGCACTTCCTGCCTTAAATCAATTTCTCCAGAATTATTTGTACTGCACTCCACGTGGCCTAATTTTTATCACGTGCCACAGAATTATTTTTGGAATTCTGCCACTGACCAACATAGTCAACACATTAATGTATAAGTAGCATGAAAGCTTAACAGAAAATCTGCCACAAAATAACTAAAATATAGTACCTGAATGGGTTCTAGGAATACTAAGCTAAGTTATTTTTCCTGGTATGACCGTCACAGGCTCTTGCTAATAGGTAACTGCATAATATGCCCAAGGCAAGCTTCCGGAGAACAGAAAGACAATAACCTTTTCTGTTGTGGTCAAAACCTCTTCTCGAGGGAAAAGTTCCCATTAGAAAACTCTAGTTTGGAGCCTACCAAATCCTTCTAGCTGCCTTGAAAATTAAGCTACTGAGCACTAACACAGCAGAAACAGCTGATAACTGCAATCAAACTAAGCATGAACTCTGACTAAAGAATAGACATACTCATGTTTCTACTGTAATTTTCAGAATACAGTAGTTTCCAGGGTTATATTATATGTATATTATATCTGCTGACAGAATTACGCTTCCTCTTCCAAGTAACTGGAGCCTGGTTCTCACAAATATACAACGGAAAAATGTCCAGAAGATTTAATTATACAGCAAATGCTGCCTAACTGGTAAGAGCAGCATATTATGCAAGTAACACAGTTCTAAAGCTACTGCCTATAGGACTACAAAGCCCAATTGATATGATTCCAAAAAGCTGGGCTTCTGGGAAAAAACATCCTACAGTGGTTCTCCACTTCTGGATTCCCAGGTATTTTGGCCTACAACTTCCAGAAATCTTAGCCAGTTTACCAGCCTTCAGGGTTTCTGGGAGTTGAGGGCCAAAACATCTGGGGACCCACAGGTTGAGGACCACTGTCCTCTCTTCACCTTAAGCATGCAAATCATTAGGCCAAAGAGTAATGTAGAAGCTTTATAGCTTTTAAATTTGCTGGAGAAATTGTAAACAGTGACAAAAGCATAACTATCACATCTGCTTATAACAGCCATGTTGTCACCTATTTGGAGGCATCCATGTTTAGCATTTCACTGTTCAGATCACTTCAGGGTTGACTAAGCACTAGGGGAAAGTTTACTGGTACGTGTATATTCTGTGACACAGACAGCTTAAAGCAGAAAAATTGGCTTCAGGTACTAAGGTGAGGGGGTGATTAACTGAAATGACAAGTACAGCATTACACTCCTTGACTTTTGAAATTGCAAAATGAGAGGCACTCAGATTAGCAATATCCTGTTGGCAATGATGCAAAGCAAAAATGAGCTCAAGGCAACTGAAGATAGGCACGAAGGCAAAATGGAACAAGTTGTGAAGGCCATTTTCTAATGAGTCAGAACATCCGCTAGGAAAAGTCCAAGTTTTCCCTTCTAATGCAAGTGTGGGTTGCCTATATTAAATCAACTGTTATTTTTAATGAATTTCTTCTCACACAGCTAATGAAAAACAGCTATTCGGACTTCCTGTTCCCTCCCGATTGTATGGAAAAGAGGCAGGCGAGGATCCATGCTGGGATTGACATCACAGCCTACAGGCAGGGATTCCCGCAGTGGGAAGAATGGCAGCTGGGGATTGGTATGTTCAAGGAACCAATCCATTGCAGAGATGCCCCTGGGAGGCCATAGTCCATGGGAAAATAATGGTGTAGACATGCAGGTAAGCCTCTGATGAACTCTAGTGTTTAGTTTCGTCCAAGACGCAAAAAACAAAGGTGGTGACTTCAGACAATCAAGGACTTAGCTGATGGCATAGGAAATTAATGAATGCACATATACTAAGCTCCCTCTTCTGCGGGATCGGCAGACTCCCTGCCTCAGGTTAAATGGACAAATATCCTGAGCTTATTTTGGTGGTAAGGACGATCATCTATCTACATATATATACAATAGTTCTGATAGTTATCTGGCTTGGGAAATGGCTGGAGGGATCCTGGCCACAGTCCCCTTTCCCAAGGGATTATGTAAACTGGGTCATGGAAAGGGGGCTGCCTTCAAGTTACATTTTGATAAATATATTAGATAGTTAATGCAGTTCATATAAGGAATTGACACAGTACACAGTATATAAAAGATACAAGTTATACAAAATCATCACACTGATACACTTTATTAAAAGGTTGGAATTGATAGTGTTTGTAGGATACAGCTACTGCTAGGTCTAGTGCAGTGGTTCTCAATATGTGTCTCCCCATATGTTTTCGTCTACAACTCCCAGAAATGCCAGCCAGTTTACCAGCTGTTAGGATATCTGGGAGTTGATGGACAAAACATCTGGGGACTCACAGGTTGAGAACCACTGCTGCAGTGCTTTGGAATTTCACAACTCTGGACCTCCGGAAAAGATTTTAATAAAAATGAAAAAAATCATATATTTGCTTGTAGTCTCTTGGTGAACTATAAATCTTTTGAGGGGTGGTGTATCATGGTTCGACGACAAGAATATACAATGAATTTCCATAGTGAGGCTACAAAAGTCAAGGCATTTCAGATGAACTGCATACTGTTTACGAAGTGGAAAAGACAAAGAAGCCCAAATAGTATGCAGAAAAACATTTGTTAGTAACAGGGCCAATTTCCATTCTTCATTTAGAATCCAATATTTTAAAAAAGAAATTAAAGAAAAATCCATGAAGTTACACAAGAGTGTCCACAAATTCTCTGTATCAGCAAGTACAGAACTAGCTTGG
Source organism: Anolis carolinensis (assembly GCF_035594765.1). NCBI lineage: Eukaryota > Metazoa > Chordata > Lepidosauria > Squamata > Anolidae > Anolis > Anolis carolinensis. The sequence goes on along the minus strand of NC_085845.1, from coordinate 175,415,348 downwards.
CCATTTTAGGCCATTAAGAACAAAAGATCCAGCCTAAGCCTTTTGTGGATACTATCCACATGTTAATTTAGTGAGTGACTAGAATCTGGAAATGATGTTCATCCTTCATTTTACGAAAGCCACAGTCCCCCAAAATGCATAATAATGCAGAATGTTAAGTAATTTTTATAGTTAATGTCCAACTTTACTCAAAAAGGGTGCAAAATATAGAATTGCCTTGTGCATTTATATCCTAAATTACTCTCACTATGGGGATCAAAATGGCATTTCCCACCCTTTTACATAAATATTTCTTGTCAGAATGATGTGTAAAGTCTTGAAGTATTTATTGTATTTTTTTTACTCCAGATTAGTTTCTAATGCAATATTAATATAGTATACAATTATCTGTTTATATATCGTTATGTGTATTTTCCTAGGGAGAAGAATTCACAGCTTTCATCAAATCTTTGAAGATATCTGCAGGTCCTCAAAAAGCTTTTTTTTAAAAATAATAATTTTTATTATGTTATAAGTGAGGTTACAGAGAAAGCTAGGAAAACATAATAAATATAGGATAGTGAGGGGAAAGTGCTGGAGAAAAAACAAGATGAAAAACAAAAGAAAAGAAAAAAGAGAAAAAAAATGGGCCAGAAGAAAAAAAAAAGGTATATATATAAAATGACTTCCCATTGTCCTCGTGTGGAAATACTTTTCGTGGGTTTGTCATTGTCCTTTGTGTTTCCCAGTTTTTCTTCTTTCGATTCTAGTGATTTCATACGTCAGATAAGTCTATTATGAGAGTATTTCCTCCGTTTCGGATAAAAGCGTTGAAACCAGACCAATCTGTTTTGTCCTTGAGGTCATTTAGTTTCTGCGTTAAACTGTCCATTTGTATTAGATCAAACAATTTTATAATCCAGTCTTCGATAGTAGGTATATTTTTTTGCTTCCAGACTTTAGCTAAAACAAGTCTTGCGGCTGTCCCTATAAGGAAGAACATTTTATCCTGGTTTTTATTCAATTTCACATTTGTAATGCCTAACAGATACATTCCTGGTATCATAGGGAAGTTTACTTTTAAAAAAAATTGTGTTGCTTTATGTATGTTGTTCCAATATTCTTTAACTTTTTTACATTTCCACCACTGGTGGAAGAAGGTACCTATTTCTTTATTGCATTTCCAACATTTATTGGAACTATTTTTATTAAATTTAGCTAGTTTAGCTGGTGTGTAATACCATCTAAAAACATCTTGTACCAATTTTCCCAAATCTCTATTGATGTGGTAGATTTTAGTTTTTTGTTCCAAATTTCTTCCCATTGATTTATGTTTATGTTTTGTCCAATATCCTTTGCCCACTTTATTTGACAATTTTTGATCTGCTCTTCTTCTGTTGACCATTGCAACAATAGCTGATATAGTATCCTGATAATTTTTTGTCTTTTTGCATAATTACTTCCCAGGGGCCGGATTTCACAGTGAAGCCTGTTTTTACGTCTTCCTTATAACATTGTACTATTTGAAAGTATTGAAACCATGTAATCTTTTGGTGTTCCTGCTTAAGCTCCTCATACGTCTTTATCATTAGTTCTTCATTGTCCAATTTTTTAAGAATTTGTTGGTATCTGAGCCAATTTTCTATTCCTAATTCCCTTTTATGTTTTGCTTCTATTGGGGAGACCCAGAGCGGGGTTTTTCTATAGAGTCTTTTTTTATATTTTTCCCAAACACTAATTAGCGAGGCCCGAATGTAGTGGTTGCCAAAATTTTTCTCAGTCTTCCTTTTACTATACCATAAATAATCATGCCATCCAGAACGCAAATCATGTCCCTCAAGAATTAATAATTTGGTATTTTTTAAAGTGGCCCAATCTTTTACCCACACCAGACTACATGCTTCATAATATGAATTAAGGTCTGGGAGACCTAGTCCCCCTCTTTTTTTTTCATCCATTAAAATTTTAATCTTAATTCTTGGTTTTTTATTCTTCCAAATAAATTTTATTATATCACCGTTCCACTTTTTAAAAAGATAATTATTCCTAATTATTGGGATTGTCTGAAAAAGAAAAAGAAGTTGAGGCAAAACAGTCATTTTTATTATAGCTATCCGTCCTAGTATTGAGAAATTTTCATACTTCCATTTATCTAGATCTTTTTTTATCTTTATCCAAAGTTGTTCATAATTGTTTTTCAGTAATTTTGCATTACTGGATGCCAGTGTCACCCCTAGATATTTTACCTTACTCTCAATTTTTATTCCGGATTTCATCTGTAACAGCTCCTTTTTTCCCCATTTATGTTTTTAGTCAAGATCTTTGTTTTTTGTTTGTTTAATTTGAAACCTGCCAATTTGCCAAATTCTTCTATTTTATCTATCCAAAGATTTATATTATTAATCGGGTTTTCAATAATGCAAACCACGTCATCTGCATAAACTCTTAGTTTATAGTTTTGTTTCCTAATTCTTAACCCCTCGAGATTTTGGTCTTCATTTATTATTCTCACCAATGTTTCCATTATCAGAATAAACAGCAGTGGTGACAAGGGACACCCTTGCCGTGTACCTCTTCCAATATGAATGGCCTTTCTATTATTTTGACCGTTAATTATTAACGTTGCCGTCTGATTCTTATATATTGCGTCTATAGCATTTTTGAATTTAAAGCCAATGTCTAATTCTTTCATCATTAATTTTAGGTAATCCCAATTAATTTTATCAAAGGCCTTTTCCGCGTCAATAAATAATAGGGCCAATTGCTTTTCGTTATGTTTCTCATAGTATTCTATGGCATTAATTACAGTTCGAATATTATCTCTAATTTGTCTATTAGGCAAAAGGCCCGCTTGTTCTTCCGATATCCAATTTACCATAAAATTTTTAAGTCTTTCTGCCATGATTATTGCAAAGATCTTATAATCATGATTTAGGAGGGAAATGGGCCGATAATTTTTAATTTCTGTCGGGTCTGTATTCTCTTTGTGTATTAACGTTATATTTGCAGTTTCCCAAGATTGGGGAATATCCTTATTATCCAGTATGTTATTTAATATATCTTTCAACAATGGACTTAATTCGTTTTTAAATGTTTTATAAAATATGGCGGTAAAACCATCTGGTCCCGGGGCTTTATTGTTTTTGAGTTTATCAATAGCATTATCAATTTCAAAAGTTGTTACAGCATTGTTCACTAATTCTCTTTGTTTATCTGTTAGTTTTGGTAATTTTAGGTTACATAAATATGTCGTTATCTGTTGTTTGGAAATCCCTTCCTTCTTATATAGCTCCCTATAAAATTGTACAAATTGTTCAGCAATTTTATCTTCTTCCAGATATGTTACTCCATCCTTCTGTATTTTTGTAATGTATTGCTTTTGTATTTTGCCCTTTAATTTTTTGGCCAGCCATTTGCCGGGCTTGTTTGCATTGTGTTTTATAAACCTCAGTTGTTTTTCTAGTTTATCTGTTTGTAGTAATTGTAATTGTTTTTTAAGAATTTCCAAATCTGTCGTTATTACCTTATTTGAGGGATCTTTTTTTAATTGTTCTTCCTTTTTATTGATGTTTTCTACAATTTCTTTAATTTCTTTGTTTCTGTTTTTATTTCTTCTTATATTTTGCTGTATAAGGTGTCCCCTCATTACTGCCTTCATTGCATCCCATTGTATCATTTTAGAAGTTTCATTGCCTTTATTAAATTCTAAGTATTCCTTTAATATCTTTCTATTAATTTCTATATCCTCTTCTTTCTTCAATAGATTTTCCTTTAATCGCCATCTAAAATGGTTGTTAGTCCCTTTTATTGTCATCTCTAATGCGCAGTGGTCTGAGAAAATCCTAGCAATTATTTTGATCTTTTTAGTCCTAATTGTCAATGCTCTAGTCGCCCAGACCATGTCTATTCGGGACCAAGAATCATGTCTCCCTGAGTAGAAAGTGTAGTCCCTTTCCGTTTCGTTATGGTGTCTCCAGGTGTCTATTAAATTTAAATCCTCCATATGGTGGATAAATTGTTTAGGTAATTGACTAGAATTCAGCTTTTCTTTTCTTTTCTGCTTATCCTTGTTGCCTGATTTGTCTTTTAGTATGTCTACCACACCATTAAAATCACCTAGAATTAATAATTCATCAAATTCCTGTTTTTCAATATTGTTTTTCAGATCCTTTATAAATTTCATTTTAGGTCCATTAGGGCAATAAATATTACAAATTAATATTTTTAGATTTTTTATTTCCGAAACAATCCCAATAAATCTCCCATCACTATCCTTAAAGACTTGTTTTGTAGGAATCCATTCTTTCACATAAATGACCACTCCTCTTTTCTTTTCATTTGCTGCAGCATAGTATTCCTTTCCGAGTCTTTTTTGTACCAGATATTTTGTGTGTTCTTTTTTATTATATTTTTCGTGTATGATGTACTACTTGTATTTGGGATTTGCTTTTTTCCTTCCTTTTCTGTATTCTGTATTTCTCTCCCCCCCCCCCCAACACCCATTTAATACAATTTCCTTCCCACTGATTTTTTTTAATTGTCCATCTATAGACAATAACTTTGCCTTCTTTCTATTCAGTACCTAGCACATATTATGTACTTTATAAATAAGCAGTGCATAGGAGATTGATGGTGTAATGTAAAGAAAATAGTACTAATTAAAGTCATTAAATCATTTTTATGAATAAGGCACTACAAAGTTGTATAAACATTAGTCTGCAAACTAACAAGTTGGTACTAGCCTTTGTATGCTATTTGAGGAGAAAACTCCTTAAAAAAAAGGGAGGGGAGCACACAAGAGGAATTTTCCTCCCAAATTCCGGTATTGGTTCTTGTGCTCTATCCTAAATCCTTTATAACTAAAAAGTCTCTGCAAATTGCTTTGGGTACTGCTCTAGAACAATAGGAATGTGGAGGACAACACAAATCTTGCAAGGTACAGTATTTTGTATTAGAAGCTAACAAACGTACTTGCACAAATTCACTTTGTTACAATCACTGCTTCCCCATAAAAATCTATCCTACGTTTCCTCCTAATGCACAAGTGTTTTACACCAGTGCTACTCAAAGTGGTGATCCCTGGACCACCTCAGCTGCTAGTCTGCAAATAGCTCCTAGAAATGGAGCAGTTGTAGCCAATGGGCACAAAAATGATGCCATTCCCCAGCACTTTGGAAGAAAAAAGCCTGCCAATCCACCACATCAGACAGCCTGAGAATTATTGCTGTACACTGTTTCTTGAAGCAACTGGTAATAATACAGAGGTTCCACCACAAAGATATACTTGGCAGAGACAGAAGAAGGTAAGCGATTATGAACTAATTGCAGTTAGGTCCAGGGCATGTTGCCCTCAATAGAAGCTGATATTAATTAGCCCAGCTGACTTGAATACAAGAATTGCTACATGAAAATAGCATCTTATGTTCAGAGAGAGGGGAAGAAGAGACAGTTATTATTTTCCAACTCCATCTTTAGCACACTTAAGCTAAACTGGCACCTGCCCAATAACTGAAAGTTGGAACTATATCTTATTCCAAGCTAAATCTAGCAAAGCATGCTCTCTGCAAGGGTTGTTTCCTATTACCATGTGTGCAGTATCTGCCTGCTCAGCAGAGGAAAATACAGAATGCCCACAAGGAAAACATTCCAGAGGGAAAATACATTCTTCGTGACCACTCAGCAAAGTAATCTTGCTTTAAGACGACAGCAGTGGCTTTGGAAACTCTGGCCCATCCGTGCTGCTCAAGAGGTTTGGTTTAGAGTTCATCATGTCTCCCCAGGAAAACTGACATAGCTATGTCTTTGAGTTTTGTAATGGTCGAAAAAGGAGTGTGCCTTCCCTCCTGCCTTTAAAGAAAAGAGCTCAAATTAATGTCAACAACAGCATGCTATCGAACTCTTGCCTACTGGGCCACAGATGGAAATTGCAATCCCCACTCATTTAGATCTCTCAGCAAGACTGTCCCTTCTCCCAGTTTATCATCGCCACCTTCTTCTCCTCCTTCTACAAGCTTGGGTTCTGCATCACCTTGAATGTTCTCACATTCACATGACTACCTCTTAACCGAAATCTCTCCTAAACTACTCTTTCTTCTTTCAGCTATTCCCTCTTTTCTTCGCATTTCAGCCCTTGGATAGAAGCAAAGTACTTGAAACAAAGACTGTAAGGCGCAGGGTGAAATAGCAGACGGGTAAGATTAATCAATGATACCACCATCTGGCAAGAACCCATGTTCATGGAGGGATTTATAGCTTCATTACACAGTTCTAGCCTTGTTTTTAGCAGTTTGAGATTTTCCACTCATATTACCTCTGTTTTCAGCTTTCTGATCAAATGGCCATTTATCACAGATCACTCACTGTGGCAAGCAGAACAAGTAGAACTTTTATGCCACCTTTAAGGCTAACACATTTTTCATTCATGATATCAACCCTTTTCATTAAATGCAATGATGCTCTGTAAAACCCTGTAAATTCAAGAATATCACTACATATAGCCTTGCAGTAATTTACTCAGGGATGTTGGGTAACCCCTTCACAGCAAGCTTCTCACTTGTCACTATTACTCTCCTGAAACCTAGATGGCACCTAAGTCCTAACAGTTTTGAACTGGATTTTTGAAACTGTTGTTGTGACCATACAACAGTTTCATGACTCACAAAGTTCATGCAAATAAAACGTTTCGACCAGTGGTTCTCAACCTGGGGTCCCCAGATGTTTTTAGCCTACAACTCCCAGAAATCCCAGCCAGTTTACCAGCTGTTAGTGTTGATGGCCAAAAACATCTGGAGACCCCAGGCTGAGAACCACTGGTTTAGACTGTAAAACCCACACTTCAGTAAGGAAATAAAACCAAGATACTTTGTCTGCACATCTCTCCTCATGTTGACTTTAAACAAGCATACTCCGCAATACTGAGAAAAAGTTCTACAGTACAGGGTAGAAATAGCAGCTTCATTCTCCTCAAAGGAATTTCACAGCTAGAACAAACAGGAAGAAGAATGGCTCACTTATTAGCGTACTTGGGTTGACTACATTCCCAAGCTAACTAAAGCTGGAAGATATACTTTCAAACATATTAGGCACTAAAGCTATGTCTGTAATTGCTGTGAGTCACAGTTCCCCAGGGCCCCTTTGATGATGATGGCAGCAGTTCCAGAGATTTAAAAAAGAGTTGCCCATCTCCTAAAGAAGATTGAGGAATATTTTAACAGAGGAAAGTACACATAGATCAAGGAAGTCAACCCCTTCCTTGATCTTCTCTTATGTCCCTTTTCACTAATATTTTTCACCATCCAAAGCCACCTGGAACACTCTTCAGAAATGCTCTGTTAAATATTTGCCTCTGCCTCTACATTAAGTATATTACATGGCTACCATCACTCAGAAGTTGAACCTTAACCAAGAAACAAACAGGAAACTGCTGTCACATCTGACAAAGGAGAATTCTGAATTCAGCTCATCAACAAAGGAAACAGTTCATTTGTCTAGAACCAACATTTCCTATTAAGATCAATTTTGTTTACATATGGTGAAAGCATATTCCTCATTCACTACTCAAACTTGGTCCATCTGTTGTTGTTTGAATTAAATATTTTAAAATTAAATGTCCATAGCATAGTGCATGTCATTTACTCAGTTTGTTGAAACTAAGAGAAAATAAATCAGGAATTTTTAAGTTCTCCAGGCTAACTTTATCGTAACTACCAGCAGTAGCTGTTCATTTCAACTACTATACTACTATATAATATATAGTTTATCATTTCCACAGTATGTTTAGGAACATACTCAGCTACCCCAAAGATACAGGGGTTGTATCGTACAATAAAATTACCGTATATGAAGTAGCAGCTATAAAATAAACAGTAGGCCTTAAACATTACACAACTGAAAATATATGGCAAATAAAAGACTATAAAATAATTGCAATTTAGGTGCAGGAGTGATTTCCATAAGTGGAGCACCACCAGAGATACATCTGCGTACTTCAATAAGGATGGAACTTACGAAAGAACTGTATAAGATGCTACCTTAGGACATAAGCATGTTCAGCAAGGCTTTCAGTCATTTGAATCCCCATGCTCAAAAGGTATATTAACAGTCCATTTAATTGGCTTCCTTAATGTATCTTGGTCAGAAAGCAAAATCAGCCAGCTGCAACTTCTGTCATTTCTTTAAAAATACACAGAGAGGTAGCATTTGTACCAAGCTTGAAGGAAGGAGGAAATGTAGCCATATGCTGAGGAGCAAATATAGCTCTGTCATGATCCCATAACTGTGCAACCATTTCTGGTACTTAGATCAATAACAATGAAATTAAATGGAGTGATTTGATCATTAAAATGTCAGCAACAGGATTGAATACCTTCAACACTTAACTTCTAAAGGTATCCCTATGGGCTTCATGCACTCTTGCCACAACAGGAGGTGAGCAACTTGCTGTTCTTCAGATGTTGCTAGACTCCAGCTCTCATTAGCCAACAAGACTAATGACCAAATAAAATAATTTAGCAACATTTGAAGGATACAGATTACTCCTTTCTATACAGTTGTACAGTAGAAAGTAAAAGTTAAAGCAAATTTTTCTCAGTTTCATCACCCCAAGCAATGCTGCTTCAGAAAATACAGTAGATTTACAGTTCAAAATCAAAACATAAGAGCTACTGACACTAAATATACATCAGAGAATACATATCGCTTAAAGTAGCAATTTGTATTAAAAAAAAACAGCATTTTTTCCTCAACTTTGGTGCCTTCCAAATGTTTTGGGCTACAACTGGCAGCACAGTCAATGATTAAGAATGATGGGAATTGTTGCCCAAGTTTTAGAAAAGGCTGATCTAAGCTACTTATTTCCATGTTAAAGCGCTGAGCTGCTGAACTTGCGGACCAAAAAGTCCCAGGTTCAAATCCCGGGAGCGGAATGAGCGCCCACTGTTAGCCCCGGCTCCTGCCATCCTAGCAGTTCGAAAACATGCAAATGTGAGTAGATCAATAGGTACCGCTCCAGCAGGAAGGTAACGGCGCTCCATGCAGTCATGCCGGCCACATGACCTTGGAGGTGTCTATGGACAACGCCAGCTCTTCAGCTTAGAAATGGAGATGAGCACCAACCCCCAGAGTCGGTCACGACTGGACTTAACGTCAGGGGGAAACCTTTACCTTTACCTTATGATCAGGAAAGAGGACTCTATTTAGGAATTGTATCTATTAAAAAAACAGGTTTCCTTTAAGAACTATAACACATTATATCCAAATTACAATGCTATATAAGAAGCTACCAAATTACTTGAACCACTTCTATAAAAGAAAGATATTGCCATTCAGGATAAACACTAATTAAAACCTCTCAAGGAACAAATAACTGCAATTCATCACAAGGAAAATTCACATTTTTACTCATACATATTCAGACACCAAATGATGCTTTTAGACCAGGGGTCCCTAAACTATGGCCCGGGGGCCAGATGCAGCCCTCCAAGGTCATTTACCTGGCCCCCACCCTCAGTTTTAGACTTAGGCTCTCCCAAAGTCTCAAATGACTTGAAGGCACACAACAACAACAATCCTAATTAACTAGACTATCTCATTGGCCAGAAGCAGGCCCATACTTCCCACTGAAATTCTGATAGGTTTATGTTAGTTCAAATTATTATTTTTAAATATTGTATTGTTCTGTCATTATTCTTGTTTTTGTTTTGCACTACAAATAAGTGCATAGGAATGTGGGGTTTTTTATGATAATTTGGCCCCTCAACAGTCTGAAGGATTGTGAACCGGCCCTCTGCTTAGAAAGTTTAGGGACCCCTGCTTTAGACCAATGCTCAAGAATCATAAGGCATATATTACTGACATATTAGTACTAAGCCACACTCAAAGCATGCCACAGAGTTTCTGGCTTGCAAAAACTGATAAGAATAAAGTTCCTCTGAAATACCTCTCTAATTACTAGTACATTTCCTACAAGGACAGCATTCTGGCAGGTGTTGCAGCAGAACAAACACTCCAAAAAGAAATATTTGCATTATTTGACTCTGGCCTACCTGAACACTGGCAACCTCCAAGTACTCCAAGCCAATCAATTCTATACAGCTTTGAGTGAGCATGGTCTCAGTATAAACCAAAAGCCAAGACACTCGCTTTTAGTGTCTGCTTCTAGTCAAATAATGTTTTTCAACTCATAAAGCCTACTTTAATTTGCAAAGGGAGAGAGATCTATAGCAGTTAGAATACAAATCAGTATGAATAGAGTATCCACCCATGCTGGGGGGCTAAAACATCCTCTCCAAGTAGAAGCATGCCCATGCATCCCAAGGCAGCTAGTGCCAAGGTACGGTTTGTCTCATAGGGCACCACATAAGGCTCATTAGACTCTTTCCAAAAGGATCTTTTGCCTCCCTACCACAAGATGTGGGCCCCTGGTGGCACAGTGTGTTAAAGCGCTGAGCTGCTGAAATTGCAGACCAAAAGGTCCCAGGTTCAAATCCCAGGAGCGGAATGAGCGCCTGCTATTAGCCCCAGCTCCTGCCAACCTAGCAGTTCGAAAACATGCAAATGTGAGTAGATCAATAGGTACCGCCACAGCGGGAAGGTAATGGCACTCCATGCAGTCATGCCGGCCACATGACCTGGAGGTGTCTATGGACAACGTCGGCTCTTCAGCTTAGAAATGGAGATGAGCACCAACCCCCAGAGTCGGTTACGACTAGACTTAACGTCAGGGGAAACCTTTACCTTTTACCACAAGATGTATGCAGTGTAACTTGTCATTTGTTCACTGCGGGCTTCTGAGAGACCTGGAACGTGGCCTATCTTTTCTATCAGGTATACAGTTATTATGATAATGCATCAGTGAAGCCACAATGTTCATCAATCTATATTCTAGTCAAGAGTGATCTTGACAAACTATAGCAGTGGAACAAAGCATTTGAGATTTGGTTCTCTACAATAAAAATAAAAACACTAGAACAGTTAAGCAACACAAGTACTACATTTTGGGGGTAGGTGACGGCAAGATCCAGCATGTTTGCCAAGACTTCAAGAACACTTATAACAGGATTACACAACAATAAAAGTCTCCAAATGTTGCTCTTAACTGAAGAATCCTGTGACTCTCAAGGAAGTCATGTTTGAAATAAAAATTAGCTCCTTGCAGGTAAATGGAAAGAAATGGGTTTATAAGTGCAAGGGAAAACTCTGAAATAAAGAGAAGCAAGCACCAAACTTAGATTAACTCTCTAGTGTCTGTTTACATCCATTCCAAAATAAATCCCAAAGTCAAAAGTAGCAGAACTAACAGTCCTCCCTGAAAAACAGTACTTTTAGGGTTACATGCATCATTGTTTATCTTAAGAAACATTAGAAAAATAGATATTAAGGGAAGGTGCTGTATATATACATTCAACAAGTGGTTTTTGATCTCAAATCAACACTCCATTTTTAAAAAATGTAGGCAGGGATTGTATCAGTAACTCGTGCTCTTCTCATTAAATAAAATTAACAATATTATCTTTTAGTCCAAGGGATGAAGTTTCATGAGTGATGCACACTGTCTTTTCCCTGAATCCAAATGTTTTAGCAAGAATGATTCACATAACTATTTTAATGTTCTCATCCATAAAATTGAGCAGGCATAACTTGCATTGTGAATGCTTCCCTCCCAATTCTAAGATTTCAGAAAGTGGAATGAAATCAAGATACTGGGCACATAGTAAAGTATTAACACCTGTCTGGTGACCTCTAGTAATTAGCTATCATTAGCAAGAAACATGTCTCATTCATATCCCAGTGACAGACACCTTGTATATTATGTATCTTTAGAAGTTGACAAGTGACTTGAAAGAACATAGGCAAACGCACTGAGGGTGCAAACATCGCCTGTCATCAACCAAAATCTAATCTAATCTAAATCTAATCTAATCTAAATCCATAATAAAAGCAAAAACCCGTATGTGGCATGGATGTCTGCTCACACAGACAGCCTCTGGCCTCCACAAACAAGCTATAGTTTCCCAGGGTTAAGAATCTAGCAAGTCACTCTTTTCCACTGACATTGCGGTTACAGCAAGCACCATAAACATTCAGCCCAGCCCCTGCCAATGTCCTTCCCAAGCACTACAGCCCACCACCCAAGGAATGCTTCCGTTTGGGGACCATTTCATCCTACATTTTGCTTTTTCTTCCACCACAGGCAAGCATCCCAGGGTTCTCCATTGCTGTGGAATTTGCATGGCCCCGCCCACTGCCCTTTCCTTTCCAATCTCTCTGCATAACAAACAGAGCAGAAATGAGCTGCAACTAAACTTACTGGAGGAGTTTAGGGATTGACTCCACATGGTGGAAGTTGTAGTTCACCCTGCATCAAGTCAGAGCACTGTCACTCCTACTGGAGAATATAGAGGAGTTGTAGTTCACCTACACCCAGAATGCTATTAACCCAAATAATGATGGTTCTTGGCCAAACTTGCCATGCAGACCCGATATGCCCAGATTTGATTACTGGTGGGTTTGGAGGGGAACTGGACTGGAAGTTGAGGAGTAGTAGGTACTGGGATTTATAGTTCACCTGCAATGAATCAGCATCACACTTGCCACACAGAGCCCCCATAACCAATACAACATATTGGACAAGTTTGGGAAAAAGGGAGTTATAGTTCACCTGCAGCCAGATAAACACTGACCCCCACTGACAATGCACTAGGACCACACTGAGCCCAGCCAAAGACGAATCTAGACCAAACTTGGCACACAGACTGAATATTGCCTGCTGTGGATACTGATAGATATTTCGGGGCAATTGCCCCGGGAATCTGAAGTTGCAGTAGTTCACCCCATCCAGAGTACTGCAGCACACCTGGGACACACACCCAAAATGGCCAACTTATAATACTGGCAGGGTTTGGGGAGGATTCAGCCACAATTCTGGGAATTGTAGTTCACCCAGTCCAAACAGAATACATAACATTAAAAGACGCATAATACCATTCTCAAATGACCCGGTCATCGCCGGGTCCCCAAGCTAGTATAGATTAAGGAGAACCTAAGATCCTGAATATTTTCAGCATTGCCTCAAGTTAGAAAAGTAGCAAGGAGGCAGCATATTACTAAACAAGCCAGCTCATACCAACTTTCAGCATATCAAAGCGACTTTGATTAGACCCAAGACAACTCAAATAACAGGCTAATTATGTTGGCTTTCCAAAATGTTGACTCAAAAAAAGTAGCCAAAAATTTCCCAATTATTTCATTTTAGTTGAATATACAGGTATTGTGCCATAGTTCCAGACAGCAAATGCAAGTAGATGTGTCAGACAGTATTAGCCTGTACAAAGGTTTGCAGCTTTCACTGGCGTGGCATGAAGATAAGTAACTGCAGCATTTTTTTTACCTGGTGACTAAGTCAGAGTATATTTTTGTTCAAGCAGTAACTTACGCAGTTGTTACTTTGGAGTCAGCTATGTCACACCTATCCTTAAGGGGAGAAACTGCATTTTTCAAAAAGAAGAGTTACAGAATTAGGTTAATCCAAGAACCAAGATTTATAAACTAGCTTCTCCTGAAAAAAGAGGAGAATATGTGTCTATACTTTTGACCACAATATCCTTTTCCCCACATAATTCAAAGAGCAGCTTCAGCAAAAATGTTCAGGAGCAACCATCAGTTTGCATGAAGTCGTGTACATGAGAATTATATGAGAAAGGAACACAATTATATACATATAAGACTGCTTGGATGTCACACTTCACAGAAGAGTCCTTTTTTTATTTGCCAGCCACACACAAGTATGATGCAGAAACCCACTAAAGATCCTACACGCATTTCAGAGGTGCTGGCAAGTCAGTCCTGAATGTTACTACTGTATATACTCATGTACAGCTTGGTTTCCTGTGTATAAACCAAGAGTAATTCTGTTGAGAGGAAAACACCAATGTCACCTCAGGGAACCAGGTACCCAAGGCTACTGCTGCCATTTTCCTATCTTGGCATTTAAGAAGGTCAGAGACAGTGTCATAATGGAGAGACCACAGAGATTTTTCAGTTTTCTTGGAACTGACTTTCACCACTCCACCCAGAGATAGTTCCTTTTGCATTACAGTTGAAGTGCAGTACTCAGTACTCACAGTGACCCACAGATAAGTGAACCTAGGTTTTGGGGGTTGATTTTTGAACAAAATTCTAGACTTGAGTATATAGGGCAAATACAATTATCTCTTCAGGAATTATGCCACAATCTATAGAGCTGAGAAGGTTCTTTTTCAGTAAGACTCAGTGCCTATACTTTAGTAATTCCTTAGGTGGTGCTGGCATAAGCAACACAGACTGTTCAAGAAGGAACTACAGGCAAGTTGAGGCACAGAACAAAAGAAGTAATCATGCCTGATGAAAAAGCGTATCAATGGCCACCACCATTTCCCTTCCAAGAATTAAGTCTTGAAAAGAACATCTGATTCCACTGAACAAAAAGCCAATGATAATTACGCAGGCATGGATCCCATGGACTAGTATGCATTACTGTGCACCTTCAAGTTGTTTCTGAGGTACAGCAACACTAAGGTGAAGTTATCAAGGGATTTTTGTGGCAAGATTTGTTAAGAGGTTTGCCTTCGCCATCCTCTGAGGCTGAGAGAGCATGATTTGCCCAAGATCACCCAGTGTATTTCCATAATTAAGTGAGGATTCAAACCTCAGTCTCCAAAGTCCTAGTCTGACATTCAAACCATTATTGCATGCCCTCTCTCTTGCTGTTATGAAAACATGAAGGAAAGCTCTTAACCTTCTAGCCATCAATACTGCTCACCAGGGTTTTAAAAATTCTCAACCAAAACAAGGAAGTCAAACTCACTTTAATCTATCAAAAGGAACAGTCACAAATCACAATATTCTAGAAATAACAGTCCTCAAGCATTTTCATTTTCAGAACATATTTTGCGAACATAAAACAAACAATGAGAACCAGGGTGATGGTTTGGGCATTGGGCAAGAACTTTAGAAACCAGGATTCGAATCCGCAGAAACTCCATAGATGGCCTTAGGCAAGCTGCACTCTCTCAGCCTCAAAGGAAGGCAAAGGGAAACCCCCTCTAAAGAAATCTTGCTAATAAAACCTCATGATAGGTTTGCCTTGGGGTTGCCTTAAATCAGAATGGACTCAAAGGCACACAACAACAATATAACTAACAAAACTGCATTTCTCTGTCATGCTTTGATTCTTTCCAATTGGTCTGAACAAGGTGCCTGGAAGTACAGTCAGGGCCAAAAGTCACAAAGGGGGTTCAGTATTTAATAACTCTTTTTTTAAAAAAAATTACAATATTATAGCAACATATACAGGAAATAAATTTACATTACATAAATCTACATTATGTACATTTTTTACGTTTGAGAAACTGCGAGTTGCTTCTGGTATGAGATAATCGGCCGTCTGCAAGGATGTTGCCCAGAGGACGCCCAGATGTTTTACCATCCTGTGGGAGGTTTCTCCCATGTCCCCACATGGGAAGTTGGAGCTGACAGATGGGTGCTCTCCCTGCTCCCCGGATTCGAACCGCCGACCTTTGAGTCAGCAATCCTGCTGGCACAAGGGTTTAACCCACTGCACCACCGGGGGCTCCTTTTACGTAAATATAATCTTCTAAATGTATCCAACACCATCACATCATAACAGTATATATAAGATCACTTCGTGGCTTTTGGCCCACCCCGTACTAGGCTAAACTAGGACTTCCCTGATAAGAGAGCAACAAGGGGCAGCAGACTCTCAGCTTCTGCACTAAGAGGGAATGCGGTCTGAGGAAGGAGGGAGAATTGGCCCAATAACACCATGGAGTGAGCGTGCCAGATTCATCCAGCAAGCTTCATCTTGCCCAGTCCCTCCCTCCCTCTCTGCTTTCCTGGCAGTGACTAAGGCAGAGCCAACTGAATGAGGAAGTCGAGAACTCGGAGGGCGGAAGCCAAGCCCACGGCAAGAGACTGTCGGCCCATGACTGTCTCAGGCGGGAGACCTGACAGCTGCCAAGAAGAGCTTTGCTGCCGTTACCTCCAAGGAAGGAGAAACATTTTTAAAACAAAAAATACTGGGGGGATGCCTTCACTGCAATTTACCCTTCATATGATGGGGGAGGGGCTACTGCAATTCATCCTTCATTATGGGGGAAAGGGAGACCCAAGTTTCAAATGAACCTTCATTGAGGAGGATGGTTTCATATTTTAATTTGCCCTTCATTTGAGGGGTGGGAGGCTACTGAAATTCAACCTTTACTATAGTGGGTGTGACCTGGATTATAATTTACGCTTTAAGGGGTAGGACACCCCTATTGTAATTCATGCTTCATGGGGAGGACTCCAAATGAAATTTAATCTTCATTATGGGGTGGGGTGAGGCCCCTATTGCAATTCATTAATTCAATCTTCATGGGAGGGAGGCCCCTACTGAAATACATATTTTTATTAGGAGTGCCCCAACCTTTATGGGGTGGAAGAAACCTGGATTGCAATGGAGAGAACACCCTTATTGCAACTCATGCTTCATTTTGGGGAGGGGGCTACCTATACCTATTGTCATTCAACCTTCATGGGGAGGACCAGGGTTGCAATTGCTCTTCATAGAAGGGCCCTATGGTGAGTCATCCTTCATGGGGTGGGTCTCCAATTGCATTTCAACATTAATAGGAGGATCCCAATTTTAATACATCCTTGGGAGGGGGGCAGCAATTCATACTTCATTTGAGGGCTTATATAACAATTTAAAATGTAGTTATGGGACCAAGATTTTAGTGCCACAAGACAATAAGGAATAATGAAATGACAAATGGAACAGCTTTGGATTGCTATTTTGGATGGCGTGATTTTAATAATTGGTTTTAAATTGTATTGTTTTTAATGTCTTTGTTCTAATGTAACTGTTTATTTTATTGTATTGCATTTATGGCATTGAACTGCTGCTGTTTTTGTAAGGCTGCTCTGAGTCACCTTCAGAGTGAGACAGGAGAGATATTAATGAAGTAAATAAATGCATAAATTCAACCTTAATGGGGGGTAATACCCATTTCAATTCATCTTTCATGGGGAAGATAAGACACCTCTTTTGCAATTCAGGTTTCATAGAGGGGCTCTACTGCAATTCATGGGTGACACCCCTATATTGCATTTCAACCTTCATTTGGGGGGGGGGGGGGTTGTGATACATCTTTAAATTGGGGAGACCCAATTCATCTTTCAGCACTGGGGAGGGGAGACCCCAACTGCAACTGAGGCGTGGCTGTGGGCGAAACCAGGAATAACCAGTTACCATAAAAGGGGGACAGTAATGCATAGATATAATCACAAGAGGAGGAAGAGGCATGGGGTCAGCTGCTTTTGCTCAAACACCTTCTAAAGCAGGCATGGGCAAACTTGGGCCCTCCAGGTGTTTTGGACTTCAACTCTCACAATTCCTAACAGCCGGTAGGCTGTTAGGAATTGTGGGAGTTGAAGTCCAAAACACCTGGAGGGCCCAAGTTTGCCCATGGCTGTTCTAAAGGAAATTGGAGGATATTTTCATATTCTTCCAAAGAAGCAGGACGATGCAGCTGGAAGACCCTCTCTGCGGGGATGTTGTTACTTTAGGACAGGCAGGAGATGGAGAAAGAAAGGTTGAACCCTTCAGAACCACTCCCCCAAAAAGGAGAGGCGGGGAGAAAGGTTCGCCTGGAAATTGCAAAGAGCTTAAACATTAACATTAATTAAATTAAAATACAAAAAAAACCAGTATTTAAAAAAACTCGAAAATCAGGACAGTAAATAAAGAACACTACTCAAAAACAGGGACATTCCAGACAAGAAACAATCAGGGACAGCTAATCACCTCCCAACAAAGGATTTCCCCAGGCGGGAAGCAGCCAAGCCTTGAAGCTGCAAGGCCATTCAATGCTAATCAAGGTGATCAATTGCAACATTCACACTTGCCTCCAACAGACAAGAGTTCTTTCTCCCACGCTGGACCTTCCATAGATATATAGTCTCCAACAGACCTCACAACCTGAGGAAGCCTGCCACAGATGTGGGCGAAACGTCAGGAGAGAATGCTTCTGGAATATGGAAAACTCACAGCAAACCAGTAAAATAAAATTTCTGCCCCCTCCCCGGAAAAAAAGGCCGATGCACGGCACCTATAGATGGTACTTTCCGGGCGACAGCTTGGCAAGAGAAAGAGAATCCAAAAGTTAAGCCACACCCGACCGCTTCCTGATGAACCTCCACCCGCCGGCGCCAAACTAAAAACCAAGCGTCATCTTATCCGTTTCTCGTCCCCTCCCGCACCAGACTCGGCCCGGGACTTTACCTGAGTCTGGCCAAAGCCTGAGAGGCGGAAGCCGCCGCCGCCGCCGCCGCGAGAAAACGAGACTGGGTAACCGACACCTTCACGGAAAGCACCAGCGCCCCACCCGCTGCGCCGTCCCAGCTTCAACGCTTGTAACTCACCGGCAAACAGCGAGGTTTCAAGCCGGGAGGGAGCGGCCGCGGCTCAGGATCGTGACTCCCACTTGCTGCGCCGCCGGCCTATAGGAGCGAGAGTTGGCGGAGATTGACGTCCCGTTTCTGCCAATAGCGACTCGAGCGGGGTGGGCGGTGCTTGTGAGAAGGAGGCACAAGATTTTTTTTTCTAATCTCCTCAACGGACGGCCCAACCAACCCCGGCTCTCTTGAGTTTAGCCCGCCTCCTTCTCTCAGCCAAGAGTGCAGCCAATGGGCGCTCGCTTAAGGGGTGGGAGCAAAGATTGACGTCGTTGGCGGCCAATAGGAGCGTGCGATATGGGTAGGGCTCCTTGTGGGCCTGGTAACTGGACCATTTCCGTGGCAGATCAAGGAGCGGCAGGGAGGAGGAAGGAAGTAAGGAAGGCGTGGTGTCGTTATCGTCCATTTTCAGCACCGTTGCAGCTTCCTTGGCTGTTTGCCCGGAAGTGTGCTCCACTGCTTGAGATACAGGGTGCTCCTACGCCAGGCATGGGCAAAGTTGGGCCTTCCCTTCAGGTGTTTTGGACTTCAACTCCCACCATTCCTTAGCGGCTGAGGGAAATGGAAGGACCCTGAGGCTGTTAGGAATGGTGGGAGTTGAAGTCCAAAACACCTGGAGGAAAGGCCCAATTTTGCCCATACCTGGTGTAAATGTACCCTTGATCTCACCATCCCCGCTTTAGCATTATATTTACACCCATTTTCTTCCTCAGTATTGGGACCCCAAGCAGCTTACTGCTTCTTAAAAAAGCAATACAATTAAACATTTCCAAAAAGGTCAATATTGAAATAGAATTTGATTAGCTACAGTTGTTAAATACCTAAATCCATCGATGCTCAGGTTTCATAACAAAGAAGCACAATTAAAGCCCTGGCAGGCCTTGCAAAACGAATCTGCGAACCCCACCTCCTCCAAGGGGAACTGAGCCACCTAAACCGGGCTCTACAGGCCAGTGGAGACTCCACCACAGACATCAGAAGAGCTGCAAGGCCAAGAACAATCCACAAGAGTAAAATGTTCTTACCATACATCAAGAGAACCACTGACTGCATAGGGAAGCTGATGAAGAAACACAACCTACACACGATCTACAGGCCTGCAAAGAAAATCGAACAAATGCTACGTTCAGCAAAGGACAACAGGGATTCTCTCAACTCTGCAGGAGTCTACTGTATACCATGCAGTTCTGGACAAATCTACATCGGGACCACCAAACGCAGCATTGCCCAAACACGAATGAAAAACACTGCAGACTAATCCAACCAGAGAAGTCAGGCATAACAGAGCACTCGATGAACCAACCTGGACACAGCATATTATTTGAGAACACAGAACTGCTGGACCATTCTAACAACCATCATGTCACTACACAGAGAAGCCATTGAAATCCACAAGCATGTGGACAATTTCGACAAAAAGAAGGAAACCATGAAAATGAATAAAATCTGATTACCAGTATTAAAAACAAATTTAAAAAACCAGCTTAAATAAACATGACACAATACACTTAACACATTTAACATATTAAATTCATTAAAAATCTTAATATCCGATTAAAAATAATTGAGTTACGATGGTATACAGCAGATTAACAAAGATAGATATTCAACAAGGCAAAATATATATAAGGTGTAGTTAATCAAATAAGCAAGAAATCATATATTTTAAAAATATAAATGAAAGGTTATCTATTAGACATGTTGAAGTCCTGCAAAATCACTGCTATTTAGTTTGTGTAGTGAAAAACAGTCATAACTAATGTTACATTCTTGACCAGAGTAAATTTGCTGTATTAGGAGGTACTACGGTTTTAAAAAGCATGATCCAATCAAAGACAAATAAGTTTAAGTCCCATTGATTTCAGCTGGAAGGATACTGGGGTGAGTCTACCATCTGTATCTTAAATCTATGTGACTTTAAAATCCTATGTTCTGCCCAAGGCAGTTTTCCGGGTATGTGGAGAATGCCTGTTTCTAAGTATAAATGATGTGAGATAAAGCTTTAAGTTACCATAGGGTCAAGGATCACAAAAAATGAAAGACTTCAGCTGGAAACAGGAATCAGACTCACTAAAGAGAAGCAAATTATCCTAGAAAATTCACCTGAAGCCTTTAAAAAGATTATTAAGATAGACATTAAGGCTGGAAGGGGAAAAGTCATTAATGGTGTTGCTGAAAAATGTGTGTTGCTGAATATCAGGGATTAAAATTCTCTTGTTAAATATGAGTTGGAACAGATGTAGAAAAAGAAATGCCAACACCTCTACTAGGAATGAAACCTGATGTCATTGGTTACTAGTTTCTAACATACGTACATAAATAAGGCTTCCATTTCCAGATACATTATCTTCAAACCTAATTTTGTGCAGCACACATTAATATGTTAAGAGAAATAAATATATAAAATCTATACACACAATAAAAGCAAAAATCTGTATGTGTGTATGTGGCACAGGTGTCCATTCACACAGACAGCTTCCTGCCTCCACAAACAGGCTATAGTTCCCAGTGCTGAGGAGCCACCAAGTCACTCCCTCCAAGGACATTGCAGGTTACAGCAAGCACATCCCAGTGTTCCTTTCTCTTGCCCTTTGCATGACCCCGCCTGCTGCCTCTCCTTTAACCATTTCTATCCTTTTCTATGGCACTCAGGAAACAGAGGAATTGATCTGCAACTGAACAGACTGGAGAGGTTTGGGGAGAATTCACCATGATTTATAGGAGTTGAGGGGCCCCTGGTGGCACAGTGTGTTAAAGTGCTGAGCTGCTGAACTTGCAGACCAAAAGGTCCCAGGTTCAAATCCCGGGAGCGGAATGAGCACCCGCTGCTAGCCCCAGCTCCTGCCAACCTAGCAGTTCAAAAACATGCTAATGTGAGTAGATCAATAGGTACCGCTCCGGCGGGAAGGTAATGGCGCTCCATGAAGTCATGCCGGCCACATGACCCTGGAGGTGTCTACGGACAATGCCGGTTCTTCGGCTTAGAAATCGAGATGAGCACCAACCCTCAGAGTCGGTCACGACTGGACATTAACATCAGGGGAAAACCTTTACCTTTACCTAGGGACTGTGATGTATAGTTCATCTGCAATCTAACAGCACCCTGAACCCCACCAACAATGGACCTACAACTAACTTGCCACACAGACCCAACATGGTCAAATTTGCAATATTTATGGGGTTTGGGGGTTATTGACCTTGACATCCAGGAGTTATAGTTCACCCGTATTCAGAGAACAATAAACCCATCTGAGAACGGACTTCGGCCAAACTTGGCACACAAAATCAACATGACCAACTGGGAATACTGGTGGACTTTGGGGATGATTGACCTTTAACTCTGGTAGTTGTAGTTCACCTGTATTCCGTGAGACTTATGAACCCCACCACCACCACCAATGACAGATTTGGACCAAACTTGGCACACAGACCCAACATGGCCAACTGTAAATACTGGCAGTCTTTACAGATGATTGACCTTGGTATCAGAGTTTTATAGTTCACCTGTATTCAGAGAACACTGAACCCAGCAAGTGGCAGATCTGGACGAAACTTGGCACACAGACTCAACATGGCCAAGTGTGAACACTGGCAGGTGTTTTGGGAAGATTGCTCTGGGAATCTGGGAGTTGTAGTTCACCTTATCCAGAGAGCACTGAACTCAACCGACATCAGGTCTGGACAAAACTTGGCACACAGGCCCAACATGACAAACTAAATACTGGCGGTATTTGGGGAGGATTGACCCACGATTCTGGGAATTGCAGTTCACCCACAACCTTATGAATTTTCTAATAGCATTCATAAAAACAAAAACAAAGAGTTTTTTTCCTAAGAAATAATGTAATATATGACCAAACTGATATTACTTAACATCCAAAAACAATTTCCTTTTCAAATAACCTGAGCATCGCTGGGTACCCAAAGTAGTTCAGAGTAAATGCCAGAGAAGTGGTGATATATGTGCCATCAGTAGCAGGATGCAGAACTTGTCTAAACAGGATGCAGAGTTTGCAGAACCGTTACTAAGAAATTGTTTATTTCAAGTGATACTTTTGTAATGCCTATCTATCTCTAACAATTATGGTGAAAGTAAAATGTATTCCCAATAGTATTTCATTTTTCATATATCTCAATAATACTGCCATTTCTGTCCTTGAAAGTATGTTATGAACATATAGAAATCCTTGTCAAAAGTGGGCTTTTTGTTAATAATATGGCTTGATTCAGGTTTTTTAACTAGTAAAATATTAAAGGTTGAGAAACCTACCTTAAATTATCCTCAAAATATTTTCTAACTGTGAGAGCTGTTTGGCAGTGGAACTCTCTCCCCTGGACAGTGGTGGAGGTTCCTTCTTTGTTGGCTTTTAAGCAGAGGCTGGATGGCCATCTGTCAGGGGTGCTTTGAATGAGATTTTCCTGCTTCTTGCAGGGGCCGTGAGGGGCTCACTGGATGGGCCGTGAGGTCTCTTCCAACTCTATGATTCTATATACCCATACCTCTAAGGCTGGATCTACACTGCTATATAATCCAGAGTCAGAATGTAGGTTTACTGCATTGAACTGGGTTATATGAGTCCACACTGCCATATAATCCAGTCCAATGTTATTCTGCATTCTGAAACTATATAAGAAAGTAGATCCAGCCTAAGAGAGTATAGTGACACATTGTCTATGATGAACTGGATAATAACATTATGAAAGGCCAGGATTAGACAGATCATGTTGGACTGCAACTCCGAGCATGCATGGCTGAGTCTGATGGGAATGCTAGCTAACATTTGGCCTTTGCCATCCCAGATAACCCCAGGAAATACAATTGAGGGTCTGTTCTGGACTCAGTGTTTTACAATATCTTTGTATATGAATTACATAATGAAAAAATACATGCTTGTTAAATTAAATTACACTAAATTTGGAGAGATAGCTGGGTCAAAACTAACAATTTTGATGGGAATAATTCTAAGATTCTACTTCTAGGCAGGAAAATGCAGAAAGCCAGGATGGCTCACACTTGGCTTGACGGCACTACAAGGAATAGCACTTAGAGATCTTAGCAGATAATAAACAACATAGGGCAATAGCGTGATCCAACAACCCCAAAACCCCATGAAATTCTAGACTGTTTCAGCAGGAGTATATTGTCCAGTTCAGGGGAATTAATAATTCTATTGTGCTGTATTATGTTTTGATCAGGCCAAATGTGGAATACTGTGTCCAGTTCTGAGCTTCATAAAACAAGAAGATATTGACATTGGGGACTTTATGTTTACAGAGAGAAAGGAAGAATGAGAAGTGGCATGAAGGGATGCAGTGCAAAAGATGAAGCAAAGCTTGTTTTCTGTTGCTTTAGAGTTAGAACACAGGCCAGTGGTTGAAAATTGTAAGAAATCATATTGCATCTAAATGACAGGAAAAAATTCTTTATTGTAAGGGTTGACCAGCAGCAAAGAGACTGCCTCATAGGACAGTGAGTGCTTCAGTTGTGTATTTTGTATGGCTGGAGTTTGGACACTTAATCATCATTTCCAATATTATTTTCTATGGGTTTTGTGAAGGGAGGGGCCTTGTGTAAAACAAGAGGCATGGAAAAGGTATGAAAAGGACAGGAATGCCTAGATTAGAGTAACATCACATTTGCAAGTAGAGTTAGAAGAAGGGTCCAAACAAATAACAGAGGGGTTTTTTTGTGGGACTAAGACAGAAAGTGGGGTAGTCACTTCAGAAGAAGAATGCAGCTCAGAGAAATAGCATATTAAAAATAACACCACTGTTTAAAGCCTTACTTGCAGATGTTGCTCTGCATTTGTTCTGAACTAAAATAAGGCATTATACGTAAATATGTTATATTTTAGTGAAATGTCATTAAGTAAGACCAAAGAAGTGAAGAAAGACAAAAGGTCTTCAAAACGTTGCTAAATACTAACCACAGTGATGTTTTAAAAACCACAGAAGCAAAGAGGCTAGCAAAAATTACAACACGGCATTAGTAAAAAAAAACTTTGTATAGATTCGGTTCTGAAACACATTGTCTAAGTAAATGGAATCTGAGACAAAGGTGTCACCCATAGGTGAAAATGTGGTTTAGGGCCCTTTTCATCAGCAGTCTTGTTTGTAAAGCTGAAGCAAATAATAGTGGATGTTAAGCAAGTATTAACAGCCAAACCTCAACAACTATAGTAAGAGAAGAATAAACATAAAGTGTAAAGTTGCTTCTGGGAAACAAACACCACAAATAATGCTCTTCTGAGTTCCTGAATCTCTTAGTACAGCATCCTGAATGCTCAAATCAGCTGGCAGACAAGTATCAACTCACCTTATTGTATGTACCATGCTCCCATCATGCTGCATGTAAAATCATCGGAAAGGACACTAAACAATTTCCTTTGAAAGAGAAGCTGCTTTTAACTCATCTACCCATTGCATTCATGGCAGTATGGCTCCCACAGCTGTTTTGTATAGAAAAATAGTCTATTTGCAGAGCTTGACTTAAGTGGTTAGTTAGAGTAGCCTTTTGGATGGGGGCAGCTGTGTGCTGCAGCAGGTAGAAATCACATATTCCTCACTGTTGTTGCAGTTAATACATTTGAGAGGTACAGGAAAGTCAACAGTCATGATGCAAGGAAGAGTAAGGGAACGGGAAAAAGAATCATTTCAGTGATTGCATCTGGTAGGCAATGGGTTCTGTCTTTTCCACCTTAGTATATTCTCCATTGTAAGAAAAGGGCAGGGGGAGAAGTGGGGAAAGAAGGGAGACAGTGTAGAATGGCAGTAATGTGTAGATGTTCAGCCACCGTAAAATTCACTGAATGGGGAAGTTTTCAAAGAAGTGGTTATGGTAGGCTTTTCCAGAAAAAAAAAGGAGTAGGGGGAGAAAACAGTTTTCACTCTGTACTGCATCTGAAGGAATAGGTACATATCTGCAAAACGTTATGCTAAAATAAAAACCAATTTGTCTTAAAGGTGTCACTACATTCCCTTTCCCCCCACTTCTTCCCATCATCCCTTTTAAGAGTCAGGGCTGTGGTGTGATAAAAGCCTCACTGTCTGACTGTTTTGGGGAACATGAAACGAAAGGGGTTCTGTAAAGGTCCAGTTACTTGTGGGGGGGAGGGTATAGTAACCTCAGAAGTGCCTAGAAGGATCCATTCCTAAGGAAGATAAAACAATTTAAATGTTCTGAGTGAATCTGTACAAGAGCCATCATACTTGCTGGTAGTGCAACTTCTGTTATGCCTTTAATATGACCATGGCCCATGATGACTCTAGGAATGGAAGATTTTGAAGTTGGCCTTTACCTATAGTAACCCTATGAATGAGAGATCTCCAAATCACCCTACCATCAACTGCCCTGCTCATGTGTTGCAGACTCGGGACCATGGCTTTTTTATTAGTGTCTATCTGGAATGAGGTCTCCTACCTTTCCTACTGCCTTCTATCTTTCCAAGTACTGTCTTTTCTACCAAGACATGCTTTCTCATGATATGGCCTCGGTTTCATCAGTTTGGTTTCTAGGGGGTGCAGAATGGAAAATGCCAGAATTCCTTTAAATGTATTGGCAATCAATGTACTTTCATGTACTTCTAATTTGGAGTCTTGCAAGATAATTCTGTTTTTTCCATTGAAGAAGCAGGTGTTAGTACAAGATGATCACATTGCACATTACAGCTTTAAATCCTACATACCAGTCTGCGTTCCTCATTCTACATACCTGTAATGCATGAGTGAATCAGACATTTCCCCTGACCTGTTCACACTCCTCCAGTCTTTATCAGTTGTAGTTCTACTTCTTTAAAGTAGCTTTAGTTCCATCATTTTATTTCTGCATTTATGCCTTTGAATGTGACTACAGAATAAAATTCATGAAAGATGCAGATCTACTCATTTCAACTTAATTTTCTGAACCAAGGAAGACTCACATCTTCTTTAACTTATCTGTTTTTTTATTTATCGCATGACACAAATGTAGGAGTTTAAAAACACCTTATCCAAACATTTGAGTAGTTGAGGCATAAAAATCAACAAATTGTGTTTATGTAATAAAAATGTATAATTAATGATGGTCCAAAATCTGACATTTAAGTTGTGCCATTTCAACCAACTTAACTTTCAACACGTTAATAGCCCTATGATTTCACTTTAACTGCCGTGGTTCCATCCTGTGGAATTGTGCAATTTGTGGTGTCATGAGATATTTAAAATTCTCAGAAAGACAGCTGTAGTGTCTCACCAATCTACAAACCTTAGGATTCATAGGATACCACTATGAAGCAATTGAAGTGGAACTATAGCACTATGGTTGTGTAGCATGAAAAGGCCCAGGCCTGGCCCCAACATTTTGATGCCAGACAAGGTACATCCAATTGAATAGACACACACACACATTTATCCAAAGGCAATGTCAATAGTAGCCTAGGTCAGTCATATTATTTTGGCAGCTGCAACAGAAACTCTCACAAATCCCTTTTCTCTTATCTATCAGTTAAACTGAATAATTAACAACATGTTGCCTTTTCATGATACCAAACTCTGCTACTTGAAGCAGTTGCCTTGCTGTGCTTAGTGTTAAGAATGCTACCACCAGTGGTGTCACTATAGTTGGTGGGACCTAGTATGGTAACTCACGGTGTCACCCCCATGGATCTCCTCCCATACCAGACCACACAGCAATATTAGACATAAAATACTAGAAAAAAATTGACAGAAAAACAGCAATTACTTAAAAAGAAATCAGCAGTAAAGGGAACAACCACATACACTTGTAATGTGTGGAGCCAAAACTGCATGATTTAAAGTACCATTATATTTGAGTAGTAACAACAGCTCTAACTGGACCTCATGTACATTATTTAGTTCAAAGTGTAAATTACCATAGATTTTGGCCGTGTAGGTACTATATGTTGATACAGCAAATGTTAACTATGAACAATGTTGTTGAGGTTTTCTCCAATTACTCTGATAGTGTCACCTGGTGCATTTTGCACCCCCTCCCTCCACTGACACATGAAATGCATCCATCTGTGAAAGAGGCACTTGACAGCAAGAAAGATGTTATATATTTCTTGTTTTCCTTTCATCTAGACAGCCTGTGGCTTTTTTCGGTCTAGCAGAAGAACACAGACACGTTATAGCAGGGGTCCCCAAACTTTTAAAGCAGGGGGCCAGTTTACGGTCCCTCAGACTGTTGGAGGGCCGAGCTATAGTTTTAAAAAAACCTATGAACAAATTCCTATGCACACTGCACAGATCTTATTTTGAAGTAAAAAAACAAAACGGGAACAAATACAGCCTGACAGATGGCCACCCAGCCTCAATGTTAATAGCCATAATAATAATAATAATAATAATAATAATAATAATAATAATAATAAAAAAGAGGGTTGGAAGAGACCCCTTGGGCCATTTAGTACAACCCCCTTCTACCTTTGTGTACCGAAAGCACTAGCAAAGCACCACTTAAAAATTAATTATTAATTAAATAATAATTAAAATACCATTATAAATAAGCAAAGCTTTGGAAGTCGCACACGGGAGAGAGAGGAGGTGGGAAAGGCGCGCACCTTTCCCTCCTCCCTCACCCCATTCACACCTTCCTCAGTGGCAGTGGGAAAAGTGCGCGCCTTTCCCTCCTCCTCACTGCACGCACAGGAGAGAGCTGCCACTGCGGGGACTGGATAAATGGCTTTGATGGGCCGCATGTGGCCCCCGGGGCGTAGTTTGCATTATAGTATAAGTTGTCATGCAATGGGCAACACCTGGCAAACCATTGGTTGCTTAACTTTATTTAGAGGCATTTTCTTCTCACACTTTTTCAAAAATATCTCAAATATGTTTAATTTTTGTGATCAGTGAATTGGGCATTATTGTTTCCTTAGAACGCTGTAAGGAGATTATAGCTAAATGATAGACATGGTGAAAGACATCACATTCCTAATGTAACACACTGTCAGAAATATTTAAAAGTGACCATTTCATCTATTTGGTACATTTTAAACATGTTGCTCACCATAGTAACAAACTCATGCTCGGCGAGATAGGAGTGGGTGGTGAAATGCTTGTGGTTTACCTCTGCTTGTACTTCCTGTTCCTCTCAAGCTTGCCGTGTTGCGCTGACATTTTCAAGCTGGTTTCTACACTATCGAAAAGCTTGCAGCAAACAGAATTGCTCATAATACTTTCACCAAAGCTACTGGTATGAACACATTTTGGTCTGAATCTTATTGCTAATTCCAACTAAAGATGACCCATTGACCCAATGGGACTTCCATACATGTTGACTCACCCTTCAGTAAGTGATTCAGTGGGTCTACTTCAGCTGGGATTAACCAACTGGTTTTCAATTTGTATTCACTAAAAGTATCCCAACTATCTTCAGTCTTCAAGTACAAACAGATGTCTAGAACAAGGCAGGCATCCCTATATCAAGACCATGCTAATCAAGCCGACAACCCAAGTTGGATCAACTTGGAATGCAATTCAAAGAATCCAAAAAGTATGGCTAGTGGCTATTTTAGCTGGAGATTTTGGGAACACAATCTGAACAAAAAAAATATCCAAATTTTGCTCTTGGTTTGGGGTTACACAGATCCAAAGTGAAAATTGCTTGTTCTTCCTGAGTGTTGAAATTTGCACGGCAAGCTTCCAGGAGCAGGGATAAAACACTGAAATTTAAGTTTATGTATGATGAAAAAAACTATGTGTTCATTTATTTTTGTGTTATGTACAGTATTTGTTTTAATCCTGTTCTTCCTCAAAGGATCTCAAATACATCACCCCCTCCTTACTTTTAGCTACCTAAGGAGTCTGTGTGTCTGGTTAGGGCAAGAAATACTTGGCAGGCCTATGGTCATCTGAGAAACTAACATTGCGCTTTTGTATTCCTTACTTCCTTGTGACAGTTATGTGGGATCCCAAATAACATTGCTTTCTGGGTGGGTCACACATAGTAAAATACAGAATCAAAATATCAGTAACAAAATATCTTACCAAAATTTCCAGAAGAGAGGGAAAAGAATTAAGAGAGAATGAGAATGACAACTAATGTCATAGGTTTGCAATGGGGGAAAAATAATGTAAACAATGAGTTACAATTTAAACAATTGAAGCCTCAAGAGTTTAAAAGGGCTGAGAATTTTTAAAGTTAAAAATAGATAATCACCTGGTACTGAAATGCTCATAAAAGCACAAGGTGAAGCCTTTTGGTAAGAATATTTTATCATTACAATGCTATCAAAAAAAAACAACCTTGCAAATTATGATAGCTTGCCAGGACAACAGAAAGAAATTGTCTTGGTCTACTCTTAGACCTTAGGATGCTTTTGCGCTATAGAATTATTGCAGTTTGATACCACTTTGACTGCCATGGATCAATACTGTGGAATTTTGGGAGTTGGTTGGTGAGGCACCAGCTAAAGAACTTGTAAAACTACAACTCTATTGATTCCATAGCATTGAGCAATTAAAGTAAAGTCAAACTGCATTAACTCTACACAGTTGATGCACCTAAGACACTGATAATTAAAAGTTTTTAATAGCATAGAGCTGTTTCTCCAACTCTGCTCCTCTAGGTGTTTTGGACTTCAGCTCCCAGAAATCCAAGCCAGTTTACCAGCTGTTAAGAATTGTGGGAGCGGAAGTCCAAAACATCTGGAGGAGCAGAGTTTGAGGAACACTGGCATAGAGTTTAGAATTATCACCTGCTCATGGCTGCAGGTCAAATCACCTGTTAAAAAGGCAATTGCAAAATTTAAGTCCAATGACTATACCATAATGCAGTGGTTCACAACCTATGGGTCCCCAGGTGTTTTGGTCTACAACTCTTAGAAATCCCAGCCAGTTTACTAGCTGTTAGGATTTTTGGGAGTTGAAGGCCAAAACATCTGGGGACCCACAGGTTGAGAACCACTGCCATAATGGATGGCTGATTTGGTGCCACAATATGGCACTGATAGGTTTTAATCGCCCTGCATATTTATTTGGGAGTAAATCCCACTGAACTCTCCTTTTTATCATTGCAACATAGGTCACATTTACTCTCATTTTACAGACATGAAATTGAATGACGACTTATCCAAGGCCACTCAGTTTGCTCATCAAATATGATGAGGGTGGATCATTAATCAAGATATCCCACATTTATAATCCAGCACACCTTCCCTAGCAGCTGGGCCCTAGTCTTTATTGATCTGAGTTCACAACTAACACATTGTAGTGCTAAAGTGCCAGGTAGAATCTACATACCGAATTCTAGCTTCAGTGTCCTCCTCTCTCCTTCACCTATGTCCTCACGCTGTTGTGAACATTGCCTATTTGCTAAGATTTGCTTCCATTCTCTGTTCATGTGTTGTGTATCTCTTTTTAAAATAAAAGACTAAGTAAAATTTAACTCAGTTGGAGCCCTGTTCCAATGCTCAGCAAATGAAAGAACTAACTGGTATGATTTCTGTAAAAGGAGAGACGAAAAGAGGCAGTCATTTCTTGCAACCCCTCCCTTTCCCTAATCTGACATCAACCATTTGGTCCTTTGTTTTCCTCCCAGTTTCCATTGTGTGATGTTTACCTTGGGCCTAGCCTGCTGTAATAATTAAAGCCAAATATTTGCTTAAATTTAGATTGTGATTTACATTCCATTCTCCTGGCTGAAGACAGAAATAATGTTCCAGAGACGCAAGAAGCAATGACTGTGGACTAAGCTTTATGGCAGCTTCCAAAACCACATAGTGGCTTTGCAGCATGAGCCATCAAGGACTGTACTCCCAGTCCAAAAAACAACAGAGATGAATCTAGTCAGTATAGTTATTTCTCTCAGTTCAGAACTAAAGATGGACCGACTTCTTTGATGACTAAATCATAGGTGTTGGGGCACAGTTCTGAAAAACTTAAATTACTTGATTAAAAATGTTTAGAAAGCAAATCAGGAGATAAAGCACCACACACTGATAGACGGTCACTTGTTTTATTTGTTTTAAAAAGCCAAATGTACTTCAGCCACTAACAGCTGCACTTCTTCAGGGGCTATACTAAAAATAAGAATATAATTCCATTTGATGCATTAACAAGGACAACACAAGATTAATTATTTTCTCTAAACATGTTTAATTATAGTCTGCCTTCCATGGGAAGTTGACATAAAGTTGTGCTGGAGGATCTAAAGATTCCTAGGTATACTGTATTAATTAAATCTAGAAATGATAAAACCTGCAAAAAAGAAATTAGCAAATTGGAAGGCCAACTGTACATTATTCTGCATAACACAGAGCATATACACAACTTCACATAGAAAATTCTTGAGTTGTATAATACACCCTCAAAATTTATTGCTTCTAGGCCTATTTATATCTGTGGTTAGGGAAGCATGCTGAGTGTTGTATAATGCTGAAAAACTGATAAGCGTCCAACCATAACTTTTCAGTACTTGAATGTGTGGGATTAGTCAACCATACAAAAACTCACTCATCGTATTGCTTGGCCACATGGGTATAGCTTGACACCTTTCATGTTGAGTGGTATCTATCTCCTTATGCGTAGAATATTATTATTCTGTTAAGCAGTGTTCTTTGTGGCCCCATCTACACTGCCAAGTAATCCAGTTCTGAATCCAGATTATCTGCTTTGAACTGGATTATATAGCAGTGTAGATCCAGCCTGAAAGATGAATTTCACTAGCCCATCTAATTGATATGTGGATCAATTAATTTGTTATGAATAATGTGCATCCTTTTATATTTTGGATTTTTTCCCTACTTTGAAAATGTACACTGAGCCTACCATATACGTGGAGAGTTTTTTGGGAACCCCATGAGGATGAGAAAAATGTGGTTGATCACACCCAGTATTACTGAATTACCATTGACTAATATGGGATGTGATGATCTGTGGTTGGTAGAAATCGCAGATCTGGAGGGCACACTGTAATTATTACTTACTATGCAGTTAGCTTAAAGGGTCAGATCCAACCTGATATTGTAAGCTATGCAAGATCAGCTATGGTTAGTACTTGGATGGGAGACTGCCAAGGAATACCAGGTGCTGTAGGCTACTATATTTCAGAGGAAGGAATTGGCAAAACCACCTCTGAGCGTCCCTTGCCTAAGAAAACATGTTGAAGTCTATGGAATTGCCATAAATTGATACATGACTTAAAGCAACTTCTGGGAACCAAATCTCTCTTCTCATGGATTCTAAGTTCATACTCTCAAATCAAACTAGATTAAAATCACATTTTAAAAAACTGTCCTTTGACTGGTCTTCAATTAGATTGCCCTCTGTAAAAAGGGACATTTTCACTTCCCAACCTGCAAACCATTATACCCAAGTAGTTGCACTGTCTGCTTATATTTCTTGGCACCCAATTTGCCAGTAACAGCTCAGTCTGTGCAGTTTTAGAGAGGTTAGTAATGCTACAAAAAGATGACATAGAAATGATTTCCCCAGATAATCAGTCTCAACTTGTCTTGTTTCTACAAGGAGCCAGACTCTGAATTCAGCATTATAATATGTTTTCTTTCTAAGTTAAGGATGCTTTGTATACATATCCCTACAGGTGAAGCTAAATATTGTATGAACTGACATTAAAAACATGTAAATTGTTAAGTGCCATGGCTTCTCCCAGGGAAACCTGGTAACAGTAAATTAGCAGGAGTGCCAAGCATCAGGCATTCCTTGTTTGAAATCTAACCCGCTTTCTTCAAACCACAATTCTCATGAGGAAATGACTATAATACCAGTTTGAGTCTGTAGTATAGATATGTCCTTGTCTTTGGTTCTCAGTATTGTAAGTTTCTGTCCAAGGTCACTTGCATACTTTACTCAGAATATCCTCCTATTCAGCCTGCCAAAATCCCACTGTTAGTTTAAACAGATATGCTAAATGTCGTTCTATTTCCCTTTCGAAAATTCAGAAGATGATTATCCAGGCAATAATTTTTTTCCTGAAAAACATAAAAGAGACACAGAATGTCTTCCAAGAATAATCTCCAATTTATCATAATATAAAATTGCAATCCCTCCAAAAGTATACAAAGATGTGTCCAAGATATATCCAACTTACAGACAGCTGTCATTTAAATTAAAGCTATTAAAGTAAAATAAAAGCATTTCTTGTTGGCTGTCCAGACTGGGAGTGGGTTCAGACAAGGCCTTTAATACACTATCAGTTAGTAGACGTGATACAGCCATTCCATATTTTCTTCTAAACCGATTTTCTAATGTAAAACCAAAATAATGGAAGAATGGGTAAGAAAGCAGGGGAGAACTTAGTTATAATGAAAACCTCTGTAAAATTCAATAAAAGTCTGAAAAAGGAAGCAAATATCACAAATACATGCTAATGGCAGATAAAGGTAAAGGTTTTCCCCTGACTTTAAGTGTAGTCATGTCTGACTCTGAGGGTTAGTACTCATCTCCATTTCTAAGCTGAAGAGCGGGTGTTGTTGTCTGTAGACACCTCCAAGGTCATATGGCAGGCATGACTGCATGGAGCACCATTACCTTCCTGCCAGGGCAATACCTATTTATCTATTCAGATTTGCATATTTTGAACTGCTAGGTTGGCAGAAGCTGGGGCTAACAGCGGGAGCTCACCCCGCTCCCTGGATTCGAACCATCGACCTTTCGGTCAGCAAGTTCAGCGGTTTAACCCGCTGCACTACCAGAGTTAATGGCAATTCATATCTTTTTAGGATGCAATAAAATAATCTTCCGTCTGTGCTTGAAATTATGTTTATCTAGAACCTGAAAAGTCACCACAACTTCAGAACAATGGTTTACCTTAATGACTGTTTTGGGTAGAAGTCAAATGCTCACACCTCCTTGATCCTGTAATGCTTGTTGTAAAACAAAGAAAACGCAGTATGTAATGGCATTCTTGCAAGGTATAAGTGATCACTAACCCAGTTAATAACTGCAGCACTATTGTTAGGTGTGTCCCCTCCCAAGCAAAGTGAAGAGTAGGGCAGATTTTACAGACTACTGGTCGTTTCCTATGAAGGAAAGGCACTGTCTCTGTCAAAACGCATGAAACAACAGAATAATAGCTTTGGGGGACTGATGACTGTTTCATTTACTGGGTGAACAGGAGGCACAACGCTGACAGAGCATGCTGCATTACCAACCAGAGATACATGTGCCAGAGCAGAAGACTGCAAATATGGAACTACCCTTTAGTCTACTGGTACATCAGTAGTTAGCACCTTGCTAAATCTAAAGCAAAGGGACCAGGATTTTATGGCTGTTTTCTGACAACCCCCACGATAAGTGAGGGAACACTATATCTCTAACTTTGTGCTTATCTTTGTAAAGCAGCATATGGACATTTTGTGAAGATATGCATCCTATTTTCTTTTCTTTCTGTTTTTGGTGATGGATTTCCTCTATTTTGGGAATGTAGATTTGTGGGATGCTTTCATTTTGGTAGATTATAAGTGTGTAGGCCACAAGTTCTATTGTACTCTTTTCC
Organism: Anolis carolinensis; assembly: GCF_035594765.1. Lineage (NCBI taxonomy): Eukaryota > Metazoa > Chordata > Lepidosauria > Squamata > Anolidae > Anolis > Anolis carolinensis. The sequence goes on along the minus strand of NC_085845.1, from coordinate 175,380,421 downwards.
ACTTCCAGAACTGTATATGCTTTCTGTCTCGGATCTTAATACCACTTGGTACTGCATCTGAAAAAGTGATCCACAAAAGCTCATGCAAAAAATAAAAAATCATTTAGTCTTACAGGTGCTGATATATATCTTTTTTTCCCTTCCCTTTCCTTCCTCCTTTTTGATTGTAACAAAAGATACTCCAAGCTTCCTATGAGAAAGCAAATAGCAGGAAAGGAATGGCATGGGTTTGTGATGTAATTAGGAAAGTCCCTTTTAGGATGTTGAATGCAAACAGACATCCTTCACTTCTTCTGAAGAATCTTTAACAAAGCCTTCCTTTCAGAAGGCTAATTAGGCAGTAGAGTTAAACTGGTGGTAACCAAAATAAAGCAAGATTTTCAGTTGAGTAGTACAGGTTCCCATCCTTTCTCTCGCTTTCTTGATTATTTAAGCATTCTGCTGTTGCCTTGAGAGTCTTCAAGAGCTGAACCATTTCTACCTTTCTAAAATGGAAAAAAAATAGTTGAGCATCCATAGATTTTGGTATCTGGGGAGGGGGCAAGGATCAAATCCCAGCAGATAGCAAGGGTCCACTGTAATCTGGATTTGTTGTTTATGTGTTGGAAAGAAGAATCCCAGCTGAATTTCTGTACTCTTTACTCAGCATGCTGCCTATCTATAATAGGTGTGTACAAAAATGAAAAGCAGGTGTAACACAAACCATTACCACCTCCTTTCCTTTCTGCTTCCCCGATGTGTGTGGGCCGACATAAGATCTAGCTTCACCAGAGCTCTTTTTAAAAGCTTCCCACTTCTCTGCATGGTTACTCAGCATGCCTTCAGGTATAGCCAGCTTCAAGGAGATCACACAGCGAGGGAGTGGCCTCTGTGCCTTGCCCTAGCAAAAGGAGCCAACCGTTGATCCTGATAACAACCATGACTTCATTCCTTGGCACCCTGCAACAAGAGTTGGGAAGTTAAAAGCAGTCATATTAATATCAGTTCCTTCAAGTGAATGCAAAAGATCACTGTTGGAGAGCAATGGTGCTTATGTGGGCAGAGCATTGGAACAGAACTATTTTCTTCTGCCTCTCCTACATGTTTCTTCCTCTCCTGTTCGTTGCATCCTAAGAGCCTTGGTTTTGTTTTGTTTTTTTTTTGGTTTTTTTGATAGATGGCGGATTTGCTTTATTCTTAGCTGTTTACAAGCATTTGTGGATTATAGGCAGCAGTGGCCTTGCTCTTAGGCATCAAGGAGCACATGTAGGGGATGTCACCATGGCAGGTGCATCCCACACTGGGTGACACCATTAGAAAGGATGATACCAAAATAATTGCCTATAAAAGCTTTGGGCAATGTTTCACACAAAAGACATACAGGCACATACATATACACACACACCACACATACATATATCTTTTTCTTAAGCCCAGCGTATGTGTGTTGTATCACTATACCTACAAGGCAAAAACTCTGCTAATTAACTTCAAATGCCCATCCGCTCGAAACAGAGCTATTATTGTTACCCAATTACAATGATGCTTTGAATCACATGGTTTTGTCTGCAAGAAGGTAGAGTTATTTTTATCACTGCTAGTTTTTATGTTACCTGGTTATGTTACATTTTCTGATACTTTGATATTGTATAGTAGTATGGAAGGCGGTCCATGAGGGTGACACCAACCCTAATGACACCTCTGAAAACTGCAGTCTGTAGCTGTTTTTTTCTGCAATTTCTGATCATTCTTTTCTCTTAGAAGACAGAGCTGTGCATGCCACATGGTTTGTTTTATTGCCACAAATTGCCCTGCTGCCATTAGGTATGTTAGGATTTGTTGTTGTTGTTGTTGTTGTTGTTGTTGTCTGCTTTCTGGTTTATGCTGTCCCAATCATGGAGTTTTCTTGGCAAGATCTGTTCTGAGGATGTTTTCCTATACACTGTTCTGAGGCTGAGAAAGTGTGACATGCCAAAGAGGATTCGAACCCTGATCTCTAAAGTCACAGTCCAATGCTCAAACCATTCACTATACCACATTAGGCATCATTAATATTTCTAAATATCCTAACTGGAAGTTTGTTTCTGGATTTATAGGGTTTTTTTCCCAAAATGAAAATGTATTTTGTTTGTTTTTAGCTGGGACCAATAAGTTACTAATGTATATCATCCTGCTGCGGTTCCAAAATGAGAAAATTCTGCATACAGACAGAGGTTAACCTACTGTCTCAGATCATGCAGCTGTTTGTTTTTAAAATGTAGCTTTTTAAATGTTTTTACAACCCAAACTTATTCAAGATGTCCTTTGACCCACAATAAAGGAAAGCTATTGTGTAATCCACTTTTAGAAATGTGGAACAACAGACTGTCCTCCAGCCCAAATACCTGATGTGACCTTAATATTTGGATGCCTTTTGTCAAGTCACTGCATGGAAGAAGCACTACTTGTATGTTGAAGTATTCATCATTTTCCTGACTGGAGATGACCATATATAGAAAAATTTTTGCTTTGCTGTACAGTGTGAAGTGCCTCATGAGCTTTTTTTCCCCCATCAATACAGTTTGGGCAGCCTAAGAGCATACAAAAATGTGTGCCCCTCCCATACTTCCATTTATTTTGCTACACAGAAGTTATCTCGCCATCAGTACATTGTAATGTACAAAGTGATCCTAAAATATAGCGATATATATATATTCCCTTGATCATCTCTACAACATCCAACAAAATAAGCAGAGGCAGGAGTGGGGGAAATAATTTTATCTGTGCCCATATCTGCTTATAAGGGAACTTGGAACATAACAATTCAAGCATAGAGACAAGAGTCATAACAAAAACAATGCTAATGGCACAAAGTAAACATTAAGACAGCATTTCTCTTTCAAACAGATGCTCCAAATATGAAAGATAATTTGGTTTTGTACTATGCTTTGGAGCCATTTTTTTATTTATGGTGACCCGAAGGCAAGCTTATAAGGCAAGCTTATAAGCAGATATGGGTGCAGCTGCACCCATACCTTGAGAAGCCCGATCTGGCCATGGTAGTACATGCCTTAGTCACATCCAGGCTAGATTACTGTAAAGTGCTCTATGTGGGGCTGCCCCAGAAGAGTGTTCGGAAACTTCAACTGGTTCATAGGTCAGCTGCTAGACTGCTAACGGGAGCGGGATACAGAGAAAGATCCACCCTGCTTCTGAAGCAGCCACACTAGCTTCCGGTTTGTTTCCGGGCACAATTCAAGGTGCTGGCTTTGACCTACAAAGCCCTATACGGTTCTGGCCCAGCCTACTTGCGGGACCATATCTCCTTCTACCAACCCACTCAAGCCATGAGATCCACAGGAGAGGCCCCATCGCAGGCGCGTTTGGTGGGAATGAGAGAGAGGGCCTTTTTGGTGGTGGCCCTGCAGCTCTGGAACTCTCTCCCTAATGAAATACGATCAGCCCCCTCCTTAATGGCCTTTCATTCGCAAATTAAAACCTTTCTGTGGAGCCAGGCCTTCCCAGATGAATGAAAATAGGCACTGCCAATCTGATAATTTTTTGATAATACTTGACAAATAACTTCAGTGGCTGGTGGTTATGGATATCTTTAATATGGTGCTTGTTGTAAGTTTTAAAATTGTTTTATTTGATATCTTAATTGGTTTTTAATGGGATATGATGTTTTAATTGATTATGTATGCATTTGTATGAATTTTATATGTTGTACGCCGCTTTGAATCCCACCCATGGGAGAAAAGCGGGATAGAAATGAATTAATAAGAATAATAAGAATAATAAGAATAATAATAATGTCTAGAACAAGTTTACCTTTGCCTCTGTCTGAGGCTGAGAGAGTGTGATTGCCCAATGTCACCTAATGAGTTTCCATGGCTAACAAAGAATTCAAACTCTGCTCTGCAGAGTCAAAGTCCAATGCTCAAACCACTGCACCATGCTGGCTATGAAACACAAAATATAAAATCCAGATAAATATTTAGAACAAAGAAGCATGCACAACGGAACATGACTTATATTCTGCAAAACAGCAATGCCTTTGCCATTGGGAAACTCTTCTCCAGAATTGTGAGCATTGTTGAAGAACATATAGGAGAAACATGGGGTTTGTTAATGCCACTTTAGGTCCATTTTATTGCCTCACCTCCTTCTCAGAGATATATTTCTGGTAGCAGCTGAACAATCCCGTGCTCTTTCAAACAAATGCTTTGCTGAATTGTCCTCTGCATTTCCATCCTGCTGCTTTTGTGTTTTGGCAAGCTTCTTGCAGCTGCACAGTTTGTAACAATGAGGTAATTTTCAACTTCCTATTTCAAATATTTTTAGTCATCAACAGTTTCAGGACTACAAGGGTGCCACCTTTCAGCTCTCTGTTGGTTCTAATGATTTTGACATCCTGCAATTTTGATGTAACTTTAAGACTGAAAAAAATGGGGATGCTGGAGCATTCTGTGAGGTTTCAACATGGTCAAGGGGTGGCATCTACGCTGTAGAATTAATGTGGTTTGACACAACTAACTGCCATGGCTCAATGCTGTGGAATCATAGAAGTTCTAGTTTTACAATCTCTGCCAAATGATGGTGCCTCATCAAACTAGACCTTCCAGGATTCCATAGCATTGAGCCATGGCAGTTAAAGTGGTGTCAAAATGCATTAATTGTACAGTGTAGATGCACTCTTAGAGGTCTTATTTTTCCTGTGGGCCACATTTTCCCATCCTCTGACCTAAATACTACCTGGTACCCAAGGTTGTCAAAGGGCAAAATGAAAGGCTCATGTGTGGATTTTCCTGTCAAAGAAATCCGAATTAAGATAATTTGATTTGACGGGATTTCTCTTTCAATTGATTCCAGACACGTATATAATTTATTACAATTATCTCACCTTTCTACAAAAGAACTCAAGGTTGAATACAGCTTTCCCTGCTCAGTTTTATCCTCCCAACAACCCTGTGAGGTATGCAAGATTAAATTTGAGGGTAGCCCTATAAAAACAGAAAGGGTGACATGTCTTAAGACATTAAAAGCAAGCCTGCAGAGGGCTTTGCAGCAGACTAAAGATTGACAAATTCATTATTGATCAAGTTTTACTGGCAAGTTCAAAGAAAGGCCGTTTGTAACATTGGGTGCATTAGGCAAGTGAGATTTGAGGCACGGAAGGGGTGCAAACTGTGCCTGAATTGATTATTTCATTTTTAGTGCCAGGAAAGGTGAGTGGTGATTGTGAGATTTTCTTCATCATGTGTAGGGTTGCCAGATGTCTCTTATCTTAAATGATGTTTCAGGCCTGAACACCTTGTCTTTTACAGGACTGCTAATTGTCCCTTATTATTAAAAAAATCCCTATTTGAGGGTTGGAAAGCTTTGCTTTTAAACAGATTGGCCAAGACACCAAAAATCCTACATTTAGAGGCGTGGGCCTTCATAAATAAATAAATGTCTGCATCATGTCATTTATGAATTAGGACAGTATGTTCATTTCACAGAGAAACAATACTTTTCTTATTGAGACAGAACACAAACTTGTTAATAACTACTTCCTGACTGTCAACCCTGTGCGTCATAGATTATTGCTGTTTTAATAAAGTTGGCAAAACAACTCCATGCCCTCCTCCCACTATCCCAAGTTGGCAAGGACAGTCCATATCAATTCTCTATCATCCCACTTTTTCAGTGGCTTTTAAAATGTCCAAGTTTCTCTCTCCATCTCCCACTTTCCCCCTTTGTCCTCAGCTTAATTCATTTGTTGCATGCTGAGTTCAAAGTACCTCATGGACTCATCAAGTGAGAGAACAGAGAAAGAAAGAAATCATGATGAAGGGGACATCATCATGATTTAATTTGGTTAATGAATAGCAATAGTATGATTAAATGGCCTTAGTCTTTAGTGTTGGAAGAAATCAATTGAAGATTTTGCCATGAGAAAACACAGGATGACAGGGCAATAAAACACAAGCAAGGAAACAGAACCCAGCAATAAACAGCCCATCACTTCTTTAGAGATGGCAGACTAGAGAGATGGGCCGAAACTAACAAAATGAAGTTCAACAGGGACAAATGCAAGATACTTCACTTCGGCAGAAAAAATGGAAACCAAAGATACAGAATGGGGGATGCCTGGCTTGACAGCAGTGTGTGCGAAAAAGACCTTGGAGTCCTCGTGGACAACAAGTTAAACATGAGCCAACAATGTGATGCGGCAGCTAAAAAAGCCAATGGGATTCTGGCCTGCATCAATAGGGGAATCGCGTCTAGATCCAGGGAAGTCATGCTACCCCTCTATTCTGCCTTGGTCAGACCACACCTGGAATACTGTGTCCAATTTTGGGCACCGCAGATGAAGGGAGATGTTGACAAGCTGGAAAGCGTCCAGAGGAGGGCAACTAAAATGATTAAGGGTCTGGAGAACAAGCTCTATGAGGAGCGGCTTAAAGAGCTTGGCATGTTTAGCCTGCAGAAGAGAAGGCTGAGAGGAGACATGATAGCCATGTACAAATACGTGAAGGGAAGTCATAGGGAGGAAGGAGCAAGCTTGTTTTCTGCTGCCCTGCAGACTAGGACACGGAACAATGGCTTCAAACTACAGGAAAGGAGATTCCACCTGAACAGCAGGAAGAACTTCCTCACTGTGAGGGCTGTTCGGCAGTGGAACTCTCTCCCCCAGACTGTGGTGGAGGCTCCTTCTTTGGAAGCTTTTAAGCAGAGGCTGGATGGCCATCTGTCGGGGGTGCTTTGAATGCGATTTCCTGCTTCTTAGCGCGGGGTTGGACTGGATGGCCCATGAGGTCTCTTCCAACTCTACTATTCTATGATTCTATGAGATGCAAAAAGGGATCAATTGAATGTCTGGGAATGTCAAGTCACAGGCAGCGCAATAAAGCCCTAGAGACAGCAGCCTTAGATGTAGGGATTGGAAATAGCATTTTGATGTAGTTTGATTTTGACTGATTAGGGCAAACTGAGGCTTTAAAAAGGCCCAGATGCTATACTGATATATTGAATGATTGTAATCAGGAAATTGTGGGGAAATTTGTTTTCCTGAACTGTTTTGATAAGCATCTGATCAAAGTGTCATATGCAAGATGAAAAGAGAAAGAGACCTGAACATTAGGAAGAGCTTCCTCACTTTGAGAGCTGTTCAGCAGTGGAACTCTCTTCCCCGGAGTGTGGTGGACACTCCTTCTGGATGGCCATCTGTCGGGGGTACTTTGAATGAGATTTTCCTGCTTCTTGGCAGGGGGTTGGACTGGATGGCCTGTGTGGTCTCTTCCAATTCTATGATTCTAAGATGAAAGACAAGGAGGAGCATGAGAACCAGGATGTTTAAAGGTGCAAAATGTGCTTGTAAAAACCTGTAAGATTTCCATGTGAGATCTCTTTCAGTGTGGAACTTTCCTTTCAGAGCGGTCACCCGCAGATCTCTATTTGCAAAATCTGTGTATTCCATCTCCTTGCCTCTGAGCCTCAATGGGAAACCTCAGAGGTTATAGGGTTGCCTTTAAAAGATGCCACGTACTTGAGCCTCATTATTGCCCTCACCAGTCAGTTCAAGCAAGGCAGCCTTTCCTAGCGTGGACTGTTCTTTCTCGTGAATACTTTTTGCCATTTTCACTCTGATGTTGCTTGGTCAGATTTCCTGGTTTTCATGTATAAAATATTGTAGGGTACTGGGCAAAATTACCTTGATAAATTTAGAATGCTATGTGTCTTAACTTCAACAGATGGAGGTATAACAGTGGGTGGGCAAGGTGGGATTTGTCATTTTTCTACAACCAGTAGTATCATTGAGGGGTACAGGGATGTGAACCAAGGGACAGAGGGAATATCAAAATGATGGCCATAGGAGTAACGGTTTTCCAAGATCTTGGGTCTTCTCTGCCAGTGTACTGGTGTCCTCACTAAACTGCAACTCCCAGGATTCCATAGCATTGAGCCATGGCACTTAAAAGTGGCACAAAAGCTGCACTAATTCTACAGTGAAGATACAACCACGGTTCTTGAGCCTTCTCTGGCAAAGAGTGCAGGAGCCTCACCAAACTACAACTCCCAGGATTCCATGGAATTGAGCTATGACAGTCAAGGTGGGGGCAAACTGCATTTATTCTACAGTGTAGAGCAAACTTCAGCCCTCCAGCCTGTTGGCCGTTATGAATTGTGGTAATTGAAGTCTAAAACACCTAGAATAATCGAATAATAGAATAGTAGAGTTGGAAGAGACCTCATGGGCCATCCAGTCCAACCCCCTGCCAAGAAGCAGGAAATTGCATTCAAAGCACCCCCGACAGATGGCCATCCAGCCTCTGTTTAAAAGTCTCCAAAGAAGGAGCCTCCACCACAGTCTGGGGGAGAGAGTTCCACTGCCGAACAGCCCTCACAGTGAGGAAGTTCTTCCTGATGTTCAGGTGGAATCTCCTTTCCTGTAGTTTGAAGCCATTGTTTCGCGTCCTAGTCTGCAGGGCAGCAGAAAACAAGCTTGCTCCCTCCTCCCTATGACTTCTCCTCACATATTTGTACATGGCTATCATGTCTCCTCTCAGCCTTCTCTTCTGCAGGGTAAACATGCCCAGTTCTTTAAGCCTCTCCTCATAGGGCTTGTTCTCCAGACCTTTGATCATTTTAGTTGCCCTCCTCTGGACACATTCCAGCTTGTCCACATCTCCCTTCAACTGCGGTGCCCAGAATTGGAGGGCTGAAGAATTGGAACTTCACCTAGAGGGCTGAAGTTTGTCCATGTGTGGTCTACTTTTACAACCTCTCCGTTTTAATCCATGTTTTTATTAGTTCTTTTCATTTGTTTTTATTGGCGAATGTTTAAATTTTTATAATTGTGCATGTCATTTGTCTATTGTTGTGTTTTACATTGCTATTGTTCTTATTCGGGCTTGGCCCCATGTAAGCCGCCTTGAGTCCCCTTTGGGGAGAAAGAGGCGGGGTATAAAAATAAAGTTATTATTATTGTCATTATAGGGCATCATTTTTTTTTCCTTTTCAACAAGGTTATGATTGCCATTCATTTCCAAAGGGATATCTGCCCAGAGACAGGGTGCAGTTATTACAAAGAAGTTGCGTCCAATACCCGTTCCCTTCCGTTAGTCTCTCAGGTGCTGCCAGATCCCTTTGCAGGAGGGCATTCCAGACGAGCAACACTGTTCTTCTCCAATCCAAGCGTCAGGGCTATTTATGGCGCTTTGTGGCCTTATATGGGCAAGACGAGACCTGGGAGGAGAGCCGCCCCTCCCCTCTGTGTTTCGGAAAGGGAGGGGCCCTGCGGAGCGAGCCTGGGGCGGAGGAAGAAGAAAGGAAGGAGGGAGGGGGGAGCTTCCAGCCGAAACCCACTGACCTCCTTTCTTGGGAGAATCCCTCCAAAGCTCCAGCTGCAAGACCAACAACCGATAGAGATGCGCAGCAAAGGGCTTCACCAGCCAGCTCTGCCCTCTGGGTGGAAAACTTTTGCAAGGAGAGGCTCCAGATTCGCCCCAGATCCGGTTCTCCTCGGAGATGAGCAGAATGGGCCTCGTGGAAAGGCAGGGTGGGGCTGCAGAGAGAGAGAGAAAGCCTAAATATATACAGTAGAGTCTCACTTAGCCAACATAAACGGGCTGGCAGAATGTTGGATGATATGGTGGATAATAAGGAGGCATTAAGGAAAAGCCTATTAAACATCAAATTAGGTTATGATTTTACAAATGAAGCACCAAAACATCATGTTAGACAACAAATTTGGTAGAAAATGTAGTTCAATACGCAGTAATGCTATGTAATAATTACTGTATTTATGAATTTAGCACCAAAATATCACGATATATTGAAAACATTGTCTACAAAAATGCGTTGGATAATCCAGAACGTTGGATAAGCGAGTGTTGGATAAGTGAGACTCTACTGTATATAGAAAGGAGGGAAGAGTGTACTAATTATCTGCCCCTTCCTTCACATCAGAGCTTCAGGTGCCTTTCTACACTGTAGAATGAGTGTAGTTTGAATGAGTGACACCTGGCTTTTACTGTCCTGTCTCAATGCTAGGGGATCACTGGAGTTGTTTTGGACTTCAACTCCCACAATTCCTAACAGCTGGTAAGATGGCTGGGATTTCTGGGAATTGAAGTCCAAAACACTCGGAAGCTCAAAGGTTGGGAACCACTGGTTGGAATCTCTTTTCCTGCCATTTGAACCCATTGCACCATTGTGTCCTAGTCTCCAGAGCAGCAGAAAACAAGCTTGTTCCCTTTTCAGTGTGGTATCCTTTCAGATATTTAAACATGGCTACCACAATAACAACAGCAATAATAATAAATGTGTCACCTGCCTCTCTTTGTGGCTCAAGGTGAGCAAGAAATAAAACACTACTCAAAGACATCCAACAAGAAATGCAGATTAAAATTTACAATTTAAAATGCTTCATCTTCATCCTGAAAGCTGTGACAAGTGGAGTGTCGCAGGGTTTCGTCCTGCTCTCGGTTCCGTTCAACTTCTTTATTAATGGCTTAGATGAAGGCTTAGATGGTACAATCATCAAGTTTGCAGACAACACCAAATTGGGAGGGATAGCTAATATTCCAGAAGATAGAAGCAGAATTCAAAATGATCTTAATAGATTAGAGAGATGGGCCAAAACTAACAAAATGAAGTTCAACAGGGAGAAATGCAAGATACTCCACTTAGGCAGGTAAAATGACATGCAAAGATGCAGAATGGACGCCTGGCTCGACAGCAGGACGTATGAAAAGGATCTTGGAGTCCTCGTGGACAACATGTTAAACATGAGCCAACAATGTGATGCGGCAGCTAAAAAGCCAATGGAATTTTGGCCTGCATCAGTAGGAGTCTAGTGCCTAGATCCAGGGAAGTCTTGCTACCACTCCCTTCTGCCTTGGTCAGACCACACCTGGAATCACACTGTTTCCAATTCTGGGCCCCACAATTGAAGGAAGATGTTGACAAGCTGGAATGTGTCCAGAGGAGGGCAACTAAAATGATCAAGAGAACAAGCCCTATGAGGAGCAGCTTAAAGAGCTGGGTATATTTAGTCTGCAGAAGAGAAGGCTGAAAGGAGACATGAGGAGGGAGCAAGCTTGTTTTCTGCTGCCCTGGAGACTAGGATGCAGAACAATGGAAAGGAGATTCCACCTGAACATTAGGAAGAAATTCCTCACTGTGAGAGCTGTTCAGCACTGGAACTCTCTGCCCCAGAGTGTGGTGGAGGCTCCTTCTTTGAAGGCTTTTAAACAAAGTCTCGGTGGCCATCTGTTGGGGATGCATTGAATGCGATTTTCCTGCTTCTTGGCAAGGGGTTGGACTGGGTGGCTCATGAGGTCTCTTCCAATTCTATGATTCTATCATTATTTCACCCAAAAAAGAACCCTCACTAATTTCCTTCCTCTTCCTCCCTTTTCTGGCAATACCAAAAAAAAATGAAATTAGTGAAGTTTGCTGCGCTTTGATGACATACAAAATCTGTGACTCTCATATAATCTCCCTTCAACAGGAAAATGGCCCATTGGGATTGTTAAGGATAGCTCGCAGTACCTCAGGGTGATGCCAGTGAACCATTGTACAGAATTGGGTTTGCTAAGTACAAAGTGTGCAGGGAGAAACCTGGCTATGAAGTATGATGTTTAATATCTGAAAATTAATTCAAAGGCTGACATAATGCTGCGGCCCATTTAACTCAGTGAGACATCACTGAAAGAAAAGTATGGGTTAAGAAGCCAACTGGCAAGCCCTGTCTTTAGAATACAAGACTATCCTTTATTTCAAAACATTCCCACCCCCTTCAGAGAGTCCTTCATCTGCCCCCCCCCCCCCCAAGATTACTGGTAGATTCGTAGAACTGGAAGTGGGTAGAAGGTTAGCCAATCCAAATGTTCTTCCAGGAGGCAGGATCCTTGAAACATCAGCTCTCCTTACAACAATTGAACAATGCAATCCAAAAAGACGACCCATATCAGCCCTGTTGCAAAAAAAACAACAACCTTAATGACTAACACATTTATAGCGGTTTGAGCTTTTGCAGACAATCAGATACAGTTCATTGAGTTCATTGCATTCATCAGATGCAGTCAGTGATGTTGGAACATGCCTGGAAACTCTTCCAGAAACTTGATGAAGTACAAATTTCAGCACCTACAGATTCCATGAAAAATAAATTCTGCTTTACGCACTTATCTCTAAGCATGTTTAAGATCTTAACAGTACAGCTTGCATCTGTTCCTGCCATTTGAAATAAGCTCTCACTACATTTGATAAGAGTCTTTCTCTAACTAAGTATTTTTTGAGCCAGTATAATGTGGTGGTTTGAATGTTGGACTAAGAATGCGTCTACACTGTAGAAATAATGCAGTTTGACATCACTTGAACTGCCATGGCTCAATGCTATGGAATTGTGGGAGCTGTAGTTTGGTGATGCATCACCACTGTTTGGCAGAAAAGATTGAAGACTTTGTAAAACTACAACTCCCTTGATTCCATAGCATTGAGCTATGGTAGTTAAAATTATTTCAAACTGCATTAATTCTATAATTTAGATGCATCCTAGGGCCATGGAAAACCAGTATTCAAATCCTTTCTTGGACATGGAAACCCATTGGATGCCTTTAGATAATTCACAGATCACCTGAAGAATGGCCACTTCTGGAAGCACTGTTAAAGGAGGAATAAAGGAAGATGTAAAGTTGAATATTCTGAAATGTTGATTATGTGTGTAGTAGTTTTCATCTAAAGTAGAAATGCTGTCATTTTATGAACGGGTGGAGACTATATCACTTCATACGAAGTTTCATGTTTACAGAACTCAAAGCTAACTAGGAGTATCATAAGTATATATTTCTTTTATAACTTCAATAAAATGTAAAATACAGAAACAACACCAAGGTTAACTAGCCAGTGTTTCTAGTCAGAAACTCCCTTGCTGATCAAACATATAACAAATAGTTAAAATGGATTGGGAACCTTTCACCATCCAGATCTTGTTGGAATTCAACTCCCATTATCCCTTCTCATCGGCAATAGGACTGATGGGATCTGGATTCCAGGAACATCTAGAAGGCCAAATATTTTCCACCCCGAAGCATAAAACCAAAGCTTATCCTTCAGTTCTTCCCCTCTTTCTACCAAAACATCATTAGGGCACAAGTGCAGATAGTGCATCTACACTGCAGAATGAATGTAGTTTGACACCACTTCAACTGCTACGCTTCAATACTATGAAATCCTGGGATTTGTAGTTTGGTTAGGCAACAGAAAAAACTAAAAATTTGTAAAACTACACATTCCATGATTCCATAGCATTGAGCCATGGTAATTAAAATGATGTCAAACGGCATTAATTCTGCAGCATAGCTGCATGTAGAGTTGCCAACTGGCAAGTAAAACCCATCCTGAAGTGCTGAAGTGCTCTTATTATTTTAACTAAGATCAATTTTCAGAAATCACAGGGTATATTTTTGTGGAAAGTGCACATAGTCCCCTGCTGCCAATCAAACTGCTGTTAATGGGAGAGATCAGTTTGAAACTGGCAACTGGACAAATCCGCCCCACTTCAATGTTTTGTTTCTAGTTGCAGCTTGTGAATAAAAGGTAAAGCTCCTCAGAGATTTTAAAGGACAGGCCTGTTTCAAGCTGCATGAATGCGTTCTGGTTATGTGAGGCTGAATGCCTGTGTGACTTTGTGTATGTTATCTCTACACAGGCAGCTCTGCAGCTGGGCAGCCGCAGATCCAATTTCCCTTTGTTTCCCTATGGAGATGTTTACACTGGAGCTTGGATCTGGCCAGGTAGCTTCTACATTACTCATCTGCCAGTTATGATTATGCTCTGGCAACCTTGAACTCAGACTATCAGGTTTATCCTATACACACCTTTCTTCCAGCTAGTGGGGAGAAGAGACAGACAACACAGGCTTTGTTTACCCAGAGAGAACAAGTCTTTGCTACTGGGGCCTCAGCAGCAAAACAGTATTTAGAAGCATGGAGAAAAATATTTTGTCTAATAAACCAAAATATACTAATATGATAGTATTATGAAAGAAGGAATCTATACCTTGACAGTTTTCACATTGGTGACATTATATATGTTCAGCCTGGCATTCTAACTGATACAATTTATTTTTGTTGTGTTCCTTTAAATCATTTCTGATTTATGGCAACCCTAAGGGTTTTCTGGAGGGTTTTCTGCGAGTGTGTGACTTGTCTTCATTGCTCAGTAAGTTTTAATGGCCAAACTGGGATTCAACCCTGGTCTCCAAGAGTTGTAGCCCAGCATCTAAAACACGACAACATGCTGCCTCTACAATAACCACATGTAAACAAATTAGAAGTGTTTAAAATATTTCATTTAACTTTTTCATTGAAATGGCTTCTGCCTCTGAATAATATATAAAAGCCTACCAATCTGAGGGTCAAATTTGGTGTAGGTTATATCAAAGTATTTTTTTTAAATTACAGGTCAGAATATACCTAACCCAGCATCACAACTGTCCATGAAGTTCAGGAATTGTAGTACCCTAATAGCAACATTTCTCAGTTCCTAGTTACTTAACTAGGAACTGAGAAATGTTGCTATTAGGGTACTAATAACTGTTTACAGGATTTGTTTTCAAAATACAGGTTCCATCAACGGGAAGAGGGCTGATAATGTACAAGATTCCCTTTTGTGCAGTTAAACTAGTGTCTTCATTGCAAAGAAGCATCTTACTCACATTGCATTGCATCAGTTTCCCAGACACACCTTTAAAAAGTGATTTTTCTCAGAACTCTACCAAGAAAATAAAGGATTAAATTTCTCTTCCAGGGCCTACTCTTGATGATCATTTGCTTTGCCATATGCAATTTTCATTTTAAAATGTCAAGACTCTTTGACGTCTTATTAATTTCTCCTCTGACAAGGACATTCATTTTTTTCACACCTGAAGCAAAACCTCAAAATTATCCTTTCCCAATTGCTATTATTTTCTTAAACACTGCCAAAGGGTAAAAGAGAGGTTTGTTGGTATTATTTGCTGTCAAGTTGACTTTGATTTTCAGCAGCTCAATGAAAGAGAGTCCTCCATCAATTGCCTTCCTTGGGTCTTGCAAACTCAAGGCTGTGCTTTTTTGATGGAATCCATTAATCTGTAATGTGGTCTTCCTCTTTTTCTACTGCCTTCCAGTTTGCCGGAGTATTGGTTTTTTTGGTGAATCATATTGTCTCTTCATATGTCCAAAGCACAACAGTCTTTGAACCTTCCTCCACCACCACATTTACACTGAGTTTTTTTCCTGTCATTATTCATCACATTCTGGCTTTCACAATCATATAAAGAAATCAGGAATGATGTGGGCCAGATTATTCTGACTTTAGTATGTAATTATATGCCTTTACACTAGACTTCAAGTCTTTATATTTGAGGAAGAGGTTAGCCCTATGATAAAGCTATTACTTCATAGTTAGAATAACTATGGTTAGAATAACTCAAAGGCAATTTCTCACACAACAGCATGCCAGAGTTGGTTCTTCCAAATTTGTTGAAGTGCTTTGGTCCATAACTCCAATATGTGATGGAACAGAATATCAAAAAATTTGCTTCCCACTATTGTTTTGCAGGGACTTGGTTCCCAATGATGCTATCAAGATGTTGAACTATGATTCTGGAGACCAGAGTTTGATTCTGGATTCCCTACTCAGACATGGAAATCCACCTTGGGCATGTTTCACCCTCAGTCTTTGAATATTCTGTTATAGAAGTGCCTTAAGGCTACCATAAGTCAGATATGACTTGAAGGCACACAATAAAGCAAATCTCTAAAAGAGAACTTTTCACTTCCACCCCAATTCTGTGGTCAATGCTAATACATGGAGGCCAAAAATAATTCAAACTATAGCCAACCCTACTGAATTTAATGGCGCAGAAATTGTTCAAAACTTGGCTACTAGCTCAATACGACTGATAATGGGGGCAAGGATTTTTGGTTTTCCTTCCTGCATAATCTGTCCAAACCCAACTGTTCCCACTTGAAGGAAGACAAAACTGAGTTTGTAGAAAGAGCTGGTCATCTTCAAATAAAATTCAGCAAGCAAACCAATCACTTTCTATTACTTAGAACGGAGTAGGAGGTGACATTTTGCCCACAATGGGCTGCAAAATATCTTGAGCCATCCCTCAGTGCCTATATTCCCTTCAGCTAGCAGAAATGCCCCCACTTCTCCCCTGTGGTGGATGATTTTGAGAGCAAGCAGTTTTGCTGCCGTGTTCCTTCTTGCCGCCGGAGATTAGGGGGATGTCAGAGTCAACATCTGCAAGGGAGATAACATTCCTGTCTAATTAGTGGAATGGGAGCAGTGAGGACTTCCTGTCGTCCCCCCTTCTCCCAAGTCCTCATCCTCAAGGGCAGGGAAAACAGCTCAGTCTTCACGCCGTGTGTCCCTCAGTACGTTGGACTGGAACTCCCTGTAGGCATCTCGGGGTCTCTCGTTTCCCACAGCCTGAGTTCATCCTCTTACCACAAAGCTTGCAATTGCTATTAAGAAAAATATTTGTAGAGTGAAGCAGTTTTTGAGTGTTCTGGAATACTAGACAAGCCTGTTCCAGTACTGGCTTGTTTACAGATAGCTTGGCAAAGACATTTTGTTATATTTAGGACATTCATTGGGGTGGGGGAACCCCAGGTCCCAGAGCCAAATCTGGCTGCCTTGGGATCCTAATTTGGTCCTCTTAGGGTGCATCTACACTTTGAATTACTATACATTGACACTACTTTAACTGCCATGGCCCGATACTATGGAATCATGGGAGTTTTATGAGGTCTTAAGTCTTCTCTGCCAAAGAGTGCTGGTGCTTCACCAAACTACAAATCCCAGGATTCCATAACATTGAGCGATGGCAGCTAAAGTCATGTCAAACTGCATTAATTCAACAATGTCTATATGCTTCTCTACACAGACTAAAAACCTTTTACTCAACTCAAAGGCACTGCGCTCCTGACTCATGACATTCTTGATGATGTGCTTGCAACGTGGTCCTGTGGGTTTTTATCTGATTCAACGAATCTTGCCTTCAAACCTGAAGTTGTACAGAAAATCTGTGTGGCTAGCCCTCTATCACTTCACTATGGAATTAGGAAGTCAGTGGTGGGTGGATCTGGTTGGTGGGAAGTGAGCATTTCCATCAGGAAGTGGTTGTTTCCTGGATTTTATTGTAACTTTTTAATTTTTGTAACTTTTTAAAAGTATATTTAAAATATACTTTTATATTTTAAAATATACTAAAAATATACTTGCATATCAGTATATTAGTATTACCTTATATCTGCTTGAGAAAAAATACATATATTTGCCTGCTAATGGAGAAGAGGGAAGTAGAGCATCCATGGCTACATGGTTAAAAGTAATGAGAAAGATTGGAAATGTGGATCACACGTAGAAGTGAGGTGAGTGTGCTAGGGGAAAATGTGTGGCTGGTCATGTCAATCTCACTACAATGTGATGTGTTTGGTTTTAACAGAGATATTGCAGAGTCAATGTGGACCAGGAAAATGTAATGCCAAGTAGATTTTTTGTCAGTGTGGACAAACCTCAAGACCTCTTTCCTGTGCTATTATTACCTGGTAATTTCTGAACTTTTGTGAAGTTTTTCCCCCCAGTCTAAAATGCTAATATGTCTTTCATAAGGCTTAATTACTGCTAGTAAGAGCTTTGAACTAAAGTATGTTGGAGGCAGGGTTGATCCCACTCTTTTTATCTTTGACGTCACGCGTCACTGGATTGTAGCCTCTGAAAACATGGAGTGATTTTACACCCATGACATACATTAGACCTGCACAATCTGTGGCCCTTCAGGTCCTTTGAGATTTCAACTCCCAGAAGCCCTAGCCAGTTTGTCCAATCGCCAGGAATTCTGGGAGCTGAAGTACAAAACCCCTGGAAGGCCACAGGTTGTGTAGGTCTGACATACATGCACATATGCCAGCTGCAAACGGAAATCAGCCATACCTGGAAGTACTGGAAAAGCTGTTTCTTCCAAAGAAACCTAACAATTTGATTTTGCCTGTCTAATTGACTACAAAATGACAGAGCAGTCTTAATTTGCCTATATATCTTTGACCTTATTTTAAAAAATGGAGCCCTCAGTGGTGCAATGGGTTAAACCTTTGTGCCAGCAGGACTGCTGACCAAAAGGTTGGCGGTTCAAATCCGGGAGTGGAGTGAGCTCCCGTCTGTCAGCTCTAGCTGTCCATGCGGGGACATGAGAGAAGTCTCCCATGTGACGGTAAAACATCAAATATCCTGGCATCCCCTGGGCAACGTCCTTGCAAATGGCCAATTCTCTCACACCAGAAGCAACTTGCAATTTCTCAAGTCGCTCCTGACACACACACACAAAATTAAATACTATTTAAGTGAAATTCAAGAGATAGTGTGGGCCACTGGATAGAGTTTGGACATGGATGGGAGCCTTTGACTCTCCATGTTTTCATCTTCACCTCACATAAGGCTCGGTTAACATGGCTAAAGAATTTGGGCTGACCCAAAACATCTGGAGAGTCAAAGAGTCTTCATATTTGTCAGTGTGTAGCAAGGAGATTTACTTCCTTCCCTCAACTTTTTAATACAAGTTATCTCATATATGGTGTTTTGGTAGTTATCTGAAGGAAGATGAGCTTGCAAACTAAATGGCATCATACTATATCTATACTGTATGTGCTTTCAAGTCATGGGCTTACAGCAACCTCATGAATTTAATAGGGCTTTCTTATGTAAGGGATTTTATGAGTTCATTTTACTACTTATGTCTTCTGAAACGAAGCCTCCAGCACTTGGTATTCATTGGTGGTCTTCCATCCGAGGACTAATCAGAGTACATCCTGTTTAGCTCCTAAGATCAGACATGATCCCATGCCTTTTATTCATGGATGATTTTGTATTTGTGGGGCAACAGCCCAAAAGAATAAACAGTACTAATTTCAAAATTCATGTCCTAAGGCTAAACTCAGTTGATCAGGCAACATGTCCGATGCTTTTCAGTTCTCCTGGCACATCCAGGGTGTGGTAGAAGCTCCTTCTTTGGAGGCTTTTAAACAGAGGCTGGATGACCATCTGTCAGGGATAGTTTGATAATGCTTTTCCTGCACGGCAGGGGGTTGGAGCAGATGACTCATGCACTCTCTTCCAAGTCTATTATTCTATGATTCTATGTTTTTTATAATAAGACAGGGCAACCCAATTTCACTATTTTTCCACCCTGGACATAGGTGTAATTCAGAATAAGTTATGAAATACCTCTCTTTACAAATAAAGACCGCTTTTCTTAAAGCCCATATAGAAATCCGAAAGATGAGCCTTTCTCTTAGGTATACTTAAGGGGCAATCTTGTCCCCAAGTTATATTGCTGGCACAGCAAAACTTGCCTATCACCCAAATTCAAAATCAAATTATGGCATGTGCATTCAGTGTTCTGATAAGATTTGACACTCAGCAACTCATATCCCAGGAAAGAAAGGATGGGGAAAAGTAGAGGGATGGGAGAATGTGTTGGGCAAAGCTGTCCAATTTTACACCCTGAACAATACTCCTCTTGTTCCTGGGACTACTAAAGTAGACACCTGTAGAACTCCCTACAACCCAGAGGCTGAAGGATGGCAAGGACTTTGCTTTATATGTACTTCCGAGTTTTGTTTTTAATCTGCAGGCTAGTTTACATTCTGGTTAATCTCCTTTGTTCCTTGCAGAGTTAATGCTGAAGCAAAATATTTCAGCCTCGGAAAGGAGGATGTGGTTACTTGCCCTGCCTCTTTCAAGATGTATTCTCATCTTTCAAACATGTTTTTCTAACCAGCCAAGGGGGAGATTTTCTGCATTAACCCTGAATGAGCTCTTACCCTCCTGCAGAGAATAGTTTCCCCAGTGTTAGTCACTCATGGCCTTCCAGGGAGGAGGCAAGATCCTCTCAGGTTTTACTGCAGGATGGATTTGCTAGCCAGAAAGCCTATTTTAAGGCATGGTTTATTTCTGTAGCACACTCCTGTTTCAAAGTATTTCAAAAACATCTGCCAGTTGGCACCAGTCTCTGCAGCAGTTGAGGTTGCAAAATCATTTGTTCTCTCCTCCCATCCCCAAACCCCACACGCTGTTTCATGGGAGAGCGGCATATCAACATTCACCATTATTTTTGATCTCTCCCTGCACTCTCTCTTGCCAACTCAAGGTGAATATTTCTGTAATGGTCTAGGAAAAATGTTTTTAAGACAGTTTAAATATATAAAAGCATTGTATTTTTAAAACCTACTTTTTCTGCACTGGGTTATAACAAGCTGCAATCATTTTTCTAGCCAGTATGTTTTTAAAGAAGGGACTTGGCCTATGAAGAAGAATCCCCACTGAGCCAAGCCGGCTTTGCCAATGGCTAAAAATGCAGATAAAGAATAACACAGTTATATAAACATTTGAAGACTTCCCTCAGCATATGTGTGTCCTGTTATTAACAGTGAATCCTTTTATTGCTAGGAAAAAATCAAAAGGACACACGGTCAGGGCCTCACCATACTAAGCGGAATGCAGACTTCACAATAAATCTGAACATCTGTGCACCTAAAAGCAAAGTTAAGGTCATTAGATATATTAACAGGTTAGTGTATCCATGCAAATAATTATTGCCATAATGACAACAGAACCATACTTTTATGAGGACCAATGAATATAATCTGCTATTGGGAAATGTGGTTTATTTGCATCTTCTTTGTGAGTACTGTCAGCCCAACATACTTTACTGCCTGAAGGGCAAACAAATATTTTCATTTATTTAAAAATAAAAATGGCACCCTTCTCATAATTCACATATAATATTTTGCATTTATTAAAATATTTTTGTCCCAACCTATGTCTAGAGATTTGGAAGTGAGTTATTTAACAGCTGAACTATGGGAAAGAATGTAAAAAAAATCCACAACCCAACAAGTGAAGTCAAAGGTAAGTCGTGCGGTGCATCTGCAGTGTAGAATTAATGCAGTTTGTGATCTGATCTATCATTAACCGCCATGGCTCAATACTATGGAATCTGAGAGTTACCCTTCTCTGCCAAAGCCTGCTGGTCACCCAACAAACTACAAATCCCCGGCTTCTGTAACATTGAGCCATGTCAGTTAAGTGGTGTCAAACTGCATTAATTCGACAATGTAGACACATAAATGACCTCTGGATTCCCAAAAGCTTGCGAGAAAGACTAGTTGTCATTTGGCAGCAAAACAAGATCAGTGTCAGCATTCAATTTTACAAGTAGGTCACCACAGAAGAGAAGCAAGGCATATGGCTCCCACTTGGTGGGGCACAGAGCATCGTCTTCCAGGTTGATCTAGGTCCTTGGGCTGCTGTATATACATGATGAGAATACATCCTCCTACTCGTAGTATGGGGATTCAAATACCAATCATACATCACTTTAGAGAAAAAATGTCTTTAAGATCATAACACAAAATAAATTCCAATCCGTTTGACTACATAGAAACATAGACTTGGAGGAAGCCACAAGGATCATCCAGTCCAAACCCATAACATGCAAGAATACACTTTTTTGCCCATAGTTTCAATGGTATATATTTTACATCTAACGTTATGAGACCACTATATACAATCTTTAACTTGTTCCTCTTCCAGCTTGTAAACTGGCTTGAATTGAGATTCTGAGGGAAAAGGATGTGTATGATGATGCCGCTGACTACAACAATGATGGTAATTTAGAAGTATTTCCACTGGGAAGAACCAGTTGTTCTTAGCTTTCCAGGACATATATGTAAAGTAAGTTTAACAAATATTTGTATCTACTAGTGAGAGAAATCACCATGTGGATGGCACCACTACTTCTTATGCATAAGTAACTGCCATGAAAGGAATTTCATTATGTGTCAGTGGCATGCTGCCATAACTTTGCATGGAGAAATTATACCACTAATTGTCCATTTACACATATGAATTCATTTCAACATATGCAAATTTAATACAATTGCTAGGCATCCAACAAAAACAAAACCCAGACATTATGTATTTGCAGATGAGCATGCTACAGACAGGAGGTGTTTCTTCCACTGAGATAGGTCTGTGATTGTATTACATTGGCAGTAATGTATATTTTTATGGGATCCTTTCTCAAAATGTTTTGGATGTGCTTATGCAAACAAAAAAGGTTGCCTAGACGTATTGTGATCTGATCTACCATTAAGAAATACTAGATGAATTGGTTCTGTAGAGCTGCCATAATTACAAATCACTTAATTTGCATAGGTGAATCAGGAACACATCCATACATGGCTTTTTTAAATCATACAATCATACTTGTTTTCACTTATACCAGGGCTCTGGGCAAAGCATGGCCTGTATGTGGCCTCTAAAATCTATTTTTGTGGGCTCAAAACCTACCCCACCCATTTCTTAAGTTTGCTGAATTTCACAATTTGTTTTGCCCTGATACCGTGTAGAAAGCCTTCAAATGCATTTTAAAAATTCAAAACGACCCTTAACAAACAATGCAGAACACCACACTATCCTCAAAACACTTCAATTTTCCTCTGCAAACCCTCTCAAAAGGGCAACAGGAATGTCATTTGCACTTGCCATTTTGAGTGGGACTGCAAGACAAATGGATGTATTTGAGTTTGCTGGGTAAATACAGTAAATCAGAGCAGGGGGCCTCTGGCTTTATACCTAACCTTGCTCTATGTTGTAGAGCTCCAACTTTCTTCCATTTATTTCTTTAAGAAATGGCGGGTGGAAAACGTAGCATCTGCACTGCTATATAGATTCTTATATTGTCATCTGTACACATTTGTGGGTTTAACTTTTATGGTTCTTCTTGTTCATGGATTTGATTAATATGTTTTCTCCATTAATCTCTTGTTCTTGTAGGTCAGCCTCCATTACTAGCTGGATTACTAGAGAGGTGATCTCTCAGGTAAAATAATAGCATTTTTAAAATTTGTGGTTTCCCCACTTTTGTGAGGGACTTGTACTCCTAAACCCCATGAAAGTGGAGGGTCTACTGTACTGAATCATAGAATCCTAAACTGGAAGAGACCCCATTCTGCTATGAAGGAACACACAATCAAAGCCTTCCTGACAAATGGCTATCCAGATTCTGGCTATTGAGATGTTGCCTGTAATACCCTGACAGCAGGCTGGATCCACATTTTGTGCAATGGTCAGCTATAGAGATCTCATGCCATCAAAGCCCGGGCAAAGAAAAACTGGGCACTAGAGAGAGCCTGGCAAAGAGCCTTGTTCACAACCATCAGGGCAAGACGAACATCTGTTAGAAAGATTGCATTCTCCTATACAAGGCTGTCTTTGTTCAAAAATCTCTTCTCTTGTTCCTAATGCCATCAGAAGCACATCACATCCGAGAGGTTCTCAGGCTCTGGAACCCTCTGCTAAGGAAGACTAGGAATTCTAGAATTCACTGTAGAATTAATGCAGTTCGAAACTACTTTAACTGCTATGGCTCAATGCAATGGAATCCTGGGAGTTGTAATTCTGTGAGGCACAAGCACTCTTTGGCAAAGAAGGCGAAAGATCTTGTAAAACTACAACTTCCATGATGCCACTCCTTAAAGTGGTGTCAAACCTCATTAATTCTATAGTGTAGATGCATCCTAGATTGCCCCCTTCATTGTGATCTTTCTCCTGTCAAGTAAACACATTTTTGTTCAGGCAAGCCTTTTTCCAGATACTCTGCTTAGCTGCTGTGACCAATCTAATTAGTTTGGGGCTGGAGAAGTCTCAAGAAATGGGTTCAGTGGACCGAGTGACTTTTTAGACTGACCGCACTCAGTGACAACCCTATGATAAGTTGCTGACTGCTGAAAGGGAAGAAAATAGAAAATGGAGAGGAGGAATAGAATGGCATGTCTTGGATGAAGGTGTGGTTGCCTGCAAACCAAACGGCCACAACACTCTGCAACATTTAGTAGCATGAGATTCCATAGGTCTTCAGCTTCATTTCAATACGTGTTTAAGCTTCAATACGCGTTTAAGCATCAAAAGTGAGCGATACCAAAGGTTACAAAAGGGACAGGAACTTTTTATGTAAGTTATTTTGGGAACAGTGAGGTTTCAAAGCCAGTGGTGCATTGATATATAAGTTCTGATCTCTGGAGCAGAATAATCAAATGCAACATTGTAATGGAGCTATTAAGCAGCAAGGACTTTTCCCTCCAGTAAAAATGGAACAGAACAACAGAAGTGGCACCTGCAAGAATGCTTGCAGTGACCTCCAGCCTAATTATAGAGTTGGATGGGACCCCAAGGGCTATTCAGTGCCTTGCAGGAACACACAATCCAAGTACTCCCAACAGATGACCACCTCTGTTTACAAAGCTCCAGAGAACGCACCACATCCCATTTTTACAGCTTTTTGTAAAATTTAACAGCTTTTACAGTCAGGAAGTTCTTACCACAGTTTAAGTGGAATCTCTTTTCCTGTAGTTTGAATCTGCTGCTCTGGGTCTAAGACCCCTTCTACACTGCCCTATATCCCAGGATCTGATCCCAGATTATCTGGCAGTGGAGACTCATATAATCCAGTTCAAATCAGATAATCTGGGACCAAAGCCTGGGATATAAGGCTGTGAAGATCCAGCCTTTGTCTCTGGAATGTCAATGTGACCTCCTTTCAAAGAGGAAGCTTCAAAGAGGAACATTCATCCTGGAGAGTGTTCATAACGGCCTGGAATAGGAGCCATATACTGCTGTCTGGCCTGTTGGAGGAATATATTTGTACTGTGTGTGTATATATGTATATAGGAATTACAAGAGATAAGAAATCTTGTAACTATCCCCAGACATACACATGCTGCCTGAATGCTGCCACCCTGAGATGAGGATATTTATAAGTTAAATATACATGTTGGATATGCAAACACAATAATGCAGTTGGGGAATTTCCTGTTCAGAAGTCTCCAAACTTGCCATGTCCTCATCAGTGACCTCCATCCTCTTTGCCCACTTGTTTCAGCCTTTAGACTGGAGATGGGGGCATCCGCCAGATGTTTTTGACTGACAAATCCCATCAGTCCTCGATGGGATAAGCAGTAGTCAACCTGCTCCTTGTAACTCACAAAAAAAAAATTCCTGGCTACTGACCATGCTGAAACCTGTTTGGAGAGTATAACCCATTTAGCCTTCAAATCCTTTAAAAACGTTTTCTAAAAATATTTTTTGCAAACCTCAGTGTTTCATTTAGGTTCCATCTACACTGCCATATAATGCAGTTTAGAAGTACAGTTCAATGTAGTTAAACTACATTATATGAGTCTATGCTAGGCATGGCAAACTTCGTCCCTTCAGGTGTTTTAGACTTCAATTCCCACAATTCCTAACAGTGTACTGGCTGTAAGACAGTGACTCCCAGTCCTATCCCAGTGAGATGACCCAGAAGGATACCATAGTCAATGGTATTGAAAGCCACTGAGAGATCCAGAAGAAGCACAGGGAGACATTCCCATTATCCAGCTCTCTTCGTAGGTCATCCACCAAGGCGACTAAAGCTGTCTCTGTTCCATAACCAGGCCTGAAACCAGACTGAAATGGATCTAGACAATCCGTTTCATCCAGAAATCTCTGGAGTTGGGAGGCCAGCACACGCTTCAGATCCTTGCTCAGAAAGGGAAAGTTGGACACTGGTCAATAGTTGTCCGTTATGGAGGGGTTCAAGGACTTTTTAAAAATATTGGTCTCACAACTGCCTCCTTTAGGCAAGCTGGAACTTTGCCTTGTTCTAAGGAGGCATTGACCACTTCCGTCACCCACTCTGCCAGCTCCCCTCTGGCCTGTTTGATCAGCCAGGAAGGGCACGGATCTAGAACACATGTGGTAGCTCTCACCTCTCCAAGGAACCTCACCACCTCTGAGGATGCCTGCCATTGATGTAGGTGAAACATCAGGAGAGAATGCTTCTGGAACATGGCCATACAGCCTGGAAAATGCACAACAACCCAGTGATTCCGGCCATGAAAGCCTTCAACAACACATTCTCCAAGGAAATATAAGGTAAGGCTTGCTGTATAATGGAAATTTTGTCCTTCCACTACTAGCTATTTTAAATATAGAACTCAAAAAGTTACCCAAGTATTTGACAAGTTACTGAGGCCCCTTCTACACTGTCCTTATATCCCAGGATCTGATTACAGGTTATCTTCTTATCTCAGATTATATGGCAGTGGAGACCTCATATAATCCAGTTCAAAGCAGATAACCTGGGATCAGATCCGGAATATAAGGACAGTGTAGAAGGGGCCTGAGAGAGAGCAAATGAAAGGAGGTGCATGCTTTCTATTTCCTCTCACCAGATTTTAAGATGTCCCAATGTTATATATACAAAAACAAGCAACTGTGTCTTTCATAAATGGTGCATTTATTAAAGTTTGCCAGTAAATCTCCAGCTTGTCCTGACAGTGTACAATACCACCCAGGCCCCAGAGCCTTGGAAGGAAATGATAAAACAGCCAATTTATGCAAGCTCCTAAATACACAATGCAAAGTCACAGTGCCTAGAGATGTTGTTTTCCTGTTCTGTATTTATGGGGGAGGGCATGAACATTGAACCACTGTAGAAACATGCCAGGCTAGTTCCCTCTCCCAGACTTTTCCTGCAGTCTCTGATAATACTCCCTCCTTTTTTTTTTTGCTTCAAGTAGGAAATGTGTTTGTTCCAACTGCACACAAACAAGTCTAACGATGAAGTTAAAAATCTTAATACAATGCTTACATTTCTGCCTTCTTTAGAACAGTTTCAAAATACAGACATACCTCTGTTACCAACACCTTTGAGAATGAAGTTCCTTTTTACAACAGCTTTTTATACCTGCCCAGACTCCTATTCTTCCTCATCCTCTGTCAAGCTGGAAGTATTTTTAGCAGCATCAGCCTCAGGAGGATGGTGAAGAAGGTCTGGATAAACGTGCATATTGTTCATATTAAATAAAAGGTTGCTTAAATATAA
The DNA here is from genome assembly GCF_035594765.1 of Anolis carolinensis. Taxonomy (NCBI): domain Eukaryota; kingdom Metazoa; phylum Chordata; class Lepidosauria; order Squamata; family Anolidae; genus Anolis; species Anolis carolinensis. The sequence continues at coordinate 175,353,489 of NC_085845.1, read as the reverse complement.
TGGAACACTCTTCTCTTCTTTTTTGTAGTGTAGGAACCTAATCTATGCTTATGCTTTCCATGCTGTTTCTGCCTTCAGCACCAAATTTTCTGTTGAAGAAGTAATGTTCAGAAAGACATTTGGGCATCAGTTCTCTGCACATCCCTGTCTTCCTCCAGATTTTGCTCTCCTTTCTTGTAAGAAATGCTGCAATTGTTCAATCAAAAAAGTGTTACCAGAGCGCAGACTGGCGATCATGTCTTTTTTTTCTTAATATTCTGGGAAGTGAGAAGGAAGGTACAGACTGGGCTACTTCTGCTACACTACCCTTGATCTTGTCCAAAAAGCAGAGAGAGGAGGATATATAGTTTGCTTACTAGTACTATGCAATGCTATGGCTGTGCAGTATGTGTGTGTGTATATATATATATATGTATGTGTGTATATATATGTATGTGTGTGTATATATATATATAGGTAAAGGTAAAGATTTCCCCCTGACATTAAGTCTAGTCATGTCTGACTCTGAGGGTTGGTGCTCCATTTCCAAGTCGAAGAGCTGCTGTTGTCCATAGACACCACCTAGGTCATGTGGCCAGCATGACTGCATGGAGCGCCATTACCTTCCTGCTGGAGCAGTACCTATTGATCTACTCACATATGTATGTTTTCTAACTGCTGGTTTGACAGAAGCTGCTAACAGCAGGAGCTCACCTGGCTCCCCAGATTCAAACCATCAACCTTTCAGTCAGCAAGTTCAGCAGCTCAGTGGTTTAACCCACTGCGCCACCGGAGGCTCCGTGTGTGTGTGTGTGTGATTGCTTTTAATTGGGTGCTAAACATATTTTCTTGCATTGTTTATACATGTATTTGTCAATATTCTGCTTTATCCTACTGTTCCATTGCAACGTGTATTGTTTATACTGCTCAAGTGTTCACACTTCTATCTATATGCATTTAAAATATATATAACTGTTTGATTGCCTTATGGTTTATTAGTTTATTGACTGTAAGAAACACTTGAGCGAGGTTTACTTCTGCTTTTATTCTTCATGTTGTGTGAAAAACAGAAGTCCTGGCTCCTGTGAGAACTAATCTGATCCCAGCTTTGCAGCACTGGATCCAGTATAACAGTGGTTCCCAGCCTTTGGTCCTCCAGTTGTTTAGGACTTCACCACCCAGAAGTCCCAGCCAGCTTGCCAGCTGTTAGGAAATAGGCATGCTGAAATCCAAAACACCTGGAGGACCAAAGGTTGGGAACCACTGCGCTATAGGAATTATGTTTTCTTCCAAGGACTGCACTTTGATAGATCAGTGGATCAATCGAAAGGATATCTATTTATCTTTTTCCAGGGGTAGTCAACTATAACAAAATCCACAAATAGCAATGCCTTTATTGGGCTAGCTCCAAAACATAAAATACACCATGCAAGCTTTTGAGGCTTTACTAGCTTCTGCATCAGCCAAACATGTTTAAAATCATACATGAGAAAAATGTGATAAGAGTCATCAGCCTACTTTCTGTGTAAGATGTTGTGGTTTAAGATGATATTGAGGAATTGCAATGCAGGCAGAGGCGTCTCCCCTTCTTGGCCATGTGAGCCCTAGGAACAAAGAACAATGAAAGTCCAGTAATAAAATTTCAGCATCGTTAACAACAGAAAAGCAACTTCTCTTGAAATCTAGATGTGTCTGTCCTGTGCAAAGTCTACAACTCAAAGCAGCTGAAATTTTATTATCTGTTTTTTTATTACTCCTCACCTTCAGTCTTTACATGGCAATAAAGGGAGTGGCTCCCATCTGCATTGAAATCCTTCAACACCATTTTAACGGACATTTCAAACAGAATGTAGACCTCTGATTTTAACATCATCCCAATTTTTCATCTGTATGATTTGAAACATATTTTCTTGATGATGAAACTAGTTAAACTTGAAAACTTGCAAGAAGATTTGGCCCAATCACTGCTTGTGGATTTTGTGGCATTCCTTTAGGCATAATGCAGTGTATGTGTATGTATAGAAGTGGTTCTCAACCTTTGGGCCTCCAGGTGTTTTGGACTTCAACTCCCAGAAATCCCAGCCAGCTTACCAGCTTTTAGGAACTGTGGGAGCTGAAGTCCAAAACACCTGGAGGCCCAAAGGTTGGGAATTACTGGTATATAGGATGAGGCAGTATCCTGGCAGCTGGTAGGCCTGAGGCAAATAATAGATAGGGATGTAATTTTACTTTTTCTTTTCTCTGCTACTGCCTTCTCAGCAAGATGCCAGATGTCAATGGAGTCACTCTGGTCAAAGGTCTGTACCATCACTTGCCAAAGGGCTTTTGAAACTAAAAGACTGTAGATTGCCCAGCCCTGTATTAAAGAAATAGGGACCAGGTTTAGGTTGCCACCTGGCAGCCCTAAATCAGAATTCAGTTGATTCACTGCTTGGGCTTTCCAATGTCTGTAAGCACACACTGTATTTCTAATTAACATTAAATTGTAAAACCTAAAGAGACAAGCCACTAGCATTTTTTAAAAGCCTCACCCCTTCAAACTATGCAGAAAAATCTTCCACAGCAAATAAGTAATTATTTAGTTCCAATCTCATTTTTTTTAAAAGCCTGTTTCCCAACAGGAAAAAGGTCAAGGCCTTTGACCGGCCCAAGGACAGAGCTAAGAGTCCAATCTCCTCCTCCCCTTTCCTGGCAACATTTCCTGAAGGCGGCTTTCACTCCCTGCTTGAAGAAAGCTGGCAGGAACATTGCTGCCTGGGTAGTTATGTACTACAGGAAAACACTGAAAAGGACATCAAATACTGCTCCCTCCTTTAACAGTTTACTGCCTGTTCCCTGGTGTTAACAAGCCAGCTACAACAAATCCTTAAGCCTTTTAGATGCTGTATGCTGAACAAAGCGATGCATGTTAAGAGCCAATGGCATTAACAGACTTTGAAAAATATGGTCTTCGTAAAAATGGAGTGACAATAAACTAATGTATTCATAGCAGTGTAGGAATGAGCTGTTACAAGACTCTGATAGGCTTTTCAGAGTCAACACCATTTCTACATCCCAAATGGGTGCGGTAGGCTGACCACATTAAGGAAGCAGGCAGGTGGTTGGAGGGAGGTAGTTCCTAAGAAAAAAGCCAGATGAGAGGTAGCAAGAAGGCGTCATTTTAAATTACAGGCAAGAACAAATAAACCCAGTAGTCATAGTCTAAAGGTTACGTGATTTAACAGCCTAAAGGTGTGGATTATAATCATCCAGCTTCTCAGTATGATTATGGCTCAACCTGTCACAGTATTGCTTTCTTAAGATGAGATGAAATTCTAAATAGTTCAAAAAGTAATACCATACTAAACTATAAGATAACAAAAGAAAACCACCGAGCTAGCCAGAAGACTGTGGTCCATTTTTGCCCTGTGTTCCTCCTGAAATTATTTGTTGAAAATATCTATGTCAAACCGAGTTTCAAAAAGTAATAGTTGTGAGTGGTTAGGTTGAAAACAGAAGTAGGCAACCTGTTATTTTCCAGATGTCAATAACATCTATCATTCACTATTATGTGCTCTCGTTACTATTGATAGAAGTTGCAGTTCAACAGTAACTTGAGGACACAATTTGCTCCATATAAAACTTCACCCATCGTTATCTCTGTATTTTGATCACTGCTGGATTGCTAATTTATAAATCATGTTCTGGTCTGGAAGATCAAATGCATCAATGGTCCAGATCTGCGATGGGTCTATCTGTGGCCCAAAATGTGCTCTCTGATCTACACAGTAGAGCTTTTGCATAACTTTATTGAGTCAGATTTGTTATCATTTAGTAGTTTCTTTTTTACCCTAACAATAGCTATTTTAGCAAATAGTATTCATTATACCATTTACATTAGGGAAAGATTATCACTCTTCTTTCAACTGGAAATAATGTTGGTTTGAGAACCCAGAATCCTGCTTCACATTTGGGCTCTAACACCCCCCCCCCCCCCAAACCACTCCTTAGATCTTGTTATGTGCTTTGCTTTAATCATCAGTGTTTTATTTTGTATAAACTAGCATGTTAGCAGCTGTGGTTAGACTCACTAGAGTTCCACAACAAAGGTATTTTAGTTCCATTCATTCAAAAAACATTGAACTTTTAATTTCACTTGGTTGCAAATAGCTTCAGGGTCTGACCCTACCTGGAATGTTAGGGTAAATCAGGACATCTACAGGAGAAGCTTGGGTATCATTAAATGGCAGGAAACTGTCAATTCTTGTTACTGTGTGCTATCAAGTTGCTTTCTCATCTACAGCAATACTATCATGGGGGTTTCTTGGCATAATGGGTTTAAAGGTGCTTTTGCTTTCCTCTGAGACAAAAGAAATTCCAACAAAATCTATGGTACTATACCTAGACAGCCACACATAATCCACATAGTAGTCTTAACAGGCTGAACATGAGTTAAGTGTGATGTGGCAGCTAAAAAACCCCATGATCAATGGAATAAACCTCTTGCAGCCTCTTCCATCTACTCAATCCTATAATTGTTTCAGTAGTCTGGTCAGGAATCTTGGTTAAATCTTCACTATATTTCCAGGGATGGCTAACTCTGACCCTCTGAAGGCTGCTGGACTAGAATTCCCATCAATACCTGACAGCATAGCCAATAGTGAGGAAACATGGGAATAGGACTCCAGGTCATGACATCCTGGAGTCTTGAAATTCTCAGCTAGAAAGTTCAAAAGTTATTGTCCAGTGTTATGTAATTCCAAGTCTTTCACTGAATTAAAATTACAAAGATTCCTAAAACAGAACCATCATAAGCAATGTAGTATTGATCTGCTATATCTGTGCAGTATAGATACTTTCCTGAAGGACTGTTGTGTGTCTGCCCACCCAATCAAAGCCAGAGCTCCAAAGATAAGTTGAAGAACTTTGGCATTGCAATTGAAGATACGTCCTTTATTGCTCAAGTCACAAACAAGTCTATACCAAAGAGGAATGGAGAAATTACTAAAGCTGACTTTATCACTGATGAATCAAGAGGAACATAGAGAGATTGAGAGAGACAGACAGGAAGGAAGACTCCAAACAATGTTACTCTTTATTAATGTTATAAACAGCAGCAGCAAGTTTTGGGGCAGCAGCCAAAAAACTGCATATGATTTAAAACTATTACCAGACAAAGAGGGAAGACAATAATGACTGATTATATCAGCCACTCTCTCATGGGCAGCAGTTATTCACTACTTTGGGTCCAGAATGAACCAGGTGGCTGAGGGAAGCTTCTCCACTCTGTTACTAATAATCCTGCATTTCTTGCCATATTTCTTTTAGCCAGTGAGCTCTTCCTTTTGCCTTCATTACACAGCAACCAGACCTACTGTTATTTCCAAGGAGAAGGAACTAAAAGAATGGCATAGTCCAGTCCCTCCAGAATCATACACTAGTCCCTCTCTTACAAAATAGTTCACAATTTCTCTCATTTTCCTCCAAGGAAAGAGTTTTCTTTTATTAAAAGGAGAGATGCAGGAGTCCTTGGCGCACGTCACTCAGTTGTCCTTGGTTGTTCAGGGCCCAATGAGTTTCTTGAGGAAGGCTTCCAGTTGGTCCTCATCTTTTATCCCCACAAACTTGTCCACAACATCTCCGTTCTTCATCGCCAGGACTGTGGGCACTGCAGAAACCTAGGGACAAGGACACCAAAAGAAAGACACAAGGAAAGTAACAGCTGTGCTTCACTGACCCGTGAACATCATTTCAAAAGGCAAAGCAAACATTAAAACAAAAGGTAGGCTCTTTCAAGAAGTCAATGATTAATGTTTCCTCATATTGGAGCAGTCTTGGAGAATTTATCAGGAACATTTAAATCTCTTTCATTGTGCTTTTATCCTCTCTGTTCCAGAGCCTGGAAAATTAATTTGGGGACTATAGGTCCTTGAATCTCCCTGTCAGTATAGGCACTGTGTATGCAAGCTAGGGGCTATCAGACGTTGTAGCCCAAAGAGTATAATGTAGCCAAGCCCTGCTACCAGTCATTAAACTTTAGTATGGAATTTATATCTTGGGTAAAAGAAGTTTTGATAAAATGGAAAATATGATTTTATACCCAGGAATGTTAACACGTCTGCATCTTCCAGGGTTCTGACACAATACTGTAACCCTTTCACACTAAGGCCATAGCTCAGTTAATAAAACCTCAAACTAAGAAGGTCCTTTTTTACAAGGTCTTTTTCTGGTGACCCAGCCCCTGTTCTTCCTCTTCCTCCTCCTCCTCCTATCTGGAAGTTTGTTTTTAACAGCATTGGAATTGGGAGGATTGGAAATAACTGAAGAAATGCACACTTTCACTTGCTGAAGTTGTAATGCCCTATCTACAGTAAACAGTGCAATATCAGGCAAGCCTACTCTATTTGTGTGTGCTTGTCTACAACAGTCAAAGTAAAAACAATTGCCTTTAGAATCCCTTATTGAGTATATGTAAATAGCAAAACAGAGTGCAAAGGGGAAAAATTAGCCTGCCTGATAATCTACCCTCAACATGTTAAAAAAACACAGAACTTAAGTTTGGCTACCAAATTGAAAATCTAACAAAACCAGTGTCTGGTGAAAGAAAAATATTTGTTGGGTGCATTTGGTATGTCTGTAGAAGGTTCACAAAGTTTGTGTCTTCTTATGGCAAGACTCACCTGACCTGGTAGTTTCATTTCCCATGCAATTACTGTTAGTTTTGAATCGAAACTTTGGTTTCGTAGACTTAAGTCTGCAAAAGCTTATGCTACCAACTTCTTTCTCTGTTAGCATCAAAGGTGCTGCAAGATCCCTTTGCATACTGACCCACACTAACATGGATATGCCTTGGAATTTGGTGAAACATGTTGAACTGGTCTTTTTTTCTGTGGCAAAGGAACTTATCCTTACCCTTTCTATTATATTTCTGCCTCTGGTACTAAAGTTTCTGTAAAAGTCATATACTCAAGAACACTTTACTTTCATAAACTTAGATGCATTTGAATGTGTGTGCGCGCCTTTAACTCATTTGTCAACTTATGGTAACCTCATGAATTTCACAAGAGTTTTCTTAGGTAATGAATACTCAGATGGGAGGTTGCCAATTCCTTCCTCTGAAATGTAGCCAGCCTACAACACCTAGCATTCAGCCTCCCAGTCAAGTACTAACCGGGTATGGTGCCATTAGGATAGTAAGGCCAAGTATTGAGATATACCAGTGCTAAGCTATGTGGTATGATTACACCCTAACTGACAATGCTGCATCCTATGGAATCCTAGGGTCTGCAGTTTATGGAGGTGTATTTTAGAGTATTTAGAGCCCCTGGTGGTGCAGTCGGTTAAACCCAGCTTCTGCCAACTTAGCAGTTCAAAAACATGCAAATGTGAGTAGATCAATAGGTACTGCTCTGGCAGGAAGATAATGTGTCTCCATGCAGTCATGTCAGCCACATGACCTTGGAGGTGTTTTCGTATAACGCTGTCTCTTTGGCTTAGAAATGGAGATGAGCACCAACTGCAGAGTCAGACATGACTAGACTTAATGTCAGGGAAAAACTTTACCTTTAGAGTATTCTCAATCAGAGAACTGAAATGCCTCACAAAACTACATCCCTCCCTCCCGGATTGCACATGATACAGCCATAGCATTTAAAAGTGGAACCATCATGCTATAATGTACACAAGAGTCCTAGTTCTGAAAAACCCAATAAAAGATACTACTACAGTTTTTAATGTTTTGAAGGTCTAATTTCCCGATCAGGCTTATCAGATTATCTTGAGGATCAGGTTCCTTAAGTCAATATTACTGTGAATATAAAAAGGCCCAAAGACAGGAATGATGAAACATCTTTCACAATTAAACAAACACATCTGTTTCCTGGCCATTTTCTAAAAAGATTTGGACAACCCCCCCCCCCCCCCCCCAGCACTGAAAATAATGGAATTCTTAACTGCTTAGGAAAGACTGGAGAGAAGGAGCAGACTTTACTGAGGTATTAAACTACAACAATACTACACTCTGAAAACAGGGCTGAGGAATATTTAGCCCTTACCATAGCCGTACTGGTTGTAGCTTCGAGGAGTTGAATTCCCCGGCATACAAAGGGCCAAATGTTCTCTGCCTCTGCTCTGAAAAGGAAGCTCTTGGACTGTTCATAAGTGCATAAAAGCTCACCATGTGAGGAGATATGATTGTCTGTCACCTCTGACCATGTGTCAAGGAAACATTAACTATAAACACCTGGACATACTGGTGCTTACAATATGTCTGGAGGCTGGGGAGAAATTACCTATACTTATAGGGATATAGCTACCAAAAGGAAGCTTTTAAGCAGTTCCTTTTGGGATGTCCATTATCTATTTCCAATCCGCATCTGCCATCAAGCTCCCAAAGCAAGAACACCCCAGTTATGCAGAGGCTGCTATTAAGCCAAATATGATGTTTATTAATGAATGAGGAAAGTCACAAAAGTCTAATTTTTTTGAGCTTCTGAAACTTGGTCAGAGATTTGCAACACATTTTTAAATCTTTGCAGGCAGGCATGTGAACACCCTCCCCACGGAGATTAGGCAATCCCCCATACAGTCTTTCTTTCGTAGGGATCTGAAAACCTGGATGTTCCAGGAAGCATTTGAGAACAACTAGTCCCTAGTTATAAATGCCCTGTCCCTAGGTCGCCAGATAGTACTCTGTTCTCTGCACCTCATTCATTTCCCGGCTCTATGGTACGTTGTTTTGCACTATCCCACGTCCACCCCTTTTATAGCCTTGTAATTATGGTCATTGGTTTCTGTTGAACACTGTCTGATGGAGCCTCAATGCTGCTGTTTTTTCTCTTATGTTTAAATGTGTTTTATATTTTTATATGGATTGTTGTATTTTATAATGTTCTTATTTTATTTTAGTGGTGGTTTTGTTTTAATAGATTGTTTGCTTTTATGTCTGTTGAACTTTCTGCCCGATATGTAAGCTCCCTTTGGAGAGATGGTGGCAGGATATAAGAACAAAGCTATTATTATTATTATTATTATTATTATTATTATTATTATTATTATTATTATTATTTTATTATGACACAGCAAACAAGATAGACATGCTGGATTTCGTATCACAAAATCACAAGTCGAACACTTCCCAAGTGTTTAGGACCATGTGATGTATTTTCGGATGATGCGCGCAGATCCCGGTAGGGTGGCCTTTTGCAGTTGCATATTATTATTATATGTATAAATGTGTGTACACATCTATCAACTCTCAACCTGAAGAAGCAACTGCTAAGAACTAGCAAACTGACAACTGTGATGAAGAGAAACTGAAAACAAACCCGAATTGCTACCCTTCTCAGACTTCTCTTGAGTTCAGTCACATAATCCTTCCCTCACGCCAAATTTGTTTTATTGATTTATCAGAACTTCAAGAAGTTTTTAGGTTTTTTTGCATTCAAAATGGCAAATTCTATCAACCAATGGCATGCTGGTTGGAAGAGTCTGGGAGCTATAATTTTTCAAATTCCAGATCTATCAACTTTTTACTGCTTGTTTTTTAAATAGTAAAGAATACCACTAGGATCAGACAAGAACAGGAAACAGGGACTGGGATAGAGGAGGCTATCCTGGCTCAGACCAAATTCCTGCATTTACACTGCAGGCCCTGGAAACCACAAGCCCTGGCCCATATGATGAGTAAGCCCATGAAGAGGCCAGAGAATGGCCGGGGAGGCATTGGCAAATATTTCAGAAGGGGCTGACACATTCCACAGCTCCACTGGCGCCCTTATCTGCAGACAGCACAGCCACTGGGTCATGTCCCATCCTTATCTTGCATGCTGTCCATCCCAGGAATGCACTCTCTCATCAAACAACGCTCCCAGCTGCAAGGCATTTTGCTGCCATCAGCAATTTGCCACATGCAGATATCCTCGCCTCACATTTGGGAAAGTTACTTTTGGGGGGGGGGGGGGGCGTGTGCCAGTATGGCGGGGGTGGGTGGGTGGGGGAATTCTTGCAAAAAACAAAACAAAAAACAAAACAAACAAAATATAAAACTGTCTCCAAAGTTTTGCTCAAAGGCCTCTTTCAATTGGCACCACCCTTTCCTGTCTGTTGGCCAATGCAAAGCAGTTACTCAAGAGGGTTACATCCAATGGTTAACCCAGGAAGGTGTAATTAAGCAACAACTTCCCCCCATACCCCTCTCTTGCTTAAAGTAAGGATTAAGTATGCAAATACTTGGATTTTTTTTTGTTTGGTGTTCTTTAGTGACGCCTAGAGGTCAGTATGATTCTTTGCTATGGATCTTTAAAACGCTCCTCTCTTTATTTGCAAGACTTTCAGTGCTGGAAGAAGCAGGGCAGCTCATTTTACTTACTCTTTGATGAAGTAAAGGTAAACGTTTTCCCCTGACATTAAGTCTAGTTGTGTCCGACTCTGGGGGTAGGTGCTCATCTCCCTTTCTAAGCCAAAGAGCCGGCGTGCTCCGTGGCCAGCATGACTGCATGGAGTGCCATTACCTTCCTGCCGAAGTGTTACCTATTGATCTACTCACATTTACATGTTTTCGAACTGCTAGGTTGGCAAAAGCTGGGGCTAACTACTGGAGCTCACCCCCCTCCACGAATCTGAACCACCAGCCTTCTAATCAGCAAGTTCTGCAGCTTAGTGGTTTAACCCGCTGCACCACTGCAGACCCTCTCTGATCAAGGCAAGTAGGATAAAAACTATCAGTAGTGGTGCCCACAGACCTAGTATCCAATTCCCCTTTCCCATGCCCACATTTCAGCTCCAGACCATCCGGATGCATAGATTTGCCCAAAATAGAACATCTATGATGGACAAAAGATTTCTAGGTAGAGCAGCACAACATGACAAACAGATTTAGCACATGGGCCTTGTGTTTGACTCATGTGCCATAGAGGCTTCACTGCATACATGTGATGAAGTAGGCTGGAGTCCACAAAAAGTTTTTAATGAGAAATGTCTTTTTTCTCAGTCTCAAAAGTTCTACGGGAATCCTATCTATAAATGACTGAGGGTCCTTCCACACAGCCATATAACCCAGAATATCAAGACAGATCATCCACAATATCTGCTTTGAATTGAGTTATCAGAGTCCACACTGCCATATAATCCAGTTGAATATGGATTTTATACAGCTGTGTGGAAGGGGCCCGAGTTCAAAGCATGCAAATGTGAGTAAATCGATAGGTACCGCTCCAGTGGGAAGGAAATGGCGTTCCATGCAGTCATGCTGGCCACATAACCTTGGAGGTATCTATGGACAACGCCAGCTTTTCAGCTTTGATATGGAGATGAGCACCAACCCCTAGAGTCGGACATGACTAGACTTCATGTCAGGGGAAAACCTTTATTTATTTATTTATTTCTATCATTTCTACCCCGCCCTTCTCACCCGAGGGGACTCAGGGTGGCTTTACCTTTTTATACAGGAGCTACATTTAGCTCCATTTATATAGGAGCTTCCTTTTTATATAGGAAGGACAGGTTTCTTGCCTGCAAGGGCAGAAGAATAGACTAAGGGAGCATCTATACTGCAGAATTAATGCAATCTGATACCACTTTAACTGCCATAACTCAGGGCTATGGAATACTGGGAACTGTAGTTTTACAAGGTCTGGAGCCTTCTCTGCAAAAGAGTGCTGCCACCTTACCAAAATACAAATCCCACAATTCCACAGCACTGAGCCATGGCTGTTAAAGTGGTATCAAACCGTGTAGATGTGCCCTAAGCCAAAGGCCCACTCCTTAAACAAATTGAGTATTTGTCATAGGCAGAAAGGTAGGTACACAAGAGATGTCAAGCAAAGAGTTGCAGCAAGGCTGTCCTCCAGCAGCGCAGCAGCAAAGGCAACCAGAGCTTGGGTCAGAGTGCCCAAGTCCTTCCCTCCTTGAACATCAGAGAACAAAGCTCTGGCTTGTACAGATCTGGAGTGTGTTCTTGTGAAGTCCTCCCACCCTTGGTTTCACAGCAGGAAACACTTCACGGATGGCTGCTCCGCTGGGACAGCTTGGAGCCAGGGCAGGCCAGGACCCATGTGGAGGAATGCAAAGGCATTCCAAGGCTCACAGGAGGAGGGGTCTTTCTCCCCCCTTCCTTTCTCTCCCTTTGAAAGAATTGGTGCTGTTGTGAAATTTGCAGCTGGGATGTTGCCTGCTGTCTTGTAAACAGAGGTGGGTGAGGGAGACAGAGAAGTGTGGGAGGTTTACTGGCAATCTCTAAAGAATCCACAAGAACCGAAAGAAGCAAGCCTTGAAAATCCCCAAGGGAGTGTCAGAAAAAAAAGAACCATTTTAGGGTCCTGAACTAAAAATTCCCTTTGGCCAAATGAAGCTGAATTGTACTTACAGAATATTACTGATCTGCCTAGCCCAGTGTCATTATTTCTGAGTAGAAGCAGCTCTAAGATCTAAAGCAGCTGAATTCCTCAAGTCCTTTTAAAGTAGAGACACAAGAGGTATCTTATGACATCTAGTGGAAGTTATGTGGCCATGACAGTATTTCCAGGAACTGTAGTTCAAAAAAAGTAATGTAAAGCTCTGGATCTGAACTCTCACTTAATGATAAATGAGGGTTTAAGAGAACTAAGGCCCTTCTACACTGCCATATAATCCAAAATATCAAGGTAGATAATCCACTTTGAACTGGATTATCTGAGTCTACAGTGCTATATAGGATTTTTATGGCAGTGTACAAGGGGCCTAAGAGATCCCAGTTACATTTCACATCACTCTTGAAATGTGAAAAAAATGAAATTTGTAACTCTTCTTCAATTTAAAGGCTAAAGTCCAAAATACTTGAATATCAGAGTTTGGGAAGCATGGATGTAGACTAGAGAAATGGAAGGCAATCTTTCTGGCTTCCAACATCCTCTATTGCTAATGATATTAACTGGAAATTGCAGTCCAACAGTCTCTGGGGGTCCTTCCACATAGCCCTATATCCCAGAATATCAAGGCAAAAAATCCCACAATATCTGCTTTGAATTGGGTTATCTGAGTCCACAATCCGATAATGTGGGATTTTCTGCCTTGATATTCTGGAATATAGGGCTATGTGGAAGGGCCCTGGAACACAACATATTCTCTGCTTTTGTAATTCAGTTTTTTTTTTCAGTTTTCTATACACTGAATCTAAAGCTAGAAGATCCTTGAACAAAATTAAATATATACCCTTTTAAACACTTTTAAAAGTTGTTTTGGTTATCTAAAGAAAGGTTTTGCAAAGACTGTTTGCTTTCAGAAGTAAAATTTATGATCCCCATTTGAAATTCTGCAGTCTTCCTGTCTACTAATTTAGGGACAGGGAATATGTGGTGCTCTGGATGTTGATGGACTACAGCTCCTTTCACTTTTCCCTACTGGCTCTGCTAACCTGGGATTATGAAACAAGTAGTCATCCAAATCTAGAGGGCCACTGGTTTCCCAATATGTATTCTAAGCTATCCAAAACAGGCCAGTTTGCCTGTCTCTGCATTCCCCTTCACTATCAAGTCAGCTCCCCCACAACTTGACTAGTTGATGGAAAAAGGCTCCTCCTGTATTATCTTCCAGGGGATTATCTCTTTCTGCCTCCCCTCTAAGCCTTTCTTGGCCCCAGCAGAGCAGCATTCCTTCTGCAACATCTCTCTTTCTAATTTATTGAATTACATCATGTCCCATCACTTTTCTATCTCATTTGGATACTAAACACTCTGGACAAGGATCTGCTCACAAGTGTCTTTTGCACAGGGCCTAACATCCAACTGCTCTCCAGTAAGTGTTAAACTGCAGTGTCAGGAAACTGCTCAGAAAGTGTGGTCAGCTATGAGATTAGAAATCAGAGATAGGTAAGTATGGGCAAAAGTGCTAAGCATCAGCATCTTGACATTCTGTGATTTACACTTCAAAGAACTTTCTTACTTGGGTACCTATCAGATTGAATAGTTTTGTTTCCCCAGACAAAAATTTCTGTAGCTATTTTCATGCCCATCTTTCAAAATTAACACATGGAAATTGGCACTATTGTTAACTGAGGTGTGTTTGTGTACATTTTTGAACTACAAGCATACTATCTGCATTTTTTAAAATGTGATACTTAGCACATGGATTTTTCCCCCAGGGCAAAATGGTAAGCTAATGCATGCATAGATTTGTGAGCATAAATGGTGTTTGGCTCTCCTTTGTGTCTGGTGCTGAGGGTTAGCCTTATGTTAATACAAGAACCTAACATCACCCATTATATACCTTACAACATTTCACAGAGAAATACTGAGAAATGTGTGACCAAGCAACAACAGAGTGTGGTCCAGATGGCAAAAGATATGCACGAGGAAAAATATACACAAGCTATGAGAGACTGCAACTGTTAACTTTTGCCTGAACCCCCTGCTAAATTAATTGCACTGTTTCACTTTAAATTCAGTTTGCTACAGACAAAGTAAGTTGAGGAGAAAGGAGAAAATTGGAGGAGAAAAGAGAAACTGGGCTATGTTAAAAGAATCTGAAAAAGCGAGATGACAGAAAATCAACTGGAATGATCTCTGACAAATTGGGACTATTTTAGGGCATACAACTGTTTGAGATTGTAGTTTTCTGTTCAATATCTGAGATGCTTATTTCTATCTGTACATACGCCCTTATTGCTCCATAGCAATGATTCCTTCTCAATCCAGGTATACTTTTAAAAAAAACCAGATATAGAGAACTTCTAAGTTTTTCGGCAAAAACAGAATTGCAAGGGAAAAGAACTTCCCCATTAAATGGGAAGATAGAGATCAGAACAAATAAACATAAATCATATTGGCTTCATAAAGCATATCATATGCACATAGCAGTGTGTGTGTGTGTGTGTATATGTGTTTCTAAGGAGCACATACCTCATATTCGAGGGCTAAGTCTGTGTGATCGTCAATGTCCACTTTTGCCATAAGCACCTTCCCCTGATGCTTGGCCACCATCTTTTCTAGTCTAGGTCCCAGGATCTTGCAGGGACCACACCACCTCCAGGCAAAGAAAAAATAATTAGGGTTTAAATAGGAAGAAGCGGCAACCTTTAAAAAGATGGTGCTTTTCCAAACACATCGAGCCATTACACACCCCCCCATTTTTCTGGCCTTTATATTTAACTAGCGTATATACCTGCCATTTTCCAGGGTCGTTAGACCATCCTCCAGCTCTGAGTAGGCCTTCTTCACAATGTCACCATGGCAATACTCGCTTTATGGTTCTTTCTTTCCTTTCTCCCTTTCCCTCATATACTTTCTCCCTCTCTTTAGTTTATTTACTTTATCTTCTCTCCCTTCCTTCATCCCTTTCTTTCTCTTTCTTTCCTTTCTTCCCCATACCTTTCTCCTTTCCTTTCTCTTCCTTCCTTCCCTACTTTTTCTTTTCTTGTCTTTCCTTCCTTCCTTCCTTCCTTCCTTCCTTCCTTCCTTCCTTCCTTCCTTCCTTCCTTCCTTCTTACCTTCCCCTCATATACAGATCACCTTCCTTTTCCAATTAACATCACATCAACCTTTGTGGTACAAACAGATAAACATGCATGCATACTTTGACTTTTATATACATGGGTGGGTCAAACAGTTTTGCCTCCTGTGTTGTAAAAATGTTATGAACATATAACAGCAGAAGTTGCTACAGAACGTAGGCTCTATGCAAAACTGATGTTCAACATAGTCACCATAAATTTGTACACATTTGCGCCATCGTTTAACCCAGGCATCAAAACCATTTAGGAAAAAATCAATGTTTTGCTTCGTGACCCATGATTTTAAAGCTGTTTTAATGTCATTCAAGACATTGAGTCTGAAACCACGTAGGTTGTCTTTCAGAGGTCCAAACTTATTGTGAAAGCCAACACTTTTGGCCGACAGGGCTAAAGAGATTGTAACACTAAAACTCCTGTGATTCCACAGCATTGCAACGTGGCAGCTAAAGAGGTGTCAAACTGCATTAATTCTACAGTTTAAATGCAGCCTGTGAGGGAGGAAAAAATAATGACTGCTGGGTTGCTGTGAGTTTTCTGGGCTGTATGGGCATGTTCCAGAAGCATTCTCTCCTGATGTTTCACCCACATCTATAGTCAGGAGGGAATGCTTCTGGAACATGGTCATACAGCCCAGAAAACTCAGAGCAACCTAGTGATTCCAGCCACGAAAGCCTTCGACAACACAATGTCTGCTGGATTACAACAGTACTGTATGTCTGCAGTTTTTGTTGATGTGTACCTTCAAATAATGTTTGAACATGGACCCAAAGGTGAACCTACCACAGGGATTCCTTGGCAAGCGGGCTTTGCCTTTGCTTTCCTTTGAGATGGAGAGAATGGGACTTGCCAAGGCCACCCAGACAATTTCCATGGCTGAGAGAGATTCAAATTCTGGTCTTCCAGAATCCACCGGTGCATTTAAACTCCAGTATTAATGCAGACTGATCCACAGGCCAAAGCAAAATATATAATTTTGCCCCCCCCCAAGCCAGCCCTTATACACAAGTATATATGGTAGTTGCTTCAGGCTGGAAAAAAAAGAATATGCTGATATGAAGAGAATATGGCTCCCTTGGTTGCTAAGCAGCGGCTGACATGGTTCCTCGCTTCCTTCCTCTCCCTCAACCTTTTAAGCAAACAAAAAATGTCAGAGTCACGCAAAAGCTGTATAATGGCAAAGACCAAACAAGTTAAATTTTGATATTCTACTGTTCTGATCCAAAGGTCAAGTAGCTTCATTAATTTTTATAGAATTTGTTTACTGCTAGGAAATATCCCTAGCAATAATGTAAGCAGGATCTGGGTCCTCTATAACAGCAAGCACGAACACAAAAATATGAATAAAATGGAACAAAAATGTCTGGTATTTGCCACTCAAGGCAGAACACAGGAATGAAGAGGAAGGCAGATGGGACACACATTGCCTGTATTCTTTCAGTCTGAAGATGCATTCCCCCCCCTCCCTATATAAACATCTCTAAAAATGGGGTGCATCTTAGAATCACTAGCGCTTTATTATTATATACTAGTCTGTACCCGGCCATGCACTGCTGTGGCCCAGTCTGGTTCAAAGAAAAAAACTCAGGAAAAAGTTTTTTCCCCCACCCTGGACCTTCCACAGATATATAAAGAGAAGCCTCCCACAGGATGGTAGAACATGCGGGTGTCCCTTGGGCAACATCCTTGCTAATGACCAGTTCTCTCACACCAGAAGCAGCAAGGCTATTCAATGCTTATCAACTTGGCCAAGTGCAACATTTCTTGCAGTAAATAAATAACACTAATCAGAAAACAGTGGAATACCAGACATGAAGCAATCAGGGCCAGCTGACACCTCCCAACAAAGGATTCCCCCAGGCAGGAAGTAGCCAGGGTTTGAAGCAGCAAGGCTATTCAACACTAATTAAGTTGACCAATTGCAAAAAGTTTCTTGTTCTCCTCCCCCCCAAGCTCTAGTGCAGTGGTTCTCAACCTGTGGGTCCTCAGATGTTTTGGCCTTCAATTCCCAGAAATCCTAACAGCTGGGATTTCTGGGAGTTATAGGCCAAAACACCTGGAGACTCACAGGTTGAGAACCAGTACTCTGGTGGAATATCAAACCATTGGGAAGCAAGTCCTGTCTGCTGGATGGTATCTCTTGCAAGGGCTGTATATGTCTACCCCATTTGTAATTCCATTAGAGTCTCCCAACGTTCCCCAGATTGTCTCCTATGTTGATAAAAGGACTTGGTCCAAAATCAAGGTGGCCATTGGTCTTGATTAGTTATTCATATCCCACAAGAAAGCACTGACCTCCTCCTCCCGTATCTTACCCGTCTCCTGTCAGTGATGGTAACAAATGCTTTAATGACAACAATCACTGTTTAATTTATAGCCACTTTCCTTCCAGGCAAGGACTGTTGGTGGTTTACAAATTCAAATGCTTATAGTAAAGAGACATGTAAAATATCAATATTAAAATATTAACAGTATCAAAACTATTTTAAAACATATACCTAAAATTATAACAAAGCCATTAAAAACATAGCAATTTAAAGTAGTACAACACATCTTAAAAGGCTTTTCCTCAGCAACAGTCTATCCTAAAAATAATTGGAATAAAAAAAAGTTGTCTAACAGCAGAATGACAGCAATGAGGGGAGGATTTCTTGCTTCCAAAGGAGAGAGAGCCCCAAAGCCTTGGGACAGCCACTGACAAGGCCCTGTTCTGTGTGTCCACCAGCCGTATGAAGCATCTGGTTGGACTGAAACCAGAGTCAAGGCAGCTTCATACAGGGAGGTACAATCAGTCAAATGTCCTGGACCTAAACTGTATAGGTAGTGGTAATAGCAGAAAATTGAGCTATGGATACAAATTATAATTACTGTGTGCCTTCACGTTGTTCTGGTTTCTGGTAATGTAAGGCAGAGCTATCACAGAGTTTTCCTGTCTAGATTTGTTTAGAGTGGACCTAGCTTTACCTCACTCTGAGACTGAGAGAGTGTGATTTGTTTAAAGTCAACCACTGTGGCCGAGGGAGCAATTCAAATCCTGATCTTTTATCTCTGAGTGCTTCTTTTCAATTGCTCTTGTATATCCATTACTATGAGATATGAGCACAAAGAATGTTTTAGGTGAGAGATGGACAAACTCCAGACTTAAGGGGTTCTACTTTGGTTTGGAGTGGCTTTTTATTACATGAACTCAAAGACCTGTCAGTTGAAACCTGGTGCAAAATGTACTCAGGTTAAAAGAATTCTAAGCATAGATGTTTTTTTATTTCTTGGTATGCTCTTGTTGACCAAAGTTCACATCCCTTCAACACATAAAAGTCCAATCCTGATTACTCCAGGCAAGCTTTCCCAAATCCAGTGCCCTCCAGGTATGTTTACTGTAATTCCCATCATTCCCATCCTGTCATTGAGCCCAAGTTCTGGAATAAAGACTGGATATTAAATAAATGTGGCTATATGTTTGTTGTTAAACATCCAAGAGTCATTTCTGGGCAAAACAGAGGCCAGGCAAATTGTAGTCCTGTAGCTATTGTTGTAATTCAGTTCCCATTAGGCCCTAACCTTCTTAATTACAAAGAACAATGATAGTTTCAACTTAGCATTTGGCCTGCCTTGGGTTTTTTATCCTTAGGATATTTGAAAATAACCACATTGAGAGATACTTATTTCAATGCCAAAGAATAATTTCTGTATTTTTTACTGTTGTTTTTTCATGCTGTAGATTTATGAATCAGAAACTTCACTCAAGTGATGTCATTGATTCTAAGACCCACACTAATGTCAGTGCCACCAACAGAAAAAAATATTTATTTACCTATATAAATAAAAATATAATGTCCGTCAGTGAGGGACCTCATGTTTCCCAAAGTACTCCACCGATTGCTATGAAATTTGGACACAACATAGCATTCGAATGGCCATGTGTTTTAAGCCTACTCTCACAAACCTGACACACCTGAGAAAGGAAAAATTATACCACTAATCAATGGTCAAGCACTCCCCTCCTACCCTTAGCAATGGCGCAAGAAATGGCTAAGCAGTCTCCACCCTTTAGCAACTGGTGTGGGCGGGCCAACAAGGAAAGACTAGGCCCGCCTCCTCGCTACTCACGAGGAATTATGCGAGGCTGAGGCTCTGAGGCCTAGACATGGAAAGGGTATCAGGAGCAACTTCAGAAACTGCAAATAGCAAGGATGTTACTCAGAGGACACCCGGATGTTTTACCATCCTGTGGAAGGCTTCTGTGGAAAGTCCAGGGTGAGAGAAAGGATTCTTTTCTGCTACAGGCAAGTGTGAATGTTCTTACTGGCCAACTTGATTAGCATTGAATAGCCTTGCTGCTTCAAACCCTGGCTATTCCTGCCTGGAGGAATCCTTTGTTGTGATGTGTTAGTTGGCCCTGATTGTTTCATGTCTTGTATTACTTTTTGTGTGTGTCCACTTCCAGAAACAATAACACAAGGAAATTAAAAGAAGGCAGCACATCCAAACACAAAATCTATATTTCCAGTGTTGTCCTCATGATACAATTTGAGTTGTTTATCCAGGGAGGTAGACACAAGATAGGAACGGAAACCAGGATTTTTGCTATTTTGAGAAACCACTAGAATTTTTTTTTTGGAGTGCCACTCCCTAAATGCCCCAGCCAGTATGGCCAGTGTCCAGGCTGACAGGGCATTTTGGAAATAGCAATTCCAAAATATAACGTTCTCAAGCTCTGGTTTTAAATCAAGAAGAAAAACACCTCCTGCACTTACTGGGCATGGAAGTCAATCACCACTGGCTTTTGACTTTTCAAAACTCGGTCTTGGAAGTCATCCCCATCTTGGACATTAAAGGTGTTCCTGAAGACCTGGGTGGTGGAAAATGTCCTTGCTGCAGGTGTGGCAGTAAAGGAAAGCGGCCTGTGCCAGGCAACATTGTATGGCACAGCAGAAACCCGGCATAGGAGAAGTGAAGTTTGGGGACTAAATGGCCTTGAGAGGTGCTTGGCAGAGAGTGACATGAACGGTCTCAGAAGTTTTTGGGCCATCTGGAAAAGAAACAACATAACCATCACAATAGAAACACAACAAGAAAAAACTTTGCCATCCCTGGCAACACATTTGTCTATTTCCTGCTACATTTTAACTCTTTATCACACAATTTCATATCCACCTTCCTCTTCCATGGGGTTCCAGGGGATATCTGGTAGTGGCACCAATGTTTCTGACTACTTTTTAATGCACTCACTGGATTTCTCCTGTTTTCTCTCAATCTATTGGAAAGGCTGGGAAATATAATTTTTTTTTACTGGATCTTTCGTATTTGAAAGTGGTTGAAAGATCTACTATTGAAATCTAAAAAGGGAAGAGTAAAAACAAGAAAGGACCAACAAACGTTTAAAAAATCTCCTAGGATTATAGGACGAATGTACCTCCTAGGATTATAGGACGAAAATAAGAGTCTTCCCAAATATCCTAAAACCTAGTTCAATTCCATGGCCCCTTAATGACTAGGGCACATACGTCAAAATCAAGGCCTGTCGGCTGGATGCGGCCTGCCATGTCATTTATGTACCCCTACAGATGCTGGACTACAACTCCTGTATTCCTCATCGTTAGATATCAGGAGTAAAGGTGATGGGATTTGGGATATAGCAACATCTGGAAGGGCAGTTTCTTATGTTTAGTCAGGAGAGTGGGATTTGAAGGTAGATAAAAGGCTCGAGGATAGGATGTCTGATGTTCCCCAACTTCAGAATCACAAGTGCTGTTGTACTGCAATTCCCATAATCCCCATCTGCATGGCAGATAATCAAAAGTTATGGGAGTTGTTGCATAATATCTGGGGACCCAAACTGGATAAAATCTAAAGTGCATTGACGAGTATGTAAAAAAAAAATACAGTTGGTCCTCTGTATTCATGGATTCTCCATCCGTGGAGGCAATCATAAGACTGATGTGGCCCTCAATGAAAATAAGTTTGACATTACTGGACTAAGGCATCAGGAAATAAAAATAATAACATTTCCAGGCTGTGTTTATTGTAGATCTAACAATATCCCCTACTCTTATTTCTGTAGTTCAGATTCACTATTCCATCTGTTTCAATGTGGCAAAACAATTCAAAATTCTTTTCTGCTTTCATAACAACTTGCAAATGCAATTGTTTTTTTAATGCCAATAAACAACTTGTTCTACGAGTTCGAGACTGCCTCATGGTGGAGCTCAAGTATCCCATGAGGAATTCCGTTTTTAGAGGGATGGGGGAGGCTTTAGAATCCAATGCTGTTACATTACTGTGGCTGCTATAATACAGGTGCTTGGTAGTACAAGTCCAAATTGAAGGACTATATATTACATAAAGGATAAAACAGCTATGACAGTTAGTTGTATATGACAGTAATTTATATTAAGTGTACTCGATCAGCCTTATAGCAATCCCAAAAAGATTAATATTCCTATAGACCAGCTCTACTATAGTCCTAAAAATATCAGTAAAGTAGAGAACTAAAGAACTAAATATCAGTAAAGTAGAGAACTAAATATCAGTAAAGTAGAGCATAAACAAGAGGAAGAAAGACTTGAAAACGAACAACATTGCTTTCCTCTACAGTTGTCTCACTTGATTTTTTCAAAATCAGTTTTGCCTTCAAGGGTGTTGCTAAAGAATTTGCTTCAGAACTTAGAAAACAACAATTTGTTCAAAGAACTAGTAAATCCTGGCTGAAATTAAACCCATCCTGGCTTCTTCCAATTTGCCAGCTCTCCAATGGCATCATGATTTTTGTGGCTGGAATCACTAGGTTGCTGTGAGCTTTATGAGCTGTATAGCTATGTTCCAGAAGCATTCTCTCCAGACGTTTCGCCCACATCTATGGCAGGGTTCCTCAGAGGTTGTGAGGTCTGTTGGAAACTAGGCAAGTGGAGTTTATAGGAACATGAAAGGCACTGCAGACTAACTCAACCAGAGAAGTCAGCCACAGCAGAGCACTTGATGAACCAACCAGGACACAACATATTATTCGAGAACACAGAAATGCTGGACCACTTTAACAACCACCATGTCAGGCTACACAGAGAAGCCGCTGAAATCCACAAACATGTGGACAATTTCAACAGAAAGGAGGAAACCATTAAAATGAACAAAATCTGGCTACCAGTATTTAAAAACCCTCTAAAATCAGGACAGTAAATAAAGAACAACACTCTGAAAACAGGGGGATTCCAGACATGAAACAATCAGGGCCAGTTAACACCTCCTAAGACAGGATTGCCCCAGGCAGGAAGCAGCCAGGCTTTGAAACTGCAACCCAACAACTCCCATGTTTCCATAACACTGAGCCAAAGCAGATAAAGTTGTACCAAACTGCATTAAATCAACAGTGTAGACCCGGCATGGGCAAACTTCGGCCCTCCAGGTGTTTTGGACTCCAACTCCCACAATTCCTAACAGCCTACTGGCTGTTAGGAATTGTGGGAGTTGAAGTCCAAAACACCTGGAGGGCCGAAGTTTGCCCATGCCCCGTGCAGACGTACCCTGGAACAAATCAACAATTAGCCCGATCTCTTCCTCACCTTTCACGCCCCCCGAAGCGTCCCTCGCACAGGAATCCTACGCAAACCGAAAGCTCAACTATCTTAACAGCTTATTGGCTGGAGAAAGAGTAAAACGATAGCGTCTTCCTTGGCGGTTGGCTAGCGAAAAGGAGGCTTCGAGAATTCTGGAAGGCGATTGGCTAAGGCGCGCAGAATGTTCGTATCCTCTGTATCTATTGGCTAAGACGGCTGTACTTCCGACCGCCGAGTAACTTCCCCCCCCCCCCTTTGCCTGGATGCCGATTGGCTGTTGGGGAGGCCTGACCTTGTTACAGAGCCTGATTGCGCCAATAGAAAGCGCTTATTTTCAGCGAGGTCAGCGTTTCCAGCGTTATGTCCTTGACATTTTGGAGATTTGTCAACTGAGCATGTTTGGCGGCATGGTTTTGATGATAGCTCAGTTAAATCACAACTGCAAGGCTATTCACTGCTAATCGAGGTGGCCAATTGCACCATTCACACTTGCCGCAAGTACACAAGAGTTCTGTCTCACACCCTGGACCTTCCACAGGTATATAAACTCCACTTGCATAGTTTTCCATCAGATCTCACTACCTCTGAGGATGCCTGCCATAGATGTGGGAGAAACGTCAGGAGAGAATGCTTCTAGAACATGGCCATACAGCCTGGAAAACTCACAACATGGTTCGATGCTGTGGAATCATAGGAGTTGTAGTTTGGTGAGGCACCAGCACCCTGGCAGAGAAGGCTAACGACCTTGTAGAACTACAACTCGCATGATTCCATAGCATTGAGCCATGGCTGTTAAAATAGTGTCTAACTGCATTAATTCAACAGTGTGTAGATCCACCCAGTAACTGAAGCTTTCAGTATCACTGTTTGCATGCCCATACTAAAGAACAATCAAATAACTGGGTTGATGTGAGTTTCCCGGCTGTATAGGCATGTTC
Source organism: Anolis carolinensis (assembly GCF_035594765.1). NCBI lineage: Eukaryota > Metazoa > Chordata > Lepidosauria > Squamata > Anolidae > Anolis > Anolis carolinensis. The sequence goes on along the minus strand of NC_085845.1, from coordinate 175,329,562 downwards.
CAGAAGCGTTCTCTCCTGACGTTTCGCCCACATTTATGGCAGGCATCTTCAGAGGTTGTGGGGTATATTGGAAACTAGGCAAGTGGGGTTTATATATCTGTGGAATATCCAGGGCAGGAGAAAGTGCTTTTCCTGTTCCTTGATTCGTGTTTGGGCAATGCTGTGTTTGGTGGTCCCTATGTAGACTTGTCCACATCTGCATGGTATAGACTCCAGAGGTAAGAGGATCCCTCTTGTCCTTTGCTGAATTAGCATTTGTTGCAATTAGGGCCAGCTAATACCAGCTACTTGCGACTTCTTTGTTATATAGCCGCTTTGAGTCCCTTTGAGTGAGAGAGGGGGGTTAAAAATGATGTAAATAAATAAATAAATATTACTCTCATCTAGTGCCTTCTCTGAGCCTTCTTTGTTTTAACTTTGGCTCTAAGGCAGCTCAATTGCCCATTCCCTCCTTCCCTCTGAAAGCTATTACAATGCATATTCCGCAGCAGTTAACTTTGCCAAGCAATGATCAATATTGGGTTACTGTGAGTTTTCTTGGCTGTATGGCCATGTTCCAGAAGCATGAAACATACATGCCATACAGCCCAGAAAACTCACAGCAACCTAGTGATTCCAGCCATAAAAGCCTTCAACAACACAATGATCAATACGGATTTCATTCTCTAGCAATAGCAATAATCAGTAAGCAATTATTGTCTGCAATCAAACAGTCTTCAATTATTCCAAACTATGTCTGTTCAACACTACCAGTATTACAGGGACTGAGTTTGTATTTTAAATGAAACTGTTAATGTAATGCACAATGCTAGTAATTGGGAATTGAACTGTTAATCGGATGTGTTGCTTTGTTAGTATCGCTGTGAATGCTAAAAAACATATAGAGTCTCACTTATCCAACATAAATGGGCTGGTAGAACATTGGATAAGCGAAAATGTTGGATAAGTCTGCCATTTGTTTGGGAGTGTAGCTGCACTTGTGTTGTTGTTGGACGTATTTGCCTGCTGCGCGTTGCTGCCTAGAGAAACAGCTGTGGATCTGGTTGGGAGGCAGACAGTTGGATAATACAGAATGTTGGATAAACGAAGGTTGGATAAGTGAGACTCTACTGTACAATGTTTCACTTTTAGGCACAAAAGAAAAGCTGAAGGAAATGTGCTCCTAGAAGAGAGATTTTTTAAATATGAAAGCTAATAGTGAAATATGAACAGTGAATAGAGGGTGGTTTCTTACTGGATCAGATCATTAGTCCACCCAGCCCACTGTATTGGACTAAAACTCATATAATCTCCTACCACTATTAGGTTGGCTGATCAAGTTCTCAATATCTCTTGTTATTTGACAGTCTCTGATGTGGTGATGCAGGGGAACTGAAATAGACTGCTTCTACACTGGGTGGAAATCATGCAATCTTCCAGATTATACTGGATTGCAACTCCCAACATTCCTCACCATTGGCTATGAAAGGTTGCAGACAGGTCACATCTGCGCAGCTGCATGATTACCTCTCCCCATTATGTGAAAAACATTTGTATTATTACTGGGTTGTAGGTCCTCTCTTCAGGGACTATCCTACACCAGGAATATGGAACAAGAACAACAACAAGAACAACAAGAACAAAAAACAACAATTTTATTTATATCTTGCCCCATCTCCCCAAAAAGACTTTTGGTGGTTTACAAGGCAACACAGTGCAAGACAGAATACAGAAAATACACAAAAATTAACCAAAATCAGTAGCAGCACCAAGTAACATAAAATTATAACATACAGGTATAAATGAAATAACATAAAACACAAAACAAAATTGTAATTAAAGGCAAACTATACATGTAGTTTGCTTTTGTATGGCCCCCTACCAAAACACCATACTACAAATCCCACCTGCCCTAACCAAACAACCAATGATAAAAAATCATGCAAGCTGAAGCCCATTTATGTTGTTATGGGGAGAGACTCCTTGTGCTAATCTACTCCTCCCTGTCCATGTTGTGAGGAACGGCCACTGCTTTCAGCAGTATTTCTGTCAGTGCCGAAACCTCTTCTATGTTCATTTTTAAGAGTAAATGGGAGATTAAAGATATAGCTACACTGGGCCCTTGGTATTTGCTGGGATTTTGTTTTAGGACCCACCCCGCATAGATACCAAAATCCATAGACATTCAAATCCCATTATATATAATGACTTAGTGCAACAGTGTCCTTATATAAAACACCAAAATCAAGGTATGCTTTTTGGATAAAAAAAATCAAGCTATAGAAGATTGAATCCATGGCTGCAAAAATTGTGGATACTGAACCTCAATTGTATTTTATAGGTGAACAATAGAGTGATGGATTTTTGCCCCTGAATACTGGATTCTTGTCACTGGGTAATGGAAAGGTGTCACAGAACCCCTGTGAAAGTGGAAAAACACAAGTGGTGGGCATGTGTGTGTGTATAAAAGCTTTGGATAGAATAGGAATGTGATGTTTACTTTGCTGTCTGTGCCCCTGTTCAGAAGATTTCACCCCACTTTCTGTCCCTGTGACCACTGGATTTTGAAAAATTTGGCTTGATGTGGAAACAAGGCTTGGTGACAAAGTTTCAGTGGAAATACCTTTTCCCCATGATAACTCTTTCAGGATAGGGTAGATTTCTCTCACTTCCTGTTGCCTCACCCTCATTTTAACTATGAATCCTTTGTAAGTCAGATGTTTGTAACTTAGGGACTGCCTGTAATATATTCCCCATAAACATTTCTAGGATCTTCAGCATGACTATATGGTCAACCTCTGGCAGAAATTGATCAGAGTTGCATTGGAGAATGTAGTGATTCCTAGGGATATATTCTCTCAGGCTAAAAATAAAACAGCAGTGCTTTTGTTTGTATTTTTTCCACTTTTGCAGGGGCCCTGTGTCCCTAACCCCAGCTAATGTGAAGGGAGATATCAAAAATACAATTTCAATTAGAAATACGATTTCATTTTAATTAAATGGAATAATGTAAAGTTTTCTAACAATGTATAGTGCAAATCAGAGGATAATTTGTCAAAGGTACAAGAACTCTCCCTCTTGAGCAGAGAATCTTGAGACAGAACAGCATTTCCACAGAATGATCTCACTATGGCAATAGCATACCTTACCAAACTGGTATGAATGGATACAGGTTCTGCTACTCAGTTAGAGCCACGAGACCTGCCTTGTAGACAATAGATAAACATTTCCATGCTTTGGACTTTTAAGACCAGCCCTTGAATTGCTTGCCCAGCCGATATTAACCCGATTGTAGAGTCATGCACATACGCATCTGTAAGTATATGCAGCAACACAACACACATAGCACCTATGACTGACTTCTTTTGTGGATCACCACAAAACATGCAACTGAACATTCATGACCAGTCACCTGTGTATCTTTTTAAAGGTATCTCTCAATAAACTTGAGACAGCTCAGTATAAACACAAATGCAATACCATTATCAAGTAATGAGGCTAGGAGGAAAGGAATGTCTCAGTATTCTTGAGCTGCAGCCTTTGCTTACCTCCTGTAAAGCTTCACCTCCTTCACAAATAACAAATGATCTACAGAAGTCTTTGGCAATCCATGGTCCCTAGAAAGAAGCAGTAACATACAAGTGAACATACAAGAAATTGGAGGTCCTCTGGAGATCTTGGCATCTTAACAGCAATACTTGTGGATTTTGCTATTTTTGGAGATAGGTTAAAGTTCATTTCTGGTGCTCGTGAGACGGTGTCGTCGGTGATCTGATACGATGTGATTGTCCAACAACTGGTGAAACGGTAGGACACTGCCCTCCGCCTGCTCGCTGGAGGAATCCATAGCAGCATAGTCCTCAAGGTGTCCAGTTTCTACTCCGTAGCGGTGAAGTCTCTCATTACCCATGAGCCCCTGCATTCTCATGTATCCCTGCTGGCAGAAGGGAGGCAACTTCTGGTGGGTTAAGGCAAAGAGGAAGCAGGATTCTAGACAAAGGGGAGAAAACACTGAATTACAATTCTACCACTTCATCACATTTACTAAATTCCACTGATTCCTACACTTAAAAACTGGTAACCCACTGTGTTCATCACATTAAGTGGGGTTCAAGTGTAGGGTAGAGCATTCTTTCCATATTTTAGGCATGGGGCCCAGCATTCTTTTCAAACGTTTCAGGAGGTGCTGGGGAAGTGTTTTTTTGGGGAATGATCCGGATGAATGGCCAGTTCAGTAATGTGATGCTCTCAGGATTAAAATGAGACATTTCCCCAATTTGTGGGAGGGGAAATTGTAAGAGGAGCCAAGATACCCTCTTTAGGGAAAGTTAGGGAAAGTTTATTATGCCATGTCTCCATGCTGTGCAGTCCTGGGAGTTACAGTTTCCCAATGTCCATATACTTCTTTGGGTGCATTTGCACTATGGAATGAATGTTCTTGAACCCCACTTTAAATACCATAGCTCTATACTATGTATTCCTGGGAGTTATAGTTTCCCAAGGTCCATACCCTTCTCTGGGCGCATCTGAGCTGGAGAATAAATGCAGTAGGGACCCATTTTAAATGCCATTATTATTGTTGTTGTTATTATTCTTATTATACCATGTCTCCATGTTGTGCAGACCTGGGAGTCATAGTTTTCCAAGGTCCATACCCTTCTCTTGGTACATTTACAATAAGGAATGAATGCCATTGCGCCCCACTTTAAATGCCATGAATCCATGCGATGAAGTCCTCCTGAGAGTTATAGTTTCCCAAGGTCCATACCCTTCACTGGGTGTATCTACACTGTGGAATGAATGCAGTTGGACCTTACTTTAAATGCTATCTCTCCATGGGATGGTCTTGGGAATTGCAGTTTCCGAAGGTCCATGAACCTTCTCTGGGGGCATCTGTACTATGAAATGAATGCAGCTGGACCTTACTTTAAATACTATAGTTCCATACTATGCAACCCTGGGATAGTTTCCCAAGGCCCACACCCTTCTCTGTGGGGCAGCCGAGTGAGTGAGTGAGTGAGAGAGAGAGAGAGAGAGAGAGAGAGAGAGAGAGAAAGGGTGTGTGTGTGTGTTAGATTTAACAGTGTGATGACAGTAGGGAAATCATCTGTTTCATTTCAACAGAGTCCGACTGAGCTCTACACCTCCCTGCTTCAATGTGATGAAAAGTTGAATATTTAAAATTACAGATCCCTGGCAGTGTGAACCAAAAAAACTAGTAATTTCCCTCTACTGCCTGAAATAACTTTTTTTTAGCTGATGAGGGGAGGGGGAAACTTGAAGGTGATTGTTCCAAGGCACAAAACACTAAAGACTAGAGGGCTAAGAGTCCGAGGTGGATATGTGATACTCCAAAAGCAGACAGACTCCAACTTCCAGCAGCCCCAGTCAGAACAGAACATGGTCTGGGGTGGTGCACACTGTAAGTCAGTATCATTCTCCAGGACTGCTTAGGAGAAGAAGGGACTTAGCTCAATGCCAGAGCAGATGTTTTGCATAAATAGCATATACAGATCCCTTTCCATATACCATATTTCATCACTTAATAGTCACCACCACATAATAGTCGCACCCTCATTTTTTGGGTGCCAAAATTTGTATTTTTTATTCTTCACGTTATACTCACATCCTTCATTTGTTCACCTGCACACCTGCCCCCCTTCCCAGCTATGGGGCTTCACTTGAAGCTCCATAGCTGGAATTCTTTTCCTCATGTAATAATCAAACCCTCTTTTTTGTTAAAAAAGGGATAAAAGTATGGTTATTGTGAGAAGAAATATGGTACTTCCAAAGCTCTGGTACAGTGAAACACCCCTGTCAAATTCAACAAGGTCTCATTCCACTGCATGACCACTCAGCTCTGGAGGTCAAAATGGTGTCTTGCTAACCAAAGGCTGACAAACTATACTGCCACGTTCTTGTTATCTGAGCAAAGCAAGAGATGAACCCATTTTGAAGGGTGTGTGTAAATGTGGTTTTGGCCAGGGTACATTTCATATCCCCAAGCCAAAAGGACCTCAATTATTAATTGGCCTGCTTGCTCCCTTCTGTTCTCTACTCACTGGTTCCTTGCCAGCCCTCAAATTACCTCCATAGAATCTACGCAGATCTGTTTCCAGGCAATTCTCCAGAAACCGTCGGAGTGGCAGGATGTGGGCACTTGGCGCAGTCCACTCTGTCAAGAAGTCCTCCACCATGTGATGGATTGCATCTGGACGGGGCAGAGGCTGGTCTGGTGGGCAAAGTCTCATCTCACGTTCTGAAAAGTGGGGAAAAAAGAGGGGGAAATGGAGAAGCTGTTCCTCAGTACCAGAAGAGCTAGACCTGTGTGTATTATATGGAGTCATTGAGACAGCATACCATTAGCAGTAGATTAGAGGTACCAAATAAAACCAAAGAGCTCCAAAACAAGAAGCAGTTTTGTTTTGCCATCTTAAAAGACCCAAATTTGCCTTGAGATTAAATATCAATGCTGTCATCATTCAAGAACTCTTTTTAATTCCAAAAGGTTTTACTTTATTCTCATCTTTCCTCTGGATAGTTCCAAAATCTTTTGAAAACAATGTTTTATTTGTTTGCCTTCCGGCATTCATTTTCCCTATGCTTTTCAAGATTTAATCTTGGGTTTGAAAGAAGCATGAACAGAAATGGTTATAAAGGCATACTTTATCTTGGCCTTGGTAGCTGGGGGCTTCTGGGAGTTGTAGTCTGGAAAAGTAACTTTCCAAAGCTATACTCTTGGGATATGAAGAAGCATTGCTATCACTGTGTACACAGACACCTTTATATTTTTGCCAATATCTGTTTCAGATGACTATTCTCATTTCTAACATTAGCACAAAATTTCAATCAAATGTTCATATATACATGCCTTCTGAAATGGTTAATATACATCTCACAGAGGATTGCATGTCTTCCTCCCCTCCCAGCAGATTCCTGGGAGCAGGACAGATTGCTCTTGCCAGATGTTTACACTGCTTGCGGGCATCTTGGCAGAGGGTTTTTGTAATTAGAGTGAGAGCCACAGAGAGGCTCCCTCCTTGCTGTCCTTTTGCCAGCAAGTAAAAACATTTTATTCTAGCAGGATTTTAAGATCTGACTGCAATGGGATTTAATTGTGTACCGTCATGTTGATTTTATTTTGTTCTAATGGATTGTAACTGATTTTAATTTTATAGATTGTTTATGTTTTGAAATAACTTATATATTTTTAACTAATGTTCTTGTATGTAATTTAATCTACATTTTTTATTATCTTCGAAGTTGCCTTCAAGAGTCAAGACAGTGTAGTGATTGGAGCATTGGCCTAGAAGGCAGCAGCAATAAAAAAAAATGAAATGGAATCTTTTGACGGGTTGGGGTTACGTGAGAACATCTTGTCCAAAGACCCTGCAATCCTACGAAAACATTACATCAACACTGAAGTTATAGCTAACGTTTTAACAAAAAATGTCCCCCTATGAATAAATCACATTGTATTCCTAACCAGCCTGATACACTCTATATTCGAGTTTAGGAAAATTAAGCTTTTGAGATGATGAGACTCTTGGAGTTGTGAACTAAGAAAGTAACTTTTGAAAGATTTGTCTCCGATATGCATGGCCTTTCTGGAATGTGAATCTTAGCATGTTTTTATTACTTTTTGTAAATCCCCTGTTATCATGAAATGAAAGGCAAAAGATGTGGGGCACCCCAGGTATCTCTTTAGATTGACGATGCTGTATATACTTGTGTATAAATCAAACTCAAGTTTAAGTCAAGGGTAGGTTTTGGGACCAAAATTTTGAATTTTGCTATGACCCATGGATAAGTTGAGAATAAAAACCTAATTTTGACCACATGTTAATTTCTATAGTTTTGTCAGTTCTCCACTGGCTCTGGACTATAAAGACAACCTTTAAAGTCTCTAAATAAATGTTTTAGCAGCTTCTTTTACTTAAATTTCTGTCAGGCTTTAGAATCTTCTCTGCAAGCTATTCTTTCCCCTCTAAATATCCATTGTTTGTTCCATTTAAAACAATAACATTCACTGTTAACCATGGTTTCACTTATCTGCAGTAAATCCAGGAACATATGTCCTGCAGATACAGGGGTCTTACTGTATCTAAGTACTACAAATTAATAAATAATGGATGTGGATAGGAACAAAGAAACCCCTTCACTTACCAGTGGGAAGGCGTTTATAGTAATAAATGACAGGGTGCAGGAAATTGGACTGCCAGGCGTGCTGTGGTTCCCCCACGGCACGATTGTAATAGAAGACGTCCTTGTCTGGCCCAGAGAAGTTCTTCCCATAATCCAACATGATGACAAAAAGTCCATTCTGAACCTTTCTTCCTGTGTGCCATTCCAGGTCTTGCAGGACCCCAACTGGGTATTCCTCCAGGTATTCAAATTCTGTGGCATTTCTAAACACAAGCAGAAGAAATAAAATTTAAAACTAGACAAAAAGTAGTGGAGATGGTAATGTTTGGTGTTTCAGTAGACTAGCCTTAATGAGAAATTTCACGTGTGGTTGCATCTCCCACATTAAGTTCAAACATGGTGCTGGCTGCTGTTTAGGACTGTCTGCTGAAAGCTGTGGCCGGAGATATCTTTTACCTTGTTATCAACAGCCCTGCTCATCAGTATTAGAATTAGGTTGAAACTTGGATTTGCCAGGTTCTGCCACTTGACATCTGTATTCCATTTGTGGGTGGAAGATGAATGTATTTGTAGCCATTTCATGTTGAAAATAGCAACCTTCTTCAATCCTCCAGTAATAATTTGTTTGTATATGATTGTTTTCTTACTGTATTGTATATGTATATTTTGGTATGCAGCTTTCCCTTTACTCTATGTTTCTTGAGGTTGTGGGACGGGCTGCAAACCACATGATCAGATCTGGGACTGCTGAGACTCCATTTTAGAACACAGAGATGCTTTAGACTTTGGACTGTTAAGATCATAAGAAAGATGCCCTGTGTTATCTGTGCAGATAAACTAATTCAAATCCTATCTGTAACTGGATTGACAAGTTATGTACCTGTATACTGAATACATGAAGGTTGTGAGTAAACCAGGTATCTTACTTTTAACAAAGTCTCCTTTATTTTCATATCTTGAGAGCATGATATAGAAATAAGATATTTTAAGGGAGAGTAGAGGTTTTTGTGCACTGAAAATAACATTTCAGGTCTCTTCCAAAGATTTTTAAACCAAGAAAGTACTTTGCTGAGTTGATGCAAAGGGCAAATTTTCTCCTTCCTGAATGTTATTTTTTTTAGAATTAAAGTGCAATTTCTCTGATACTCTGATTGTGATGACCCATGGGCCTTGTAGTCCTGCTCAGGACATTGTAATTCCTGATGAAGATGAAAACTTGGGTTTTTTACCTTCCCAGTCTGAACTGGATTCTTCTCAGCCAGATCTTTCCCAGGCAGATCTGGGAACCTTGCACCTGCAAGAAAGTTGTCTCCCAGAAGTATGTCAAACAAGCCCAGAGTCTACTTCTCCCGTGTTCTTGCGCCGGGAGTTTTGTAAACAACAGAGAAGTTTGGAATCAGCTTCGCGCAGGAGTGCGAGGATTGCAGCTAAGAATGTGGCCAATTAAGACTGCTTCTCGTGAGAATCTTTGGGGAGTCTCACATCTGGTCTCAGAGTTTAGCTTTCGGTTCTGATTCCCAGAGAACTGCTTCGGCGGGAAAGCTAGACTCTATTTAGGTGTTTTACCCGCGTAGTAACTTCGCGGAGTCAATTCGTCAGCCTACGGAGCGAGTTGTGTCTGGACAGCGCGCTCCGATTCAAGCCTCGCTCCTGCTCAAGCCTTGCCTTGCTATCCAGCCTTCGCCTTGCTACCCAGCCTTGTTTATCCACGGACTTTGCCTTGTTTCCCAGGATCAATCCTTGCCTTGTTCCACGGATTTTATCAAGTTATTCCACGGACCTTGTTCTTGTTCTTAGTTACCTTGTTCCACGTTCAAGCCTTGTTTCAAGTATCAAGTTATTTCCTAGCCTCGCTCAAGTTTCATGGACTAAAGGACCTTGTCATCTCCCCTCACTTTGCTTGGCAAAGTGAGTGTTTCGGTTATTGGATTACAACTTTGGACCTTAATATTTCTTATTGGACATTGCTTTTTTGGACTAATTCTGACCTTTCCTGAAAGGTCTACTCCTGAACTATTTTCTACACTTGTTTTTATTAACTTTATATATTCCTTCAATAAAGATATTAGATAGATTCTGGCCTCTGTGTATGGTTATTGGTGCTCTGCAGCCTGGGTCTTGACAGTTTGACTCCGCCCCTAAGCACCAATTAACCTCGGCCAGAATGTCTACCGGAGTCGTACCTGGGCCGAGCGGCCAGCCGATTACCTACACCATCGACAAGGAGGAGGTGGACCGAATCCGTGATAAGCTTAATGCACAGGATGGAGAAATAAGGGGTTTGAAGGAACGCGGAATTCGTCTTCCGGCCATGGCGTTGCCAACCAAGTTTACTGGAGAAGCTTCTAAGGTTCATGTCTTCCGTCGCCAATGTCAAGCTTATCTAGAGGCCCGTGCTGCCGAGTTTCCCCAAGAAGACATCAAAGTGGCGTGGGTTTACAGTCTTCTAGACGGGCCAGCGGCCAGCTGGGCGACGGCACTGTACGACCAAGCCTCTCCACACCTAAGATCAGCGCAACGCTTCTTGGACCACCTCAAGGAGACTTGGGGAATCGAGGACAATTTGGAGGCAGCCGGTCACAAACTCCGTCGCCTTTTCCAAGGAGACAGACCTATGTCTCAGTATATAGCCGAGTTCCGAGTGCTGGCCCACAACACCGGCTGGAACGATGTAGCCCTCAGGGGACAATTCCGGGAGGGTCTCAACATTGAAATGCTGGAAGAAATCTCCAAGGTGGATCCTCCCCAGACCCTCGAGGCACTCATTGATCAATGTTTACGGGCTGAAGTCATGATTGCCAACAGGAAACAGTGGGTTCGAGGCCAGGGCGGTAGAGCCGGGGCAAAACCCCCCGCTCCCGCCAGCGTTCAGCCACGTCCGGTCTGGAGACCCCCACCACCAACCCCATACCCCAGAGGAGGCGAGGAGGTGCCGATGCAGTTGGGCAATGTGCGTCCCAGACTAGATGCCGCCGAGAAGGCCCGTCGGCAACGCTTAAACCTCTGCTGGTACTGCGGGAACGGGGGCCACTTCGCCAGAGGGTGCCCAGCCAAAGGGAAGCCTGCCGCCCGTCTTGCGGCGGCGTCCTCCACGGAGACGAAGACGTCTGAGCCGACTGGCACACAGCCGGCGGGGGAAGCCAACGACCGGGTGTAGAGAGGCTCGCCAACCCGGTCAAAAAATCCATCCAAGAGCCGCCAACCGGGGTCCTGTTCCTTCTCGTGGTCACATTATGGTCAGCAAAAAGGGGACCCGTCATGATCCACGCCATGATAGACTCTGGAGCTACCAACAATTTCATCGATAGAGAGTATGCCGACTCTCTGGGATTACAATATCATGATTTCAAGAATGCCCGTGTGGTGCAAGCCATAGACGGCCGCCCCCTCAAGACGGGCCCCGTAAGTCAGTGGTCGGAACCCACTAGAATGTGGATAAGGGAACATATGGAAGAGATTTCCTTCTTTGTTACCGAGGTCCCCCATTTCCCTGTGATTTTGGGAATTCCATGGCTGACTCTCCACGACCCTAACATCTCCTGGTCCAACAGAGAACTGCAGTTTGCTTCACCGTACTGCCAAAACCATTGCCTCGTAGCCAAGGTATGCCACGCCACAGACACCGAGCCCATCATCACCTTGCCAAAGAAGTACTCCGAGTATTGGGATGTATTCAATGAGAAAGAAGCCGAAAAATTACCCCCACATAGACCTTATGACTGTGCCATTGACTTGGTGGAGGGGGCCCCGATCCCGCGAGGGCATCTCTACTCCCTGACTGAACCAGAGCAAGAAGCTCTCAGGGAATTCCTAGAGACAAACCTTCGCAAGGGATTCATCAGACCCTCTCAATCCCCAGCCGCCTCCCCAGTGATGTTTGTGAAGAAGAAGTCAGGGGAACTACGCTTGGTGGTGGACTACAGAGCATTGAACAATATCACCAAGCGGAACAGCTATCCCCTGCCCTTAATCTCGGATCTACTGGATCGGCTTCGAGGAGCCAAGGTTTACACCAAGCTGGATCTTCGGGGGGCTTACAACTTAGTTCGCATCAGGGAAGGGGACGAGTGGAAGACCGCCTTCCAGACCAAATTCGGATTATTCGAGTCCCGAGTTATGAATTTCGGTTTATGCGGAGCCCCCGCAACGTTCCAGCATTTTGTCAATGACATCTTTCAGGACTATCTAGACAGGTTCTTGATAATCTACCTGGACGATTTTTTGGTGTTTTCTAGATCACAATCAGAACATGAGAACCACGTCAAAATGGTGTTACAACGATTGCGGGATCATGGACTTTATGCCAAGCTAGAAAAATGCGCCTTTGATCTACAAGAGGTAGATTTCCTTGGTTACCGCATCTCGCCTCTAGGGCTTTCCATGGATCCAGCCAAGGTCTCAGCAGTATTGGAATGGCGGGCGCCAACTAACAAGAAAGAGGTACAGCGTTTCTTGGGGTTCGCGAACTATTACCGCAAGTTCATTCCAGATTTTGCCCGCTGGTCCGACCCCATCACTAGCTGCATTCGTGGAAAGCAGCCTTTCCGCTGGACTGATCAAGCAGAGAAAGGGTTCCAGCAACTAAAGAAACTATTCACCTCCCAGCCAATTCTACAGCACCCAGATCCTGGAACCCCTTTTGTGGTGCAAGCGGACGCCTCTGATGTGGCAATTGGGGCTGTACTCTTACAACCGGTGGGAGATCACCTCCATCCCTGTGCCTTTTATTCTCGTCAACTAACCACACCAGAGAGGAATTACACCATTTGGGAAAAAGAACTACTGGCCATAAAGGCAGCCTTTGAAACTTGGAGACATTGGCTAGAAGGGGCCAAATTTCCCATTGAAGTCCACACTGATCATCGTAATCTAGAACATCTAAGAACTGCCCGCAAACTAAATCAGAGGCAGCAACGTTGGGCTTTATTCTTTGAACGTTTCAACTTCCAGATCCATTATGTGACCCCAGCCCAAACCAAGCAAGCAGACGCCCTGTCACGTAAACCGGAATACGCTGCAGGACGCAAGGAGACCTTTGAATCCCAACTGCTACAACCCGAGAACTTTGCCACGCTCACGGTGGGGAACACCAAATCCATTCCCATTGGTTCAACTTCCCCTACTCCAGGACCCATCTGTGCTCAAGAAATCAGGGCTAGTCAGCAAGCAGATGCCTGGGCGCAGGACCAACTTCGCCAAGGTCTGCACTTTCCCTTTTCGCTTAAAGATGGGCTGCTCTGCTATAGAAATCATGTTTATATCCCACCCGGACCGGGTAGGGAAAAAGCGCTTCGTCTGTGTCATGACTGCAAACCAGCAGGACACTTCGGACTATTTAAAACTATGCATTTGATCCTAAGGGATTTTTGGTGGCCCAAGATCCGCAAGGATGTGGAAAAATATGTCAACACCTGCCCAGTATGCCAGCGCTCCAAGATACGAAGGGAGAAGCCCTCAGGGCTTTTACACCCCCTTCCTACCCCATCTCGCCCATGGGAAATAATTTCCGCGGATTTCATCACTGACCTACCACCTTCCTGTGGATTCACCACGATCTTGGTGGTGGTGGACCTTTTCACCAAGTTAGCCCATTTCATTCCCTGTGAAGGCCTCCCCACGGCCAAAGAAACTGCGGATCTATTTCTTCAACATGTTTTCAGACTACATGGATTGCCCAAGAGTTTAGTCACAGACCGTGGATCTCAATTCACCTCTCGTTTTTGGAAGGCACTACAAAAACTATTGGGCATAGACTCTCGCTTATCTTCAGCTCATCATCCCCAAACAGATGGGCAAACGGAGCGCACCAATGCCACTTTGGAGCAGTATCTTCGCTGTTATGTAAACTACCAACAGGACAATTGGGCTTCTCTGTTACCACTGTCTGAGTTTGCCTACAACAATGGAGTTCAAGCTTCTACAAAAGAAACGCCGTTCTTTGCAAACTACGGCTTCCATCCACGTTTCTTCCCCCCTGTCATTGAAACTTCAGAAGTTCCCGCAGCAGAGGATTGGCTGCAGGAACTCACAGCGGTGCAACAACTTTTGCTCCAGCAACTGGACCAAGCCAAGGAGGACTATAAACGCCACGCTGACAAACATCGCCAGCCGGGCCCCGAAATCAAGGTAGGAGATCGGGTTTTTCTGTCCACTCGCTTCCTGCCCTCCCACCGCCCTTGCCGGAAGTTAGATGCCCGTTTCATTGGCCCCTATCCAGTGGTGGCGCAATTAAACCCCGTGACTTTCAAACTCCAACTTCCGCGTTCAATGCGCATTCACCCAGTGTTTCACCGTTCCCTGCTCCTTCCGGCGGATGGTGTGCGACCTGATACAGACCAACCGGCCCCCCCTCCTGTTTTGATGAATGGGGAGGAGGAGTTCGAGGTTGAGGACATTTTGGATTCTCGCTTTCACCGCCGCCGCCTACAATATCTCATTGACTGGGTGGGTTTTGGCCCTGAGGAACGCTCTTGGGAAGACGCCTCCACAGTCCATGCTCCTGATCTAACCCGTCGCTTTCATCAGACCTATCCCACCAAACCGCGACCTCGCGCCTCGGGGAGAGGGCCCCAGTTTGGGAGGGGCCTTGAGGAGGGGGATAGTGTGATGACCCATGGGCCTTGTAGTCCTGCTCAGGACATTGTAATTCCTGATGAAGATGAAAACTTGGGTTTTTTACCTTCCCAGTCTGAACTGGATTCTTCTCAGCCAGATCTTTCCCAGGCAGATCTGGGAACCTTGCACCTGCAAGAAAGTTGTCTCCCAGAAGTATGTCAAACAAGCCCAGAGTCTACTTCTCCCGTGTTCTTGCGCCGGGAGTTTTGTAAACAACAGAGAAGTTTGGAATCAGCTTCGCGCAGGAGTGCGAGGATTGCAGCTAAGAATGTGGCCAATTAAGACTGCTTCTCGTGAGAATCTTTGGGGAGTCTCACATCTGGTCTCAGAGTTTAGCTTTCGGTTCTGATTCCCAGAGAACTGCTTCGGCGGGAAAGCTAGACTCTATTTAGGTGTTTTACCCGCGTAGTAACTTCGCGGAGTCAATTCGTCAGCCTACGGAGCGAGTTGTGTCTGGACAGCGCGCTCCGATTCAAGCCTCGCTCCTCCTCAAGCCTTGCCTTGCTATCCAGCCTTCGCCTTGCTACCCAGCCTTGTTTATCCACGGACTTTGCCTTGTTTCCCAGGATCAATCCTTGCCTTGTTCCACGGATTTTATCAAGTTATTCCACGGACCTTGTTCTTGTTCTTAGTTACCTTGTTCCACGTTCAAGCCTTGTTTCAAGTATCAAGTTATTTCCTAGCCTCGCTCAAGTTTCATGGACTAAAGGACCTTGTCATCTCCCCTCACTTTGCTTGGCAAAGTGAGTGTTTCGGTTATTGGATTACAACTTTGGACCTTAATATTTCTTATTGGACATTGCTTTTTTGGACTAATTCTGACCTTTCCTGAAAGGTCTACTCCTGAACTATTTTCTACACTTGTTTTTATTAACTTTATATATTCCTTCAATAAAGATATTAGATAGATTCTGGCCTCTGTGTATGGTTATTGGTGCTCTGCAGCCTGGGTCTTGACACTGATGGACCACAATTTATTTATTTACAGCATTTATATTCCGCCCTTCTCACCCCGAAGGGGACTCAGGGCGGATCACATTACACATATAGGCAAACATTCAATGCCTTTTAACATAGAACAAAGACAAGACAAACATAGGTTCCGAGCGGGCCTCGAACTCATGACCTCCTGGTCAGAGTGATTCATTGCATCTGGTTACAGCTGGCTTGCTCTCCAGCCTGCGCCACAGCCCGAGCCCACAAGATTGTATTTCTAACAAAACAATATTTTTACAAAGAAAGGAAAAGAGAAAGATATATTTTTGTTCTGACTCTTGTCAAAATGAAAAGGAAACCCATTTAAGGCTTGGAATAAAATACTGAAGGTGGTGTTGAGAATTGCTAGAAAATAGTCTGGATGAATAAGGATGTCAGGACCCAGGCAGCAGAGCACCAATAACCATACACAGAGGCCAGAATCTATCTAATATCTTTATTAAGGAAATATGTAAAGTTAATAAAAGCAAGCGTATGAATTAGTCCAGGAGTAGACCTTTCAGGAAAGGTCAAAATTAGTCCAAAGAAGCAATGTCCAATATGAAATATTAAGGTCCAAAGTTGTAATCCAATAACCGAAACACTCACTTTGCCAGGCAAAGTGAGGGGAGATGACAAGGTCTTTTAGTCCATGAACTTGAACGAGGCTAGGAAGTAACTTGATTCTTGGAAAAACAAGGCTTGGATACAAGGCAGCAAGGAACGAGGAGCAAGGACAAGATCCGTGGTATTTACTTGGCAAAATCCGGGAAACAAGGCAAGGCTGGGTCTTGGAAAGCAAGGCAAAATCCGTGGAAGAACAAGGCTGGAAAACGAAGGCTTGAATCAGGAACAAAGGCTTGGAAGCGGAGTAGCTGTCCACACACACTACTCCAGTTGCTGACGAATTGACTCCGCAAGATCCCTCCGGGAGCAAGGAACCTAAATAGGCCTTGTTTTCCCCACCAGAGAACACTTCTCTGGGGAACCAGAAACGAAAGTCAATCTCTGTGTCCAGATGTATGACTCCCTAAAATTTCTCATGGGAACAGGCTTTAATCATCTGAATGCTTTGCTGCTATTCTCAAACTCCTGCGATTAGCCTGTTGCACTCCTTTCTGCTGGAGAATGTAATTACGGCGCGAAAAAGGGGGAGAACTCGACTCCGGGCTTGTTTGGGAGATTTCTGGAAGACAAGCCTCCTGCAGGTGCAAAGGCTCAATTTCTGGCTGAAATGGTTCCCTTTCTGGCTGAAATGGAGGAAAACCCAAGTTCTCCTCTTCGTCAGTCACAACAGCACTAGGAATGGGACTACATGGCCCATGAGTCATCACACTATCCCCCTCCTCAAGCCCCCTCTCAAACTGGGACTCTCTCCCCGAGGCGCGAGGCCGCGGTTTGGCGGGATAGGTCTGATGGAAGCGGCGGGTTAGATCAGGAGCATGAACCGTGGAAGCGTCTTCCCAAGAGCGCTCTTCGGGGCCAAAACCCACCCAGTCAATGAGATATTGTAGGCGGCGGCGGTGAAAGCGAGAATCCAAAATGTCCTGAACCTCGAACTCTTCTTCTCCGTCCACCAGAACAGGGGCGGGGGCCGGCCGGTCTGCATCAGGGCGCACACCATCCGCCGGAAGGAGCAGGGAGCAATGGAACACTGGATGAATGCGCATAGAGCGCGGAAGTTGGAGTTTGAAAGTCACGGGGTTAAGTTGCGCCACCACTGGATAGGGACCAATGAAACGGGCATCTAGCTTCCGGCAGGGACGGTGGGAGGGCAAAAAGCGAGTGGACAGAAGAACCCGGTCTCCTACCTTGATTTCGGGGCCCGGCTGGCGATGCTTGTCAGCGTGGCGTTTATAGTCCTCCTTGGCTTGGTCCAGTTGCTGGAGCAAAAGTTGCTGCACTGCTGTGAGTTCCTGCAGCCAGTCCTCTGCTGCGGGAACTTCTGAGGTTTCAATGACAGGAGGAAAGAAACGTGGATGGAAGCCATAGTTTGCAAAGAACGGGGTTTCCTTAATTGAAGCCTGGACCCCATTATTGTAGGCAAACTCCGACAGTGGTAACAGGGAAGCCCAATTGTCCTGTTGGTAGTTTACATAACAGCGAAGGTACTGTTCCAAAGTGGCATTGGTGCGCTCAGTTTGCCCATCTGTTTGAGGATGATGAGCCGAAGATAAACGAGAGTCTATGCCCAATAGTTTTTGTAGTGCCTTCCAGAAGCGAGAGGTGAATTGGGACCCACGGTCAGTGACCAAACTCTTGGGCAATCCATGCAATCTGAAAACATGTTGGAGAAATAGATCTGCAGTCTCTTTGGCCGTGGGAAGGCCTTCGCAGGGAATAAAATGGGCTAACTTGGTGAAAAGGTCCACCACCACTAGGATCGTGGTGAATCCACAGGAAGGTGGTAGATCAGTTATAAAATCCGCAGAGATTATTTCCCATGGGCGAGATGGGGTAGGAAGGGGATGCAGAAGCCCTGAGGGCTTTTCCCTTCTTGTCTTGGAGCGCTGGCATACTGGGCAGGTGTTGATATATTTTTCTACATCCTTGCGGATCTTGGGCCACCAGAAATCTCTTAGGATCAAATGCATAGTTTTGAATAGCCCGAAATGCCCTGCTGGCTTGCAGTCATGACACAAACGAAGTGCCTTTTCCCTGCCCGGTCCTGGGGGGATGTAAACATGATTTCTATAGCAAAGCAGCCCATCCTTAAGCGAAAAGGGAAAATGTAGTCCTTGGCGAAGTTGGTCCTGCGCCCAGGCATCTGCTTGCTGACTAGCCCTGATTTCTTGAGCACAAAGGGGCCCTGGAGTAGAGGGAGTTGATTCAATGGGAGTGGATTTGGTGTTCCCCACTGTGAGCGTGGCAAAGTTCCCGGGTTGTAGCAGCTGGGACTCAAAGGTCTCCTTGCGTCCTGCAGCGTATTCCGGTTTCCGTGACAGAGCATCTGCTTGCTTGGTCTGGGCTGGGGTTACATAATGAATTTGGAAGTTAAAACGTTCAAAGAATAAAGCCCAGCGTTGTTGTCTCTGATTTAGCTTGCGGGCAGTTCTTAGATGCTCTAGATTCCGATGATCAGTATGGACTTCAATGGGAAATTTGGCCCCTTCTAACCAATGTCTCCAAGTTTCAAAGGCTGCCTTTATGGCCAATAGTTCCTTTTCCCAAATGGTGTAGTTTCTCTCTGGTGCGGTCAATTGATGGGAATAAAAGGCACAAGGATGAAGATGATCTCCCACCGGTTGTAGGAGTACAGCCCCAATTGCTACATCGGAGGCGTCCGCCTGCACAACAAAAGGGGTTTCAGGATCTGGGTGCTGAAGGATTGGCTGGGACGTGAATAATTTCTTTAGTTGCTGGAACCCTTTCTCTGCTTGATCTGTCCAGCGGAAGGGCTGTTTCCCACGGATGCAGCTGGTGATTGGGTCAGACCAGCGGGCAAAATCTGGAATGAACTTGCGGTAATAGTTCGCGAACCCCAAGAATCGTTGCACCTCTTTTTTGTTGGTTGGCGCCCGCCATTCCAATACTGCTGAAACTTTTGCCGGGTCCATGGAGAGCCCTAGTGGCGAGACGCGGTACCCCAGGAAATCTACCTCCTGTAGATCAAAAGCACATTTTTCCAGCTTGGCATAAAGTCCATGATCCCGCAATCGTTG
Source organism: Anolis carolinensis (assembly GCF_035594765.1). Taxonomy (NCBI): domain Eukaryota; kingdom Metazoa; phylum Chordata; class Lepidosauria; order Squamata; family Anolidae; genus Anolis; species Anolis carolinensis. The sequence continues at coordinate 175,310,186 of NC_085845.1, read as the reverse complement.
TAACACCATTCTGACGTGGTTCTCATGTTCTGATTGTGATCTAGAAAACACCAAAAAATCGTCCAGGTAGATGATCAAGAACCGATCTAGATAATCCTGAAAGATGTCATTGACAAAATGCTGGAACGTTGCGGGAGCTCCACATAATCCATAATTCATAACTCGGGACTCGAATAATCCGAATTTAGTCTGGAAGGCGGTCTTCCACTCGTCCCCTTCTCTGATGCGAACTAGATTATACGCTCCCCGAAGATCCAGCTTGGTGTAGACCTTGGCTCCTCGAAGTCGGTCTAGTAGGTCCGAGATTAAGGGCAGGGGATAGCTGTTCCGCTTAGTGATATTGTTCAATGCTCTATAGTCCACCACCAAGCGTAATTCCCCTGACTTCTTTTTCACAAACATCACTGGGGAAGCGGCTGGGGATTGAGAGGGTCTGATGAATCCCTTGCGAAGGTTTGACTCTATGAACTCCCTGAGAGCTTCTTGCTCCGGTTCAGTCAGGGAGTAGAGATGTCCTCGCGGGATCGGGGCCCCCTCCACCAAGTCAATGGCACAGTCATAAGGTCTATGTGGGGGTAATCTCTCGGCTTCTTTTTCATTGAATACATCCCAATATTCTGAGTACTTCTTGGGCAAGGTGATAATGGGTTCAGTGTCTGTGGTATGGCAGATCTTAGCTACAAGGCAATGGTTTTGGCAATATTTTGAAGCAAACTGCAGTTCTCTGTTGGACCAGGAGATGCTTGGGTCGTGAAGTGTCAGCCATGGAATACCCAAAATCACAGGGAAATGGGGAACCTCGGTAACAAAGAAGGAAATCTCTTCCATATGTTCCCTTATCCACATTCTGGTGGGTTCCGACCACTGACTTACGGGACCCGTCTTGAGGGGGCGGCCATCGATGGCTTGCACCACACGGGCATTCTTGAAATCATGATATTGTAATCCCAGAGAGTCGGCATACTCTCTATCAATGAAATTGTTGGTGGCTCCGGAGTCTATCATGGCATGGACCATGACGGGTCCTTTTTTTGCTGACCACAAGGTGACCACTAGAAGAAACAGGACCCCGGTTGGCGGCTCTTGAGTGGGTTTTTTGACCGGGTTGGCGAGCCTCTCTACGCCCGGTCGCTGGCTTCCCCCGCCGGCTGTGCGCCAGCCGCCTCAGACGTCTTCGTCTCCGTGGAGGACGCCGCCGCCAGACGGGCGGCGGGCTTCCCTTTGGCTGGGCATTCTCTGGCGAAGTGGCCCCCGTTTCCGCAGTACCAACAGAGATTTAGGCGTTGGCGGCGGGCCTTCTCGGTGGCATCTAATCTGGGACGCACATTGCCCAACTGCATCGGCACCTCCTCGCTCCCTCTGGGGTATGGGGCTGGTGGCGGGGGTCTCCATACTGGGCGCGGCTGGACGCCGGTGGGAGCGGGAGGTTTCACCCCAGCTCTACCGCTCTGGCCTCGGACCCATTGTTTTCTGTTGGCAAGCATGACTTCAGCTCGTAAACATTGATCAATGAGTGCTTCAAGAGAGTGGGGAGGATCCACCTTGGAGATTTCTTCCAGCATCTCAATGTTGAGGCCCTCCCGAAATTGTCCTCTAAGGGCTACATCGTTCCATCCAGTGTTGTGGGCCAGCACTCGGAACTCGGCTATGTACTGGGACAAGGGTCTGTCCCCTTGGGAGAGGCGCCGGAGTTTGTGGCCGGCTGCCTCCAAATTGTCCTCGATTCCCCAGGTCTCCTTAAGGTGGTCCAAGAAGTGTTGCGCTGACCTTAGATGTGGGGAGGCTTGGTCGAACAGTGCCGTCGCCCAGTTGGCCGCTGGCCCGTCTAGGAGACTGTAAACCCACGCCACCTTGATGTCTTCTTGGGGAAACTCGGCAGCGCGGGCCTCTAGATAAGCCTGGCATTGACGACGGAAAACATGAACCTTAGAAGCTTCTCCAGAAAACTTGGTTGGCAACGCCATGGCCGGGAGACGGATTCCGCGTTCCTTCAAACCCTTTATTTCCCCATCCTGCACATTGAGCTTATCACGGATCCGGTCCACCTCATCCTTGTCGATGGTGTAGCTGATCGGTTGGCCACCCGGCCCGGCTCCGGTAGACATTCTGGCCTAGGTTAATTGGTGCTTAGGGTGGCGGAGTCAAACTGTCAGGACCCAGGCAGCAGAGCACCAATAACCATACACAGAGGCCAGAATCTATCTAATATCTTTATTAAGGAAATATGTAAAGTTAATAAAAGCAAGCGTATGAATTAGTCCAGGAGTAGACCTTTCAGGAAAGGTCAAAATTAGTCCAAAGAAGCAATGTCCAATATGAAATATTAAGGTCCAAAGTTGTAATCCAATAACCGAAACACTCACTTTGCCAGGCAAAGTGAGGGGAGATGACAAGGTCTTTTAGTCCATGAACTTGAACGAGGCTAGGAAGTAACTTGATTCTTGGAAAAACAAGGCTTGGATACAAGGCAGCAAGGAACGAGGAGCAAGGACAAGATCCGTGGTATTTACTTGGCAAAATCCGGGAAACAAGGCAAGGCTGGGTCTTGGAAAGCAAGGCAAAATCCGTGGAAGAACAAGGCTGGAAAACGAAGGCTTGAATCAGGAACAAAGGCTTGGAAGCGGAGTAGCTGTCCACACACACTACTCCAGTTGCTGACGAATTGACTCCGCAAGATCCCTCCGGGAGCAAGGAACCTAAATAGGCCTTGTTTTCCCCACCAGAGAACACTTCTCTGGGGAACCAGAAACGAAAGTCAATCTCTGTGTCCAGATGTATGACTCCCTAAAATTTCTCATGGGAACAGGCTTTAATCATCTGAATGCTTTGCTGCTATTCTCAAACTCCTGCGATTAGCCTGTTGCACTCCTTTCTGCTGGAGAATGTAATTACGGCGCGAAAAAGGGGGAGAACTCGACTCCGGGCTTGTTTGGGAGATTTCTGGAAGACAAGCCTCCTGCAGGTGCAAAGGCTCAATTTCTGGCTGAAATGGTTCCCTTTCTGGCTGAAATGGAGGAAAACCCAAGTTCTCCTCTTCGTCAGTCACAACAGCACTAGGAATGGGACTACATGGCCCATGAGTCATCACAAAGGATGATGTTTGGATGTATTTTTTTTAAAAGACCTATAAAGATTGCAGCAACAAATAACATAACCTCCCAATTTGTCCCATCTGGAGGAGCCCAATGTCTTCAAAGGAGAAGAGACAGGAATATATGACTCACTCTTTTAACAGGATGACATCTGCCAGCACACTGAACATCTGGTAAAGTCCAGATGCCTCGTTTAGTCGCTTCACAATGGCATTTGTTAGCTGAGCAATGGGATAGACAGTGGAAGGCCAGGGTATTTCATGGTGACGGACCTCTAATAAGCGATGAACTACACGAGCTACATAAGATGGGAAGGAAAGAAAGAATTAATAAGGGAAAACAATTAAGAAGTTAGCATCTCACAGCAAGGCTGCTGAAAAGCCATCACAAGAGAGTACAGAAACTACAGTCAAGCCATATACAAGTATCTGATAATGGTTTCACACTGAGCAGGTAGAAGATAAGTCTGAGCTTGGGATATGTACTGTCTTTGTAATACAATCCCAGAATTCCCCAGAGCACAAGGCCAAAAGCAAAATCCTTTCACCAGGTCTGGGAAGAGCAACAATGTTGATGGTGAAGGATCATTGCTTCAGTGCTGGTGGTCTTTGCTTCCTCCAAAACATCGATGTTTATCCACTTGTCATCCCAAGAGATGTGCAGGATTCTTTGGAGGCAACGCTGATTGAGCACAGACTACATTATCATCAGCATATTGGAGTTCTATAACAGAATCTGTTGTGTCCTTACTTTTGGCTTTCAGCCTGCTGAGGTTAAAGAGCTTGCCATCTGTCCAATATCTGATTTTCATACCAGTGGGAAGCTTCCCATCAACAAGGTTATAGCTATGAAGATAGAACATAAGTTTGGGGCAATAATGTATCCCTGTTGGATACCTGATTCCATGTTAAATGGGTCACTTTGGGAGCCATTTCTTTTCAAGATTGTTGCCACTATGTCATCATGGAGAAACCAAAAAATGTTCACAAATTAATAATAAGGGCATCTGATTTTCAAGAGGATGGTCCAGAGAGCATTACAATTCACTGTGTCAAAGGCCTTTGCAAGGTTGATGAATACCATGTACAAAGGTTGATTTTGTTCTCTGTATTTGTCTTGGAGCTGTTGTGCAGTGAAGATCATATCCACTGTTTCTCTGGAGGAGCGGAAGCTGTTCTGGGGTTCAAGGAGGATGTGTTCTGAAATAAGTAGAAGGCAGTTTGTGAGAATTGTGAGGATTTTTTTGGCAGAAATTTAAAAGGAGAGACCTTGGTAGTTTCCACAGTCTGTTGTTTCTCTCCCTTTTTAAAAAGGGTGATGATAATAGCATCCTCGAAGTTTGCTGGGATCTTTTTGGTCACCTACACTTTTTCAATGAGCTCGTGGAGTTGTTGTGTCAGCTCAGGCCCATCTTCTTTAAAGATTTCAGCAGGGACCCCATCAGATTAGCTGGCTGTGTTATTTTATAGTTGGTTGATGGCTTTGCTGCCTTCCTCCAAACTAGGCAGTGCTGCAAGCTCATTCCTGGTTTGTTGTTGAGGGATTTGTCAGATAAATTCTTCAGCCATGTTTGCAGTTAAGGAGGTCATGGTGGTGCTCTTTTCAATGTAGTGTCATGGATTTTTTGTCCTTTAGAAGTTTGGTTCCATTTGATGAATGTAGAGGGTGTATGCCATGATTTGCTGGGCCATAAATGACCTTTGAGGCTTTAAAGAATCTCAGTGTGTTGTCGACACCTGCGAAGTATTGGATTTCTTGAACCTTTGTTGTCCACCAGAGATTCTTTGAAACTTAGCTTTCGCACTAGCATAGGTTTTTTTTCTTAGCAGCGCAATTAATGGCTCCTTACCATTTTTTTTTGAAGAATTTCCTTTTCTTACCAATTACATGTTGGATCTCATTGTCATTCTCATCAACCCAGCCTTGATGTTTCCTAGTTTGGTATCCAAATGTTTGTTCACATGCTGTCATGATACAGGTTTTCAGTTTATTACAGTGTTCCTCAACATTTTCAGAGTGTTCCATAGGTAGCTGATCCTTGAGTATTGTTTGGAGGAGGGTTCGTTTAGAGGGCTCTTGAAGGGCTTGGGTGTTCATTTTATGCCTTATCTTTCTTCCTTAGAAGTATTTGGGAGTGATCTTGATAGCTACTCTGGAGTGAATTAACCCGTGGTCTGTCCAGCAGTCATCAGTGTCTCTCATGGCTCTTGTGAGAAGCACATCACAACAGTTTCTGGCACATATAGTTACATAGAGGTGCCAATGCTTTGACTGGGGATGCTTCCATGTCTTAAACTTCTTTTTCTGGTGGAAAAGTGTGTTTGTGATGATAATGTTGTGTTCCACACATTTGGTGCTTCCAACCCCACCTTTTCCTATAGCTGCTGGATAAAGGTCAAAATCTTGTCCAACTCTGGCATCAAAATCACCTAGGAAGATGATTTTGTCCTCTTCAGGTATCTCCAATATGACAGTGTCCAGCTGATAGTAGAATTTTTCTTGGTGTCTTTGTTAACATCTAGTGTTGGTGCATAGGCACTTATGATAGTTGGCTGCTAAATTTTGGCAAGATTAATTCAGATGGGTTGAGAGTCATTTGTTAATGCCAATGGGTATTTCCAGACAGATGCTTCACCAGGTCATTTCTGATAGCAAAGCCAACTCTGTGTATTTTTTGTTCTTGTTCAGGCAGTTTTTTTCTTACTTCAGCTGCCCCTCTCCTGCTCTCTGGATCTCTTGGCGCGCTGTTATATCGATGTTAAAGTGTCTCAGATCCCTTGCAATAATTGCAGTCCTGCATTTAGGGCATTCATTGTCTGTGTTATCCAACAGTGTCCGTATGTTCCACGTTACAATGTTCACTTTTCTTTTTAAACCTCAAGGTGGTGAGCCCTCTGGACACAGAAGTCCAGACAGGGATAAGCAAGGCAGACTATGTTTAGGGCACCTTATCTAGCACCATCCCCATATGGGGTGGGCAGAGTAGATTCTAAAAAGGGCTGCTCAGTCGTGGATACAGCTGCCGAACTACTCAACTGCCTCGGACCTTAAGACAGAACTGAATCCATATTCACCACACATGTGCCAGTCTGTGGTTAGGGCATCTAGATTTCATAGTCCTTTCCCCACCACACTCGCTAATCTTCATGGGACTTTTGTTGGTTTTGGATTATCTTGGAAAAGGCATGTGCGTGAATTTGTTTTATGTGTTGAGCACAGCAACCAACACACAGTATTCACAGAAAGAGATTTTGATCCAATGGCATGGTTAACACATTGACTGGTGGCCTCTTATCTGTGGCAGCCTTTGGCTGCCGTCACAGCTGTTGAACCACGTACCAAGTTATCGTTGGCTGCTCCACCTTTGAGGTCTTTGGTCTTCGAATAGTGCTTGGTCTAGTTCTTCCCCTGTGACCTTGCTGCCATGGAGACCCTACTGGGAGCACAAGATATCTGACAACTTCACTCACAGGTTCACTGGAATGCACAAGCTCCCTCACCATGACAAGGTGATAAGTGAGGAAGCAAACTCACCTGTATATCGAAATCCATGAATAAAACCACCAGCAGATTTCCTGAAGTCAACTGAATGGCTTGCAGTGCCCAGAACAAAGAGACCTCGAGTGGCTTTGGCTTCATAGCTGGGCTTGATCAAGGGATATTTCTTTTTGTTGTCTTTGCCTCGCATGAGTCTAACAGACCTAGATGGATGGAATGGGGAAACAATGCAAGTCAGAGCTGAGAGAGGAGTTTGGGCAGATAATTAAAATGGAAGAGTGATGAGAAGCCGGTCCTAGTAATGGGACTTAAGGCTAGCAACAATGTATGGATTTTGTATGCAGATGATCCTTACTTGAGCTCTTTCTCAGTATCTCCAGCTAAAAGGGCAGGAAAAGTTCTTAAAATCTGGGAGATTTATCCCAGACAGACTTTTATATGTAAGGGTGTAACATTCCCCCTATGAAATTTTTCTTCACTCCCCCAAAAAACTGAAATTTCGATCAAATATTTAGAAATATAATTTAGGCATCCCAAGAAAAGAGACAGATAATGATACCAAGAAAACCCACAAATATTAGTCTCCCATATGAAAACAAAATGCAGCATTATGTGATTCACATCACTGTGTATGTTGAGATGGAGAAGGACCAATGCAAAAGTCATACTCCTGCTTCTGAGATAGGCCATTTTCCTGCTACTAGAAGCAATACAGATGAGGGACAAGGTTTAACTCTTCCCATCCTTCTACACTGAGAATGATATGTCAGTTTCTGGGGAATGCATCCATACATGTGCAACCTCAAGAAATATCAGCTACACATGTTAGGATCTAAACTCCCAAATTAAGCAAAAGTCTTCTATTATACGAATCCTGCCAGATACAGGCTGAAGGAAAGTGCCTGTCTAAAAACTTTGAGACAAAGTTCAAACTATTCAAATCTACATACAGTGGTTAATGTATTATTATTCAGTATTGCAGCTCTCTCTCTCTCTCTCTCTCTCTATATATATATATATATATATATATATATATAAAATACACACATAATATGCAATACAAATTAAGGCATCTGGTGTTGCATACAGTTTGTTCTTTAGGCTGAGAGTTTTTCAGTCATGCTGCATACTCTCTCTCTCTCTCTCTCTCTCTCCCAAACACACACATACATGTACACATGCATTCAGTCTCTCTATAGCTAGGGAGGTTGAGTCTTGTCTTACTTATCGAATATAGAGAAATCAAACTTCCAACCCAAGCAGCGAATGGCACGGTCGTAAGGTGCTCGAGCAGCAAAGTTGTCCAGCTTGTCCTGTGGAAAGAGGACCGTCTCTCCTTCACTTCTATTGCTGTTTTCCAGGTAGAACCGGAGGGTGATTTTCAGCTTCCCATTTTCATCCTTGATGAGGACCAGGTCTTCTAAGTCACCCTCCAGGAGCCCATCTAGAGACTTCAACTGATATGTATCTAGGAGGCCATTGTTAATTGCTCTATAGAAGGAAGAGAATGCACGATACACATTCACAGACGGTAGATGGGCATTAGTAGAAATATCACTGTCAGAGTACATAGTTGACAATGTTATTGATAGATTATATTTCAGTTTAAATCTCAGAAAATGTACTCAATTTGAGTTCCAATTCTGGGGACACTAGAAGTTGTAGTCAAAAATTAGAACTCCCCTATGTACTAGCTTCAATGTTGTGGGATAGAAAGCTGGTCTCAATTTGTTTATAGTTGCTTTGGACTATGAAAAACTACTGGTGATATAACAAAAATGGCCACTGAGCACACAAGAAGGCATCAGAAACTTAGCTCCACGCTTGAAAGGAGGGCTAAAATGATAAAATAAATCTCAAGAAACAGTACTTGGCAAAAGATGCACTGAAGAGCAGCTAGCCACAAATCATGAAACAGCAGAAGGCAAATATAAACACCTCAAAAAAGTCAGATGCCTTTCAACCTTTTCTATCTTCTTAGTACAGTAGCTAGTAAAAAAAACAACCCTTTATTGCATAAAATATTTCCAGCTACATCAAAAACCCAAAATCGGGAATAATACTGTACACTCCATAAAATATTAGTCATATTATTTCAACATTTTTTTGACTTGCTCTAGTTGAAAAGGAGGACGAACATCCTTAGATGAGCCTCCACACTCAGAAATTTCTCATCACAGTGACAGAGAGGTCAAACAAAGGCTTTTACACTGCCATATAAAATCCAGAGTATCTGCTTTGAACTGGATTATATTGCAGTGTAGAATCCCGTTCAAATCAGATAATGTGGATTATTTGTTTTGATAATCTGGATTACACGGCAGTGTAGAAGGGGCCAAAACCTCCATCCACCTCTCATATTTTAATGCCCACTTAGAACTACAAAAGAGTGGGTGTCAAGCCTACTGTAAGCCACACTCCATGTCTAACAGGGTTTGACTTGGCAGGTCACAAGTTGTGCTGCTCTAGATTGTTGCCTGAGGAGAAGGTTCCCAATTTCCATCTAAATAACATTGATTGGATGGACATGTGATTCTTACCAGAGAGGAAACAAACAACATCACATTGAGATAAGAGGTCAGTTTAAGAGGCTTAGGAATGTTTTATGGCATATATTGCCCTATTCTCTAACACAACAGAACAGCTAGAGATAGGACTTGCCACAGTCACCCTAATCTGTCCAATGATGGGGATAGTCCTGGTGCTATGTGAAGGATAACTTAAAGGAAGTACATATTTAACTCAGAAATTTGGCAATAGCCTTAGGTATTTTTAATACTCAACTGGCTCAGACTCTTACCTCAGATCTCCAACATAATGAGTAGCCCAAGAAAGGCGAACCCTGGAGCGGCTGACCATGTGTATGAAATTGGTGACACCCAAAATATTATCTGCCGTCTCAAAGGCAGAGTTTCCCCGGCCCAAAATCAAAACAGACTGGCCAACAAAATCTTTTGGGTCAGTGGACACAGACTCATAGCCCTCAACGTATTTCGAACCAGGGAAGTTGACTTCATGAGGGATCCATGTTCCTGTGGCCACCAGAAGAACGCTGAAACAGAGAGTAGAATGTCAGACTTGGTCAACGTACACGAAATCAGTTTCTACAGCTATTTCCAAAATTCTTCAGGATCATGATGCGCTAATCCAAGATTTGCCAAATATGCAGTGTGGAATTCTCGAACTGGAAGCTAATCAAGTTATGGTTATAGAATTCTTGCTATTTGCAACAAACTGAAAAATCTTCTCCCAATACAATACTGATGCAGGTGCTATTAATCAAGATCAGAGATTAATTTTCAAGGAAGAACTACAAGGAAACAGGTTTGCAGATAACTCTGGATAGGTTGTCTCAGTGTGCAGTGACAATTAAATAGACAATTCCACACTGTAGAAGGGGCTGACCTTGCACATGGGATAATAACATAAAAATAGGGTCTTCAGACTAAAAATACTATTATGCTTCTTCACTATACCATTTCACACTCAAGGTAGGACAAGGGAACTATTTCATTATCCTTTATGCTGTTTTTTTTAAAAAATCCTTACAGACACTAACACAATAAGCAGAAATCTGGCCTCAAGTCTTTGTCTCTGACATGTTATACATGCAGATGATGAAAGGTATTCAAAACTTTACAAAAATGGAATACTCCTCCAACAGTTAGATCACTTGGAGCTTCTGTGTCTCTCAGAGCCTGACCTCAAAATCATGTAGTGACTCAATTTGGTTTTATTCTTGTTATGAAAAGATAATTTTAAGTGTGTAAGACAGTGGTTCCCAACCTTTGGGTCTCCAGGTGTTTTGGACAGTTCCTAACAGCTGGTAAGCTGACTGGGATTTCTGGGAGCTGAAGTCCAAAACACCTAGGGGCCCAAAGGTTGGGAACCAGGAATGTGAGAGAAACAAACATGCTAGGACCACAGCAAACAAAATCTGTACCACATCTAACAAATTAGGTGCCCCCCCCATTACTTACCTGCATTTATATAGCTGAGCATTCTGATCAGTGAGGATGAAATAATGATCATTCCATGCCTTGCTGTCTTTTTCCAGCATCACATGAGTGATAGACGTGTTATATTGTACCTGTAGGTCTAGCATGGAAGCAAAATCAGCGAGGTAATGAATCATGGCATCGGCATGAGGGAAAAAGTCCTGAGAATAATGTCGGAAGAGTAGTCGGCTGTCATGACTGAGCAGTGAATTCCAGTCATGACGAAGGTTGAATTCCCTGTTGGATTTGCCAGTGTACAGTTTGTTGATGCTAATTAGCTTGCGATGGCGCGGATACAAAGTAAAGAAATGTCCTGGAACCAGTTCACGTTCAAAGACCACATAGTCCCGCTCTGCATGCTGGAGGAAATAAGCCATTTGAAGTCCTGAGGGGCCAGCACCAATAATGCAATAGTCGTGGTACAGAAAGTCATGAGAGCAGGAAGAAGCCACAGACAAAGCAAGGATTAGCAGAACATCCTTGGAGGCAGATGGCAGCATATTGGCGGCAATGAAGTGAAGGCACTTTTAAGAAAAAGGAAGGAGAAAATAATTCATCTAGAACTCCAAAGGCCACTTAATTCTATCGGACAATGCAATGTCATCTCTATTTCATCAATGTTATATACATATTCTGAGGTCCAACTGAAACAAGATCTTTCAAGATTCAACAGGGATGTATTTTCTGCAAACACTTATGGGGAAGAAGGTAAGCAAACATTCCCTCTGAAGGTCACTTGTGCATCACACTTCATGTGCAAAGAACCATTGCCTAACACAAGGCAACGTTTGTCTCCTTTGGATGTGTTTTGCCTGTTCTTTACCCCTCAGATATTTCACTTGTACAGTTGTTTCTCAAGCTGCTGTTAATGTACATCTTCTGTTGAAATATACTGAAAAGAGGCTACTGGAACAATATAGGATTGGCAGATCTCAGGGCCTGGCCTTGAGCCTCCGGTCTTCATGGGTCATCTCAAAGCATGAGGCAAGGGTACAAATTCTCCCTTTTTGATAGATTTGGTCCTGGGCAAGAGGAAATCTCCAGCTCAGCTAGGATTCTCAAGATTTCCTAGATTAATTTCTGAAACTAATGGCATGACCAGAGGATGTCTCAGGACCCTTCCACACAGCCATATAACCCAGAATATCAAGGCAGAAAATCTCACAATATCTACTTAGAACCAGGTTATCTGAGTCCACACTGCCATATATTCCAATTCAAAGCAGAAAATGTCAGATTTTATTCAGCTGTGTGGAAGGGGCCTCGGGTTTGGCTCTGAAAACTCAGTCTTGGGACAATCCTTCGAATAGCTCCTTCGAAGGGGGTAGGACCGAGAGCAGGGCCTCCCCGGCACATCTTAACACCTTGGTCGGTTCAAACAAGGAGATACTTTCAGACAGGTAAGCTGGGCCAGAACCGTTTAGGGCTTTATAGGCTAAAGCCAGCACTTTGAATTGTGCTCAGCAGCAAATTGGCAGCCAGTGGAGTTGGCGCAACAGGGGGGGTTATGTGCTCTCTGTTCACTGTTCCAGTGAGCATCCTGGCTGTCACCCGTTGGACTAGTTGGAGCTTCCGAACAGTCTTCAAAGGCAACCCCAATTAGAGTGCGTTGCAGTAGTCTATTCAAAATGTGACAAGAGTGTGGACTACTGTGGTCACTAGCCAAGTCTGGCGCACAAGTTTTGATTGTGTGAAGGCTTCCCTGATCACCGCTGAAACCTGGGGTTCCAGACACAGCAACAAATCCAGAATTCCCAAACAGGAACCTGTGTCTTCAGGGAAAGTGTAACCCCATCCAGTACAGGCTGTAAACCTATGCCCTGTTCGGCCTTACGGCCTGACCAGGAGTACCTCTGTCTTGTCTGGATTCAATTTCAATTTGTCTGCCCTGATCCAGATCGTCAAACCACCAAGAATTGGTTCAGGACTTGGATGGCCTCCTTAGGAGCAGATGAAAAGGAGTGATAGTGTTGGACGTCATTTGCGTACAGATGGCATTGACCTCCAAAACTCCAGGTGACTTTTCCCAGCGGCTTCCTTTAGATGTTAAACAACATGGGGGCAGTACTGAATCCTGCAGGACCCAAACGGGAATACACCCCCCCCCCCCCTCCAGCTCTCTGCGTAGTTTAGCTGAGCCAGGCTTTCAGGGTTGAAGACCCAGAGTTATTTGACTATAACTTCCCCTACTTGAAAACGGGCAACAGTTTCTGTTCCATGGGTCATCTTGGACATGGGACCCAAGTCTAAACACAAAAATAATTGATGTTTCATATACATCTGAAGGAGCCTGAAGGAAATTTTATATCCAACTAGCATATACACTTACTGGAGCCTGGGTATGAATTTTTCTAATGGTATTGCTTAGAAATATTTGTTAGCTTTGGAATTTTATGAATGGTCCAATTAGAGAAGTAAAGAATATCTACAATGTTCCTTCCTTCCTTCCTTCCTTCGATCCCACTTTCTTTCTCTCAAAAGAGACTCGGGGCCTTCCACACAGCCATATAACCCAGAATATCAAGGCAGATAATCCACAATATCTGCTTTGAACTGGGTTATCTGAGTCCACACTACCATATAATAAGGTTCAATGTGGATTTTATACAGCTGTGTGGAAGTAGCCTGAGCCCACACTGTCATATGACCCAGTTCAAAGCAGCTAATGTGGGATTTTATACAGCTGTGTGGAAGAGGCCTCAAAGCAGCCAACGCTAAAAATCACATAATGTATAAGTTAAACCTAAAGCATATAAACATTAAATTAGAATATAAAAGGGGACTTATTAAAAATACATAGTTAAAGCTAATAACATCATTGGGTTGCTGTGAGTTTTCCAGGCTGTATGGCCATGTTCCAGAAGCATTCTCTCCTAACGTTTCACCCACATCTATGGCAGGCATCCTCAGCGGTTGTGAGGTCTGTTGGAGACTAGGCAAGTGGGGTTTATATATCTGTGGAAGGTCCGTGGTGGGAGAAAGAACTCTTGTCTGTTTGTGGCAAGTGTGATTGTTGCAATTGACCACCTTAATTAGAATTGAATAGCCTTGCAGCTTCAAGGCCTGGCTGCTTCCTGCCTGGGGGAATCCTTTGCTAGGAGATCACGAGGTTTAAACCTGGTTTAAACCCTGCCAGCATTTTAATTTGGATCACGAAGGTTATGTGCACCAAGCTATGCAGGAGCCTTTGAAGAACATACATAAGTACATGTTTTCAACTTCTATACAGATTGATATTTTAATAATTTACAGTGGGGTCAAACCGCAACAACTCTGCAGTGTGGGTACACACTGCCAGTCTCAGCCCAAAGAGGGGCCAGTCCCCATGGCAACTGCCTCGCCTCTCCTTGGTTCCCTGGCAACCAGCCTCCTATCGATCCCTGCTGGGCCCCTTCTGCCCAATGGGGGAAAGGGGCGAGGTTCGAAGCCGCCCGCGTGACGTCATGACGTACCTGGGCATTCGGCGCCGGCAGCGGAACGAGCAGCTTGGCCGTGGCTCCTGCCCTAAAGGAGAATGCCCGTCGCCATAGAGTGGCAGCCCTTCGAGTCCTCCAACAAGAAATCAGCCTTGGAAGAAGGAAGGGAATAAAAAAAGGAACGCAACGAGAGGGCAGGGCTAGAGTGGCGGCGCTGCTTCCGAATCCGCTCGCATGGTTGCTGAGCAGGCGAGGGGTATCACGTGACCACGCCGGAATTTAAAGTGCCCGCCGTCCAAAAAAAAAAAAAGAAAGAAAGAAAGAAAAAAGATGGTGCTGGCTGGGTGGAATGTATTTACACCAGGCATGGGCAAAGTTGGGCCTTCCCTCAGGTGTTTTGGACTTCAACTCCCACCGTTCCTAACAACCTCAGGCCCTTTCCTTTTTCCCCTCAGCCGCTTAAGCCCAAATCCCATTGGCTTTTTAAGCCACCGCATCACATTGTTGGTTCATGAGGACTCCAAGATCTGCTGCTGTTGAGCCAGGCGTCCCCCATTCTGTAATTCATTCTGTAATAAGGTGCACTATACAATTGGAAAAAAATACAGTACAGGACGCCCCCAAGTTACAAGTTAGGAGCTGTAGATTTGTTCTTAAGTTGGATTTGTTTGTAAGTTGGAAGAGGTTCATTTTTAAATTGTACCCCAGCCAAAAATATGTGCCTTTTAGCTTTGGATAGCATAAGGAACAAACTGGTGTTTGTTTTGCTGTCTGTGTCCCTGTTCAGAAGATTTCGCCTCACTTTCTGTCCCTATGGTAATTGGATTTTGGAAAAAACGACTTCTTGTGGAAACAAGGATTGGTGATACAGCAGAGTGGAGATGCCTTTTCCCATGAAAACTCTTTTCAAGAGTGAATTTCCCTTCGTATGGGTTGATTTCTCTCAGTTGTCTCAGCCCGCTTCTTAACTACATATTTCAGATGTAAGTCAAATGTTTCTAACTCAGGGAGTGTCTGTATATAAATAAAGTTTGTTTTCTGTTATTGGTACTAAAATTAGTGCTTGTCTTACAGTCTATGATGTTTTCAAATAGAAGAAATACAGTATTTAAGAATAAGCCATACATGAAGTGTAGGGTGAGACTTTGGATCCCAGCACATTGTGTCACTGTTCAGTTGGATGAATGTTTACATTCCGTGGACATCTACAACATCTGAGTTTAGTGAAGTTTTCTCCAAATCAAACACTGAGAACAAGTCACAGTTAGTGAAGTTTTCTCCAAATCAAGCACTGTGTGGGGCTGGGCTGTGGCGCAGGCTGGTTAGTAGCCAGCTGCAGTAAATCATTCTGACCAAGAGGTCATGAGTTCGAGGCCAGCCGGCCATTAAAATAAAAATAAATAGCCACTGCTCGTTGCTGACCTAAACAACCCGAAAGATAGTTGCATCTATCAAGTAGGAAATTTAGTTACCACTTATATGCGGGGAGGCTAATTTAACTAATCTACGACACCCTAAAAAAATTGTCCAGCAAGCATTTGGAATGAGGAAGTTGCCATCGCAGTGGATGATGAAGCAGCTGCTCCCCCTGTGGCCAGAATCAAGCATACCCTCGGGAAGCTGGAGAAGTTTAAATTGCCTCTATGTCTGTCTCTGTCTCTGTTCTATGTGTATATGGCATTGAATGTTTGCCAATTATGTGTATATTGTGATCTGCCCTGAGTCCCCTTCGGGGTGAGAAGGGCGGAATATAAATACTTTAAATAAATAAAATAAATAAATAAACAACTCTTGTTAAAAAATAACATTGGCTTGAGAAATGTCCCCTGCATCATTGAGGAAACATGGAAATACAAGCATTTCACCATTTTGTTTGCTGGGGGGATGCTTTTGCCTCAAACAAAAGTGACTTCTAGTCACTTGTTGGTTGAGGGAAAAAAAGCTGCTACTGCTGGATATAAGGCAAACTAGGTCCCCAAAACATCACCCCCCAAATTAAAGTGATAAACAGTCCCAAACCATGGATGAAAGGGAGGGGGAAGAGACAGGATCTTCTAGTGCCCTTAATACAAGATCCAGTATTTCATAAGTTTTGAACTCGTGTTTTTTTTTCAGATGCAAGCAGATTGGCGTTCATAAAAGCAAATGCTGAAACATATAAAGGGTTTTTGCTAGAGCTCCCCCCTCCCACCCCCCGCTTTTCCTTCTCCAGATAAGCCAGTGTATGTATGTTTGTACCACAAATGCCCCCGCCATGGCTTGGTAGCTCTGCACCAAACTTGGCAAACATACCCTTCATTACCCAAAATAATTGAAGGGTTGAGGGAGTGTTAAAGCAGTGGTTCTCAACTCCAGATGTGGTTAGACTACAATCCCATGATCCTCTAACACAGTGCTTCCCAACCTTTGGTCCTGCAGGTGTTTTGGACTTCAACTCCCAGAAATCTCAGTAAGCTTACCAGTTATTAAGAATTGTGGGTGCTGAAGTCCAAACCCAGCCTTAGTTTGGGGATTATGGGACTGTAGTCCAACCACATCTGGAGAGCTGTGAATTCCACCCATGATAGATCCTGACCAAACTTGTGTCGTGGAAGTTCCTTCCTTGGAAGCTTTTAAACTGAGGCTGGCCACATGTCAGAGGTACTTTGATTGTGCTTTTTCTGCATGACAGGGGATTGGACTAGATGGCCCACGTGGTCTCTTTCACCTCTATTATTCTATGATCCAACTTAAAATATTTTTTGGGGGGCAGGGGACTAATAGAGGGGGGTTGGAGTCCAGCTACATCCGAATGCTGTGTTATTGCCAATTTCAACGCAGTCAGATCTGGAGGCGAAGGAATTTGCAGCCTGATCACATCTTGGGCTAATGAGAATTCCAATCCACCACCTATACCATTTTATAAAGGTATGATCTTATACAGCTATAAATTTTCTAATGGGACCATTCAGAAAATCATAAAGTTATCAACTATTTCTAATAAATACAAAGTGCATACCTGGGCAATGTTGGATACATAAGCTAGTGCTGGAGGGAAAACAAAAGAAACAGCCATCTCCTTGAGAACATTCAGTAATTGTCCCCAGAGAGATTACAATTTCAGTTTTCTTCCTGCAGGTTTATTTGGGGTGATGGAGATATGCAGCTCTCATAGCTTGGTGGGGAAGCAAATAATTGCCCACCTTGATCTATAGGATTACAGCCCTTCATTAACAGAAGCAAGCTGTGCTTGAAGGCAAAGCAAGAAGTGCAACACTAACTGGTGATGCATTGCCTCATAGCCAAAATGGCAGCAGTGGGGCAGAGCAGTTACTGCACTGGCAAGTGAAACGGCTTATTTTGCAAATCACTTTTAAGGATCTATGATGATAAAGAACTAGATCTACTGCAGCAGATAGCTAGCCTTCTAATAAAAGAACTCGCTGTTCTTTTTTCTGGAACTCCAGGCTTTTACACGTTCTTGCTGCAGAAACCGCAGCATCAAACTCACACGGGAGTTGTTGGAATATGATTAGAAAAAACCCCGGAGTATCTTCATCTGCCCAGTTCTGTTTGCCAAGGCCATTAATGAGCACCATACAGAGGTTGAAGCTATCCCCCTCTGGCTCTGCGGCAGAAACATTCATTTAATTGACAGAGAGCTAGTTCCTGTGTGTGGCTTTGATCCAAGGCATGCTTTTGCCGATGGAAGGTTACAAATGGCATCAACCAAATACATAATAAGTTTTAATGCTCTTTTGTAACAAGAAAAACTTAGTATTTCTTTATTTTCTTCATGTGCCTAAGACAGGTAGAAGCTGAAAATGCTGAAGTTTACTAGATCAATTGGCATTAGTTTTAATGCCACTGAAAATACAGAATTTACCTCCCATCTTTTAAATCAATAAACCATTATTCACAAAACTGTAGAGCTGCTTTTGTAACAATAATTTGCACTGTATTATTACAGAAAACACTGTCAAACTTTGTACAACAGTTGTACACACTCCCAGCTCTCTTTAGTATCTGAATATGACATTTAAAAAGATATTCTGAAACACTTCAACAGGGTGAGTTAGGGAGAATTACAATAAACAACTGTTATTGACGTTGCTCAATACTAAAAACCAATCAACACTTGCAAGAGAATCTCATAGCCTACTCTGTCAGGTTGTTGGGCAGCCCTGTTTGTTCCCCTTCCAAAACAAGTATAGCAAAAAGAAAACGATTCAAGTCTGGTTTCCTCGGCAACATAACTGCTTTCTAGTCTCTTTTCTTCCTGAAGTATTTAATCAGGTTAATCCTCACCTTCTGTAAAAACTCTTCAGTCTTTTTCAAAACTGCTATCAGATTATTCTGCTGCTCTTTAAAATGGGCAGGGTTTGATAATCATAAGATTATCAACCTCCAAAATTTGTTGTATGTTTTCCAGATCTGTTATTCCTTACACATATTTATTAACTGAACTAAAGAAAAAGAAAAACAAGCCCTGCAACTGATTATGCTTTTATTTATTTTCTTCCTTGGGGCTGAAGTGAATGAAGTGTAGATTCAGCTTTGATCCAGCAAGATGAAAGTAGGACATGTCTTCAGGCTGGTGTCACTGCGGCTGTCTGGCTGCAACACTTAGCTCTCTTCCTCTGCAACACAAAAAAAACTGAAATGGAGCACATTATACTATCCCAATGAGCCTATCACCAAGAAGAGACTCGGCCACCATTTTCACTGTCACCAAACCCCAAACACTGATCCCTATACAGATCAAATACTACATAAGCTGCAGCCAGACATACACATTGAAATTTAGCTGCAACAATATAGTGTTTGTGAAGAAACCCTTTCAGAGATTTCCATTCTGTAGGAAGGCATATGACCATTTGCAGAAAGTAGTAACTATCAAAAAAAAGTTCCATTCAGTTCTACACTTTCACTTGTATGTATCATTGGACAAGCAGTACAGAGCTAGATGGCATTTTGATCAGTAGCACAACTACCTTTTACACTTTTGGGTCTTGAAAACTAGATGAAGTCTTTTCAGTGAGCTCTAGATATCTGGGCTCACAAGTTTTTCTCAGTATGGCGTGTGGATTAATTATGGATGTTGTACTTTAAAATACTTAGAAGGTACTGGTTGAACAAACTCTTACTCTACGCCAAACTCAAGGCCTATGGGCCGAATCTGGCTTACCATGTCATTTTATGTTGCCCTCCAGATGATAGACAATTTATGCATTCCTCATCATTAGACATCATGACTTAAAAGTTTATGGGAGTTGGGATGCAGTAAAATCTGGAAGGGTGCAGTTTGTAGCTTAGTCAGGATAGTGGAGTTTGAATTTAGAGACAAAGCTTATGGATAGGATGCCTGACTTTAAAATGTCCTTCAACCTTTCCCCAACCTCAAAGCCACAAGTGCTGTTGGGTTGCAATTCTCATTATCCCCAGTCCACATGGCGTATAACAAAAAGTAATGGGAATAGTCGTACAGTAACATCTGGGGACCCAAAATGAGTAAATACTAAAGAGCACTGACCACAATGTAAAAAAAAGTTACCCCTTTGTATCCACGGATTCTCTGTTCATGGATTCAACAGCCCTTTGAAGGCAACCATAAGGCTGATGTGGCCCACAATGAAAATGAGTTTGACACCCTGCTCTATAAAGTATCAGTAAACGATCCTGATTGGGCAGCCAAAAACCATTACCTTCTTCTTCTTCCTCCTCCTCTTCATCATCATCCTCTTCATCGGAGCTGAAAGTGCCATCTGGCAGGCTGTAGACACGAATGACCTGCTTATTGGGGTCTTTCAAGATGAGATATTTGCCCTCATCTAGTTTCATGCAGATGTCAATGACACAGCGCAAGATGCCCCAGGCATTCTCCATGCTTAAATTAATCTGGCTAGCAAATTCATTGGGTTTGAATTGCTGTGTGCCCAGAATCACATGGCGTGCAGAGTCTTTCACGTGGTACCGGGATACATACCTGGCACAGAAAGAGAAACAAGAAAATCAGGAAATGCCCACCAACATGTTAACTGAATGTACCTTCTGTTACAGGTCTGTTAAAAGTATTGTCGCTCATCAATAAAATAAAAGATTTAAGCAATTTCCTTGGCAAAGTGTTTCAGATATTGTTCTACTATTTGAGAACTTAGCTATGAAGATCTGCTTTGCTCCATGAAGTATTTTTTCCATCTTCTTGCATACTTAACCATCGGCTGAAAACAAAAGAACCATACCCCCCTGTATTTGACAGTCCACTACTTAGTCTCACCCCAGTTTGATATATTCTGATCCAGCCAGCAAGGCACAACTTGTCCAACGGGCAAGTTTGTAGCTGTTGTTTTTCAGTTCAGTGGCAATCACAGCTCCTCTCTGGGAGTCTAGTTTCTGACGCCAGTCTACACCATTACAATGCTGGAAAAGAAGGCATTTTAATTAGAAAATTATTTAGCACTAATTCTGCCACATTACTGCAAATTAGTATCTAAAATATAAAGTTGAAAATGCAATGCAATGGTATTTATTTTAAAGTGGCTTATAGTCCTTGAAGAAAGGAAGCCATGTTCTTGACAAATATGACAGAAGTGAGGATCTAGGGATTTTCTTTGATCACTGACAAGGAAAAGAGAACTAAACATTTCCTTTTGTATTGAATGGGACTAAGGAAAGGAGGTTCATGTATGAAATGGTAATCAAGAGTAAGCTACATTCAGTGCAATGTGATTTCAGTAAATGCTACATCATACTCTTCTGATATTAATAATAATAAAAATAATAATTCTTTATTTATATCCCACTTTTCTCTTATAGGAACCAAGTGCAGTGCGAACTAGTTCTGTATTTTATCTACTAGGCCAGAGGTCCTCAAATGTTTTAAGCAGCGGGGGACAAGTTCATGGTTACTCAAACTGTTGGGGAGATGAACTATAGTGTGAAAAAATGTGAAAGAATTTCTATGTACCTTGCACATATCTTGCAGTGCAAAACACCATGAAAGAACAATACAATATCTAAAATGAAGAAGAATTTTAACAAACATAATTTTGCCACTTTCAATGAGAAGTGTGGGCCTGATTTTGGCTGATGAGATAATCAAGTTAATTAGGATTGTTGTTGTGTGCCTTCAAGCTGTTTTAGACTTAGGGCGATCCTAGGTCTGAAGTTCAGGGCGGGAGCTGGATAAATGACTTTGGAGGCCGCATCCAACAAGACTGATACTTCAGTTATTTTGTCTTCCTTACCCTTGAATCCCATTCATTCAGTGTTTTGATGTTGATGAATGACACTTCTCCATTGGCTCCAGTCATCACCCCATCATGTTCACAGCGTACTATGAGGTCAATATCATCTCCCAGCTTCCATCTTCGGTATCTACAACCATGAACAGGACCATAACGTTATGATTTTGCATTGTATGAGTAAATTATGTGTAGGTGATGACAAATGAGCTTTAATTGAAGCTGTAGTAAATTTGAAAGTCACATGCTAGAAAACAACCTACCGATAGGCAACAGAAGCCACTTCATTCTTGTCCATATCATCTTCTACAAATGGGTTTGGATTGGGGAATGTGTATTTTTCTTTCCCCTGTAAAACAGCCCACACCAAAACTTTACCAATCGTTACGCAGTCAAGACTGTCAGGAATGCTTTAGGGTGGTGATCAGCTTTGGACTAAAAAAGCTCCAACAGCTCTGTCTAAAGTAGACCAAGCTCTTCCCCAGCAATATTTTCATCAATTAGCCCCAAGGTCTCAACAGATTTCACCTACCATGAGGGTTTCAGTTATTATTTTGACCGTGTAGGTTTATGATTTATGTGTGCAGGTCCATTTCCCCTATAAAATGACCACTTATCCTATAGTTATTAATTTCCAAAATTACCCACCATGCCATGCCTACTGAAGAAATCTAGGAGTCCCATACAAGTAGAAAGATGTTTTGAAATATATACAGTCCTCTTTTGTGATTGCTGAGCTGGAGAAGTGCTTTGCTAACACCAAATTCTAAAGGATTACACTGAAGTGTCCGTCCCAAAAGTCTCTGTGCTACTGAGACAACTTCATCTTCTGCCCTTACCATTCTCAAGCATTGCTGGGAGAAGTTGTGGTTGATGTAGGTCGCTTCCATTGCAAGGTTGCGTGGTGAATTGAAGGAGTTGCCCTCATCCTGAGGTGGTTCATTAGCAGTCTCACTCACGGTCAGGAGATCTAAGGACATGGCCAAACACAAAGGGTGATCATACACTTCCATACTGCTCTACAAAGACACAGAGACTCATACGTGCTGAGTTAAATTGCTACAAACACTGAAACAACATCAATGCCCCAGGTACACGTTTTTCAAATATTCAATTTTTGTTCAAATATCAGAAAAATTCTCATCCATCACTGGCTTTCCTGCTGTTCTCTGCAATCCAGGTGTGACCAGACTTACCAAAGTCAGAATTGTCCCTTTTGTCAAAGAAGAGCTTGGATCCAACTCTTTGCACAATGATGTCCCAGGAATACACAGAACGGGTGCAGGCCATAAGGGTAGCCAGGATGGCATCCGTAGCAAATACATTTCCTTGAGTCTTGGCTAGCTGTGGAGAGAAGCAACGCAGATGAGAGCAGAAATTGTTGCTCAAAAGAATCAACAAGGTGTAAGCTAATTTACATTTGTAGCATTACTGCACAATTTGTAGGTCTTGCTGGAACAATATCAAAGCTTTCCTTTCCTAGATTAATGGTCTATACACATCATTACCCAGCAATTAAAATCCAAGGGAAGGAAGACAGAGGGGTGTGCCTGAATGCAAATAATTTCCCTAATAGAAGCAAAGATGAGATCAGCATCCCAAGGTTTAATTCTACTGTAATTCCAAGCTTCATTCCTTTGAAAACTCTTCCAGAAAACTTTGATTGTTGAGTTAGAACATCTGGAATACATGAACTATCACCTGCCTAATTAACTAGTTTTCTCACTGCGGGAAATTATATTATCTTACTGTAAAACACACAAGGCATGCTACCAAGTCAGTAAACGTGAAAATTCTCATCACTAAGAAATAGTTCAAATGAGTGTGCTATAATTGAACAGGTAGAGCACACCTTAGTGATCCTTTATTGGAGGGATTCCAAGCCAAAACACCACTCTGTGCCTACTGTAGAGTCAACCAGACACATACTATTTCCTGGCTGAATATATTTGCTACAATTCATTATTTCAGGCTTTATGTTGTGTGCCTTTAAGTTGCTTCTGGCTTGTGGCAGCACTATCATGGGGTTTTATTGGCAGGATTTAATCAAGGGTGTTGATTTTGCCTTTTTCTGAAACAATGTGATTTCCATGGCTGACCAAGGATTTGAACTCTGGCCTACAGAGTTGTAGTGCAATGCTCAACAAAGCACTACATCATGTTGGATCAATAATTTTGGACTTATGAAATGACATTTTATGAAGACATTCTTGTCTTTTCCAAAACATTTTTTGTTATGAACATAATGTCCTACTCTGTGCAGTACAAGACACTTGCTATTCTTTTTTAAATTGAAACATAGGGTAAATTTAAGAGAAAGAAATCATACCTTGCGGATGACTGGATCATCAGTGGTAGTTACGGTATGGAAGATGCGTTTGATGCTACGAAGAGTCTTCTCATTTCTTGTGGTGACACGGTCAAACGCTTTGTCATAATATTCTAGGGCACCACAGCACTCTCTGCAGGTACAAAAAAGGATGACAATGAATACATTTTGACTAAGTATCAATAAAACAGAAATAACACAGATCATTATCACAAGTGTACCAGTGCTTCAAGATTAGATGTTTCCTTGCCTCTCAAACAACCTTAAACTGGCAAAACTAGGAAAAGCTTCAATTTACAGTAAGAAGCAAAATATTTTATGCAAAAGGGAATTATATTTATGCCCATCATACAATCTGTACTTTAGACTAGATCTGCTAATAAAACTTGAGTTTTTGACATTGGCTGACTGCTAACCACTTGAGACGATTTCAGATTTAAAACACTTCAAACTAGAGTAGGGTGTCTAAATCAGATGGTAACGAAATGATAAATCTACACTTATGTAAGGCCCCTTCTACACTGCCATATAAATAAAGATTATCTGCTTTGAATTGGATTATTTGGCAGTGTAGACTCATATAAGCAAGTTCAAAGCAGATAATGTGGATTATGTTTTGATAATCTGGATTATATGGCAGTGTAGAAGGAAGGAGCCTTACTCTCAATGATTCAATTGATCAATTATACAGTAGTTGGGACCAGAAAATAGGTTTAGACTTTTACAGCCATGAGTCTGAGCTCAGAACAAATGGCAAGGTTACACTGTCTAATGAGAGAAGGGACTATAGCTGATTTTGGTCAAGGCACAGTGTAATATGTGGCTTTGCAAGGATTTGAGACACTGGTATATGAGCTCTGAAACAAATGGGACTATAGAGAGAACAATTAGCAGAACTCAAATATCCTGCTGTCTCCAAGGCTTACATGTCCTGAGGATCTGAGACTTCCAAGTATCTCATCTTCATTAGCCTAGGAAAATCCATCTCCTCCTTCACTTCCCAGTCACTACGAACCTCCACAGAGGAGTCACGAGGCTTCTGTTAAGCAGACAGGGGCAGTACCAGCAGATGGGAAAAAAATGAAGAGACAACACATAATGTTTAATATAGGAGTAACAGATGAACACAGAACAAGTTAGGCATAGTAACAGACAGAGAACCTTGTGATTAGAAAACAATTTGGTTTACCTGAGATTTTTGGTCCCATTTCTGTCTCACTCCAAATTGCTTCTGAAACTTCTTTTGTAAACGTAGCCTATCTCTGTAAGGAATTAAAAAACAAGTAAATCCTATGAAGAAAAAGCAGCCTGCTGATCCCAACTCTTCACCCACGGTAGATAAATTAGAATCTAGGAAATAACTCTTAAGGCTATTTATTGATCTGGAATTCTATTTTATGGAAAGCAGGATAAAAATGTAATAGACACAAACAAAATAAACAGCATTTCTTCAAGCTAGAATAGTTCCTGACAGAGCCTATTCAGTTACCTAATGTAGATTCTGCTTTTGTTTCAAATGGAACCCATCGTGGCTCATAAAATGAATTAAATTAAGGTATGTGGATGGAGTATTAGTAAGGAAAAGTTTTAAAACCAATGAAAAAAAGCTGCTGTATTAAAGTGCCAATATTTTAAAATAAAAAATAATTTAAAATAATAACATGAAGCAATAAATACATGACATGCTTCTCCCATTAAAAACTACTTGCTCAAATAAATAAGTCTGTATCTGCTGGTACAAGGAGAGCTGGGAATAAGGCAGCTTTGTCACCTGTGGTAGCAAGTTATTTACTCATTGTCTTGCTCTTTCAGGACAATCAGTTTTTTCACTCAGCTTTGCTGGACAATATTCAAACTGTATGTTCTCTGACAAACACAGCATACTCACCTCTCCTTTTGCTTGGCACTTTTAGGCAGCGTTTGCATGTTGAACTGAAGTATATTTCGGCGGTCTTTGTCTCTCCGAAGGTTCCTCTGAAAAAAAGATGCACTCATGTAACTCAAGCAGCATGGCACTCTGAGATATTAGTCAATGAAACACAAGGGACTTGATAGGCAAATCTACAAGGAATTTTTGTCTCGCATTCTTTGCAAAGAGAGCCAGTGTGGCAGAGTGGTTCAAGTGTTGGACTAGAACAGAAGTGTCAAATTTATTTTCACTGAGGGTTACATCAATCTTATGGTTGCCTTCAAAGGGTCACTGAATCCATGGACAGAGAATCCATTGATACAGAGGGCCAAGTATAAGTTTTTAACATAGTAGTTGGTGCACTTTTATTTTTACTCATTTTGGGTCCCCAGATGTTAGTGAACAACAACTCCCATCACTTTTGATTCTCCACCATGTGGACTTCATCCCAGTAAAACCACCCATTAATGTATTTTCAAATGTATATATAGAGACCGATACAACACCAGGCATTGGCCTTATTTCTAGATTGAACAAAATCATACCTGTGCAAATCGCATGCGATTCCTCTGGTATGCAGTCTTTTGTGTGCGTGCTGTATCCACAAGCTGGAAACTGGTCTCATCTTCCTCATGGAAATAGGCATATTGGCTTCCACCGCCAAACTGGGATGAATATTTGTCTGAAAACAGAATTATTTTTATTATTTCAGCGCTCAAGTCTGGGATTGGCTATAAGTTTTAAGCCTGGAATGATTTTACTTCACATAAAAAGGAACTGTAGGAGAATAATCTATTGTGTTCCTACTTCAACAGCTACAAGATGATGCCTTTTGCTGATCACAAAATAAAAAGGAGATCCTTATTTTAAAATCCAAGAAAAGAAAGAAAGCTTCACTTCTGCAATGAATCAGTGGAGAGACAGGTTGTATCTTGGCTTCCTCCTTATCTGAATTATAATACTAGAACTACATCAGTGTTTGAATGATCAAATCCCAATATTATATTCTGAGTCATGCAGCAGACACTTGTTTAGGGAGATTACACAGAAATGGGTTGTTGTGCGTCCTCCGGGCTGTAAGGCCATGTTCCAGAAGCATTCTCTCCTGATGTTTTGCCCACATCTATGACAGGCATCCTCAGAGGTTGTGAGCTTTACTTCACACCTTCTGAGGATGCCTGCCATAGACGTGGGCAAAATGTCAGGAGAGAATGCTTCTGGAACATGGCCATACAGCCTGGATAACGCACAACAACCCAGGCCATGAAAGCCTTCGACAACACATTACACAGGAATGTTTCAGCATTCAAGGAGAATGGTAGAATTATGAAAAATGGTTTCATTGTTGACATTTTATGCTATAAAGAAAGACCCACGGGAATATAACTATCTCAGAAATCTTAGCAGAAAGATATACAATTCTATTTTAAAACAATGAAATAAGGACAGTAATGTTCCCAAAGCCATTCAAGTCCACTTTAGCCCAATGCAGACTCAATGTCTGCTCCGCATGCCAGTTATGCCCACTCTATGCGCAAATAATCTTCCCTGTGAAGTATCCCATGCAAGAACAATTATTGTGTACTCACTTGTGTAACGCTTATCCTGATAGGTAGCTCCTGTCCAGTCTGCAACCTAGTGTCATAAATACATTTAAAATTAGATTGAAATAAGGTACACAATAAACATATTACAAAGATGTTCAAGCAGATTCTATAAATTGCTTCCAAGGTTCTGTGAGTTTTGCAGCTCCCTCAATCAAATTCAAGCTTTTTCTCTAGTGACAGTGACAACCAACATGAATTACCCCAGGTAGGAAGAAACATCTTAGGAATCATAGCTTGACAATTTAATTGTTGAGATTTGTGTATAAGATTTGTAATTTCTCACATTATGGGACCCCCATTAATTTCATAGGTTTTTCTTAGGCAAGTAGTATTCAGGTGGTTTACGCCTGCCTTTCTCTGATTATAAAAAACAGCATCCAAGCACTATCCATGGCTAGCCCTACATAGCTTCAAAGATCAGACAGGATCTGGTGCCTTCAGGGTATAAATCATAGCATACTATGGTACATTTATATGAATCTAGATGTAATAATAATAACTTTATTTTTAGATGTACCATACTGTAGCATGATTTATTTAGCATACTGCAGAAATTGTTTTCATATTAAACAGTCCTGGGCTGCTGGGACCTTAAGGAAGTCAGAAACATCGCATGCAGCCACAAATATAGGAAGCAAATGATAATGGGGGACAAGTGGAGAGGATATTATTTTTAATTGGAAAACTGCCTTTCAACCCTGATATTGCTATGATGTCCTAAAGGGGTAGGAATCTATAAGTGTGTCAAGCCAGAAATACACCCTCTTTTCCTTAGACCTTTCCTTATAATGTAGATTGAAACCATCATCCTGTATCAAGAAAATATGAATTCATAGCTAGTCCCACATACATGGTTCGACTTCCTTGTTCAATCTTTCTAGCTACTGGTACAATCAAAGCAGACATGAGTTATTGCAGAGTTTATTATCAATAGAAATGAATTAAATGTGATGCTTTGTCTTCTCCAATATATTTGCCAAAATGTTATTACACAGTGTGGGTATATTTCACTCAATTTTGCCCTTGTAGGAACTAGTGTGTGAACTCCAGAATCAGGTCCTCAGATGGAAAGCTGTAAAATGTTACTTGAACTTCTGGAAAAGTCTACAAGTAAACATACCTTTCCCAGACGATCTCCTTTGCTGAAGGGCTGATAAGGCATATCTTTGAACTGCTCAGGGACAGCACATGGACCCCATCCTGAAGGATTGTCTTGGATCACAGGTATCATGAACCTCGCCATCTTCTATACTTCTAGTAAAAAAAAGAAAAGAGAGAATATGACACTCTGACAATTATAACATATAAAGATCAGCTGATAAGATGTTTTTCTGGAGCAAACTAAAGAGAAATAGATACACTGTAAATTGTCGTGTCTTTATTCTCATATACTTGAAAGGTAAAGAATTATGAATGGGTTATCCTATGATTTTTCTATAGTGTTGTCCACTTTCCTCACTGGACATACCAAAATATTTTAACATAGGACAGCACAATCTGCTGACATCCATCAGTACTTGCTCTTACACAATGGAATATTTAATTCAATGCAAGTACTTTTTGAAACCTTGTGACTCTGGAAAAAATATTGGAAACAACAGAACAGCATGAGTTACCTTTTACTGAAAATATAGGAAGAAAACTACATTCCCATTGCTCCTCCTGTCCTGAATACGACCATGAGTTTTCAGTCATACAAGCTGAGCATCCCTTATCTGGAATTCTGATATCTGAAATACTCCAAAGTTGTACACATGGGTGGCTGAGAGTGTCACCTTTGCTTTCTGGTGGCTGATTTCATGCACAAAATTATTAATAATTTTAAATACCTTCAGACTATGGGTATAATAGTGTATATGAAACATAAGTTGATTTCATGTTTAGACTTGGGTCCAATCTTCAAGATGTGACATCATGTACATATAAGCAAATACAGGAATTCTCAAATGTGAAAAAGAAAATCTCAAACATTTCTGATTCCTAATAAAGGATATTCAACTTGTATAAGGGGTATTCAGCTTATATTATTTACTGGTTGTAGGTTAGTGTTTAAAGTATCTATATTCTACAACTTTACACTTTCAAGGAGGGATTTACAGCTAAGTGCATAAACAACACCCTGAATGTGCATAAGAAATAACAAATCCAGTATCAAGCATCACAAAATTCTATATTCTCAGATACTCTTTAAAAAGCATCCCCTCCTGCAATTTCTACAAGTTTACTAGGCACAGCTCTTTGATGTGATCCAATCCATGATCCGTTGCTCATTTTCAGAGAATATAAAATTAGGTAAAAGTACTTTTTGAGGAAAATGCTCAGTCACTGACTAATAAGCTGCACTGAATTCCACAGAGTCAGCACTTAAAGTCATGTATATCTTTTTTTCTGCCTGCCTATAATAATCAACCTCCCTATTAACAAATGTCACTCAACTCTTCTTGTTTAAGATGTCAATTATAGTCCTGGATACAAAATTATTTTAATCACAGTCCTGTAGCCACTGTTGCCCTGGAATTGCATAAAACTACCCAGAAAAGCAAGAGGAAAGGAGTGTAAGGTTTTTCAGTCAGCCGACATATTAAAAAGCCTTGCTATAACAAACTACAGTAGAGTCTCACTTATCCAAGATAAAAGGGCCGGCAGAACATTGGATAAGCGAAAATGTTGGATAATAAGGAGGGATTAAGAAAAAAGCCTATTAAACATAAAATTACATTATGATTTTACAAATTAAACACCAAAGCATCGTGTTTTACAACAAATTGACAGAAAAAGCGGTTCAATACACAGTAATGTTATGTAATAATTACTGTATTTACGAATTTAGCACCAAAACATTGCAACATTTACTACAAAAACATTGACTACTAAAAGGCAGATTGCCTTGGATAATACAGAACACTGGATAAGTGAAGCTTGGATAAGTGAGACTCTACTGTATCCCACATATGATTAAACACCGCAAAACTATTATCCTGTTTAGTGACAGTGTGAATGTGAAAGATGTGCTTTATAGATCAACACTATTACATACTAAAAATGTCTCACTCCTTTTTGTCATTTCTAGCATTTTGAAATACTAGTGATGACGTGCTCATCCCCTTTGAGAACGTGAGAACGAGACCTAGGGCTCCATCACCCTGCACTACTATACAGGTATTATTCCATGGCAATATCCTATGAACTCCTGGGATTTGAAGTTTAGGGAGGTGCATTGACAGTTCTCAGCTCATGGGACTCACTGAAGTATACTCCCCAAATTCCACCATCTGTTGTCATGGCAGTTAAAGTGGAATTGCAGTGCTATAATACTACAGTGTGACCTGATCCTTAATGACCAAGGGAACATCTTGTAAGGGTCCTTTGCTCCATCTGTGTTACTATGGGCTTAGTCTTCTCTTGAAAGAATATGCCAAGACGCACAGGGGCTGAAAGTACCATACATCTTTATTGTTCAGAATACAAGAGTCTAGCACTACTGCCCATCTGCCAGTTCATGTGTCCTTGTAGCATCCTGTCCTCCCTTTTGGCACGCCAACGTTTTAAATCAAGAAATAGCTTTCTAAGATCTACAGAGATACTTGCAGGAACACCTCAGCAAGCGAGAGTCCAAAAGTGGCAGTCTAAAACCCAGAACCTCAAGCCATGACTGAGACCGAATGAGATTCCCTCCTGGGCACACAGAAGACTGGGTGACTTGGATGGCACTGAACAGATTGTGTTCTGGCACCATGAGATGCAGAGCCAACCTTAAGAAATGGGGCCACAAAGTGGAGTCCATGACAGGCAAAGTGGAGAAGAGCAAATCACAGATCACCTATTATAATGCAGTCTGAGTCTTGCCACCTACACAATGGAGCACCTTCTTATAGCAACACCAGAGACACTCCAAGTGGTCAGCTACTGGTCAAAGGACATTTAGTATAATGCCAAGTTTTTAACATTATTTGTGTTTTAAGGTATATTACAACTGTACCCTCGGTTCGCTTCTGACAAGATAAATAAATAAACCAGGGCACTCATAGTTGCATGGCATGAGTGATTATGACACACCTACACTGTAGACTTAATGCAGATGGGCACAATAACTGCCCTGGCTCCATGTTATGGAATGATGGGAGCTGTAGTTTTAGAAGGCCCTTTTCTCCATCTTTTCTGCATCTACGCCAGGCATGGGCCAACTTGGGCCTTCCCTCCAGGTGTTCAACTCCCACCATTCGTAGCAGCCTCAGGCCCTTTCCTTAAGCTGCTGAGGGAGAAAAGGAAGGGGCCTGAGGCTGTTAGGAATGGTGGGAGCTGGAGTCCAAAACACCTGTAGGGCCCAAGTTTGACCATGCCTGATCTACGCTGTACAATGAACACAGCTTGACTGCCATGGTCCAATGCTATGGAAAATCCTGAGAGTTGTAATTGGGCGAGGCAGCCGACACTTTAGTAGAGAAGGCTCCAGTGCTTGTAGAACTACAATTCTCATGGTGCCATAGTATTTAGCTACAGTGGTATCTAGCTGCATTCATTCCATGGTATAGATCAAGCATGGGCAAACTTGGGTCCTCCGGGTGTTTAGGACTACAACTCCCACAATTCCTAACAGCCGGTAGGCTGTTAGGAATTGTGGGAGTTGTAGTCCTAAACACCCGGAGGACCCAAGTTTGCCACCTGTGATAAATGGGCCTTTTAGGCAACAGGGTAGGCCAAGGCAGCCATTCGCACACCATCGCCACACAGGAGACTGAGGCCAAAGACCCCGAAGCAGGGCTGAATAAGGCCTTCCCTTTCCGCCGAGTCCATTCAGCGGGCGCCGCCCTTCCCTCGAGGCCCGGCAAGGCTGCAGATCGCAAAATTAATGGCGCCGGAGGAGAGCGAAGGTCCCCCGGTCCCCCCGTGACCACCTCGCTCACCTCTAGGACCCCAGTGGGCCCCGATGGCAGCGGATTCGGCCCCGAAGACACCGACGAGAGAAAAACCACTTTCCACAAGGATTGCGCTTTACGGCTCTCTCGGCTTCCGGCGCGGCGGCCCTCGCTCTCAGGGCGCGTCACCACAGCGCGACGCCAAAACTGTCGCAATAGCCGAGTTGAAAGAAAAGGCCTGGCAGGGGCGTAAAAGCGCTCTCTGTGTGGCTTTATCTCTCTTCAGTGTCTGTCGCTTGCGGATTTATGTTGACAACGCCATGAATTTTATAGGGTTTTTTTTAAGGGATAGGAATCCTCACAGATGGTTTTGTCAGTTTCTTCCCCTGGAATATAGCCTACAGCACCTGGCATTTGTCAGTGATCTCCCCCATCCAGTTACAAACCAGGGCTGATCCTGCTTAGCTACCAAGATCAGACAGGATCTGGTGCCTTTAAGGTAAAGATAAAGGTTTTCCCCTGACGCTAAGTCTACTCATGACCGACTCTGGGGGTTGGTTCTCATCTCCATTTCTAAACCGAAGAGCCAGCGTTGTCTGTAGAAACCTCCAAGGTCATGTGGCCGGCATGACTGCATGGAGTGCTGTTACCTTCCCGCCAGAGCGGTACCTATTGATCTACTCACATTTGCATGTTTTCGAACTGCTAGGTTGGCAGGAGCTGGGGCTAACAGCGGGCGCTCATTCCGTTCCCGGGATTTGAACCTGGGACCTTTCGGTCTGCAAGTTCAGCAGCTCAGTGCTTTAACACACTGCACCGCCACCAGGGGCCCCCGGTGCCTTTAAGGGGATTTTAAGTTGGGTTGTTGCAACTAAAGGCATCACCAAACAACAAATCCCAGAATTGCATAGCACTGAGTTATGGCAGAAAGTGTGGTCAAACTGCATTAATTCTACACCCTTATGTGCTGCACTATTAGGTAAAGGCAAAGTTTTTCCCTTGACATTAAATATATCCAACTCTGGGGGTTGGTGCTCATCTCCATTTCTAAACTGAAGAGCTGGCATTGTCCGTAGATGCCCCCAAGGTCATGTGGTCAGCATGAATTCATGGCATGTCGTTACCTTCTCTCCGAAGTGGTACCTATTGATTTACTCACATTTGCATATTTTCGAACTTCTAGGTTGGCAGAAGCTGGGGCTACCAGCAGGAGCTTACCCAACTCCCCAGATTTAAACTGCCGACCTTTCGGTCAGCAAGTTCAGCAACTCAGTGGTTTACCCATTGCACCACCGGGGGCTGCACTATTACAATCATATTCCACTTCCATAGCAGGTTACTGTGGAATCCAGGGATTTGTAGTTTATGGAAAAGCATTTGGATATCTCAGCCAGAGAGATCTTGGACCTCACTAAACTACAAACTCCAGGATTGCATGGGACGTTGCCGTGACAGTTAATGCAGAATATAATGCTATAATGGTGCAGAGTGATAAGGACCTGAGTGTATGACTGTATGAAACACAATTTATTCTTGTACAGTCATCTAATTGCACTGGAGTGACCATTCACAGTCAAAGGGATTTTTTCTTATCGCATCAGAAGTGAACATACTGAAAGTCACTTCTGGTTTGAGAAAATCGGCTGTCTACAGAGACGTTGCCCAGGGGATGCCCAGATGTGTTACCATCCTGCTGGAAGGGTTCTCTCATGTTTCCACATGGGAAGCTAGAGCTGACAGATGGGAGCTCACCTCGACTTGCAGATTCGAACCACCAAACTTTAGGTCAGCAGTTCAGCTGCCACAAGAGTTTAACTCATTGCACCACTGTGGCTCTAGTCAAAGGGATTAAAACATTGGTATGTATTCTAGAATTTCTGATTTTAATACAGTGGTGCTTCACTGCAAACAGGGCATGAAGAGGTGACTGCCTTCAGATTACATTCTGATATGTATAAAAAACATTGTACACTTCATATAAGAAATTGCTACAGTATACAGTAAGAAAGATACAAGTTACACAGAAATCATCAAATAGTTACATTTTATTCAAGGGTTCAGAACTGATCGCGTTTGTTGGGTACAGCTGTCACCCCAATCTCTTAAAAGGTGCAGCTTTAGAAAATGGCCAGCAAAGTAACCTGCCGTTTAGTACTCTAAAAAAAAAGTTTTATTCTGAAAAACTCATAAGAGTTGGAAAAAAAATACAGAGAACTGGAGCTCCAGTGGTGCCACCAAAATGCAGGAACCCCGAGCAGTGAAAGTACGTTGCTTTTATAGTTTTGGGGTGTCACTCAATCATTGTCACACTCAAATTGGTTAAAGGAAAATCAGGCAATTTGACATCATGGTCCATGTTCCCACCCTGTAGCCTCCCTTTGTCCAGTTCTTATGAGTAGGACCCCTTTGTCCCAACTGACCATGTACAAGGCAAGTGCTGACACAAATAGGCAGGGTAAGGTCCAGCAAGCTTCTGGCTTATCAAGGCCATCTGTGTCCAGCAGGGAGGGTTATGGGGTCCTCACACAGCTGCTACTAGGTCCAATCCTAATCACCTTAATCTTTGGAATTTCGCAATTCTGGACCTCCAAAAAAGGTTTTTAATAAAAGAAAAAACCATATATTTGCTTAATATCTCTCAATTATTATAAATCTTTCAGGAGGGGGTATCATTGCTCGATAATAATTGCACACAGTGGGACTTGCACATCCATAGATTTTGGGTATCCAGAAGGGCTTGTGGAACTAGACCTGAGCAAATAATGAGAGTCTATTGTATTTTATTTTTCTTATTTCCTCTTCGGGTTGGATGAGAAGAAGTCTTGCAAATCAATTAAACATCATGATAGTTGTACATACATCAGAAAGGGATTATTTTAGCCTCAGCATGATGCCCCAAATATGTGTTCTATACAACAGTTCATGGAGGCAGATGCTATTGGACTATTCTTCCCTCTTCCCGATTGCTACAGTACAGCTGTAGGCACTGTATTTACTCTAATCTAAGGCTCACAATCTCTGAGGATGCTTGCCACAGATGTGGGCGAAACATCAGGAGAGAAAGCTTCTGGAACATGGCCATACAGCCCGAAAGACTCACAGCAACCCAATGCCAGAGGGACCACACAATTATCACCACATTCTAATTAAAATGTGTACATATCTAAAATCAGTCCCTGTGTCAAAGAACTGGTAATTTTTATTAAAAAGTCTTGAAATTTTCAAATCAGTGGGCTTACCATTTTCTCTAAGTAACCTGATCGAACTTTTATTAAAGATAACATTGTCTATTACATAGAGAGGCATTTCTTGATTTTTTTTCAAAGTTAAGTTCTGTTGCAACATTTTAAGATTCTTTGACAGTATCAGAAAAGACATAGATAGGAATGATCAGGCAGATGTTGTTTACTTTGATTTTGCAACGGTTTTATATGTAATTCATCAAGGACTTCTGAGCAAATAGTCATGAAACAGTTTTTTTATGGAGAGAAAACTGGTTAAGAAACAAGAAGCAAGACTAGGAATAAATTTTTAATGCTCACTATGGACTGATACAATTTTCAGGGATCTTTATTGACACTGGTGCTTTTTAATATGTTCGTAAATATCCTAGAATTAAAGGGTGAGTAGTGAGATGGCCATATTTGCTGACAACATGAAATCATTTCTGCTTTATAGAACAAAAATAGATTGTACATAGTTGTAAAAGGACTTCTCCAAGTCAGAAGGAATGGACATTAAAATTGCAAATGAGATTCAATGTAAGTGTTCTGCCGGAAGGCAGATGTTCCTTACTATTGAAAAAGATAATAACCGCACCAGCATTTTCTGACAAAGCATACATTTTTTCCTAAAAGAGAAGGAAAATAATCTACAAAAGAAAAAGAGAGGGAAATAGATCCATTCAGTGCTCCTCTAGACTAGGCAAAGGCCTTGGGATTTGGCAGTAATTGTAGTTGTGTAGGCTGAGCCCCCCTTTGCCATGAGCTGCCCACTTCTCCCTTTATGGAAAGGGGCTGGTTACATGTCAAACTGTCAGCCAATGATGGCATGTTACTTCTGAACTACTTTGCTGAAAGGGTGGAAAATGTGTAGATGACCTGGGAAGTGTCTAGGACAACTCTTTGCAGGGGCCTTGTGTAAGCAGGGTCCTCCCTACTTCCCCACCTTCGCTTCCCCTATGTGGGATTTCTGGCAGTCATTGAGCAGCAGTTCTGGGAATCAGTGGATGTTGGAGGTGTGATTAACCCTCTTTTGCCCACCCCTTATTCTTGTCATGACCAGCAGTTTGGTGGGTTGGTTCAGCTGCTGCGGAGTGCTTGGAACTTAGGGGTTAGTCTCTCTCCTGTTTGGAAGAGGTCAAGTTGACCTTCCCTTCCAAGTAATGTTTCACAGTCTGCAAAGATTATTGATGAAGGACTGCTGACATGACATGATTTTCTGGATATTTTGAAGCTGAACTCTGACTTTCTGGCTTAACTTATTGGACTTGAATATCAGTTTGTGCCTTTGGACTATAGTCTTCAGATAACCTTGCCTTTCTGTCTTGTTTATGGAATTCTGACTACATGGGACTTTGTATTACTTCAGCCTTGTGTGATATTTCTGTTCTGCAATCAGTCTTTGGAATTACGTCATGTTCTTTGCCTAAATAGGTTCTTGCATATCCTGGGTTTATTTGGTTAAACTCTACCCTCGTTATTGGGCGAGAGCCCTGGAACACTACAATTCTTTCAGTATATACAAATACAGTTATTCAAAAATCTGAAAAACATCTGGTCCCAAGGATTTCAGATTAAAAGAAAAGAATATCCATAAGATGATCCTGTTTGATCTCCTGAGGCTGGATCCAATTCTTTGGGCTGCCATCACTCACCCTTACCTCTCTCCCTTCTTGGATTTTGTACTTCTGCCTCAGTGGGATCCCTTAGATGCAGGTGTGTTGTTTTGGTAAGCATGACCTGACTCTTTATCAAATTTGATAGAGACAGCCAGAGACAGTTTAAAACAGAGAAGTGGTAATTTCTAGTATTCTAACATTGTTTTCTTCTTCTTCAGGGCAATTGCCAAATGTTAAAAAAGAAAGAGCAAAAAACCATGAGTGAAAAACGACAATCCTGCTTGACTCTTCTATTTGGAAGTAATTCTCTTCAATCAAAACCATTTGCTCCCATTATTTCTCACTGCTCCGAGGGGTGAAGAGCAATTCAGAGAAACTGATTAGACTATTACAACTCAAACTAATGTAGAACAGTTTTAAATATCACACAATTAACAATTTAAATTACTACTGTTGCCCCTTGTGTCAAATATATGACATTTTGTTATAATGTGAACAAAAAGGGGAGACATCACGGCTGAAATGTCACCTTTTTCTCTAGCTCCTTGTTCATCACAAGAGCTGTTCCTTTAATTCTTTTAATTCAGTTCCCTTCATTAAAATCCCGAATGTGCTTTGTGCAGAACAAGCAACTTGCTTTGCTAAAGTCCTCAAGACAGGAATACCTTCAGCAGACTACAAGCTTCAGTCTTTGTAATTCTTGTTCACTCCATCTCTGTTTTGAAGTATGCAGATCACAGTGCTGGAAGATTTTTTTTTAATCTTTTAAAATTAAACATTAAAATAACTTTGTTTGGTAGCAAGCTTGTATTAACATAAATTTCCCTCAAAATCTGGGCTAATTTTTTTGCATTTGTTCATTGTGTATGGAACATATCCCCTTTTATTTTCCTTTGAATTGACAAAAGGTTAACATAAACCAAAACAGTTATTGTTGTTCCTCTCAAAGCAGGCACAGAAGCTCTCAGCTTTGAATCTTTATCTGATGTCACAAGGGCCAAGGCTAGACCCAAGGTGACATCTGCAAAGTTGGTACTGATGGTGGCAATGGTACTATCCTTATGGGTCTTGTTCATTTTTGCTATTTCCCAAATGCAGCATTCCTTGTGCAGTAAATACTTTTAAGAGAGTAGGGAAAGTATTAGTAGTGATTCCTACTTTGAGCCTATATTTATTTGAATCTTTATATTTTAAGCTCCTTTTAGGATGAGACTGCATGGACATTTAGCTTTTTCTTACCCACCCAGAGAAACAAGGTAAGGCTTTACAGGTCAGGAGGGCTGAGGGCAGTTCCTTTGTGGGATCATACCTTCATTTCTGCCCAGGAGGAGCTTGTTTTGTGTTTTGGTCACACATATTCAATATTTTAAAGTGTTATGTTAGTTATGATGGTGTAACTAAGACCTCGCTATTTTGCTTGTTGAGGACATTTCTCACACAAAACCCACCTTTATAACAATGGCTGAGTTTTGTAGAATGATAGGGTTGAAAGACACCACAAGGACTATCCAGCTGCCATGGCTCTATGCTATGGAATCCTAGTTTGATGAAGTAGAGAAGCAAAAGACCTTATAAAACTACAGCTCCCAGGGAAGTTAAAGTGGTGTCAAACTGCATTCATTCTTTAGTGTAGATACACTTTGAGCCTCCCAATCCAGAATCCTGGCCTTTGGGAAAGGGTTGTAGCTCAGTAGTCAGACACATGAGTTGAATGCAAACATACCAGCTTCAATCTCCAATGTTTCCAGGTAGGGCTGGAAAGGACTTCTGTCTGAAATCCTGAAGATCTGATGCCAGTCCAGATGGGCAGCACTGAGCTAGATGATGATTGACCCAGTATAAAGCAACTTCCTTATATTCGGAGGTTCTGTAACTGTGTATCCTGATAATTGCACCTGTTAGATCCATTATGTAAGCTGCTTTGATATACCCTCTTCTAGGGAAGGGCATAGCACTGCAGACTTAATCAGTGCCTTGAGTACGCTGCTCACATAAGCATGGGACTTTTTCAAATCCCCTTCATCCTGGATCTGAATTGCCTCTATATAGATTTTTTGCAGGTTTTAAGGTTTTGCAGAAAGATTGTTGTTGCTTTCAACCTGTGCCAAGATTTCAAACCATCTAGAGAGATGGGAATGCTTTGAGTTACAAAAAGTTACTTATTTGGACAACAACTTTCACTGACTGCATTAGGTAAGGACTCTTTGTGCTGTTTTTTTTTTTAGGAAAAAGGTAACATTTCCAGACTCTGGTTAGGTTTGGAAATATTGGGAAACTTTTTGTCTCAGGGTTCATCAATATGCTGTTCCATTGTAGGTGTCAAGAAACATGCCTTTAAATTATCGTGTGATCCCTATATTCACAGGGGATGCAAATGGATGTGCAAAACTTTAGATAATAGTGAACCCTATTGAAGCACTTCCAGGCCAAAATGCCATAGAACCACACTGGATAATCTAGAAAATGCCTAGGGAGGCCATTGTTGTGTCAGATGTGGATACATTCAGTTGGGTACTGGAGCTATGCATTTGAAAGTCATATTGTATCTCATTATAGTCTTATTTAAGAAGATATCATAAACATTAATACATGATTATAGAAGCATAGGGTTGGATGATTGTGGCAAGGTCTTGGTGGTATGGGGATACCAAGTCACCTTGTTTGTCTCCTGAGGAATCTGTATAATGACCAAGTAGCCACAGTAAAAACAGACCACGAAACAACAGACTGGTTCAAGATTGGGAAAGAAGTATGGCAGGGCTGTATTCTTTCACCCTACCTATTCAACTTGTATGCAGAACACATCATGCGACGTGCGGGGCTTGATGAATCCAAAGCTGGAGGTAAAATTGCTGGAAGGAACATTAACAACCTTAGATATGCAGATGATACCACTTTGATGGCTGAAAGCGAGGAGAAGCTGAGGAGTCTTATCACGAAGGTGAAAGGAGAAAGTGCAAAAGCTGGGTTACAGTTAAACATAAAAAAACCAAGATTATGGCAACCAGACTGATTGATAACTGGAAAAAAGAGGGAGAAAATGTGCAGAC
Source organism: Anolis carolinensis (assembly GCF_035594765.1). Taxonomy (NCBI): domain Eukaryota; kingdom Metazoa; phylum Chordata; class Lepidosauria; order Squamata; family Anolidae; genus Anolis; species Anolis carolinensis. The sequence continues at coordinate 175,270,368 of NC_085845.1, read as the reverse complement.
AGTGACAGACTTTATATTTCTACGTGTGAAGATTACTGCACACGTAGACTGCAGCCAGGAAATCAAAAGACGTTTACTTCTTGGGAGGAGAGCAATGACCAATTTGATAAAATAGTGAAGAGTAGGGACATCACACTGGCAATGAAAGTTTGCATAGTTAAAGCAATGGTATTCCCTGTAGTAACCTATGAATGAGAGAGCTGAACCTTGACGAGGGCTGAGCAAAAGAAGATAGACGGTTTGGAACTGTGGTGTTGGAGGAAAATTCTGAGAGTGCTTTGGACAGCAAGAAGATCTAACCAGTCCATACTCCAGGAAATAATGCCTGACTGCTCAGTAGAGGGAAGAATATTAGAGGTATAGATGAAGTACTTTGGCCACATGATAAGAGAACAGAAAGGCTTGGAGAAGATAATGATGCTGGGGAAAATGGAAGGAAAAAGGAAGAGGGGCCGACCAAGGGCAAGATGGATGGATGGTATCTTTGAAGTGACTGCCTTGACCTTGAAGGAGCTGGGGGTGGTGATGGCCAACAGGGAGCTCTGGTGTGGGCTGGTCCATGAGGTCATAAAGAGTCGGAAGTGACTGATCAAATAAACAACAGGGTTGGATGAGACCACAAGGGCCATCCAGTCCAATCCACTCCATATAGGAACTCACAATCAAGACACTACTGACAGATGTCCATCAAGCTTCTGCTTGAAAACCTCCAGAGAAGGAGACTCCATCAGACTTCAAGACAGCATGTTCCACTGTCAAACAGCTCTTAGCGCCAGGAGATTCTCCCTAAATATTATAATTAACCTCACAATCTCTGAGGATTGTGGGCGAAACGTCAGGAGAGAATGCTCTGGAACATGGCCATATTTTTGAATTTTTAGGCATTGAATTTTTGCCTATTTATTGTAAGCCGCCTTGAGTCCCCCCGGGGGAGAAAGGCGGGGTAAAAATGATGTAAATAAATAAATACAGCTCAGAAAATGCACAACAGCCCAGTTGAACTCCTTCAGCAACATATTATGATTAAACCATGATGTTTTTGCCAGAACACAGATTGTGCATGGCCACACAGAGCCACACTGCACCATTGAAATAAAGGATGCTGAGAGGAAGGTTTGAAGATGAAAGATTGTCCTTTGTTGTCCTTCGTCAGGGAGCGTGGCGGTTGTAGAGATGGGCCAGTTAGAATTGCAGAACTGCCCTGCTTCCGCCAGAGGACACTGCTTTCCAAGGAATGAAACGGTGCTGCATGGGGGTTGGAGCGGGTTGGTGGAGATCAGCATCTTGACAGAAATTAATAGGAGGCGAATTGTTTTGATTGACAGGCCCCTGAAGAGCTCCTTCCTATCTTTTATTTATAGCTTCTCACATGCCTTGCCCCTGCTCGTTTCTTTCTTACTTAAGTCATTAAGGTCCTGGCTGGAGAGAAGGGAGTCCATTTTCTCTACCCTTTTAGCTCTCACTCTTGTGCTGAAGGCAAGAGACAACTGTGGCCTGAGATGCCTCTTAGACATTTTGATCCCATCCTCTTCTTGTTCAGCCAAGGCAGACAAAGTATGGGCCAAACGTTGTACACGACCTTCAGTCCTCCTTATGACACTGTCTCTCATGCCTCGACTTTGAAAGAAGGATTTCCCACTCCGAGGCATTTCTAGGAGAGGCATTTCTCGGACCAGGAGTGGTGATTGTGGCATCAAGCAGGGCACAGGGTCACTCAAAGCAGGAAAACAAATGGCTAGAATTGGCTTTCCAGTTTTGTTTTCTCATATTTCCTGACCTAATACAATGGGTGCTAAGAATGAAATCTATCCCTTCCAAGCCTGCTAAAGTTGCTCAGGTTGTATGTTTACTGTTGACAGCAAAGTATTCTTACCATACATCAAGGGAACAACTGACCACATAGGGAAACTGATAAAGGAACACAACCTACAAACTATCTACAGACTCACCAAGAAAATTGAACAAATGCTATGTTCAGCAAAGGACAAGAGGGATCCTCTCACGTCTACAGGACTCTACTGCAACCATACAGCTGTGGACAAGTATACGTAGGTGTTGAAGGTTGTAGATATAAATACATAGAAGCTTTACCACAACTTCTGATTCAAAATAAACCCTGCAGTATAATGAAGTGTCACTCAGGCTTATGTAACAAGTATCAGTATCTTTACTTCAGTTCAAAAGATCAAACAGGGCAACAATATGTACAGCAATCTCTCTGCATTCACACAGAGAACATAGGGAATAAATAGTCCCTTTAAACAGTCCTTTAATATGCCTCATTTGCCGTATAATCAGACTTCAGAGAGTTGGCAACCATTTCCTTCCTGACCATTTCTAGTCAGCGCTCTCTTCATTCTCTGAGCTGAAAGTGGCTGTTAAAACCGTTTGTCTCAGCAGCAAGCTAGAGACAGCAGCCAATCGGAGTTCTGGCTTCTAGCTGGCTCAGCCAATCAGCTGTCGACACATGCCTTTCCAGTCAACCCATTACATCATGATGCCTTTTTACAAATCATCACAACAGGGACCACCAAATGCAGTATTGCTCAAACATGAATCAAGGAACATGAAAGGCACTGCAGACTAACTCAATCAGAGAAGTCAGCCATAATAGCAGAGCACTTGATGAACCAACCTGGACACAGCATATTATTTGAGAGCACAGAAATGCTGGACCACTTTAACAACCACCATGTCAGATTACAAGAGGAAAGCCATTGAAATCCACAAGCATGTAGACAATTTCAAAAGAAATGAGAAAACCATGAAATGAACAAAATCTGGCTACCAGTATTTTAAAAAAACTCTAAAAGTAAATAAAGAACAACACTCAAAAACAGGGGAATTCCAGACAAGAAACAATAAGGACCAGTTAATGCCTCCCAATAAAGGATTTCCCCAAGGCAGGAAGCAGCCAGGCTTTGAAGCTGCAAGGCTATTCAGTGCTAATCAAGTTGGCCAATTGCAACATTCACACTTGCCTCAAACAGACAAAGAGTTTTTTTCTCCCACCCTGGGCATTATTCCACAGATATATAAATCCTACACCTAGTTTCCAACAGACCTCACAACCTCTGAGGATGCCTGCCACAGGCTTGGGTGAAACATCAGGAGACAATGCTCCTGGAACATGGCCATACAACCCAAAAAAGTCACAGCAACCCAGTTATTCTGTGATGAAAGCCTTCAACAACTCAAAGTAATGTTTCCAAGCTCAAACCTGATCTTTCATTTCATGCCAGTGACCAGTCAAGCACCAGCTACATGTTCTGAATAGGGTTATGAAACTGACAACTGAAGAAGCCTCCTGCACTTTGGATGACTGAATAGAAGAGGGACTTCCAGAAGATGTTGCTTCTTACCGGGCAGAGTGGGGTTGTAGGGAAGAAATGTTGCAGGGACAAATGGCTTGTCTCTGTCGGAATTCAGATAAGGAAAAAGTGACACAGAGATAGGGCTGGATTTCACGAAACAGGGCTTTGATTTCTGGGAGACATGAAGCCTTGCAACAGAGACAGCATAGTCAGTCAGAGGGGAGAACTCTGTCTGGTTTTGGAGAATTGTGAATGGATGGAATATTATTTTATGTGCTTTAATAAACGTCTATTTGTTTGTTTGCTTGTTTTAAAACTATCTGAGTGTCTCTGTCAAGCCTGATAAAATAGTCAAGATGTTTATCACAAATACCCAGGAAACAACACAGCCTTAGGTTCACATGGGGCCACCATGAGGCCCTAGAACCCAATCCAGGGGGAAAGAACAGCGTTGGAACTGTGAGGCCAGCCTGGAAGGGGGATTGGTCCAGCGACCTTGAGCAAGTCTCACTCTCTCAACCTCCGCAAATCTTGGTGTAATGACCAGTTCCAATAGTGAGGAAGAAGAGTTGCTGGAGGGGCCAGAGGAGGAGATGGAGACCAGCAGCTCCCTGTAGTTTCCCCAGATTAGCTCAGCTATCGCTGAAAATGAGCCTTCAGCAGCAGTATTGACTCCCCAACAGCCTGAGCAAGCTGAGGCAAAACATTAAACCAGGCTAGCAAAGGATTAAACCCCACCTTTGGTGCACAGGAGAGACTGTGCAGAGTTTTACAGGTCTGCAAGATTAGAAGAGAAAAACGCATTAAACAAGCAACAGCCAAAATCATAGAATTAAGAGACTCTCAGTGTAAAGGTTTGTTGTGTCAGTTAACATCACTGTTTCTTGGCTGAATCCAGATTTTTGGCATTTTGGACCCTGGACTGTGACCTTAGCTATAATTTGTTCTTGATTTAATTATGTATTTCTGTGGCTTGACTTTGCAAATTGGACTTTGCCATTAGCCCACCCTATTGGTTTATTGTTTATACTTCATGCTTTGATTCTGGACTATAAACTTTGGCTGTCTTACTCCTTTATGCGATTTGTTTTGGACTGCATTTCTGATAAAGCAACATGCTCCTGACATTTGCCCAGAAAAGCTGATGATGCCGTTTGTCTTAGAGTCTCCTTATGTTGGAAATGACTTCAAGGCGCAGAACAACAACCACCATGTCCCTCTCAGTCTTCTCTTCACCAAGCTAAATATACCCAGCTTCCAAAACCATTCCTCATAGGGCTTGGTTTCCAGAGATAGGTATCTGCATTTCCATGATAATGGGATTTTGTATTTCTATGTGACTGTAGGGATGGTAACATTGCTACTGATGGGCCTCTCAAGTTAGAGTTGCTTTTGCTAAGGAACCAGACTAAACGAGCCAAATACGGGTGGGGTGGGGGGGTGGAATGACACAAGTAGAGGATCTCTCAGAAACAATAGCAATAGCACTTTAGGTAACTTTTGTTAGTAATGTTAAAAAGAAGGCAAGGATAATTGATGCTTTTATCTTGAAAACTCAGAATGGTGAGAGAATTCAAAATAAAGGAAGAGATAGGGTTGAAAGACAACATGTCCAGGTTGGGGGCACTCAACCAGCAACTGTAGTAGTAGTAGTAGTAGTAGTAGTAGTAGTAGTAGATGTTGTTATTATTATTATTGACACAAGGACAGACTATGACACAGCAAACAAGATATATGTGCTGGATTATTATTATTATTATTGATAGTATTAACAGTCTCAGTAGTAGTAGTAGTAGTAGTAGTAGTAAGTATTCCTTATCCAAAATGCTGGAGACTAGAAGTATACGTGTATGTATGTGTATGCATACACATGGAGATGAGAACCAGCCTAAACCAGAAATTCATATGTTTCATTTATACCTTATGCACTTATCCTGGAGATAATTTAGACAATAGTTTGAACAATTTTGTGCATGAAACAAAGTTTGTGCATATCGAACCAACAGAAAGCAAAGATTTCACTAACTCAGCCACTCATGTGGCCAGTTTTGGATTTTGGAGTATTTCTGATTTTGGAATTCTTGATAAGGGGTGCTTAACCGGTTCCTTCCCCCTCTCTTCCTCCTGCCTTTCTCCCAAAATTGGGACTCAAAGCTACTGGAAGCGACTGGAATTCATGGAGATCTCTCATTTGTAGGATCTCTGTAGGTCAAAGCAAACATGATGGCAGGTAACAACAACATCAGTAGAGCTTTTTCTCACTGATGAGCCACAGCCCCCAATTTATGGAGGTCTCTCATGTTTTAGAACATCATTGTAGTTTCAAAAACGGCACCCCTGGCCACTTATTCTTTCCCTCCAATTTGAAAGGCTCTGCTTGAGTCAACATCACAGCAGGGCCTTGGAGGGACAGAGACAGCTGCCAGCGGATTCATCTTCCCTGCTCACCAGTTTCATGAGATTCCTCATCTGCTCCTTTATGCTGCGATTTCCATGCAGATAGGCTCAGGCACAGTTTTGCCAACTGCCCTGGGGATATTTCAGTGTCTTCACAGTAAAGTGAAGTCTCTAACAAAGAGCTTTGAACATTTATCATAAAGGAAGCAAATGCTACTTTGGTGTTGAAAGGCTATAGAGTAAACACAGGGAAGAGGGTGTGTCATTCTTTCCTTTTGCAATGCAAATGGTTTCCCACTTTTTGACTCTCTTTTGCTTAGCTCACAACACTTTGATGGGGATCACTGTTTATTCCCCTTGGAGAGAAGGCAGTTGAGGTTAATATAAGGCAGGGCTTATCAAGATCAGTGCTAGAGCCTGTTTTCAGTAGCGGGGCTCAGCCATAGAAATATAGAAATAGAAACAACAAACAAGAGAGTGGTACTTGAGTATGTCCAGAGAGCTTTTCCACTAGTTCTGGGTTACAACATCAAAAAGGAGCAGAGGGATTTGCCATATACAAGCTCAGTCTATTTGTCCATGTAGCACAGTTTTTCCCCCTCTGGCTGTAATCCTACAGTGAATACTTCAGGCTGGATCCTAATAATGTTCTAGTTCATGATTCTTACAAATTACATGTATTTATGAGCAGAGCATTATGACCAACAACAAGTGAAAGGAAATGAAGGCATGAATGGCAATGTAACCACCAATGTGTTTTTGCTAACCACCTTCAAAATTAATGAAAGAATATGAATCCATTACAAATGTTTGGCACTACCTTTGGCAAAAGAACTTACCATTTGAAGCTGATATAAAACTGGAAAGTAACCTATATGGCTCAATGTTATGGGATCATGGGAAGTTTCATTTTACAAGGTAGTCAGCCTTCTTTGCCAAATACAGACAGTATTAGTTAGGTTCTATAGGTTTGTTCTTAAGCTGAACTTATATGTAAGCTGGAACAGATACATTTTTTAAAAGTGTAACCCCATAGTATTTATACCCCATCCTTCTCACTCTGAAGGGGGCTCAGAGTGGCTAACGTAATACACATAAGGCATTCAATGCTGATTATACAATTAACAACGCAAACAGAGGTAAAGGCAGTTTTTTCCATCTTATTTCTGGTATCTTGGAGCCTGTGCTAGATTCCAGCCATGGAGGGGGGAGAGTGTGTTCACTTTATTTTTCATGCTGGGGAACATTCCTCCAATTGATGTCCTTAAGAGTGCCTTTATTATCTCCCCGCTAAAAATGGTACCTATTTATCTACTCGCATTTCTGCTTTCGACCTGGTAGGCGGGCAGGTGAGCTGTAGTTAATGACGGGTGCTCACCCTGACCTGGGATTGAACTGCTGACCTTTCAATCAGTAGGATTTTTCTGCAGCACAGTGGTTTAGCCTGCTGTGCTAAGCCCAGCCCCTATATGTATAAGATTTGGAAGCATAGCATAGGGAAGGTAATACCCCTGTGGTGTTTGTTGTACTGTTTGTTCCCCTGTTCAGAAAATTTCACCTCATTTTCTGTCCCTGTGATCATTTGATTTTGAAAAATGTGGCTTGTTGTAAAAACAAGGATTGGTGCAAAAGCGTCAGTGGAGACACCTTTTCCCCGTGATAACTCTTTCAGGACTGAATTTCTCTTCCTACGGATAGATTTCTCTCATTTTCTGTTGTCTCACCCCCATTCTTAACTATGAATCATTTTTAAAGTCAGATGTTTGTAACTCAAACTACATCTCTCAGAATCCCATAGCACTGAGTCATGAGAGTTAAAGTGGTGTCAAATTGCACTAATACTACAGTGTCGATGCACTCAAAGAGAGATACTAGTTGGCAAGGCCACAAAAGGATGCCCCCTTCCCAAAATTCAGCTTTCTGAAGCCATTGCATTAAGTTGCTTCATGATTAAAACAGCCTTACTTGTTATCTCATTATCTGGCAGTCTATGACTATAATGCTTCAATGAGCCTTAGAATGAAATAGAGAGTACAATGGACCACATTTATTTTCACAGGGTGCAGGTCACTGTTTCATTATTTTTGGAGTGATGGAAAGGTATCTGACCTATATTTTCAGCATTTTGCTTTGTGCAGTTGGGCAGCAAGATTCAGCTAGTGACTTGGCTAAAATGGTTCTTGAGAATTACTCCTATCCTTCTAGGCTTTTCATTGCCTCAAAAAGGAAATGCCATTCACAGCAAGCACATGAAAGCGATGGGGAAAGGGAGATAGTGATGCTTGAGGAAGAGGTACATCTCGCAGGGAGAAAGAGCAACTGCTGTGAGAAGTGATAACTCAAAAAGCTCATTGTGAGGTTCTTCCCTCAGAGATAATCTTGCAGCTGCCACAAAATCTGGGGTTCTCCAAACTTTGTGTGACCAAATGTGGAGATTCATCACAGGAAATTCCACTACTGTAGCCAGATGTGAGGTCTAAAGTCACCCTAATGTGAAGACATCCACAGTGCTTGCTGAAATTACCAAGAATGTGCATTTCCCTGATTTTCACATCTGCCACCAGTATGAGGGCTTACTCCATCAAATATGGGTACAGGCTAAAAGGCATAAGATTAAGGATTTCCACAACCTCCATTCGCAATGGACAGCCCTCCTTTTTATTCAATGCTGACATCACAGAAATCTTGCCCGAATCCAAGCTTTTAGATAGCATTCCCAGAAGCCAAAATAATTCTTTTATTTATAGGAGGTAAAATGTAGCAAGGTGGAATAATGACGGTTGGCCCTCTGTATCCACAGATTTGGAATTCATGGATTTAACTCATTTTAAATGGTTATGCTGATGCTTATATGTTAAGCCACTTTGAGTCCCCTTTGGGGGAGATAAAGCAGGGTATAAGTAAATATAACAACAATAATAATAACCATCCATGGCTTGAAAATATTCCCCCTTCCCCATTCCAAAAAGCAAACCTATATTTCTCCATTTTACATAAAGGATGCCATTTTACTATCTCACTGTATATAAGAGAGGATTTTGAGGCAGGGGAGGGGTGAGTCCAGCAACTAAACCAATATTTAAAACACTACACTACACAGTTTCTCTCGTACCTCTCTCTCTCGCTATCTCCGACTAAGTCAGTCATTTATTTCTAAACCCAATTGACACTATATCATAAATCTTCCCTGCTTTTCACACAGACCATTCCTCCTCCTGTTTAACTATACTCCTTGTCTAACAAACTCCTGCAACTCTTATTCATCAATTTTACGCAAATCTATGCAAAAATTCCACTAATCAGCATTCCCTCCATCATCCCAATTTATCTTTCCACTTGAAACACCTTCTTACATTATACTGTTTTATACAACCAATACATTAAACAACATTGATCTTGTGACCTTGAGGACAGACTGCTTGCTAAAGTTAATTAGACTAATAACCACATAGTTATTGTACAAAATTTTGGGTGCTGAATTAGAATAGCACAATAAAAATATTGTTGTGCCACACATTTCCTCTCCCCTTCCCCATCAATATTTTTTATCAAGACAGTTGTTACTCAGCTCTGATTAAGTGTAAACATTGATGTTCCAGTGTGATTTTTTTAGTGCTTTTCCCATCTCCTCATGCTTTGTATTTTCTCAAGGGAAATACAGGCAGACCTCAGTTCTTGGGCAGGAATATATAAGGAGACGTATAGGGAATAGAGAGCCAGCATAAGGTAATGGTTTCAGTGCTTGACTATTACTCTGGAGACCAGTGTTCAGTTCCCCACTTGGCCATAAAAACCCTCTGGGTGACCTTGATCCCATCTAATGCAGTTCACAATGCAGTTTAACCACATTGAACTGCATATGGAAATGTAGATGGGACCGCATTCTCAGCCCCAGAAAACCCTCCAGGGTTGCCATAAGTTGTAAATGACTGGAATGTACACAACAACAACAACGACAACAACAACAACAACAACAAAGGGGATTAGTCTCCAGGAAAATTGATTATGGGGCAGAAAATCTCCACTGTGGTCTTGTATTGAAATAGCTCCTTCCTTGGAAGCTTTTAAACAGAGACTGGATGGCCATCTGTCAGGGGTAGTATGTGCTTTTCCTGCATGGCAGGGGGTTGGACTAGATGCCCCATGTGCTGTCTTCCAACTCTATTATTCTATGATTTTATGACCTTGAATTTGAATGCTTGTAAGGGCTCATACATTTGAAATATACTCACATCTTCTGCTACACAAGCTTGCCTAGGCCCAATGCTCTTGGTGGACCTACAATAGTCATGGTGGGCCTGCTATGTATTTCTCTACCTGGTAAACAGATGAGTTCACAGTGCCTTCACATCTGTGGTATCGCTCAGATGATGAAACCCATTATCCCTTGAGATTTGCATGATTGGATAGGGAGCCTGCATCCCTCCAGATTTTATCTATGTATTCTGTCTTGTGTTGCCAATGGTCAGACTAGCTGAGGCTGATGGAAATTAGAGTTACACAACCTTTGGAGGGACACACACCAGCCACTAGCTGTGGGTTACAGGAGTTGTAGTCTATCCTGGTGCTATCCCGATGTGGATGACAAGAGGGTGTCAGGTTGAGTAATGCTGAAGTTGTACGCTTTCCATCTTGGTTTAAAAGTATTAATGCATCTTTTACAAAGATGTGCTCCAAGTCCATTTAATCTAAAACTTCACTTGGATTGTTTATCACTGCTGCAGGCTTTGTTGCAACTGCCTATTAAACTGCCTTTATTGTTTTCTTTTATTGATTGTATGGTGTTTCTGATTTTGAGCCACCCTGAAGGTTCCCTTTCCCTGCAATAAGGGTCACAGAGCTGAATCCCTTTTAGCCATAAATGTATAGAAGACTATTAAACAACCAAACCGGCAATCATTTTGGCTGCCCTTGTCTGGGCCCTTTTCAGCTCTTTGACCTTGTTTTCCAAATGGGGTGACTAAAACTGTACACAGTTTTGTAAAATGAAGTTGCACTATAGATTCCACAAAAAGCATTGATTTTCAGTCCCTTTCTTAATAATCTTTCAGCATGAATTCTGGATTCTTGGTAATGAGCCACCACCCTAGGGGATATTAGCCAATTTTTGCTGCTGCAAATGGGAGTGGCTACAGATAGCCAGGGATATGATCATTGTTTGTTTATTGTGACATCCAAACCTGGCACTTCAGCTTGATTCTTTGCCAACAAGCCAGAGAAATAAATTTGTGATTCTCTAGCTTCTCAGGGGAAGGACAAGGCTGATTGCCAGGTCTTGTTGGGTTTAGATGCCAGAATAAACAAGATACAATTGGAAGGTCTGTGGTTTATTTAGGTACACCTGCTCATTTACTTCCCACTCTGCAATCCTGGTTTATGATGTTCCCTAAAGTTACTGCTAGTTTTACATCATGTAAAACATGCTACATGCATCATGTAGCATGTTTTACTATCTGAGTGCATTACTTTACATCTACGTAACATCAAGCATTTGGTATTTCATTGTCTATTGAACCTAGATTCTGCTGTTTATTTTCCAGTCACAATTCAAGGTGCAGACCATCACCTATAAAGCTCTAAACAGTTTGGGACCCACCTACCTTCATGACCGTATCTCCCATCATAAACCTGCCTGATCCCTTCAATCGTCAGAGGAGGCTCTCCTGTCGCCACTGCCGATATTTCAGGCCCGCCTTGTGGGAACAAGGGAGAGGGCCTTCTCTGCTGTGGCCCCCCGATTGTGGATCTCACTGCCCGTTGAGATTAGGCGAGCCTCCACATTAGTAGCCTTTAAGAAAGACCTGAAAATATGGCTCTTCCGTTGTGCTTTTGGAGAGTAATTACTACATACGTCTTCTCTGTTGCTCCCCTCCAATATCTATCCTCTAGATTGCACCACTATTTTATGACCCTGTTCTTTGTGGTTTTTATTCTTATTTCTTTCTCACCCTGAGTTTTAACTTAGTGTTCATGTGGCCCGCCCTTGTTTTTATTGTTCTTCTGATTTTGCGTTGTAATGTATATTTTTATTTATTATATTGTTCAATGTGTTATGATTTGTGGTTCTTTTTATATTCTGTTATATTGTATTGTTCTGGACATGGCCCCATGTAAGCCGCCCCGAGTCCCCGTTGAGGAGATGGTGGCGGGGTATAAATAAAGTTTTTATCATTATTATTATTAGTCTCTATGAAACGTTTGCTAGAACTAAGGAATGAACATTTATATATTGGCTGAAGTGCATGCCCATCTTGATTCTGGCAACTGATGGCTTCCATGTTGATTTGTTGATGTTGTGTGCCTGCAAGTCATTTCTGATATTCCTACTTCAGATTTTTGTGGGAAGATTTGTTAAGAGTGAGTATTTCTTTACCCTCCTCTGAGGCTGAGAAAATGTGACTTGCCAAAGTCACTCCGTGGCTGAGTGAAGATTCAAACTTTGGTCTCCAGAGTTGTAGGCCAATGCTCAAACCAATATACTGATGAATTACATCCCGAATATTAAAAGAACTATCCAAGGTCCTGAACACTATCTGAAAAATAGTTTTAGCATCTTGAATAGCTTCTTTAACGTTCATATTTAAACCTAGGGAACATTCACCACTCATGTGATTATGAAGGCCATGAGCTGCCACTGTTGTTGAAGCTCACCATCTCTCCACTAAATCTGATGGAGGTGTCTTATGCTGATGAAAGGATCTGCCACCTTATCTGAGATCACTGGTAATGTAGTGCTGAAGGACAAACACGGATGAGGGGGGCACTGGTTTAATTAAAACCTTGTTATGACCAAAAAAACAACAACATTAATGACCGTGTATTTTGGTCTGTAGGTGGACTATGGAAAAGCCAACATTTATATATTATTGACACAGGGCTCTCTGTTGCAAACGAATGGATAGCACTATATTCTATTCTATTCACTATGGTGAGCATGAGAAGCTTGTTGATCTCTGGATATTGGGGGACTGGAACTTCCATCATCCTTTGCCACTGACTGTGATCAGGACTGTGGGGCTTGTAGTCCCATAACATCTACAGAGCCATGGTTTGCCTGCCCCTGCAATATTGGTGAAAGAGTTAGGAAATCATAGAGATGCAGCCTACCATAAAATGTTGTAGTGAAGAGTGCTGCTCTTAGACCACCAGCCAGCCATACTCTATCTCAGTAAACTCCATTCCATTATTTTGAATCCTACCCTCTCTCCTGATTTGTCATCCAATAAACAGTATTCCATAGCCACTGGATCTGCTTAATTGTCAATGGGCCATTTCAGGTTCCTTCACTCCTTTAGAACCCTCACTGCATATGCCAATAAGCATTACTTGTATTATCTGCAAACATTGGGAATCTCCCGAGGCTGTTGATTCCTCTCTCTGGAGCTTTAATGCTGCTATTTTGGCTAGAAAAGTATCCGTGCTCAGAAAATCAAATGAGTTTGTTCTTGGTGTATGGGATTTTGATTGATTGAAGAACCAAGCAGCCAGCATGGGAAGAGATCAACTCCCAGGAAAATCTGACTGTACCTCTGAATATGAGCTCAGCACCCCCAAGAGACCTTGCTTTGATCAACAGCCCGTTAAAAGCAGCATTTAATATGACAGATTAATTAGTGGATGTTTGTAAAGAGCTTTGAACATGAAAAGTGCTCTATAAATGCAGAGTATTGTTATTAATCACTATTACATGGAGCCTGGTCCCTGCCCTTGGCTCTGTGGGGAGGGAGGGAGCCCGGGAGGCTTGAGCAGCACTGCTCCTGGCCCCAGGGCCTCTTTGCTTCCCGGCTTCTCAGCTCTGATTACCTCATTGCTTTGCAAGAATCCTTCTGGGCTTAGCGTACGCACAGTAGGCACGCGCTCCATATTCATGGCACAAAGATCAAGCTGTTCCTCTTTCTCTGGAGAAAGGAACTGCTGATCCATCCTCAACCTGGGGCCAGCCGCCTGCTGACAGGGAATAGCTGGCTGATTTGTGGAGCTCTTTGGGGGATACCCCGTTCCAAAGGCAAGCGATGCGTTTAAGGCTGCGAGGGCTCAAGTTGTTATGCATGGGCAAGAGCAGGCTTTTACTGTCAGGAGGAAGTGTGACAAGGCAATGTGCACAAGCAAATTGAAGGTTAAATGTCTGCATCACGGACAGTGTGATATACAGGACCGGCTCTCCCATTAGGCAGCATGAGATAGTTGCTTTAGAAAGCAGATCCAGGAATAAAGTGGAGCTGGCGGAGGAACAGAAGTGACTGGAGGACAGAGGTTCTGGATATACTCTGTAGCCTGCCATGTTTTCCTCTAAGGCAGCCCTCGGGTAAGGTACAGGTAGTATTAAACTTAGATTCAACTATCAATCTTGTTGGAATGTAGGATAACCCTTTTACCCTTTCCTTCAGGAGAAATGGGGAATGTTACTGTTTTGGATATTAACTGCCAGAATCTCCAGCCATGGTAGCCATTAGATTATGGGATGTGTCATCTAAAACAATAATATTTCTAAGCAGCATGAGTATTGCTTCTACTGGCTGAGAGATTCTGGGAACTGTAGTCCTAAAACATCTTGGGCCAACCTTGAAAATGTAGTTGCCAGAGTGTTTGGCTTCAGAGAAAACAAAGACTGGCCACATATGTGGAACTGTTTGGTTAGCTCAGCTATGGATCTTGACGGATGACCTTCAGACTGTCTAATCACAGGATTTTTATTACAATTATATAAGTAGGGAATGCAACTATACATGTCATCTGAAGCTGATAAAGCATGATACATGAGAACAACACATTACCTTCTACAGCCTTAAAGGTACCAGAACCCATTTAATTTTGGAATCTAAACAGAGTCAGCCCTGGTTGGAACTTGGATTGAAAATTTCCAATGAATACCAGGATCATAGGTTATATTTCAGAGGAAGAACCTCTGAATACTTGATTCTTGCTTAAGAAAATGTTATTAAATCCATTGAGGTCCTATGTCAGCTGGTGCATGCATAAAACTCTTATCCCAGTGGAGACACGTGGCTCTCATGTCAGTGTGGTGGATGGTTTGCTTTGGGATTTAGTCCGAACATTAAAAGAGTTAACTATTAATTTATTTATTATTTACAGTATTTATATTCCTCCCTTCTCACCATGAAGGGGACTCAGGGTGGATCATAATGTACACATACAAGGCAAACATTCATTGCCATATGAACATAGAGACAGACACAGAGACAGACACAGAGGCAATTTAACCTTCTCCAGCTTCCTGAGGGTATGCTCGATTCCAGCCATACGGGGAGCAGCTGCTTCATCATCTGCTGTGATGCCGACTTCTTCATTCCAAACGCTGCTGGATGATTTTTATGGTGTCGTAAATTAGTTAAATTAGCCTCCCCACATAGTGGTACCTAAATTTCTTACTTGATAGATGCAACTATCTTTCGGGTTGCTTAGGTCAACAATGAGCAGGGCTATCTTTTTATTTTAATGGTCAGGTGCTCACTCCGACACGGGCTGGCCTCGAACTCATGACCTCTTGGTCATAGTGATTTATTACAGCTGGCTACTAACCAGCCTGCACCACACCTCTGCCCATTGTGCTGAATCTATTTAGGGATAGGATTCAGCACTTTGGAAATCTCTTTTAAAGTTCATAATAAGAACATTCAGAGTAGATCCACTTGCTCGACTGTTTTGAAAATCACCAGCTGCTTGATCTTTTCCACTTCATCTCAAGAATCCCTCTGTATCCTGCTATCTTTTTTAATGATTTGACTGATGAAATTATATGAATCATGAACAAAATCTTTGGATTGGCCTAATTAGTGCTTGTATAATTTACAGGTTTGTACTTGAGATTCCAGAATCCTCAAACAGCATGAGTATTGCTTCTATTGGCTGAGAGATTCTGGGAACTGTAGTCCTACAAGTTAGATTTTCAAACATCGGAATAAAGAATCCTATCCTGGATCCTGGAATTTTTCTCATGGCCAGAGTGGGTCACCCCTTCTTCTTCTTCCTTTTTACTTGGGGGGCAGAGGGGGGCAACTGTGTTCTTAATTTGGTATAAAGAAATGAGGAATATTGGTGGGAATAACACTTGCATGAATGTTATGAGTTGAGGAAGAGTTTCTGCCTTCCACATCTTTCAAGAGTACTGCAAAGGTAATTTAAGATGTCTTTCAGAAAAAGAAAGATTTAAACATATTTTAGAGAACCTAATCTTAGTCGAGTATGATTATGATTTTTCCCCTGGGAAGGGAGATGGGTCAAATGCTACTCAAGTTGTAATGTAAAAAGAACCATTTCGTTCAGCATCTTAGCTTATCCCTGAAGAGAAAATGAGATCAGTGCTCTATTCCTGCTGCATGCAATATATATTCATCATGTTTTTTAGCATTAAAATGCAACCACATAAGCTGGAAATGAACAAGAGCTTGGGAAAATTACTTTTTGTCAGTAATTAGTTACAGCTATGGCTCAAAGGTCCCGAAAAGTAGTTATTTAGAAGTATTGGCAACAGTGTACTTACTTTTTAAAAAGTAATAATTTTCTTCCTTGTTTCTCAGATGTAACTACAATTGTTACTTTTAACTAGATTAAAACACCAGAATGTAGAAACAGAAAAAGGTACAGCCTAAATTAGCACTTGAATCATAAATAACATAAAAGCTATCGTTTCAATCAGATACAGAGTGGGAGGTTTGTTGTTATTTTTACTGTCATTGTTTCTCTGTGTTTGTGTGTTTTATTTCTCTCCCCTTCTTCTTGGTTACTTTTATTAGTCATTTAGTTGTAGCTTAGTAGGAATGGATACTATCAGGTGTGTCAGTTTGGGTGGTTTTGCAAAACATCTGTGTTTTATTTTGTCTTTTTCTTGAATAAAAATGTATTGTAATAAATGTTTCCTATAGTGTTTTTGCAGAATTTAGCAATGACTGCACCCGCAGGACACAGTAGAGAGATAATGATTGCGACTTCCGGTTGGTCACCTCCAATTGGACTGTTTAGCGCTTAAGCTGGAAGTCCATGAGGGGTCTTCCATTATTATGATGCCATCGATGCTCCTGCTGATTTGGATCATTGCTTTCTGTGAGAAACCAACACCTCTGGTGGTTCCTAGGTTGAAGTATTGATCTGCAGAGAGTGAGTGGAAATGGGAAACTGAAAGCCTGTAATTATTAGCTCTGTGAGAAGACTTCCCACTGGTTTCCTGTGGCAGCTCACCAATGTGAAGATCAAAGGGACGGTAGGGAGCTTTGTTTATGCTTTGATACTCCTTGCTGGAGCAGGGATGGCTTGCTATGTACCAGCAAGCAGAAAACAAGAGAAAGTCAATGATTGGAAAGGAAGGGGCATCATGCTATCCTGGAATGGGCAGTGATTGGTGGCAAGGCATTAAATCTGGATCTTCAGAACTAACGTAGAGCCTCAAAATCCCCCTTACTTGGATAAAGAGGACATATTCAGAGGTAGCTGAGTTGACCATGCAGCAAAATACAACAAAATCCAACATCTAAAAACAGTGATTTTTGGGAGCCAATAAAAATGAGCAAATACTTTGGAAGCTTTGCTGTTTTCTTCATTGGGCAGAGATGTTAAAAATCCTGCTGGAGAAAAAAAGTGTTGATGTTAGAGTCACAGACCTACATTTTGTTTCAGATGTTCTTTCTGTTGTTAGATATTTCAGATGTTCTTTCTGTTGTGGTCTGAAAGGATCGGGAGGTAACTCTTTGAGGTTTCTACTTCCAGCAAAGATAAAATTATTTCCTTTGGACCACAGTTGGGAAGTATTACCTGTATATCATATACATGTTTTGTCCAGATATTACAGTATGGAGACTTCTTAAGATTCAGTCCTCATTGCCTAAGAAAGTTAGTGTAGGAAATGACAGAGTGTGTCTGGATCTCAGTGGGAATTGCTGTGTTGCTGCTAATAGATTTGACATTTTGTTGCCTATGTTTTACGCCCCACAAGACCAAGCAAAGGAGCGGGGGTCTCTTTTTGCATTGATATCTCTCTGGATCATCTAAGAAAAACATGAAAGTCTGTGAGTCTAATATAATTGCTTTTCTTCTATAGAGTTTTTAACACATTTGCCTGATGAAGAACGTAGTGAAGCTTTGAAAGCTTGCATTATGCATTTTGAGCCTTTTAGTTGACTCAATAAACATATCACTTTCCTGTGGATTTTGTATTTTGTTGTACTTTGAATACAGAAAGAGATCTCACAGAACCCTTATAAATGTACCCAGGATGAATGCTCTAATTTCAGGATGGGCAAAATGCAAGCCTCCAAATATTTTTGGGCTGCAACTTCCATCAGCCCTTGTCAGAATAGGTTATGGTGAAGAATGATGGGAACTGTCCAAAAAGAACTGGAAAGAAATATTTCCACCTTGCCTTAAATGCATTCAGCAGTTTCTTTGGGAGTTGCTGCCCCATAAGGCACAAGTTCTTCAGAACTAGCAAGTGAGGATAATTATTCTGTAGCTTCAGGTGTGAGAGATACTGAGGACAGACTGGTGCTCCCATCCTCAAAATTTGGATATTGATATTTAAAAGTGTGACTATTGAAATTCTTGGGCAGTGGATTCCACACCTGAAATTGTTGGTGCAAAGTAAGAAATACAAATTCATCTGGTCTGCTGAAATTAGCCTGATTAACTCTATGTTGATAATAGCTGACATCTCACCCATTGTCTTGCTGACCTCTGCCATTTGTGCTGTGCTAGAAATGCTGCAACTGCAATATCATGTACCCAGGGCCATCCCACCTGATGTTATATCTACAGTGTCAGATGCTGGGGATATTCCTGTAAAGAAACAACAACAACAAAAAAAAAACCACGAAGAAAATCCAACAAATGCTACGTTCAGCAAAGGACAAGAGGGATCATCTCACCTCTTCAGGAGTCTACCGTATACCATGCAGCTGTGGACAAGTCTACATTGGGACCACCAAATGCAGCAATGCCCAAACACCAATCAAGGAACATGAAAGGCACTGCAGACTGATTCAACCAGAGAAGTCAACCATAGCAGGGCACTTGATGAACCAACCTGGACACAGCATATTATTTGAGAACACAGAAATGCTGGACCACTCCAACAACCATCATGAAGCCATTGAAATCCACAAGTATGTGGACAATTTCAGCAGAAAGGAGGAAACAATGAAAGTGAACAAAATCTGGCTACCAGTATTAAAAAACTCTAAAATCAGAACAGTAAATAAAGAGCAGACTCAAAAAGCAGAGGAATTCCAGACAAGAATTAATTAGGGCCAGCTAGCACCTCCCAACAAAGGATTCCCCCAGGCCGCTACCAGCCAGGCTGTGAAACTGCAGGCCATTAAAATGCTAATCAAGGTGGCAAATTGCAACATTCATGCATGCCTCAAGCAGACAAGAGTTCTTTCCCCCACCCTGGACATTCCACAGATACATAAACCTCACTTACTTAGTTTCCAACAGACCCCTCAACCTCTGAGGATGCCTGCCATAGATGTGGGTGAAATGTCAGGAGAGAATGCTTCAGGAACATGGCCATGCAGCCCAGAAAACTCACAACAATCCAAAAAAAGAACAATCTGTATCTCCATCCTGTGCAGGTCACATAGTCTTTAGATAAGAATTACCACATACTGTATGCATTAGATATTGCTCATGCATATTTTGTCCTTTTCTTTGTAACTCAGAAGTACTGATATAATACTGATGCTTGAAATAAACTCTATATTGACTGGTGCTTTTAGTATGTTGGACTGAAAGAAGTACTGTGCTTGGTAGTTTATTTGGCCAAAGTTATTGTTTGTTGTATTTTTGCCTTTCTTCTCAGTTTCAGGGTTTATCTCAGCATTGTGTCCCACCTGGGAGGATACTGTGAGGCTGATATTTCAGTCCTACCCTACAAAAAATCTTATTGTATTCTTGCATTGAAGAAGCACATGGTCCTGAACATCTCACACAGGCAGTTATATTCCTCTCTGACTTGTACAGACAAGGGAGTATGTGTCCCATGGGTCACAGAGAGAAGGGGGCTTCTTGTGGAGGTCAGCATATGCTCTCCATACCTCCCAATCCAAGAGTGAATGGGAATTATTCAGAGTCAGCAATTGAACCCTTGAGAGGATGCATTTAAAGTACATGTCTTTGATATACAGACAGACATGAAAGTATAAGGAGAAAGGAAGACGGTGAGGAAGGGAGATGAAAGATGTGTGACTGATGGGGAGGCAAAAGATGGGAGACAGGGGGCAGAGATAGTAATTACAAGTGATTAAGTGAGTTAGTTGTGGGATTTTAATCCTAGGCCCTGGTATTGATCCGTGTGAAACGCAGCAGGCAAGAGCGAGGAATGGGAAAAGGAGAGAACTGCAGTGCTATTAATACGGAGGACACACTGTAATCTATCAGTGTCAGGCAAGGGAGCCAACCTGCTGCTTTAACCCTCTCCTGCTCTGAGATTCCTAACATTTTTGTCATTTTGTAGGCGGGGTGCTATCATAGCTGATGTTGGAGACAATTATTTAAATGTGCCATCAACAGCCAGAGTGACGTGACTAATTTTGCAAGTATTAATAGTGGCCGTACTCCCCTAAGAAGATTTTGAATGCTATTCCAATTGCTTGCCAGTTAATATAACGTCGGCTTGTGATTATGTTGAAGATGAGCAGGGACAGGATGAAAATGTTGCAGTGCATTCTGTCTCCTACCAGCAGAACATGGAAGGAGACTTTTTGAGAAGAATGAAAATGACACATGAAAGCCATAAGTGGACTTAAGGGACAGGATCCCAGAGCATCATGTTCTCAGTTATAGATGGCTACAGCATGACATTACATTCATTTTTCTTAAAAGTGACATTCAGAACTCTACCTGAAAAGAGTGGAGTCACCCTCCTGTCAACATTTTCGTCAAGAAAGTACCCTGTGTACTCATGCATAAGTCTAGAAATTTTTGTCAAAAAATCAACCCAAAAAAATCTGGGCTGTCTTATCCATAGGTCATTCATTGTGAATTCTGTACCTTACTTTTTATTTTTAAAAGGAACCATCCTTTTTCTGAGTAGAGAGAAGAAAAGCAAGTGCTCAGTCCATCCTATGGAAAGCTAAATGAAGCCCAAACTCCTTTTGCTCTCTTAACTATGGTGCTACTTCTGGCCTTTTTGAATGTCTGGGTGGGGAAATGGCACTGGTGGCCTGGGGTAGGTGGTCCCCTTCTCCATGTAATGACTCTTGACCTATCCATGGGCTATATCAAAATCCATAATTTTATCTGCAAAGTCTGCTTTTGACTTATACATGATGTCGACATATACATGAGCATATATAGTGATCTGTCTATGCCTTTCTGGTGTGAGGGATTGCAGTGGTGCAGGTAGTAAGGTGGAAAAAACAAGGAAAGGATGTATTGAGAGTATGAGGTCTGTTGTGGTAGAAGAAAGGAAGGGAGATTGAGTAGAGCAAATATCTGTGTGCCAAGAGCAAGAGCATAGTGCCAGTGTGAGCTGAAACATGCAGGAGAGATCTGATAGAAATACGCGTATTATTCGAAGTGCCGGTGCACGACAAAACTTTAACAGTGTTTGTTTTTTCTACCACAATAGAGAATGTATGTGTACATTTTGCATGTTTCCCCTCTCCTTATTAATGCCCACGATAATGATCAGAATTAGAATTAGAAGGTTAAAACTTGGTTGTGGGGCCAGGCTTTCGAATAAGAATCAGCAGCGCTAATTATTATTATGTACGCCGGAACTCAATCGACAGACCCAGTCTTTTGAACTTGAACATGCCCATCTGTATTTTAGAATGTTTTTATGAATGTTGAAGTAAGCTAATAATTTTTAATCTGATTTATAGTGTATTGTACACGGCCAATTCTCTCACACCAGAAGCGACTTGCAGTATGTTCTAAAGTCGCTTCTGACACGACAAAAATAGTGAAATATATGGGGGCACAACTTACTTCATGAAAACCTTTCATTTGTATATTTTTAAAATGTATGATTGATTGCTTATTTCACATAAAGGTTTCCTGTTATGTTCATGTGACACGGATACGCATTGCAGCCAACATACTAACGTGTTGCTACACACAGTTTGGAAAGCTTTGCTATAGAGGCATGCTAGAGGATCTACAATTCCTAAAGAGATCATATTAATCAAATCTGTGAATAATCATGTCTGCAAAAATTAAACCTGCAAATGTGGCGGGCTGATTGTACTGAGCTGAAAGTAAAATGTTGTACAATAAGATAAATAAAACCCATGGACTGACATGTTTCTGAAAGTATAGCTGCCATATATGCATCCATAAGCTGCTTGAGCAATTGGTTCTTGCTGTCAGTTTTAGACTACATTTAGTTGATATGAACGGGAAATGAATTGTGGTGAGAGCATGCTTCAGTGAAAATGAATTTACAGATATATGCATGCTGGCAGCATATATAGAGATGTATGGTGTAACATTCCATTCCTTTGTAAAAGAAGTCATGTGTAAAAAGTAGAATCGCACAATTTTGGAAGTCCATAATTCACTTCAAGTTATTTTAGTCATGTGACTTTCAGCCAAAGAAAATGTTGCTGATTAAAGTTACATACGTTTGGCTATACAGAATTTGTTTTGTTCTAAATACAAACAAAACAGCTTGTTAGATCAAGTAAGTACCATTGATTTTAATAGGGTTTACTCCTATGGAGATTTTGCAAAATTGGAGTCTTATTAGTGTAATATTAAGTTTCACCTAATTGGTCTTTTTTCTTATAGATGAATCCTCCAAGAAGTACGTATAACAAAGATCAGATATGTGAGAGAATCTTGAATTTTTCCTTCCTTTCTAAAATTGTTTTTCAATATTATGATGTTTGAGGTTTAACATAATTTTTGCAATTTTAATCTGTAACTTTTAAAATATCTTATTGTGATCTGCCTTGAGTTCCAGGTTTGAAGGAGAGATGGAATATAGATCAAATAAACGTATTAATAAATAACTTCACATTCTTCCTATCCTTCCATCCCAATGAGGGAGGGGTAAAGGCCAGTTTAGAAATGGCGGTGGTAATGGGAATGAGAAATGCCTACATTAGAGTAGCAAAGGGTCTGTTTTAAAGCTGTTAAAAGCTAACACCTGAAATTGTTTTATTTTCCCTTCCCACCACTTTTGAATCACCAAGGATTACAATGTATGCAGTATCTTACATTGCAGAGATAGGAATCTGGCCTCTGGTGAATCAGATCACTCATCTATGCAGCTCATTATTTTGGTGATTATGGTTTCTAACAATGTCCTAAATGCTCTAAAGCAGGCATGGGCAAACTTGTGCCCTCCAGTTGTTTTGGACTTCCACAATCCCAAACAGCCTCAGGTCCCTTCCTTTCCCCCCTCAGTTGCTTAAACGGTTGAGGGGAACAAGGAAAGGGCATGAGGCTGTTAGGGATTGTGAGAGTTGAAGTCCCAAAATACCTGCAGGACCCAAGTTTGCCCATGCCTGCTTTAAAGGCACCAAATTCTGTCTGATCTTGGAAGCTAGGTAGGGTCTGCCCTGGTTAGTATGTGGACAGGAGACTGCCAACAAATAGTAGATGTAGTTAGGCTACTATATTTCAGAGAAAGGAACCGTCAAAACCACCTTTATGTATTGCTTGTCTAACAAAATCCTGTGAAATTCATAATCACCACCAGACTGAAAAGAGACTTGAACAAAATGTATACATACAGATACTTTCTCACAGCTGTCCTTCCAGGTCCCATCCAGCTATGCCACTTGAATTTGGGAAGAATTGCCTGATGGTAAGACTTGGGATGGATGACCTCAGAAAGTGGCGAGTTCTTCTTTGATGAAGGTTTTTCAAAGAGACATTTCATGTTCAGCTCTAAGGAACACTTTCCTTGCGCTTTGCTACTTGACTGCTGAATATGCATGCCCAGTGTGGAATACATCTCACCACGTTAAAACAGTAGATGTGGCTCTTAACAAGATATGCTGAATCATCACAGGATGTCTACGCCCTACATCACTAGAGAAATTATATTGTTTAGCCGGCATTGTACCACCTGACATCCGCTGGGAAGTAGCAGCCAGCAATGAAAGAACCAAGGCATTGATATTTCTGGCCCATCCCCTGTTCGGGTATCAGCCAGCATGCCAACGCCTTAAATAAAAAAATAGTTTTCTAAGATCTGCAGAGATACTCGCAGGAACACTAGAAGTGGCAGGCTAAAACCCGATACCTCAATCAGTGGCTGACACCGGATGAGAGACTCCCTCCTGGGCACACAGAAGACTGGGTGACTCGGAAGGCGCTGAACAGATTGTGCTCTGGCACCACGAGGCGCAGAGCCAACCTTAAGAAATGGGGCTACAAAGTGGAGTCCATGGCATGCGAGTGTGGGGAAGAGCAAACCACAGACTACCTATTACAATGCAGTCTGAGCCCTGCCACATGCACCATGGAGGACCTTCTAATAGCAAGACCAGATGCACTCCAAGTGGCCAGCTACTGGTCACAGGACATTTAGTATAATGCCAAGTTGTCTTTGTTTTCTTTTTCTTTTTTTAAAAAAACAAACTTTGTTTGTGTTTTCAAATACATTACAACTTGTACCCTCAGTTTGCTTCTGACACGATAAATAAATAAATAGTTGGTTCCTGCACGAGGGTTGAATTCAATGGACTTTGGATTCCTTTATAATTTTTCAGTTCTGCAATGTTGTTATTCTCTCTCTAAGGTTGTCTACATGAAACAAAGCAAAACAAAACCTGGACTCACCTTGAATCCAAAACTGGCACAGTGACACCCGCTAAGTAGCCTGACTTTACTTTGTAGAAAACTCTGAAGTATCCATGAGCAGCTGGACTGGGTCCATTTTGGTCTGATCCATTGTCCACATGGACAATCCTTTGTCTTCACTGATCAATGCGGGGGAAGGGATGGGGTGTTCATATGTTGCAGCCACTGTTTCTTGTTGACCATGAAGCTCCTTGTGAATGCCTGGCCTTCGAAGTTGCATCTGAAGATGTCAGAATGGAGTGCTTCAAGATCAGCCAAGATCACTCTATTCAAGATCTCTGGACCACCAATCTGAGTACCATGTTTGGCTTTTAAACCAATCCTAGGTGACAATTTGAATCCAGATATTATTATCAGTACAATACATGAAACATACCTCCTGCCTCTTCAGCCTTTGGGGACGATATTAAAGAACCTCTGCTGAAGAATTCATTTGCTTGTGGATTCATACAAGGTAGAACTCTGCTGATGCCTGGAAGCAAACAATCAAAACCTGAAAAAGGTATTGCATTTTGTAACATGACAGAAATGGGTAACATTGACTAAAATGAGACCTGATTCAAATTTCAGGATAAAAAATGTGCAATCTATGTACATGTTTCAGGTGCTGCAATTAATTCAGTTAGGCCTATGTATCTCTGTCTCTTCAAATGGTCTCTTAAAACAGTTTTTCTTAATCTTTCGCATCTTATATCAAAAATCCAGGGTCCCACAATGACAGAAATAAAAGTCCACTTTATAGGAAGGACATTTATAAGTTTACAGTCATTCTCTTATTATGTCCAGCGGTTTAGCTGTATGGGGAAGGCAAAATGAGGGCATTGCTCCCAAATAAGAATTCTGTCATCTCCAGTGAAATTTTCATACATTTCTAGCATTGCAGTAATTTAAAATTTCAGTTTGAGCATTTAGAAATACAATTTAGGGATGCAAAGAAAAGAGGCAGGCAAAGTCACAGAGACTAAGTGCCCCTTCCAGACAGGCCCTATATCGCAGGATCTGATCACAGGTTTACTGTTTATCCCAGAATATCTGGCAGCGCGGACTCATATAATCCAGTTTAAAGCAGAAAACCTGGGATCAGATTCTGGGATATAGGGCCTGTCTGGAAGGGACCTAAGAGAACACATCAAATGTGAGTCCTAGGGGTGAATGCTTTTTAGTGTTATTCTGCAGTGCTAGGAATTTGGTGACTGCTGAAAATTTCATGATAAAGACAAGATTCCTATCTAGAAGAAAAACTCAAGGATACATTTCTAATTTATATTAAACATTTAGTTTCAAGATAATAAATAATTGCTGTATGTTATAAATATAACAATTCATTTAATAGCTGGAGATTGTTATGAAAACCCTGTGTTCCACATAGACCACGCCTCTGTACTGCCAACTAAGACCCACTGCTTAAAAAAACAAAACCCTGTTGTGCATAGGCTTTACATAGCTTTCCCTTTTTTCTCATGCTCTCCATTCTTAAGCATGTGATATTATAGTATATCAGGGCAAAAGCTTAGATTCCTGTCATCTAGACTCCTCAAACTTTCTGATGTGGAGAACTAGTGTTTTTCTTCTAATGTGCTAGGATGGTGTTGTATTTGTGCCATATTATTATCGTATTTGCTTGCTTTCCTGGAAACCTGCTGCAGCTTATGAATTGTGAACTGTTATTGATCTGTATTTCCACTTAGAGTAGCCCTGCCCTAAAATGTGATGATCATGGTAAAAACTACCATATCAGGTATCCATGCTTTATCCAGGTTCATCAAAATATGTTCTCTCTATGCATTTTCTAGGTCTCCATCATGACTTTATGGTGTTATTGGACCAGAAGTTCTTCATTTCAATGGTGTTCAATGTTATCCTCCCTTTTGCATATTCACACAGAGTTGGGAACATGACGGATATAGCAGCTGTACTGTACTTAATTCAAATATACCTATGAAAGGGTGTCAGTATACTCTGATAGGTTTCCATTGATCTGAAAACCCTGGTTCCTCAAAATGCTGGTTAGTTTATTCATTTCCATCTTTTGACTGAACTTTAAGCTATCAGTAATTTCAGGTCACCAGTGAGGATATTTGAAACACCATGGATGAGAGGCATCTGTCTTAAGTGTTGGATAGCATTTGGGTTTTTAAACTGGCTCTTTTATTATGATTTGCATCCAACATATGTGGTTTGTTTTGTTTTCATTGTGTTGTTCTTTCTTGGTGTGTGTATGTGCCTCTGATTTGCCTGTCAATTTATGTTGGTTATGAATGTCTTAAGATTTTCTTAGGTCAAGGTTAACCAGAGGTAGCTTGCCTTTGCCCTCCTCTGAAATGTAATTTACGGTCCTTGAGGACTATTCATGCTCCACCATTATGACCATGTTATTCCACTTAACGGATATGGCATCATGATATTTATAGTTTGGCGAAGCACAATAGCACTTTGAAGTCTGAATGCCCCTCCCTGTGCTGCAAATTCCAGGATGCCATAAGATGGTCCCATGGTAGCTGAAGTGGTGCCTAACACCACAATGGTAGTGTGGATGGGCCCTTGGTATTCCTTGGTGATCCCCATCCATGTAAAAATCAGACCTGACTCTTCTTAACTTTCAAGATCAGATGAGATCTGGTGCCTTTGGGATATTTAAGTTTATCGCTATCCATTACTGACAGAATCTTCCTTCTTTGAGCCATGCATGAAGTATTTATAAATAAAATGAGGCATAATCTTTGAAGTTAGAAGATCTGTTTTGAGTCCCATTTTGGTGTGCAGCTTCTTGCTATCTTTGGAGCTTGGCAGGGTTACTTTTTTGGACTGCAACTCCCAGAATCCCTAAGCTTTATAACCAGTAGTTTTTGGGAATTGTAATCAGATAAGTAGATTTTTCCAAGCTCTTGCTTCCATTCTGTATATTGGAAATTAAAATGACCAGTCACCTAGGAATACTGTAATGGTAAACATAAATAAAAAAGTCAGTAGAACAATTAAATGTAATAACACTCTGAATAATGTAAGAGAAAAGGGCCTGAGGCTTTAGGAGTGAAATAAGCACAGAACTAATACTACCGTATCTACCTCAGAAGACCTTGTTCTGCCTCTATCCATTTAGAATAGATGTTTTAACAATTCATCTAAGCAAACAAACAATATATTATGAAAACTGGATGTTTTGTTGAAATCTAAAAATACTCATAATAAATCCATCTGTTAGAGAAGACCAAACAATTCAAATGAACCATATTTACTGGAGACTGAAAATGGAAATATCTGTCTAACACATTCTCCTCCATTCTCTACTTTTGCAGTTTCCATATCTTTCAATCACTCAGAGCAAACGTAAGACTTGTGGCTGATTAGACCTTAAAGGGCCTCCATTTGCTTCCATATGAACTCTTGTCTCTCCATGAAGAAAAACAAGGCTTTTGCTTCAAGCTCCAAGACAAACCCACATAAACAACAAGCAAGTTATATTAAAAAAATCTTTATTTCATGTACCAGGATTTTTTGTGTGTAATTTTCTTCTTTTTAAAATTTTTCTTTTTAACAGTCTGAAAAAAAACACAAAATAAAGAAAATGGAGGTTTGTTTCTTGAACTGGTTTGAGCTGAACATAAGCAGTATCCTTGGAAAAAATATCTCCATCAATCTGAGTCCTCCTTCTTCTTCCCCCCCCCCCCACTTTCACCCTCCCTCCCTCACACATACACATGCATATGCATGTACACACACACACACACACACTCACATACACACTGCACATGCATTCATCTTTATTCAATCAAAAATGCTCAAGAACTCTACAGTTATCAAGTTCTTGAAAGCAGCTTTGGGATTTAAACCAACAATTCCACCCTTTGCCTATGCTGGAGTACAGGAAACTGGTTTAAACTCATCGCTGGGACTTTGGATAATGGTTTTATTTAACCCTTTTGGCCCTTTGCATTGTTAAGAGGATTGCAGGCTGAGGTTTGGGATTTAGCAGGGATTCTAGACATTCAGTACAGAATGGGGTCTTCCATATGAGTTCCTATTGTCACCCAAGCTGCCTTGGGGCTCTTCAGCCATGACAGACCTCTCCTGCAGACGCCTGGGGAGAACTTATTCTGCCACCGGCTCACTATTCCCACATACTTCTCACTCACCCTGCCCTGGGAAGGACTCCATTCTCCTCTGTAAGAGAAGAAACATGGGAGAAAGTCAGCATTAAACCGGGCCGCGATGCTCAGTATGTGCTTTTCCCCCTGATCCCATTTAGTTTTCTTCAGGAGCTGAGCGGTGGTGGGAAGCGAAGACTCTTTGAACCCGAAGAATACCAATTTGAACAGGAAGAATCTACAAAGGTTGAGAGGAATGGTTAGATTCCTCTCTGCAAACCATTTGTAGCCTGAAATTTTGCTCCTTCAAAGACGTTGGGCCTCTCATTTGATTCAACCCAGGTTTGCGCTTAAAAGTTAACGCATTGCCTCATGCTGGTGGAAGCATAATCTCTGCTTGACCCACCCATCATTCCTTTTTCAGACCTGGCTCATATTTACCTCCCAGGAGCAGTGTTAAGAGAGGCAATGGTTCCTCACACAGCATTGGCGTTCAGCACAATAATGATAACTAAGCAGCAGTGGGACCAAGGTTATGGTGATTTGAATATCTATTGAATGTTGCTCCCTGTGGGGGTTGCAATGAGGGTAGCGGGATAAGTTATTTAAGGTGCATGGATGCAAAACAGAAGGGACTGCAACTGAATCAGTGATGATAAGTAAAGAAGGTCAAGCACGTGACCAGGGAGGCTGATTTTTCTACTGCCCTACAGCATCTACATCCTTGCTCCATAATGAATGCAGACAGCTTAGCAAGCAAAGACTTTGGATTGGGTGGTCCAGGCCTGTCAGCAAAGTGAAAATGGGAAGTTTAGTCTCCTAAGACTGCAAATATTGCCCCTTCCACATAAGACAGACACATAAGATGGGCGCCTCAGCCTGCAATGAGCTGCATAATGGGAAACATGGAACCTGCTACCACCTCTCTTCTTGCTACTCAGCTATTGAAGGCACAGGAGCCCCTTACAGATAATTGTAGGCCTGTTGTAGCATTTTACAAAGGCTCTTTACAACCATAAATGACAGCAGGAGTCAACAGAAGAGGACCAAGAAGCTTTTGATGGAAGGTTTGGGCTCAGGGAGGACAATATTTGTAGCACTCTCTTCCCTTGTGCCTTTATGCTTTCCAAGGAATCATCCAGGCAGACTGCACCATATGTTATGCCTTCCTTTCTGTTTGGCATGATGTTCTTAGTGGGAGGAGGATGAAATTGTCCCCCTATGGACGTTGAACTTTATGGGTCACCCTTCTTCTCTTTCTGCTGCAATTTGTAGCACTGGCTGATTCCATGGGGGACAACCTATCTCCCCGGACCTCAAACACAGTTTAGAAGATATGAGAAGTTGCAATTTCTCCCATCCTGTGCTGTGATGGTGGGGAAAATCTGAAACTGACAAAATTATTTTTCCTGTATTCTTAAAGACACAGGGTCAGAAGGGTCTCAAACTGATCATGGCCATCATGCAGGTGGCTCTCTTATGTAAGGCAGGGTGAGCCAACAGCTACCTGTGGTGACTGGCAACAGAATGAAACCAGGGAATCGCTTTGTAGGATATCCTTGTCATTGGAGCTAAGTCTTGGTTGGTGTGCATGGGAGGGATGCTACAGTTAAATCTGGCAAGAAGGCCTGTCCTTGAAACAGGAAAGCTAGTAACGTAAACAAAATGGAAGTCAGCAGCAAGAAGGGACCATTTTGCCTGTCTGCTTCTTTTTCGAGCCTTGGAGGGAAGGCAGAGGGAGGGCGGCACATTTGCCTTCCCCAAGAGGAAATTTGAGCAGAGGTCTCCAGCACCACGTTTAGTCCTTGTTTGGTGACCTGAACCCAGCATTAGCAGCATCTATCTCTCCTTGGCAGGAGATCTCTTTCCCCCAGCCCAATGTTCTCGTGGCCAGTGAGGGAAATGCACCCTACTCCAAGCAGCTGACCAAGTTCTAGGAGTCTTTTAAAAGTTCCTGTTGTTTGTCATTGAATGGATTCAATTTCCATTTTCTCCTTAGAAGCCTCTCAACCCCTAAGAATTTAGTTTTCACAGTTTTCAAGCTGGGAAAAAGAAAAGATGAAAAGAAAAAAAATACTAACTGGCTTTCTTGCAAGTAAATCCACTTATTATATTTACATTTATTTATAGTTAGTTTTCTTTTATTAAAAAATTGCCACTTTTTTTATGAAGCTTTTTTTTTGTTTTTTTGCAATGTTACTGTTTAACCCCAGGACAGCCACACAGTAGTGAGGCTGAGTGGATCAGCCTGAACTTTCTGAGACCTAGAAATGAGTGAATCAGCATTAACCCTTCGAACCCTCAAGGGCAGAAAGGTTACTGTTAAGCCCTGTGGACCCGACAAGGACGTGTTGATTCACCAGCCACTCCACGGGCCACAGGGAGTGACTTCAGGCAGGCCCCAACACAACTGTGCAGAAAGGCATTTGCAGAGACACCAACGTCACTGCGTTTTCACTACTGCCTGGAGATGCTCAGGAACCTGCGAGTCCACAGTGGGTTAAAAGCAGAAAGAAAACAAACTAAAAAACAGAACAAAAGGAAAACAAACTTAAAGAGTACCCCACCCCCAAATCCAAAGAGCTGCCGCCTCTTCTTCCCACTTGGTTTTTTAAAATTATTATTCGTTTTTTGTTATTTCTTGGTTCCTTTTTTAAATCTGTTTTTATTAAATGTTAAAATAATGGTACATGGGAAATCATGCATTTTCTTTTAAATTTATTTTCTATTTTTAATATTTTTAAATTTATTTCTCTTGATTTTTTAAAAAGTTTTTCCCCCCTTTTTCTGTTTTTTTTCAACATTTTGTTTCTTTTTGGAAGTTTCACTTATGTTTTTGTTTCTTTTCTTTTTGTTTTTTGCGTTTGGAAGGTTTCCCCAAGGTTGCTTTCTCCTCTCCCCACCCCGCTGCCCTCCCCTGCTGCTCCCTCCCTTCCTGCACCCAAATCCCACTCCCACCTTCCCCGCCCCCCATTTTCAGCCCCCTCTCGACGGCTTCATACAGGGGTGGTCCGGCGGTTGGCTGTGTTAGTGTGGATAGAGTCCTTGTTTTCTTTTTGGATACAGTTGTGAACTTGGAGGAAGCTGTTATCCCTGTCTGAATTGTAGGTGGCGGTAGGGGTAGTAGCAGCCTTCATGGGGTCCCTGGTCAGGGTATACATCGAGATCTCCGTGGAGGGGAGGGTGTTGAACCCTTTGATCCCGACGGGAGAGGCATCCCTGGAGTGTGAAGGCTCAGTGGAACGGGAACTGGAGCGACTGCGTCTCTGATAGCGGTAGCGGTAGCTGGGTATGCGGGTGATGGCAGAGGACTGGAGGTAGTCCGTGGCATGAACACTGGCACGCAGCTGTTTGTGCCGGTCAATAAACATGTGTACGGCCAGCACTCCCACCATCTCGGCTATAATGAAGGACAGGGCTCCGAAGTAGAAGGACCAGCCGTAAGAGTAACTGTTCTTCTTGGAGTCACTTTTCGAGGGGTCTCCAGCATTGGCTGATATGTACACAATGATGCCAATTATATTACTCAGACCTGAGGACAAAGGGCAAGAGAGGAGAAACCATTAGAGTTGGAAGAAAAGAGATCCCACCTAATCGCATGACCAACACCTTTTGAGAGTGGAATGGGTTGCATGGGAGAGTGGTGGGTAACTGAGGAGCTTGCTAGAAAATATGAGGGGGACTGCATCTTCACCCCCCTCTTTAGAGCTCTCCAAAGAGAGGTGGACTCCCTTTCTTTGGAATCTCAACAGAGGTTGGGCTCCATCTTATGGGAATCAGGTTGGATTAGAAGGCAGTTGCAGTCCCTTCCAACTTGATGGTTGTGCAACTCTATGAATGATGATTAGGGGGTCTCTTGGTGCCACAAGTATTAATTGGGGAAGTCTGATTGACATAGGGTGTCTACTATGTGTTGCTCCTCAGTTATTTTAGGATAAATCTATCATCTACTGGTGAGACCCAAAATCACATGATCATGTTCATAGCAGCTGAACAGCACTGCTACTTGGTTAGCTTTTGTGTGGTTCATCTGATATGTGGGTTGGGGCACACCATATTGTCACTTTTCATAGTCCAAAACAATCTTCTTGTGATAACTGAAAATAAGTTCCCTCCCCAGTGCTTGCACAGCTTCTGAAATAGCACAAATGTAACCCTGTGTTGCACATCTGCAAAGGGGCACCTGTGCATAAGTACATGCAAGTGTGTAGCCAAGCTGCACATTTAGGGCATGTTTCTATTCACTCTACTTCCTTTATGCACAGGTTCCTGCACACATGAAGTGGGCCCTCCTTATGCATCCAGACCTTGGGAAAGCTACATTTGGGTATTACCACTTCCAGGATCCTCTCGTCAGCATGAATGCTACATATTGGCAGTTGTATTTTAAAAGGTAACTTTCCCAAGTTTTGGCATATATCATACATGAAAGGGGGCTATAGTCTCAATACCTGTTGGTCAGGTTGGTTGCCATATTCTTTCAAAAAGGTAGGTTCTTTACCTTTTAAAAATGATGGTATCAAAGGACTGTATTTATAATGAAAACAAGGAAGAGAGTTTATAAATTACTAAGGAGCTTGCTAGAGAATATGAGGGGGACTGTATCTTCACCCCACCCTTTAGAGCTCTTCTTAGTCAAGGCCAATCCAGTATTATCTTATGTTTCTCTATAAACTAAGTCCCATTAGCTCTACCAAGCCCAGCCAGTGATGACTAGACAGCTGGGAGCTGCAGTTCAACATCTACAGGGCCCCAAATGTAAAGAAAGAAAGGTTCCTTGTGCATGGTTGAGGAAGGGAAAGAGATTTTTATGATGAACTAAATGTCTTCAAAGTCATTGGGCTGTGCAACAGAGAGCAACATAGTTGAATTGTTGGCGCTTCCTGACTTTAAAAAATCCCACAATCACATTCTGCACAGAACTCACAAACACAATAGGCATGCTAACTGGTGAAGAAACCTATCCTTCCAAATGGGCTGAACATCTGCTACATACACACATACACAGAATGACCACACAGAATCCATTTAAAGCACAAAAACAACTGAAGACTTCTGTGTCACCTCGAAGACTTATTTATTTTATTGCATGAGCTTTTGTAAATGATTGCTCACATTCTCAGATGCAAGATTTTAAAAGAAACTACTTTATTGATGATCTTCTTTCTGTACATCATGATGACTTCAAAGAATTCAGGACAGTATACCTGTTCTCTGTCTATTTTGGCAACAACCCCTGAAGCAGTGCGGATTCATTGGAGAGTGGGTAGTCCCCATGTTGGTGGGTGGTGAACCTGCTTTCAATGAATTTTAAGGAGCTAGCCTACCCAATACTTGTATGCCCAGTACTTAAGGCAGCTCCTTTAAATAAAGGTAAAGGTTTCCCCTGACGTTAAGTCCAGTCATGTCTGACTCTGGGGGTTGGTGCTCATCTCCATGTCTAAGCCGAAGAGCTGGCATTGTCCGTAGACACCTCCAAGGTCATGTGGCCGGCATGACTGCATGGAGCGCTGTTAGCTTCTTGCCGGAGAGGTACCTATTGATCTACTCACATTGGCATGTTTTCGAACTGCTAGGTTGGCAGAAGCTGGAGCTAACAGCAGGCGCTCACTCCGCTCCCGGGATTTGAACCTGGGACCTTTCGGTCTGCAAGTTCAGCAGCTCAGTGCTTTAACACACTTCGCCACCGGGGCTCCCAGCTCCTTTAAAGTTTTGATTAAAAGTCAGAGCAGATTCCTTGTCAGATGGGAGCTTAGAGCTTCAGCCTTAGACTGAGACTGTGCTGGCTTAGTGTCACCATGTTGGATTGCTGGTTGAGTAGGGATTCAACACTATGTTTGTCTTATCTAAATTGGTCACTCTAACCACTTCCTAGTACTAGCACTTTTTTTTAGGTTTCATTTGTTTATCTGGTTTTATTTTTAATTTGTAAAGTGACTAGGTCTACCAGCTGACCTTTCTATATTGCAGTACTTTACTAGAACAACCTTCCCCTGCTATCACATTGTCCTGATGTTTTAGATTCTTTCATTTTCAGCCAGTAACCCTTTGCTGGCAGGAGATTATTCTAGAAGTTCCAATATTAAATACCTGGGACTGTTTGAGTTCTGTGAACTTTGTAAAGCAATACACTGCCATATTTTGGTTATCACCATAACGAGGGTGTGTGAGGAGCTGGTCCAGCAGCAGAAGTGTGAAATGGTGTGAACTGTGGTTGTGGTAGGGGTGGTGGACATATATAGACATAGCCATTGGTCCAAGTATCTTGCTGATGGACACACAGTGATAGCCACAAAGATTCCTCAATGATATGTTTTTGACTGTAATATTTTTGAGAGAACTCAGAAGGGTATACAAGATGGAAAATGAGTACCATTTCCCCTTCTATTTCTGTTCTGGATGTAATTGCCACTTAAACTGAATGGCATGTTCATATATGTTTTCAATGGCTCTTTCCAAAAGCATGCATCCTAAAGAAGCAACTGAGTTAACACTTCATCTTGAGAAGCAGTTCTGATAATAGCGCCAATCTCTGGGTTTTGTTCCAGGAATGTGAGTGTGCCATTAATGATGTCATAACATACTTCCAATGTCTTTGTGAATTGGGGCCCTTCGACATGCCACAGTTA
Source organism: Anolis carolinensis (assembly GCF_035594765.1). NCBI lineage: Eukaryota > Metazoa > Chordata > Lepidosauria > Squamata > Anolidae > Anolis > Anolis carolinensis. The sequence goes on along the minus strand of NC_085845.1, from coordinate 175,235,175 downwards.
AAGTATTATGTTTTCAGTGTAACTGTGATGACTACATCCTATGAACTCCCAGGATTTGCAGTTTACAGAGGGGCAGAAGGACAGGTGTGTGGCTCCAAATTCAGGGGGATGATGAACTCGTGCCATGTTTTGTTCTAAACTTTAAAGGGGCCATTCAATGCGCTGAAAGATCCACTATGCTATGGTGGTTTTGGGACTAGGACACCTGGAGACTAAGATTCAGCTCCTCATGCAGCCATGAAAACTCACTGAATGACCTTAGGGAAGTCACTCTCAAATCCTAAAGGAAAGCAATGGGCAATAATAAATGTTGTCAAGAAAACATTGTCATAGGACTGCCTTAGAGACTTGTAGTGACACTAACAAAAATTTAAGCTGTTGAACTTTTTTTGCCGGGGGTGGGGGAAGTTCCTTTAAATTATAATGTATCATCATTTGTGCAAGGCAGAGCAATGGGATCCCTCTATCCCCAGGGGACATGTTTCCAGCTGGATCATGGCTACCTGAAACCATGGATATGACCTATTGCCATTAAAGTATTTGGCTTCCAGACTTGTGATTCAACAGAATTGTACTTTAGACCTAAGATTTCAAGAGAGGTATTCTCTCTAGGAATTTTCTGGGTCCTCCAGTGCAACTCTGTGCTAAGGAGGAAGCATACCATAGAATTGTCTGAAGGATCTAACAAATTCCTAGAAAGATCTTGGTAGGTGTTTGGACTGGGTGACTTTTGTGGTCTCTTCCAACTTTGTGTTTTTAAATTTATATGGCAGCGGGTGTGTGTGTCAATGACATTCAATCCAAATTCATCATTGGATGCAATTACGCACCACACATGATTACAATAACTAGAAAGTAGAGGTAAAATCCATAGATTATGGGACAGGCCATTGTAAATAAGCAAAGTCTATATAGATGCTACAGCATTTTTAGAAGGGAGTCAAAAAGTTCCTGCATCACTTTGCTGAAATTCTAGGCCTGCCTTTCACAACCCAGTTCTCTCCAACTGTGTTAGAAGACATTCTTCAACATTACTATTCAGTCTGGCCAGTGGATGTGTTGGCAGTTGGGCTGATGATATTTGTAGTTCACACAATGCTGTAGGGATCTAGATTACAGAAGGCTGTCATCTCTCCTGTTTTTCCCTAATGCCTTAGACCATACAAATTCTAACAGCAGTTTTAGATTCTCACAATAAAATATTTTGCCATGCAAGGATGCAAGCAATAATTCCTGAATCTAGAAAGAGAGCACAATAAGGTGAAGGCTAGGTTGGGGCTCTTTTTCTTTTAATTAGGTTTTTTTGTATAGAGGGATGTAGACAAACATTCCGTTAAGTCAGTCTCCATTTTCAAGGAGACGTGCACAGCCTAGACACAGGTCCAGCCTTTCAGTGACAATGATATTTGAGATACCGAACCAGTCTTGTTCATTCTTCTGAACTCATTCTTTTCGTTCTTCAGCCTTGCAGGCAATGCATAAATAATGAAAAGCTGTTGTATTTCTGAACTCTTTTTGAAAAGGAAATTCTGCTGGTGATAAATGTAAGCAAATCTGTGACTAAAGGAGGATGATAATGATGATAAGAAGCACCACTATTTATCTGCTGTGCTTAAATTGAAGCACAACTATATTTTGCATTGGCTGATATGGCTCACTGTAGATCTTGCAAAAATTATTTTTGGACACCTCTTACGATGCCTCGGGTGGTATGGTCACTGCCTTTCTAGAATCTCCCAGTGCTTTTGGGAGTGGAGCTACAAAAAAAATAACCATTCCCAGTTTTGGCCAATATTCTCCTAATATCCAGTTTAGGAATGAGATGATAATAAAGAGGTGACATTTCCCTATCTCTTCAATAAAGCCAAATAAGCAGTGGTTTTCTCTGCCACTCAAATGGGCAGTGGAGTGAAGTGGGGTGACCAAGCTAGCTTCACTCCCTTAGCTATGCACATAATTGTAGTTACTTTCTCAGTCATGACAGATGGCCTAAGTAAATGGTAGGCAAAGGTAAAGGCTTCCCCTTGACATTAAGTCTAGTTGTGTCTGATTCTGCGGGGTGATGCTCATCTCCATTTCTAAGTTGAAGAGCCGGCGTTGTCTGTAGATGCCTCCAAGTCATGTGACCGGCCTGACTGCATGGAGCTCCGTTACCTTCCCACTGGAGCAGTACCTATTGATCTACTCACATTTGCATGTTTCTGAACTGCTAGGTTGACAGAAGCTGTGGCTAACAGTGGAAGCTCGCCCCATCCCGTGGATTTGAACCACCAACCTTCTGGTCAGCAATTTCAGCAGCTCAGTGATTTAATCTGCTGCATCACATGGTCCAAGTGCTGGCTTACAATGTATCTCATGCTATTGTGTCATGCTTTACTGTGAATGTTGAAGTGATGAGGTGGATAAGAGGAGAGCCCTCTGTATATCACAGACTAGTGGCTTATAGAGTTCAGGGAACTTTAAAGTAACATGTTTTAAAAAGTAACTAATTTTTTTTGCTGACTTTGAGAAATGACAAAATAAAGAGATACTTTAAACACTAGAGAAAGAGATACTTTGGAATACTAACTACCTGGGATGGGATAGGGAGGGTGGGAAATATAACTGTTTACTGTAAAACAAACTTCACATATTCTGCATTTCTAAAGCCCTATCTTGTCTAAAGTGAGGCCACATTTGGATGATTATGATGTTGAAGGTTGTATTTTTTATCTCACCTTTCCTGGGACTAAAAATTTGAGATTAAAGGAGCCACATGCATTGGTGTGTTGCATCCTCCTATGCTCTGTGGTGCATATATTTACATTAAAGCATTTATACCCTCCTTCATCTGGCACATGACAGACTTTTATCATCTAAGATGAAGAACCAGATGGCACCCTAGCTCCCATTCCATACACAGAAGTTAACCAGAACTGTCTATTATCTCTGCACTGGCAAGGAAACAAAACCCTCCAATGCAGCCAAAGATAGCTAAGCTAGTAAAGGTGTAAGAGAAGGTCACGTGTGGCACATAGAGTTTTGTCTTCCACTTTGCCACTATTCCCATGTACTCCAGCATTTGCTGCCTGAGGGCTTACTCTACCTCTTTCCAAAAGATGTAAGCTCCTCAGCTGAACCCCAAGACTGCAAGCTGGAAGAAGAACAAAGCTGTAGGGAGCTAAATTGTAGATACAGATGAATCTGGCCCTTTTTTGCTCTAAAAATTGGGTTTCCTGCCTTCAGCTCTGTACACAATTGGAGCTGAATTAGGTTGAAACCAGGTTCTTCCACGGTTGTATCTGGGGTCTTTTCAGACTATATGAACTTAGCCATAATGATCCCACTTTAATTACGATGACGGGATTTCATGGAATCCTTGGGAAGTCCTAGAGCTCTCTCTAGCTAAGAATGCTACCCTCCCTAAACTGCAAATTCTTGGAAGTTGCCGTGGAAGTTATGGTGGAATGACAGTGCTATAATTGTGTAGTGTGAAAGGCTCTTGGTTTGACCCTTGCCTGAAATGGGATTATGACCTCCCAATGTGGATAGCTATGCATTCTCTCCCTCCGTGGTTTATAGATGTTCTAAATTAAATTAATTTAATGCAGAAATAAGTAGCTGTCATTGTACCTGTACCAATGTTTATTTCCTCTCCTTTAACCCTTTGACCTCTCTGAGTGCCCTCCCTCTGTCACTTGTGATCCCCCCACCTCCTTTGACCCCACAGATGGGCAGCCCGCTTGTCCCTCCTTTACCTGCAGACACGAAGAAGATGCCGGCACTAAGGATGATGTTATGTCGGGTTTTGTAGAACTCGCTGGCTGCAATGCAGAGTCCACCCATGAAAAGCAGAATCACACTCAGGATCGGAAAAATACTAGAGGCCCTTACAGCCCCTGTAAGCAAAGAAGAGGTGGGGTGGGGTTGGAGGGGGCATTGGGATGGGAGGAGAGGAAGGGGAGGGATGATGGCGTGTGCATGAGCCAAGGGGAAGGGAAGAGAAACGGGAGAAAAGTGGAGCAGGAAGAGGCAGGAGGGAGGAGGGTGAGGGTTGCAGTGGAGAATAGATGAACAAAAAAGACAGAGCAAAGAAGCACAGGAATTGGAAGGCCGGTGATGAGGAGACAGGAGGAGGAAAGAGAAAGAGAGCGTCAACAGAAGAAGAGAGCTATTACAAATGAACTGTCAACATCTTGTTTATTAGAAACCAGCAGTGCACTTAGGGTGGGGAAAGGAGCAGTCAAACGGCATCTGGTTGTGGGCAAACTTTACCAGGGTCCCTTATGCAACCAAGAAAACCAAAAGGCACCTCTCTCTCCTCACCAAACAGACAGGGAAATCTAAAGGCCAGAAAACTACCGTCAGTGCAGTGTGAATCTTCGGCACATAGGCAACGACAACTACAATTATTGGAGACATTGTAGGGAAATAAATAAAAAAGAAACCACACAGACATTCCGCAGAAGAGGAAGTGGAGGACGTTCCAAAGGGAGTCAGAAGAGCAATTCTCGCATGCATTGCAGACGGACACTTGAGGAAAACATATATGCATTGCACATAAATGAAGGCAGGGTCCTATGTGCTTGATCTCACCCATCCCATCCTCATATATTCCAGCCAGCAGATGGCAGTAGCATGCAGATATTTAACAGACATGTACACACGTGCACATCCCACCCTCCCAACAGTGTGTTTCGGGTTGAGACATGTAGAATATGGGCAGCTCTGCTCATTGAAATTGCTGTTGGAAAGATGATGCTTGGTTAGAGTTTTCTGTAGCAAATAGGTAAAGGGTGGATATTTCACAGACATATAGATATAAATACACACACATGTTCATGTATGAGGGACCCCTGGTTGAACTATGTATCCAGGAGTATATGAGGTGTCGTCTGTTTTACATAGGGGTTGTGGGGAACATCAGGCTTAATTGTTTGTTGTTGTAAACATGGTTTGTATTACAAACATCCGAAGTGTTTACTAATGCTCTTTAGACCAAAATTAAATGCCCACTGAAAAACAGGTAAAATGTATTCACCCACCCTTTTCTAATCACCTTTATTAAAGGTGTTATAAAATGAACCAATTCATTGCATATTCTTCAAAACATTAAACAATTCTATTTAAAACAACAAATATCCCTCGGAAAGGATAAACTCAATTTTAGGCAGTTCTGATTTGTTCTCACAATTGTACGGTGAGACCTTTCAAACCTTCTGGGTTTTTTGCTTTCTCCATTCCACATTATTATCACTAAAGTATTATATGCATGCTCCTTTGATGCCATACCAAAACAGTTGTGATGATGCAGGGAAACAAGGAAACTTAGAGGAGACACTTTGATAAAAGAAAATGGTTAGTAGAAGCAGCTTTCTTACCTGGGAGGACTATAGAATTCTAAGCTAATCTGTGCATTTGGTCTCATTGATTTAATGGAAAATGCTACAAACACACCAAGTTAAATCAGCGCCCCAGTTTAATAAGGGAGATGTGAGTAAGGAAGTAGGCTGACTTGCTAGCCTTACAGGGTTGTGACCATCTGAAGTTTGACCCTTAGTAGTGTTAAACATGCTGAGGAATGGATAGACATTGGGTTACTAACAAAATAGTATTAGTGTCCTAGAAATATCTATAATAATCCTTCACTGATGCCACACATCAGTTTAAACAGCAATTGAACTAAAGCACCTATAACAGCAATGGTCAATTTGTTGCTTTCAGGTGTTGGGCTGCAACTCCCATGATAGAGTTGGTGGAAGCTCCTTCTTTGGAGCTTTTTAAACAGAAGCTGGATGGCAATCTGCTTTTCCTGCATGGCAGGGGGTTGGACTAGATGGCCTATGTGGTCTTGTCCCACTTCATTATTCTATGATCCGTCAGCATTAGCTAGCTGGCCTTGGATTGATGGGACTGTCAGTCCATCTGGAAAGCCCAGTTGCCCAGTCCTGCTCGACCATAATCATCTTGAATTGTATATAATGTCAGAAGTTGAGCCTTATCTGACTCTGTAGTCAAGTGAAGGAAATTGCAGTGTAACCCTCTAACCCACACATGTCAAATGCAAAGTCTGTGGGTCAAATCTGGCCCGCCATGTCGTTTAATGTGGCTCACAAGGCTTTCAATGCCAGAGCAACATAGTTACATGTATAGTCTTACAATTACAAACAGCCCTTTGAGGGAAACTATAAGGCTGATGTGGCTCTTGGTGAAAATGGGTTGACATCCCTGCTCTAACCCTTGTGACAACTCTTCATCAAAGAACATTTATTTGTTTTCAAATCTCTGCTCAGCTACTCTGGACAAAACTTTCCAATAAGGATAAAGAACTTTGGTGAGTCTGGGGCAATTTTATTTCCTTGAAGCCATTGTATGCTCCTTGGTTTCTTAGTGACGGGCAGGTATCACTCAAAATGGGTTAATTACTTCTCAAAAAGTTTGTATCAGCAACTTTTCCTACACTCTTTGAATCCAATGTACCACTCAAAGTGTATGTGTGTGTCTGTTTTGTTGTAAAGTGTCTTTACATCATGTTTAATTTGTAGCAACCCTAAGCTGAACTTATCACAGGGGTTTCTTGGCAGAATTTGTTCAGAGGCGATGCTGAGGGAGTGTGATTGGCCCAAGGTCAGCCAGTGAACTTGTATGTTTGAAGGGGGGGGGGGAGGGTTCAATATTTGGCCACACAGTGTCCTAATCCAATATTCATATTACTACATTACACTAGCTTTTGTGTATGTTCGGATGTATCTATGGGTCTTGAAATTGTCTGTTGACTTCTGGCAACTCCATGAATTTCATAAGGTTTTCTTAGGCAAAAAGTCCTCAGAGGTGATTTTGGCAGTTCCTTCTTTTAAAATATAGCCTGTATCACTTGGTATTCATTGGTGGTCTCTGACCTAAGTACTAAGAGCTGTTGGTGCTGCTTAGCTTCCAAGATCAGACAGGATCTGGTGCCTTTCGGATATTTAGGCAAACTATGAGTATTTAGGGATTGCTAAATGTCACACTGCACAGGGTACAAAGTAGGCATGAAAACACACCTTTGGGCAATAGTGCAGCCATTGTCCTCATTCTGTATCAAGTAAACTCCAGATCATGCATTCTTTCTGTTTGCTTTGTCAAGTACAGAAGGTGATCATCACACATCATATTCTGTTTTCTGACTGATTTGGCCAGGTGTTATATTATTTTGCTCAAGGAAGCAAAGGCTTTTGTGTAAATGCAAAAAACCACAAACAGAACATAGGGAGGCTGTTTACATGCTCCTGATACTTCCATACGTGAACAGGATGCTCCTGACACATTGCAGTTGCTGTGGAAAAGATGGAAGCCAGCATGTCCAAGTTCGGAGAAGATCTTGAAAAAGTATGTTCTCCAAGCTCTGGTCCAGAAATTTTCAAAGCTGTATTAGACAGACAAGACAAATATCTCTTGCCTTTCCCAGATTTCTGGCCATGTTTCAGAGATGGTGCTATGCTACGCTAATGACTTCTGGAAAGCACTAATGAGATTTAGCAGTGGGGGATGTCAGCAAATGCCAGGAGATATTCACCATCAGAGGACGGTGCCCTACATACTGAGGGATCTTTTTTTTTTGAGACCACGGGTGTGTGTGTAACAGTTTGCTTTTTTCACCCTCCATACATTGCTTATAACAAATTAAAAAATAACAGAGTTTTGAGGTAGCGATGACAGACCTTTTAAAAATTAGTTTTGCCTGGCTTTGAAAAGATTTTTATTCCAAACACATCATGCAAAAGCAAGTCTATCCATGCAAACTAAGCTCATTTTGTGGGATTCATTGCTATTAGCAGCGGGAATGTCATAGTAATGTTTGGAGTATATGCACTCATCCTGTACATTCCCATAACTACCCCCACAAGGAGAATCCAAAATACAACCAACTGTGTTATAATCTTTTTCAAATAAATAAGTTTCAGTGAATTGAAACTCCACTGGTCTTCTGTAAATCCAATAGGTTCTGTACATTTGAGACCCAGTTATCCCAAAACATTCTGCCCTGTAATGAGGAAAGCTCAGAAAAAATATGTCAGGCATCCTATTCTTTAGCTACACCATTGTAAACTGGATTAACTATCCTGTAATTCCTGGAAATTGGTATTTATGGTGACAAATGGTCAAATGTGATCACGAACATCCAACCTGTGGAGCTTGGCAGTATTCTGACAGAAATGTGTTGCAAACTGGAATTCTAGGGGATGATGTCTGCAGTGCTCTTTTGGTAAGGCAAGCAGTTGTGGCAAGACCCTAAGGCATCTCTCCAGCAGCCTGTTCATCTACCTCACAACCAGGAGAGGACTGCAGATATCATCCCCAACACCTGCAGTGTCTTAGAAATGCTTTGGTTGGGGTGTTGACTGGACAGGGTTTTGGGGTTGGCATCTTCAGACATAACTATAATAACAGAACTTCACTGCTGTAGTTATATTGACTGTGTAGGATGATGGCTTTTATTAATGCTAGAAAAAGCATCCTTGTCTACTGTGAGGAATGTAACAAAACAGTGGGAAGAGAGAAGTCCGAGTGGCTGGAAGAGGACATCATGGTCTTTACTGGTCAAAAGTCCTGGGGTGTCTACCATGGGAACCCAACACTGATATATCATTGGCTGGTACAGGGTGTTTATTGTAGGATCATTTTTGGTTCTCATTTTTGGGTATACTTGCTGCCCTGATATGTTTTGATGAAGTTGAAAACCGGCCAACCAATAAACAAATAGCTAGAAAGTAAATTAAACCAATTCATCAGAGTATCAAAGACTGGCTACCAAAAGGAATCACCATCAGCATGTCTTTGTGCAGTTTTGTGTATGGCATTGTACAGACAACAGTGTGTGTGTGTGTGTGTATACACTCCTTTTCCTCTAAGTGGCTCAGACTACTATATTCTGCAGCTCATTTTCACAGATCAGAAACAAAGATATGCTGGGGCTGTCCAAAACTTTGTAGCTGAATAGAGAGTCAATTCCATAGCTTTCTGGTTCAACAATGCTGGGTTTTATTGTTGCCTTATCAGCACATAAACTGTTAAAAGGAACTAGAAAATAAGGAGAACCCTATTGGATTAGATTAAAGACATTTATTGACCAGAATTCTCCTCACAGTGACTAACCTAAACATCATGGGAAGTTCATGAGAGAACACTGTGTTCTACCTATGCTCCTCAGCAATTGCTATACTGAGATGATGCCTGTGAACCCAATGGTAGCCATCATGACTACTGTCCTGCCCAACACTAGTAGCTACTGATAGAATTATTCTATGTTCATTGTGCAATCCAAACCACCATTACATGATTTTCGTGTCAAAGGGGAGTCTCTTGAAATCAATCTTATTTTTGTTATTATTTCCTATGCTTTGGGGACTTAGTCCAGAAAATACCAGCATAAAAATATGAATCGGAATAAAACAAAAGAAATAACCAACACCATGATAGTGTGAGCTAATAATAAGTACAGAGTAGGAGTGCATAGACAGTAGAGTTTGCTCTACATATATCTCCTGAGAGGCAAGTCTCACTAAATTCAGTGGGGATAGTATTGTCACTTTGGGCAGTTACTTGAATCCTGATAATTTACAACTCCCTCAAGTTACTACAACTTCTATCATGTGACTTAATCCACACAAAAAAATAAACCCAGAAAGTCAAAGGTAGATATATTAATATTTAACTTTAAATTGTATTACTAAGGATGCGCTTTAAAAATTACATGCTTCATGTGGCCATGCTTTAAGGCTGGATAGTAGATGTACATCTTTAATAAAGGTTTTAAAGATGCTTCCTGAGTTCTGAGATCATTGGGGGAAGAATTCCCCTTGATCGACACACGTATGTGAGGACATGAGTGGGGACTACATTGGTGGTTGTTTCCAGGCACTTTCCTACCTCTTGGTTTTCCTTCTGCCTTCAGGCAAAGACTTTTCTATTCAGTATGCAAAAGAATCTTATAGCACCTTTGAGGCTAACTAAATGAAGTTGTAGCATCACTTCCACACTAGTTCCTCAAATGCATGTGAGGAAATAGATTGACTAAGAAACTCTATGCTACAACTTCATTTGGTTAGTCTCAGTGGTACTGCATGATCTCTTTACATACTGATACTCCAGATTAAGGGGTGCATCTACACTTTGGAATAAATGTGGCTTGAAACTGCTTTTTTGGATTTGTCATTTCTGGAGTCACCAGCACTCTTTATCAGAGAAGGCTAAAGAACTTGTAAAACTGCAACTCTCATGATTTCATAGCATTGAACCACGGCATGTCAAAAGTTCTTTCTTTCTTTTTAATTAAAAGAGTGGAAACCTCAGAATTGCAGAATTATTTGTAATATAAAAAGGAAAATGCACAATTAACATGCTATGTCAAAATCTGGAAATCCCAGGTTTTTAAAAAGGAGAAAATATAGCTACATTGAACTGGTAATGTATCAAAATTGTGCAATTTTGAAAGAAAAAATATTTTTTAAAATTACTATAAAATGCAATAATAATGCAAGAGGATCAGTGGTGAGAAAAGGAGCATTGGGGCACATTTCAGGAACACCCACTGTTTTACATCGCTACAATGATCTAAAATGGGGGAATTTGACAGTTTCAATCTGACTTTAAAATAAGCACTTTTAGCCATTTCTGAGCGAATTGGGAGCTCTAAAGACAATTGCTCCCCTACTCCAAAAGCCTCTGTTTCTACATACTTTTCAAAACACTGTAAAGATGGAGTCCCATGGGCAACCAGTGAAAATATCCTTACGTCCTTTGATGGGCTCTGTGGGACATCTTTACAATGTTTTTAAAGTGTGTAGAAACAGAGGAACCTTGCATCTGATGAGGTCCAGTGATGGCTAATTTTTTAGAGACCGAGTGCCCAAACTGGGAGTTGGGGGTGGGTGGGCATACCGGGCGGGGGTGGCAAGTGGGGGGAGTGAGTGAGTAAGGGGCGGGCAAGTGGTTGAGTGAGCAGGGAGTGGTGAAGAGCAAGCGAGCGGGATGGTGGTGGTGGTGTGTGAGTGGGTGAGCAGGTGGGTGAGCAGGTGGGTGTGCAAGTGGGGTGCAAGTGGCAAGTGAGCAGGGGGTGGGTAACTATACTGTGTGCCCCTTCTGGCATGTATGCCATAGGTTCACTACCACTGTCCTATGCCTTTTAATTCTACCTTGCTATTCAGACAGGATTTTGGCCACTAACTGACTGCCCAGTTTTAACTGTTTCTCTTTTCTGGTTATATCTTTTTTAATTCAATGCTTTGTTTTAATATCAAAGTATGTATCTGTTATTAAAGCTATCTTTAAGATTATAACAAGTCTCTCCCCCCCCCCCCCCCACTCTCTATTTTGTTTTATTTGAAGCCACTTTGGTTTCTGCACTGAGTGAAAGGCAATGTGGACTGGATAAAAAAACGTGAGACAAGAATTTCCTGTAAGGTCTGCTTTCAAGACCTCACGCTTGACACTTTGATTTGAGAGACACCAACAGGTTACACACAACAAAATTCTATAGAGCTTTGACTTAGGAGTTCAGATACTGTTTGCAAAGGTTCAAGTCAGCCACTTTGTGTGAATTAATGGCTACAAGTTTGATTCAGTTGCTGGGTTTTGGAAAAGCTCTTGCTCCAGATGTTCTCAGTGGATTCTATAACTAAACAAACCCATTTTTCATTGTTCCTTTCACTGTTAACTTTTCATTGGCCTTGCCAGTCTGAATATATATCAGACGTCTGACTTGTTGGATCTACATTTTTCACATTTCATCTTCAGAGATTTCATCTTCCAATGAGAATCCAGGGGGTGAAAACTTACTTTGGTGGAACTACAATTTCCACAATCCCCCAATTGGTATGCTGGTTGCCTTGCTGGTTTGAGGATTCTTAAAGTTATAGTGCCAAAATAACCTTGCCAGGCTTGGAACCAGCAGCAAATGCAGACAGGAGCCACCTTGCAATTCCTTTCACACAAAAATCAACTCTTTCTTTTCTTCCTAATGTTCTTCACTAGAAACTTAATTTAGGATTTTGGAAAGCTTTGTAAGAGTCACCAGTGCCAGGCATTGCTTGGTGATCTAGTACAGATAATCTGGAGACTAATCAGCAGATGATAATCTACCTGTTGCAAATCCCTGAACTAATAATCCACATCACCGGGTAAACAACAGATGATTCAAATTCTTATTGTTGGGAATGGACCACTGCAATCCATTTTCCAATCTCAGGGTGTGCTTGGAAAAGAAATTCACCCTCCCCAATATGTTTATGCAGATAGTTAATAGGTTGCTGCTGCATTAAATATGTATGTGCCATTTGCAACTGCCAATGTTAAGTATGCTTTTTGCAATTCAAATTCTCTCTTTTTTGGTACCTCACTTTAAAAAAGGAACCTATAATTTGCCTTTGACGTTCTTCTTCATCAATATGCATCACATATCTGCTGATTATTGAAACAGCCAGTATCCCAAATCTGGTGCATTCCCCCAGTTGCCCCTTTGAATGAAAAAATACTGGACAGGTAAAGTACCTGCGGAGACACAGTTCACAGATTAGCTGAATGTCAATGATATTTTGCAGTCAGAAAATCTCCTTTGCACCACTGAAATATGCTCCATCCTAAGTATGTTTATTCCTATTGTTTCAATGATCTGAAAAACAATATGGAGGAGACGTGTTCAAGGGAATCAGGAAGGGCATGAGTTAGAATCTTTGATCCCAGAACGTTTTACAGTGCACATACAAGAAGGCTATGAGTGCTATTTGGCTTGGTTTTCTCTCTCCCCATTTTGCCCTCTCTAACATGCCCACCCTCAAGGGAATGAGTATTGTTTAATGTCATCGGCCAGCGAACGAAGGGCATCCAGCAGCACTCAGCACACATGATAGTTCAAAGGAAAAGAAGCTGCAGACTTACGGAGGAAATATTCTGCTGTGTCGGCTTCATACTCTGTGTCCTCGAGGAAGTGATCGATTTGCTTACACAGACCTTTAAAATTTCCTACAATACAAGAGGAGAAACAACAAATGAGAACACCAGAAACTGAAGTGACCCAGCTCTCTTTCTAGCCCCCTCTTTGGCTTCCTTTTCATTGGGCCTTTTCTGCAGGAGATTGGTTTGTTTTGTTTTTTTGGCCAGGCAGCAAATGTGCCATTTTGAAATCTGGAGACTTTTAGCTTGGATTGCATATGTCTCGAGTTGTCAAAGTGCATTATTTTGGGGTTGAGGGAAATACAGTTCTCTCCTCCTTCCCTGCTAAGCAAGTGATTGTATATCATGCAACAGTGCAGTATGAAATTACAGAAATGTCACAGTCACCTACCGGACAATGCCCTCGCCATTGCTGTGTTGAGCATGTGCTATTTTGTGAGCATTTGATTAACTCTCTATCTTTATTAAAAAGAGACTTTAAAGGCTGAACACTCCCTGGTGTGCTATTCAAATGTGGAGCAATCTGGCACCCATTTTAAAAACACAAAAAAATTAAAATAAAGTGACATGCAGATGTGTGCCACATTAAACAAATAAGCAAACTGCATCAACCATGATTCATTTTAGGCCCTTTGAAACTAGTGTCTCCTATCTGGGAAACAGTATGGTACACCAGGTAGATTGGGACGTGTGAGACCCAGGTTCTAGTCCTCAGGCTCCCCACCAAATCATAAGTCATTATATAACCTTGGACCAGTCATATATTCTCTTTTAGCTTGGTTTATCTCACAGGCTTGCTATGAGGATGAAGTGAGTTGGATGGAGAAATTTATGAGTTGGTTTGTCTTTTTAGGAAAAAGTTAAGATATAAATGTTGCTTACATAAGAAAGTTATCCAATGTTGAAGCTCTCATTTTCCTTGATGGCAAAAGGCCAGCAAACAATCACCCTACAGCAAATTTATTTTCTTGGTGTCTAAACTACCCTTTTTTCCATGTATGCCAATGTGAGTGAGATATTGTCCCATTGAAAACAGATTATATTTTCACCCTTTAAATAAAATCATTTGTATAGGGTCATCTTGAGATCCTATAGAGACGTTCTTGGAATTGTGTGACTTAGCCACACAGAGATACGTACACATACTTATATTTGTATAAGCCAGGTGACCTACAAGACATCTTCATCCAAATCCACTTGAATGCTCAAGCAAATACATAACCAAATACACAACTGAATGTACATCTGTATGTGCATTGGCACTACATATGCAACTCTGCATTCACAACCTTGAACTAAGTATGGATATTATGCATCAGACAACAATGTCTAACAACGTCTATCATGAAACTTATGCATACATAAGAGGCAAGCAACATTCTGGCCTTTGTGTTCAATCGTATACTACCGTGTTTCCCCGAAAATAAGACAGTGTCTTATATTAATTTTTGCTCCCAAAGATGTGCTAGGTCTTATTTTCAGGGGATGTCTTATTTTTCCATGAAGAAGAATTCACATTTATTGTTGAACAAAAAATAAACATTTATTATATACTGTACAGTAGTTGTCATCACAAACCAGTATAACCAGACAAACTGAATCCTATCAAGAATTTCTTGTTACTACCATTATTTCCATGTACAACTGGTATGTACATTTACCAATCCTGCGTTTTCTGGTGTTCTGTTTGGCAGGCGCTGGGCATTCTTCCAAACAAAAACTTCGCTAGGTCTTACTTTCGGGGGAGGCCTTATATTTATCAATTCAGCAAAACTTCTACTAGGTCTTATTTTTTGGGGATGTCTTATTTTCGGGGAAACAGGGTAGCTAAAGATATGTTCTACATGTAGATCATTACAATGAAATCTCTAAAAATAATAGAATACTAGAGTTTGAAGAGACTACAGGGGATATCCAGTTCAACACCCTGCTATACAGGAATACACAGCCAGTTGTGTACATCATCAGAAAGAATGAAAAACAACTGTAGACTCACACCATAGGATTTCAGAACTTATAATGTTATGGAATGGGAGGAAATAATACTCATTTTATTTACCTTTTGAATTACTACTCCAAGACTTCCTAAGCAGCAGGGACACAGTTCGAAATATAATTCTTATTGCTGGAGATAACATTTTACAGATCTTTGTCCTGTTTTGTTTTAAGCATTTTGTTGTGTATTGCTGTAGGAGCCCTTGTGGGCTAATACACACACACAGTACATTATATATACACAGAGCTGCATCTCCAAAAATATGCCCCCCATATTTATACTTTCAGATTTGATGTGGGTATAGTTGTGTTTAGAAACCAGCACAGTACAATACTTTGAGTGTTGGATGAGGACACCAAGGAACCTAGGTTCAATGCCTGCTCAGCCAAGAAAACATACTGGGCGATCTTAGGATGATCACACATGCCCATTCTCAGAGGAAGGCAAGGGCAAACCTATTAACAAGTTCCACCAAGTAATCATCCGACAGAATCGTAGAATCACAGAATCATAGAATTGGAAGCGGCCACATGAGTCATCCAGTTCAATCTCCTGCCATGCAAGAAAAGCACAAAGTACCCCTGGCAGATGATAGGTTCTCCCTAGGAGTGTCATAAGTCAGAAATAACTTGAGAATGCAGACAGGAGCAACTTGTTAGGATTTGGGTTTAGGAAAATGCTTACATTCCAATTATCAGCATCCACATCCATAGTTCCTATGACTGATTGCTTAATTTATACCTTGTTTGTCCCCCAAGAGAGGAATTTAGGGTGGCTTACAAAATAAACACAGATACAAGTAAAAACACAAATAGAAAAACATTGCAAGTTAAGATTAAAATACTATTAAACTGCCTATAGAATTGCAACCATATAAAACATTAATTTAACAGCATAGATGAAAAACAGCAAAACACTCCAACACAACACTCATTATATAAAACATCCAGATTCTGAAACAGCTTGTTGTTGTGTGCCTTCAAGTCTTTTCTGACTCACGGTGAACCTATCCCAGGGTTTTCTGGGGTGGAGAATATGTGACTTGTCCAAGAACACTCAGTGGGTTATTACAGCTAAGTTGAATCTATACAATCATAGTCCAATGTTCAAATCACTATACCGTTCTGACTTACAACTTCCCTTGATAGTGAAAGGACAGCAAGGAGGAAGCCAGCTAGGTCATTCTAGGATGGAAATTTCATGATCTTGGGGAAAGATCTCTCCCATGTTTCCATTAGATATGAAAGGAGTGGGATTGAGAGAAGTGTCATGCCTGATGACCATTTTATTTGAGCAAACAATTTACATTCACAATGCTGCTGAATATAACAGGGAGTGGCCATAGATATGCCACTAGCAGCAGCCATAGGGGGCAGGTGTTGTGGAAGGAAACGGTAATGAGTAGATAAATGTTTTAACACTGCATTTCCCCACATCTGTGCATAGAATAGAACCCGGCCTTAGCTGATGTGGCTAAGTGTATTGTGCACTGAATTGGCACTTGTAAGTGTTCCTGTGAAGGACAATGGGAGGGTAGATTTCAGAGGAGTGTGAATAAAAGTGCAAAGCAGTGACACCAAGGGGAACACATATGCTGTGTAGTCTCACAACTCTTTTATAAGGTATTGTGTGTTTCTAACCTTGTGGTGGTTTTGCATCACTAGAACTGTTATACTTCCTAATAATGAATTCCGCAAAAGTCTGGAAAATTCTGTATTTTCTTAACAGAATTGAAATCTCCAAGTTTCCTTGAAGAGAGGAAGAATATCCTGGAAAACTCTTATCATAAGGTCACCTCTGAGACACCATAAGTCTGAAAGAGCCTGAAGATACATAACAAAGCAACAACAACAAAAAAGCTTAATTGTGTCATCATAGACTGTTCACATTGTTTGAGGGATCCAAGGCACGACAGCCTTGGACTGGGTCTTGAGAAGAATCCAGTTTTAGGTCCCCACTGATAGGAGTGGGATTAAACTCTCCCAGTGACCTTGGGTCTCTCAAACTGTTCTATTTACAGGGTTGTTGTGACAATATAGTGGGGAGGAGGAAGGTCCTGGGCATCACCTTGAGTTCACTGAGAGAAATGGGAGAAGATAACATAGCAAATTAAATAAATAATTGAGCCTGGAGCGTAGATGATAGACTTGAGTATGTTTACATTTTAATTTCTAGTGTACATGACCAACGCAGCTCAATTTCCACCAGCTCTTTATTTTTGTAAGAATAAATACTATACTTAAGAACATGAGACTTAACAGGCAAATATCATATGGTTTGTTAGTGTCATTATGAGCCATCAAGTCACATTCAACTTCTAAGATGAACCTATAACAGCTTTTTCTCAGAAAGATAGCCTCTGAGGTTGAGGGAGTGTGATGCCAAAGGTCATTTGTGGGTATCCATGTTGAGTAGGGACTCCATACCTGGTCTTTTGAAGTCTTAGGCTGCATTTACATTGTATCATTAGCTAAACGCCACTTTAAATGTTATGGTCCAAAGCTATGGAATCCTGGGATTTATAATTTATAACACGGACAATTTCATAACATTGGCAGTTAAGATGGTATCAGACTGTATTAATTGTATTGTATAGATGCACTTAGTCTGATACTTAAACCACTATCACACACTGGCTCTTCCTGCACATAGTTATTCTCCTGAAAAGAGATTTCAAATGTATTTTTTTTGCAATCAAGATATTTGCTGGAAAAGAGAGCCCCCTTTTGGAGCTCTGAGTTGGACTGTCATCTGTAATGTTGGCTGAATCTAAAATGCTGAAATAAAATGCAAACATCTTTGGAGAGGTCAGCCCAAGGACAACGGATACGAACCAAGACAAACTTAATTATCAGTCTCAGTAATAGGGTTTGCTTGGATTCTCAGCATATCTAACAGAAGGCCTTCCAGACAGAACCTATATCTCAAGATCTGATCCCAGGTTTTCTGTTTATCCCAGATTATCTGGCAGTGGGGACTCATATAATCCAGTTTAATGCAGAAAGCCTGGGATCAGATCCTGGGATATAGGGCTTGTCTGGAATGACCGAGATGTAAGCTGTTCATGTGCAACAGCTTGCTGCAAGGATCATTTTCTTTGATATGTGACTGAGTCTAGTATTCTTCAAAGCATAACCCAAACATAGCTGAAAATTGTCATTTTCCATAAAACTATAATTTTTATAAAGTCTTGTGCATTTATAGGCTGAATGCACGATGGTGTGCTGTTGGTATCTGCACATCCAGGCTTTAGGAAAGTTTGGGGAGACAACAGAATCCCCAAACCACCATAGCCACTGGTATCTGTCGCTCCAAGCACTGCCTACATAGGCATTCATTCACTTCCTTTGTTCTGCTACCAAATGGTGGAAAAGAAATAAAGGGTTGCAATGGATGGGTGGCCGCTGCAAAATGAATGGCTTGTTGTGCGTAGCCATTTCAAATGTCCTCCAGTGGCAGCTGCTTTATGTGCGCCCACCCATTCCCAATTGCTCCAAGGAGGCTGGTGGCCATTTTGTAGAGCTGACAGTTGAGTACGGCCGTGACTGAAGTGTTTCAGCTTATGCCTCGCTGGCCAAACAATAAATGAGTTTTTAAATGGTATGTGACATCAACACTGAATCATGGTTACTGAAACCTGACTTAACCTCTCTGTGCCCTGACTCAGCTCATGACCACATTTCCAGAGCTGGATGAAGCAAATGTTGGCAAAGCACATGGATGCTTCACTCACAGAGTGATTTTTTTGCGTTTTCCTTTTCTTTCAGCTTTCCTTTGCATTGTCCATTTCCAGAATTTTGGCCATTTCTATTTGGGTCACTGCTGCAGTCATTGCTTGGGAGGAAATTAATACAAATACTAGCAATAAAATACTAGTAATGATGATAGAACTAAAATATCTTATATCTTATTATAAAGTACAGTAGGTGTCAGATAAATGCAGTTTCTGGTTGTTTGAGAGTTAATATTAAATAAATATTAAATATTAATATTAAAAAAATAGGCTTGATACCATACCCCATATTGTAGGTAAAGGTAAAGGTTTTCCCCTGACATTAAGTCTAGTTGTGTCTGACTCTGGGAGGTAGTGCTCATCTCCATTTCTAAGTCAAAGAGCCGACATTGTCCATAGACACCTCCAAGTTCATGTGGCTGGCATGACTGCATGGAGCAACGTTACCTTCCCGCCAGAGCGGTACCTATTGATCTATTCACATTTGTATGTTTTTGAACTGCTAGGTTGGCAGAAGCTGGGGCCAACAGCAGGAGCTCATCCCGTTCCCCGGATTCAAACTTAGTCAGGAAGTTCAGCAGCTCAGCGGTTTAACCCGCTACGCCACCAGGGGCTCCCATAAACTTTCCATAGACTTGATATTGATATTGAAATAATAATTAAAAGCAAATTTAGACAAATAAAGAAAAACTTAATATAACACAGGTCTACTGTATTAAAATGTATTTTAATTTTGTTTAAAGTGTTATTATTTTTACTTGAGTCTAATGCTCACCTTTTTGCCTAAATTACCTTGCCAAAATTAGGGTGCGCATTAGATTTGCGTCATATGGTAATAAAAGTGCTGAGCCAAAGCAAAAGGGGAATCTGCTTCAGGAGCACCTGGAGTCCTTATTTGAGGAATGTCATAGCTAATTAAATGTCCGTGGCTCAATGCTATGCAATCCTGGGATCTGTAGTTTGATGAGGCGTCAGCATTCTTTGGCAGAGAAGGTTCAAGACCTTATAAAAATACAGCCCCCATGACTCCATAGCATTGAACCAACACAGTTAAAGTGGATTCATTCTGCAACATATATGCATCCCAAGGTTTTCTTTTCAGTTGCTGAAAGCTTTAGTGTTTGAACACTTGTGTTTTTAAAGAAGGAATTCTAAGTGACAAAATACAAAGAGTGCACTTTTAGTCACTGCTTATTATATTCAGGAACAAATCCTTTTTTTGTTTCAGGGTTTTGAAAATTGAGGTGCTCATTAGATTTGATGGCATACTTTACTTGAGTAAATATGGGTATTTCTTTCCCCCTTTTTTGTGGGTTGCTCAAGTTCCAGTTGCTTGAAAGTCTACTGTATATTGTATTTTACGTCTGTGCTGTACCCCCTCCCAAGCCTTGAGGACAGATGGATAAGAAATACAATTTTGCATCATCATCGTCATTATCATCATCATCATCATCATCATACCACCAGGAAGAAAAGCCAAGGGTGATCCTTGTGATGAGGTCTCTTTGACTGCAGCCATGCAGCCTCTCTCCTCCTTCCCCAAAAGAGTGAAGGCAATTATACAGGTGTCCTAGATGGAAACTGTTAGATTAGCCAGCGTTGCAGGCCTGTCAGGAGCTCAAAGAGGAAGAGACAGCTACCCATCCTCAAGATGCGCCTTCCTTACATAACTAGCTACAAACGGGCCCTTGAGTCATGGGGTCAACGAGGAAGGCTTCAATTATAATTGTATTGAAACAATCCCTTGGGAGGAACCATATGTCATACAACTGAGAGAGAAGGAAGAATGCCTTGAGAGGTTTGTCTCCAGATTATTAGATAGGACTTTGGGAGTCAAGAAAAAAGACAAATGGCAAAGAATTGGTCTCAGTTTTCATAACGACTCAACCTTACATTCATGCGCTCTTTCTTTCTGGTTTTTACTATTATTAATTCAATTTTGTGAGAGGTGGTTCAAGTTGAGCACCACTTCTGCAAATGCTTGAGACCAGATGTTTGGCTTTTTAAATTTTGGAATACCTGTATTTGCATATATGTATGTAATGAGATGTCTTGGCGATGGGAGCCAATTCATTTTTGTTCCATATGTATCACACACACACATATCATCCCAAGGAATTTTTGTACATGATAGGTTTAATTATTTTGTGAATGAAACAGTTACTGTACATTGTACTATAAAAAAGAAGGTGTCACTACTTCAGCCACTTGTGTGGACACCTTTGGATTTTGGAATATTTTGAATGGCAGAATTCTGCATAAAGGAGGCTCAACCTGTACACTGGAACACTACAGATTATGGATGGAAAGATTATTTGAGATTTGAAAAATGATTGAAAAAGATGGTTTAAATTCTTCATTGCTTCTTTTGAGAGGAAAACTGAGTGTGCAACTATATTGGAGAAACAAAACTGCCTTAATTCTACAGTGTAGATGCACCCTCAGTGACTAATTACAACCCTACCACACACAGGGTCATATCAGACCTTGTGAAAATTGTTTTGGACTTCAATTATCAGAATTCCTGATATGGGAGATTCTGGGCATTACAGTTCTAAAATGTAAGATTTCTCATCTTTGAATCATACATGTAGCTCCCTCACTGCTGAAATTGTGCCAAATGGATTCAATTTGAAACGTACTGTACTTGAAGTCATTTAAGGTGACACGCACATTCAGTTTGGGGGGTTAGATGCATTTCTGGTATAGATGCACAAGTAAGAAGGAGAGGGTCCCAAATGAACCAAGACAAGACAAATAAGTTGCTAAGGGGAATACATTGAGAATGAAAATCTTTTAAGAGGCAAATAAGGCGAAAAACAATAACACCGTAACTATTTGCTAATATTCAAATACTCAAGAAATAACAATGGTAACTTCAATTCTAGACTAGAAATCCTGAAGACTTCTAGGAGAAGTCCACAAGAATTCAGCACAGTATCCACTGTGGTTTGGTTCCAAGAACCTCTGCGGATAACAAAATCCATGGATGCTCAAATCCCATTATATACAATGGCTTACTAAAATGGTGCCCTTATATAAAGTGACAAATTAAGGCTTGCCTTTTCATAGAATCATAGAGTTCGAAGAGACTTTGTGGGCCATCCAGTCCAACCGCCTGCCAAGAAGCAGGAAAATCACAATCTAAGCACTCCCGACAGATGGCCATCCAGCCTCTGCTTAAAAGCCTCCAAAGAAGGAGCCTCTACCACACTCTGGAGCAGAGAGTTCCACGGCTGAACAGCTCTCACAATGAGAAAGTTTTTCCTAATGTTCAGGTGGAATCTTCTTTCCTGTAGTTTGAAGCCGTTGTTCCTTCCGCATCCTAGTCTCTAGGGCAGCAGAAAACAAGCTTGCTCCCTCCTCCCTATAACTTCCTGCCATATTCATACATGGCCATCATCAGGGCCATAGCCAGAGTTGGGGGATGGGGGGGGGGGTGTTAAAGGTTCAACCCCGAAATGTGTCAGATTAAAAAAAAAAACCTAGTTTACTCATGAATTGATTAACCAGTTAAAATTCATGAGTAAACTAGGGTTTTTTTTAAAAAAAAAAACTGACACATTTTTGGGGGAAGGGTTTGAACCCTTAACCCCCCTTCCCAGCTACAGCCCTGGCTATCATGTCTTCTCTCAGCCATCTCTTCTGCAGGCTAAACATGCCCATCTCTTTAAGCCGCTCCTCATAGGGCTTGTTCTCCAGACTCTTGATCATTTTAGTCACCCTCCTCTGGACACATTCCAGCTTGTCAACATCTCCCTTCAATTGCGGTGCCCAGAATTGGACACAGGATTCCAGGTGTGGATTTTGGATTAAAAAAAAATATTTTCAAGGTGGACAGTTGAATCTGTGGATAGAGAATCTGTGAGTATGGAGTGTGGATTGTATTTTAATCTTTCAAAAAAGGATTGCTGGTTATATATTGAATTACGGTGGACCATGAGAACACGTGTCTCTCAGAGGTTTTCTGCCATTTCAGTCAGACCTTGTTAGAATAGCCATTGGTGAAGGTGTTGAGAATGGCAGCAAGAGATGCAAGGGTATATATTCCTAACCCTGTTCAACAATCAGCCTTGAAAACCAGTTCTTATGGAAATATTTCCTCAGTTTTTGATGTTCTGCCATTGGTCTTTCCTTACACAACCAAAATGGTCCCATTAAAACTCAAAGGAGAAGAATTGTCAAGGTTAGGGAAGTTGCAAAGTGTTGCTTTTGGGTTTTTTTTTTTTTTAAAAACCATAAGGGAAGGAGCAACTTTAAAAACAGCTGAATGGGTATTTGTGTATGCTCAGTGGCCAGAGAACACTGGCATAATGTGTATCACAAGTAAAGACTTGACTATTATAATTGTATATTTATATACTAATAATATTTCAATATAGTCATATAGTACAATATAATATATAATGCTTATGTAGTGCTTATATTGTTCTATACTAATAATATAATTTATTGTATGTATATATAACTTGTAAGCCACCCTGAGTCCCCTTCAAGGTGAGAAGGGTGGGATATAAATGTTGCTAATAAATAAATAAGGTTGGCGTTAACGTGTACCGTTCCTATGGGTATGGCTGGTAGTCCATTCATTAGAAATTCTGGCAGTATTTTCTATAGCTATGAAATGTTAACTCACGTTATCGAGAAATGCTGTGCAGGCTGATAGTAAAAGAAGCATTCTTCCTGAAAAGCTAGCCACTGCTGCTAATCATGTGTATGAGCCAGTCGCAGAACCTACTGTTAAGATGACAAACACATTTTATGACAAATACACCCACACGGCAATACCCACGCTCGGTAGGCCACAGACTTGTGAAAGAAATTAATCAACATTTGTTTGCTTTGGTGCTTGGAAAGGCCCTTACAATCTCACAGTGTCATAACATGCATATTTATTCTAAAGCTCTGGCTGCAAATTTGCTTTTAGTCTGAATTAGAAGGTCTGGCAATGACTTAGGATGGGTTGAGACCTTGATGCTTAATGGACTGTTTCCTCTTATGTCTACCTACTTAAGAAATGAGGTCTGAGGTTCTCTGTGTCAAACAGGTATGCAGTGGTAGAACATGGCAGAGGGCCTTCTCAATTGCGGCATCCCAGTTGGGGAATGTCTTCTCCTTAGCAGTCCTAGTAAAGGTAAAGGTTTTTCCCTGACATTAAGTCGAATTGTGTCCGATTCTGGGGGTTGGTGCTCATCTCCATTTCTAAGCTGAAGAGTCGGTGTTGTCCGTAGACACCTCCAAGGTCATGTGGACAGCATGACTGCCTGGAGTGCTATTACCTTCCCTACCTTCCCTTACTCACATTTGCATGTTTTTGAACTGCTAGGTTGGCAGAAACTGGGGCTAACAGTGGGAGCTCACCCCACTCTCCAGATTCAAACCCCCGACCTTTCAGTCAACAAATTCAGCAGCTCAGTGGTTTAACCTGCTGAGCCACCAGAGCCTACTTGCACCAATATTGGTTTCTTCCTTGCTTAAAACCAAAGAACAGCTTTTTAATAAAGCCTTTTAGGATTCATTTCCTTCCAAGTGTACCTGTACATGTTTTTTAAAATATGCCCTTACCTTGCATCAAATATTTGCGTTTTTTTAAAATTAATTTTTATTCAGAAATAAAGAAAACATTGGCTGGATCTATATTGCCATATAATGCAGTTTGAACCGTATTATATGGTCAGTGTAGACCCATGTGATGCAGTTCATTGCAGTTTAAACTGTATTATATGGATCTACTCTGACTGTTTATTGCAGATCCAGCCATATGTAAGAGCAGAAATAATACAAACCCCCCAGATTTTAAAACAGATATTGTTAAAACTATGCAACCAACTAGTTACTACAAAATTAAAAAACAAGCACACTAACCAAACATAACACAACTACACAACTACAGAACTATAGAGACAATTCTACAAACTTCGTTCGGTATCTATTGATTTTAATCGCTCATTTTTCTACTCCCTTTACATAGTACTATATACTCACACTTCTACTCTTAATAACATACATCTAATTTATAAATCCTACAGTTGACATTTGCCTCCATTGTTGTTGCAATAAACAAGTCCCAATCTTTCTTGAAGTTCATCACAGATTTCTCCTTGATCGGCACAGACAGTTTGTCCATCTAAGCTAGTTCACAGATACTTGTGAGTTTAATCTGGATGTGTTGTACGTTGCCTGTATTTTATGTTATTGTGAAATCCATGATGAAGGGTGGGACACAAATATTTTAATACACATAAAGATGGATAAACAGATAAAGCAATCGGAGGTCTCAACCTTTTTTGGACTCCCAGAAGCTTCCAGCCAACATGGATGGGGAATTTTAAGAGTGATTTTAAGAGTGAACATGGTTGTTGGCCCTCTGGGGTTTGTGAATGAAGAATTAATACTAAAGTGATGCATGAATGGGCACCACGGTCCAATGGAAGTTCCTTGTCATGACTTGTGAGCAGTATTGTGTGTCGGATAGCTTTCCAAATCTATTTTTTGGGCTACAGCTCTCAGAATCTTCCAGCCTTCAGTGTCTCAGACTAGTAATCCTCACACACAATTTTTCTAACCTGCAAGGTCAGGTTGTCTCTTTTTAATGATAAATGTGCAGCTGTTAAAGATGAGGAGAACCAAGGGGCATGGTGGTTTGATGGAGGGCATGGCCATTGACACACTGTTAATAGCTTACAACAACATTCCCGTTATACCTTGAAAATGTAATTTATAATGCCATTTGTTTTGAAACAAAAACCATCATCTTACATCTGGATAGAAGGCCTGGAAACACAGCTAAGATACCACGGGAAAATATTCTAATTCTGTTTCAGCAATGCAAAGCGATTATAGAAGCTTGTTCTCTGGAAGTTTTCCAGGAATGGATAGACGGGAAGGTTCATTAGGTATAGGATGTCTTGTCCTGGGATGGAAGGTTGGACTCGATGACTCACTGGGGGCCTTTCCAATGGAGTCTGCCAAATCATGAAGGACCATTTCCCCATTTTAAAATCTCAACTGACTTTTACGACAGACCTGCCCTGTTTAATTCCAGCACTTTCACAGGACTGAATGCAATGAGTAAGACCAGGGAGATGAATGGAACATGTTAATCACAACTGCATATCTTTGTAGGATTTATGTTTAATTTAGTCATAGTTGGGGTCTTTTTAAGTGCTTTGCTAAAAATAATAAGATACTGTGTGGTCTTAAGAGCACATATCTGCATATATTTACAATGATTTGAAATTGATTCAACTGTCATATATTCTTCCAGAGAATGCAGAAAATTAGGATTTTTAAGAAGTGTTTTGAATCTATATATATAAAAGGGTAATGAATCATAGAATCATAGAATCATAGAATAGTAGAGTTGGAAGAGACCTCAAGGGCCATCTAGTCCAACCCCCCGCTAAGAAGCAGGAAATCGCATTCAAAGCACCCCCGACAGATGGCCATCCAGCCTCTGCTTAAAAGCCTCCAAAGAAGGAGCCTCCACCACGACCCGGGGGAGAGAGTTCCACTGCCGAACAGCCCTCACAGTGAGGAAGTTCTTCCTGATGTTCAGGTGGAATCTCCTTTCCTGTAGTTTGAAGCCATTGTTCCGTGTCCTAGTCTGCAGGGCAGCAGAAAATAAGCTTGCTCCCTCCTCCCTATGACTTCCCCTCACATATTTGTACATGGCTATCATGTCTCCTCTCAGCCTTCTCTTCTGCAGGCTAAACATGCCCAGCTCTTTAAGCCTCTCCTCATAGGGCTTGTTCTCCAGACCCTTAATCATTTTAGTCGCCCTCCTCTGGACGCTTTCCAGCTTGTCAGCATCTCCCTTCATCTGCGGTGCCCAAAACTGGACACAGTATTCGAGGTGTGGTCTGACCAAGGCAGAATAGAGGGGGAGCATGACTTCCCTGGATCTAGACGTTATTCCCCTATTGATGCAGGCCAAAATCCCATTGGCTTTTTTAGCTGCCGCATCACATTGTAGGCTCATGTTTTACTTGTCCACGAGGACTCCAAGATCTTTTTCGCACACACTGCTGTCAAGCCAGGCGTCCCCCATTCTGTATCTTTGATTTCCATTTTTTCTGCCGAAGTGAAATTTCGGCCTAGGACAAAACAACAAAACTGCATATCCCAGAAACACTAAACTTGGCAGCACAACCCCTCATCCATGCCTCTACGTTCATACAACAAAAAGAAAAGAAAAATAAAGTTCTAATTAGAGGGAGAGGAATAATTGTTTTTATCCAATTGCTGCCAGTTAGAAGGCTAAGCTCCGCCCACTTGGTCTCCTAGCAACCCACTCAGCCCAGGGGACAGGCAGAGTTAGGCCTCACTTAGGCCTTTTCCACACTGCCTATAAAATACAGATTATCTGATTTTAACTGGATTATATGGCAGTGTAGACTCAAGGCCCTTCCACGCAGCTATAATGGACTTAATGTCTGGGGAAAACCTTTACCCTTTACCTTAACTACCACCAATTCCTCAATACTTTATTTCCCATACCACCATACTTCGCCACAGCAACGCGTGGCTGGGCACAGCTAGTATTATATAAAAAACTCAACTTCCATTAAATCTAGTCACAAGTCTCATTTTTGGATTGCAAAGACCAGGATCCTTCTAGCTCAGTTGTTTCCAACCCTTTTTTATGACCAGGGATTACTTGACCAGGGGCCACCTTGACTAGGGACTACTTTCCAATATTAGTACCAAAAGTGTTACGAATCAGTTTTTGGTCAACTTTAGTTTGGTTATTTAGGGTGCTGATTCAGAAAATTGCATTGGATAGACCACATCAGCCCTAGTTTCTGATACAGAACATATGCCATGCAGTAGTAGCCATTTGATCGCCCACAGAAAACCATATTTAATAATTGAGAGCTGATGTGGTTTATCCAAGGCAATGGTCAGCTCTGTGGAAAGGAGCAGAAATAAAATAAATAAATAAAATAAATAAAGAGCAAGGAAGTTCATAGACTGGATTTTTGTTCTCGCGGCCCACTGCTGGGCCACGGCCCACAGGTTGAGAACTACTGTTCTAGCTAGAATTGATTCACTGACTAGGTTTTTCTGGATGTTGTAGTCCAAAACAAGATCATTTGATGCTTGAGTTCTCAGCCTGCATTAGTTCAAATATGTTTGAAATGGCTGACACAGTTTGCACAGTGCCGAAGTTGTTTTAACTGGATTGCTTTTTCTTGAGCTCTGTTTTCC
This sequence comes from Anolis carolinensis, assembly GCF_035594765.1. Taxonomy (NCBI): domain Eukaryota; kingdom Metazoa; phylum Chordata; class Lepidosauria; order Squamata; family Anolidae; genus Anolis; species Anolis carolinensis. Next base: position 175,207,327 of record NC_085845.1, on the reverse strand, counting down.
CTAGAACCTGCCTTAATTTTTTTAAAAGGAACAATATATGTATTAAATCAAACAAAATTAAGAGATCAAGAATTAATCAGCATACTTTCTCTTTACTGTAATATCCGTTGCTCCTTTACCTCTTCTATTTCACAATTTCACAAAAGTGAACACTAGTTACTTCATTCTGAAGCAGATAGGCATCCCTGGATTTTTGGTACCCTTCATAATAGTGATGTTTGCCTCAATGTTTGGGCTAGCCTTGGATATGGTGTCTTCAAGTTTAGCAAATGGGAAAAATAACAACTACAATTCTTTTTGTTATAATGCTGTAGTTCAAGTATTGGTTAGCCAAAGAATACTGCTTTCTCTGTTTTTAAATGGTACCAGGGCACCTACACTTTTTCTTTGGATAGCTCCGGATTTAGGACAGACCCATTGACTAATTTAAATTCCATATATTTTAACGGTACTTCTTTAAATATGACCAAATCTGTATCTAACCCATTATATATCAAAGCTCTGGAAGAACAAAACAAAAGATGCAGCTGTACAATGAAAAGAAAAATGGAGCAAACGAAACAGAAAATTGCCTAAAAAGAAAGGCAAAACTGGTTAAAAAGAAAAAAGGTGCTACAAATTATCCCTTTGCTGAAAGAGCAACAAAAACTTATCATGTGCTGATCTTCAGATTTTTCAGAAGTTGGAGGCCCCATCATTTATTCAGGTTCTGTGTTCAAATACGTGACAGCTGAGCCTTTGAAAGTTATTGGCACTTCAGTGGGGTTCTTACAGATTCCCTGTGGCTTTGAAATAGCTTTGAATGGTTTATTTGGGAGGAGGGGTATGAACTATGGTGTTTTTAGTTTTCACCAGACTGAAACAAATGGGAAAAATTGTGAGTATATGGGGCAATATTGGAGGATGCAGAATGAACAAAACTTCTGTCCTGTAAATTTCATTTCAAGAGCAGCACCATCTCAAAATCTGAGAGCAGTCATTTCACTATTGAACATGCCAATACCGCTTCTGTGTGAATACAGAGCTCACATAAAGAACCAGGCTGCAGATAAAGAAGCAGATGGTGGCATATAAACACATAGCATGTTGTTGTTGTAGAATCCCACAATGTACACAGAACTAAATAAAACATGGGAATTTCACACTCAGGCATCTAATATTCTATGGTACTCAGTTCTAGGATATCTTTCATGCCACACAATTAAACTAAATATCTCCGATGATTCTACTAACTGTGAAATTCTGGGATATGTAAATTGGTGATATGATAGGACAGAGAATTTTAAATACTGTTTCTTAAACTGCAAATCCCAGGATTGTAAAGAACTAGATCCATAGCGTGTAGTATGAAAGAGCCCTGAGTAATCTATTCTATTGATATTTTGGGATCCCATAGTAACAAAATGCATGATACGGTAATTGCAAAGAAATGCATTACAGTGGAGTCTTGCTTATCCAACCTTCACTTATCCAACATTCTGTATTATCCAACACAGTTTGCCTTTCAGTAGTCAATGTTTTTGTAGTCAATGTTTTCAATACATTGCGATGTTTTGTGCTAAATTTGTAAATACAGTAATTACTACATAATATTACCATGTATTGAACTGCTTTTTCTGTTGATTTGTTGTAAAACATGATGTTTTGGTGCTTAATTTGTAAAATCATAACATAATTTGATGCTCAATAGGCTTTTCCTTAATCCCTCCTTATTATCCAACATTTCGCTTATCCAACGTTCTGTTGGATAAGCGAGACTCTACTGTATTACATCATAATCCCCTTTATCAAATGCAGAAAGTGTATTTTGTATTAGCAGTATTACTACTAAAACAGAAAATAATAGCTACTTACATACAATTTACTATGAAATTGCTGTCATTGCCACTTTCACATTTATGTCATGAGTACAAACAGCAGCGCCAACAATGTGACAGTCCTCCTCCCTGCACTGAGTGCAATCATCCCCTCCATAACTAAAAAAACCCCAGTTATACTGCAAAAGGAGTGAACGTATCAATGTATAAGTTACAGTTTGAATATATTATTCCTTCTTTTACCTCTGTTATTGGGCAGGGGATACCAAGTAAACTAATTGTTTGTGATTTGTTAGTTCCAAAAGGAACTAGGTTTGCCTCAGGGTCACCTTAAATCAGTAGTGACTTGAAGGCAACACACTTACAATTCATCTCCAAAGTGAGCAAACTCATTGCTTGGAGTGGTGGTAACACTCAAAACACATCTATGCATACCTTTTGAATTCCAGCCATGAAAGGTAGCCAGAATTGGCTGAAAAGCATTCAGATGTGCTTGCAAAGCTAAGACATCTGGGAACAGGGTTGCCAAAGTGAAAACTAGAGCGGGATCCTATACCTTCAACGGTTACAGTTATATAGAAGTGAGAATTTCAGCAGGTGTTGCTTGTTATACAACCAGGTAACACCATAAGTAGGATAAGACTTGAAGGCATACAACAACAAAAGCAAGCAACAGCTGTGGAAACGTCTGCCTCTTCTTAGCCATGAAAGGCATAGGAGCTGTCTCCAACTTTCACTCTGGCAGTGCTGAGAGTGATTTTCAGCTGAAAACCATGAAATGCAGTCTGTTGCTGAGTGCAAATACCATCTACCCCCTCTAGAATCGCTCATCCACACTTCAAGGTTTTGTAAGATGTTGGAACTTTTCACACTATATAATTATAGTGCCATGATCCCTCTTTAACTGCTATGGGGTGATCCCATGAGGTCTAGGGCTATGCAGTTTAGTTGGATATTTAGTATTCTTAGCCAGAGAGCATTAATGCATCATCACAGTTCAAACCCCAGGATTCCATAGGATGCTTCCATGACAGTAAAGGTGGCACCATATTAGTGTACTTGTATCATGCAAAACAACTCTCTGTCTTGGTTTTATTTTTTATTTTTTTCCGTGTCAGGAGTGACTTGAAAAACTGCAAGTCACTTGGTTTTACTGCAACAGGCATAATATAGATTATCCATCTGAAAAACAGGTAGTAAGAGCACCAGACTGTTTGCCTTCACCAACCAGGTTTAGTTGATGCTCTCCTCATCCATGAAGTTGCCTGCTATAGTTTTGATCTTGGAACTAATATTAGCAACATCCACTTTGTTGCATGGAAGCCAGTTTTATGTGCGGCAAGATCAAATATTGTGTACGATTTGTGCTAAATCTGCTGTGCATCGATTTTAATCTGCCCCTACTAGTTTTTGTATCACATATGGCATGACAAATCAGTGTCTCCTGGTTTACCCCATGCCCCTCCAAATCCACTAATGATTTCAGATACCGCTCGCACACATTTTCCACAGACAGGTTGGAGGAATAAAAAAGGTGACATCTTATGAAAAGGGGGAGAAAGCTGAGAGTTGTCTAAGAAGTCTTCCTGCTGTTTTGTTCCCCCACACAAGTCTATAATTGTGTCACATTTCGGCTAAGCAACTGTGGGAGGATGGAGAACTCAGAGAAGGGGGAGAGTATTGTTCTTTTAGCATCACTGATGTGTTGGCACTCACCAGGTATACCAGACAGACAGGTGCTTTAGTGGCTTATAGCAGTTTTGGACAAAGACACTGTCAAAATGTGCCAAGTTGTCAATGCAGAAGGTACACAGATGAACCAAGCAGTCAGAGTAACAATGCAAGTCAGGAAAAAATAACAGGTGAAGCCTGGAGGTGTTTCCTTTTGTAGCTGTGGTTACATGCATCTCACATCTCTGCGTAGCAAAAGTGATGGGGTCAGCAGTACTCAGGGCTGCTTTCTTTTGAAGGGGAAACAACTGGAAACTTAGCATTCTTGCAGTTTTTGAAATATATACACAAGGATCCAGAAAGCTGCCTTATGCCAAGTAAGATGGTTAAGCCATCTAGCTCAGCATTATCTACAACAAAGAGCACATTCCACATCTTCAAGGGCTACACCACAGAATCATACAGCTATCCAGTCCAACCCATTTCCATACAGGAACACACAATCAAAGCACTCCCAAGCAGATGGCCACCCAGCATCTGCTTAAAAAACACCTAGTTTATGCATACTTTGGAGGGCCAGAATACCTTTGTGGCTGTCATTTTGAAGGGAGGGCCAGAAGGTGTGTCACTAATTACAAATGAACCTTGAAGACTGTTTTAGGGTTGTTTTTACTATTTCAGTGTGGAACATTCCAATCTTTTCTTTTTTCTAATGCTCTGCTTTGTGTTTCCCTGTTTTTGTGATGGGAAAGTAAGGTTCGTAGGCCATAAGCAGTCTCTAAATCCCACTTTTGTGGTCCCTACCAAAAGGAAACCAATACCAAATTGTGAACTTTTTTTTTGGAATCATTTTTGGGTGGAAAAGTTTTGGAATAATTTTGGGGTGAATGAATATCACAGTCAAAGCCTCCTCAAATGCCGCTTCTCCAGTCTATATGCCTTTAAAACATTCCATCTCAAATATCTTTTTTTTCACCAATTTTCACTCCAGAAGTAATGCAAAATGTTGCCATTTTGGAGCGAAAACCAAGGGAACAGTGATATTTGGGGGAATTCCTCATTGTGGGGGCTAGCAATAGAAAATTGGCCTCATCCTTCAGTTGCCTTCCCCTGTACGTTTTGCATTTCCTAGTCCTTTTAATGTAAAGACCCAACATGCTCATCTTAATGGAGAAAGGAGAGAAGGATGTCTCTGTCCTCAAAGTAAATGCAGGGCAAGAGAACATGTGGCTATCCAGATGTTTATGAGCCTTCATTCCTAGCCCACAGGGGAAGACAATAGGAGCTGGAGTAATTTGTACTCAATTGACTTGTGGGAGAGAAGAGGAGGAGCAGAACCTCACATTTCCCAGTAGGTCCAAGCAAAAGCAATCTGCTTCAGTTTTGCCTAGTTTGTGTATTTTTCCTTATTAATAATTCTTGGTACCTTGGTCACACTCTAATGTTGCTTGGCTACCGATGTCCTGGTGAATTCTTGTGGCATTTGATTTATACATTATGTGGAAAAATTAGCAGTGTTCATTTTGAGAATTGCTACTCTCTTTACACCTTAATGCAATGATTCAACCTGTGGGTCCCCAGATGTTTTGGCCTTCAACCCCCAGAAATCCTAACAGCTGGTAAACTGTCTGGGATTTCTGGGAGTTGTAGGCCAAAACACCTGGGGACCCACAGGTTGAGAACTACTGCTGTAGTGTGACTACAGCACTAGACTTTCATAGGTACCTCTTGAAAAAAACTACAACCCCTAGGATTCCATAGGTTAGAGTTGTAAATGGCTTGAGAGACATACTCAAAGAGTTGGGAAGAATATGAAATTTTTCATTGATATTTTGGCTGTACTTAATTGGAGCACAGAGTAGTTACTTTTTTGAGTACAATGTCCAGAAGCTTCTTGTCAGTGTGACTACTAAGGACAGAATCACTGAGACATTGAGAGAGTTGCAGTCCAAAAAGGTAACTTTTCCAAGATCTGATCCTATACACACAAGGGCACATTTCAGTTGTGAATGAGGTAGTTCATCACTTCTTCCCTGTTGTTGTTCCTGGTTAAAATAATACACAACCTTGCAGACCTCAATAGTGCAGAAGTGACATGAAAAATGGAACTTCTCTCTTGACTACCACCTTCAACTTCTCAGAAGAATGAAAAAAGAAACAAAAAGAAAGGAAATGGCCAGAAGAGATTCTGTCTATGTTCAGAGGGTGTAATTCTGGAGTAATTTGCTCACTTCCTTAGGCTTCTTGTTGTTGCTGCTGTTGTTATTATTTGAAAATGCACTGTAAGTGAGACTGAATCTGCCTAATTAGTTTGTAAAGTATGTAAAGTGCTCTAGGCTTCTTCAGGGTGGAATGAGCTATATAAAAGTTATTATTAATAATAAAATATATCCCAAGGCTCTGGGGAAATAATCGAGAGGAATGTAGCAAGCTAATTATACAGACATCTTTCGATCCAGCTCTCCCTGTGTTTAGTCACTGGTTCAGTCCTTCTTTGACCCATCCCATAATTATACCATCTTTTGGAGAACATGATTGCAGGCGCTTGTATCTGGTGATCTTGGTATGTAGACTCTGAAATTCTGCATTAAATTTGCAAGTTGTAAGAACTACAGAGAGAGCAAGAAAGAAATTGGAGATAAGGAGAAGATTTTCCCCTCACTGGTATATAATTCACATCAATAACACATATACTTGCATTATATATGGCCTGGGCAGAGCGAACATTGAACTGGCCTAGCTCTTGATCTTTTAAATAAGCCTTTCTTTTGGATTCCTTTCCTGTTTGAGAAAGGTATGTTGCAAACCAAGTGGTTCTTTAGCCTTAGCAAGCCAAGGCTTGGAAAAGCTTTTTCATGAGACTACTCCCAGAAGCTCATCAGTAGCCAGGGTGGTGACTAGCCTTTCAGCAACTCATTGGGCCAGGCTTTAGCTCAGCAGGTTAATCACCAAACTGCAATAATCTTGCCAGCCAGAAGGTTGAGAGTTCAAAGCCCAGGTCAAGGTAAGCTCCTGAACTTTAGCTCAGCTTCTGCCTACCTAGCAGTTCAAAAACAAATGTGAATAGATAAATAGGAACCACAATATAAAAAGTGGGGAGATAGTTAGTTAGGCTTGGCATTTCGATCAGAAAAAGCAGGAAGTTTACAAACAAAGAAAGCTCTTCAGTAGGGAGATGGAGCGACAGCACCACCCAGTGGCCAGAACTGAGCACAGCCTCCAAAGATGCTGAAAGATGGGAAAGCCTATATATGCCTCTATCTGTTGTCTGTCTTGTCGTTGTTATAATGAGTATTGAATGTTTGCTGTATATATGTTCTGTGATCTGCCCTGAGTCCCCTTTGGGGTGAGAAAGGTGGAATATAAATGCTGTAAATAAATAAATAAATATTGATTATTTTTAACATAGCTCTTTATATTAATTGTTGCTAAATTGTCATTATTATTTGTATGTGTGTGTGTGTGTGTGTGGAGGGGGGGAGTGGTAGTGACAGAGAACTCCTTAGGTTTGATAAAAGAATGTGGGGGGGGGGGATCTGCTCAAAACGTCTTAAATGCCCTTACATTAAAAGAAAACATATATTTATTTCTTTTTTTTTTTTTTTTTTTAATTTTTTTATTGTTGTTTCGTCATCTTATCCCACTCCCACCCTCCCACCCTCCCCTCCTTGTACATACACTTTATACAACAAACTACAGAAGTTACATTTGAAATATCAATCTCAATCTTAATTTTTCCACTCCACATCTTAGTACATTCTCTAAATAGTTCTTAACTGGTTCCCACATCCCCTTGATTATTGCAATATTTTCAATTTTATCTATATTATTCCATTTGCAATTTGTGATTTCTACATTTAACATATCAATTATATACTTATACCAATTCGTCAGAGTCCATTTTGTTTTATCTTTCCAACCGCTCACTAAAACAATTTGTGCACATGCTATTAATTTGTCAATCATTTTTTCTTTTTGTATATTCTTCACTTCTGTTATCCTTGCATGTAGTACATTTCTATTAACTATTACTATTTGTAGATTTAGCATTCTATTGATTTCTCCTTCAACCATTCTCCAGTATTCTTGCACCCGATCGCACTCCCATATCATATGATTGAACACCCCTCTTTGTTCACAACCGTGCCAACACCTATCTTTCATCCCTGGTAAAAACCGTGAAAGTTGTGCAGGAGTTCTGTACCATTTTTGTAACATTTTCCTTCTTGCTTCCCTTAATACATTGTACTTTTCTTTTGCTATATTACTTATTTCCCTTTGTATATCTTCCCTCTCAATTTCCATGTCCATTCTCCATGTTTGGAAAATTTCCTCTACTATTTCTTCTTTTACCGTTATAATTTGTTCATACAGATCTCCTGCCACCTTCTTTTCCTCTCTCAAACATTTCCTAATCGCCTTCTCAAATGGACTGTCCTGTTCTCTAATTTTTTCTCTCAATCTAAAAATTTCCTGTCTTATAGCCCAGCTTTGAATCCAATTCCCTGATCCTATCCAATTCTGAATTTCTTTTTGTTCTACAGGGTCTCCATCTATTGTGTACAAATCCTCCACTAACCTTTTCCCTCTACTTTCAATTGATCTCAATGTTCTGCCTATAATTTCGTTGTTATTGTAATTAATTTGCCATATAGTTGCCATCTTATTCTCATTGCCTGGACTTAGCTTCTTCTTTCTTTTTTTCCACACTTTTATTGTTCCTTTAAAAGGTTCCTTAAATTCTGCTTCTTCTCTCCTACTCCATTCCCTAAATATTATTTCTTTTTCTTTAGTATTATTTATTATCTTCTCCATATTTGCCCATTTTTTTTTAGTATACTGTATTTCCAATAATCTTTGGATTTGAAACGCATCGTGATAGACTTCTAAACTTGGAATCCCCCAGCCTCCCTCTTCCTCTTTTGCATTTAACCATTTGTCCCTTATTCTGGGCCTTTTTCCTCCGACTGCCCATTTTCTTATTCTCCTGTCCCATGTCTTTAGTGTCTTCCTATCTACTGTGTTCGGTAATGTTTGAAATAAATATGTCAATTTTGGTATTATGAACATTTTTAGTGCCCTTATTCTGTCCACTCTTGTTAATGTTTTTCCTTCCCAATTCTTAAACTGTTTCTCTATTACCTTCCATTTTTGTTTATAATTCCCCTTGACTATACTCTTTGGGTTTTTATATATCCATACTCCTAAGTATTTCAGCTTCTTTAGTCCTAATCTTAACCCTGATATTTTCCTAATCTCCAGTTGTTCCCTTGGTGGGGTATTAAGACATAGTATCTCTGACTTTTTAATATTAACGAATAGTCCTGATATATTTTTAAATTCTTCCAGTTTTTTAATAATATCTTTTACCATAATTAACGGTTGACTTGTAATAATCATTGCATCATCGGCAAAGAAATTAAGCCTTATTTCTTCCTTTTGTCCTCCTCCCTTTTCTATTTTGTACCCTGTCCAATTGGTGCTATTCCTGATACTTTCAGCTAGCATTTCTATCGCTATTACAAATAAAGTGGGGGATAATGGACAACCTTGTTTTGTACCATTTAAAATTGGTATCTCTCCTGTCCTTCCATTATTCACCCTTATTTTTGCTTTACAGTTGCTGTACAATTGTTGCAGCGTTTTGCAAAAGTTTTCCCCCATATTCAACTGTTGACATAATCTTAACAGATAATTGTGATTGACTTTATCAAATGCTTTGTAAACATCCAATTTGAGAATTCCCATTTTTTTCTTATTCGAATTTGCATGATTCATTGCAATTACTACATTTTTTATTGGATCCCCAATTTTTCTTCCCTTCACAAATCCATATTGATCCTCTTTGATTATTTTTGGCATTATTGTTTCCAATCTTTTTGCTAAAATTTTTGTAAATATTTTATAATCTTGATTGCATAGACTAATGGGTCTGTATGACCCTGGTTGTGTTAAATCTCTCCCCTTTTTGGGTATAGTTATAATTTCTGATACTTTCCATGTTAGGGGGACTTTTTGCTTAGTGTATATTTCATTGAACAATTCTGTTAGGTGTGGTGCCAACTCTTCCATAAATGCTTTATAATATTCTGCTGGAAATCCATCTGGCCCTGGTGACTTGCCTCCCTTTAACCCTTTAATTGCCCTTATTGTTTCCTCTTGCGTTATTGGTTGGTTTAATAACTCTCTGTCTTCCTCTGCAATTTTTTCTCTGATATTTAAGTTCCCTTGCATTACCCTCTCTTCCTTATATAGATTTTTATAATATTTTGCCATTATCTCCCTAATCTTACTTTGCTCCTCTTGTTCTTTCCCATTTTCGTCTTTCAATCTCTTTATCCATGTTTTTTCTTTTTTCTTTTTCAAATAGTAAGCCATCCTCTTCATTGATTTTATATTCCAACTTTGGGAATAGCTTTTAACGTATAGATATTTATTTATTATATTCCTTTCCTCAAATGCTTCTAATTGGTTTTTTTTCTCCTTTAGCTCTCTCCAAATCTGTCTATCCTTAGTCCTTTTATGTTTGTCTTGCAGGGTTTCTATTTCTTTTATTCTCTTATCCTGTTCATTCCTCCATCTTCTTCTAAGATTTACCTCTAAACTTATACAGTGACCCCTTATCACTGCCTTACTTGCATCCCAAATTATATCTTTAGTTACTTGTCCATTGTCATTGGTCTCAAAATACTTATTTATTTCTTTCCTAATTGTTTCATATTCTTCCTCTCTACTGTTTAAAACTGTGTTATATCTCCAGGTTCTTTCTTTTCTTTCTATTTCTAATTTTACTTTTACTCTTAATGGTGCATGATCCGATAAATGTATTGGAAGTGTTTTTGCTTCTAGAATCACTGATTGGTTTGTATTTTTCCCCAGAATATAATCTATTTTGCTATATGTGTCATGTCTTCCCGAGTAATATGTCCATCTATTATTCTCTGGTTCCCCTTCTAATAAATCATTCATGTTGTATTCCCTTATATTTAACTTTCTATTACTATTTTGCCTTGTTGTTACCAATTCCAGGTTATAATCTCCTGCACAATACACTTCTCCTTGTGCAAACTTATCAATTTCCCCAAATAGCTTTTTTAAATACTTTTTTTGATTTTTGTTTGGGGCATATATACACACTAAAGTGATTCTAATTTTTTCAATTTTCCCTTTAATCATTACCCATCTCCCATCTGAATCCCTTTTTACCATTTCCACTTGGAAGTCTATTGTATTTTTAATTAAAATTGCCACACCCCGTGCTCTATTTGAACCTCTCGATTCATACACCTGTCCCCAAATCCTATCATTAAATAATGGAGTATGGTCCTTTCTCTTATGACATTCTTGTAAAAGCAGAATGCCAACTTTATAATCCTTTACCATTTTCATAACTTTTGCCCTTCTTTGTGGAGTTGATAAACCATTAACATTATGAGACATTATTACTACTTCACCCATAACCAGGTATTATTTGCATTTACCCTCCTGTAGTTTCTTTCCCCTGTCTGCTTGTCTTCCCATCCTCCCCCATGCCCCCCAGAGTCCAGACCTCTCCCTCCTCCCATCAGAGGGAGACCTGAAAGAGTTTTCCCTTTGTTCTCTTCCATTCCCAGACTCCCTCCCACCGGTGACTGCGTTGCCATCCACTGCTCTCCCCTCCTGCATCATCTTTTACCCCTTTAACCCCATTTGTCCAAATTTCATTATTCCACAAATGTTAGGCTGTTCATTCTTAAGTCTCTGTACTAGATCTCGTTTCAATTCTTCTATTCTCCTCTCTAATTTTCTGTTTTTTAAGATCTCTTAATTGTTTTTCTATAGATTTAATTTGTTCTAAATCCAGGTCCTTCAAATTCCTTAAAGTTCTCTTTTCTTCCCTGTCCTTTGGATCTCCCATTGCAAATAGACTCTGAAGTAAGTCTGTCTCTGTTGGTCCGCCTCTCTCTGCAGTCTCCAGCTCCCTCGATGCTTCTTGTCCAGTCGGCTTGTCCTTGGTCTTATCTGATTCCTCCTCCAGACCGTCTGTTTCTTTTCCGTCTGTATCCAGTTTTAACTGTTTAAGCATTTTCCTCCCACTTTCCAAGTCGGAAGCTTTATATAATTTATTGTCTTTATATACAATTAGGGTGGCTGGAAAAGCCCAGGTATAACGTTGTCCTTTCCTTTCCAAAGTTCCTGTAATTTCCCTCATTTCTGCTCTCTTTCCCAATGTCTCTGAAGATAAATCCAGGAGTGGCCATACTTTACTGCCAGCCAAGGTCAGGTTCTTCATTTTCCTCAATTTTCGATAAACAATGTCCCTTTCAGCCTCCCTTGTGAACCGTATCAAAATATCCTTGGGTTTCCTGCCTCCTCTGAAAGCCCAATGTATCCTCTCGATTCCTTGCGATGGGACCTGAGCATTTGTTGCAAGCCACTCAGCTATAACTCCCTTCAGATTCTCCTTTATCTGAAGACTCTCTCCTGCTGCTCTCAAACGCAGATTGGCTCTTCGGGATCTGTCCTCGAGGTCAGCAACTTTATCTAGAAGTTTTCTATTAATGTCTCTCAGAGTGATTAATTCACCTTTTTGTCTTCTGATCTCCGCTGCTGCCTCCTTAAACTTTTCTTGGCATTCTTCCACTTTATTCTCTATCAGCCCGAGTTTGCTATTAATTTGTGTGATTTGCTCTCTTGTCTGCTCATTTCCCTGTCTTAAAATCTCCATGTTTAATTTAAGATGTTCCAATGTAGTTATAATTTTGTTCAATTTTTCTTCCTCCCCTTCCTTCTCCTTTCTGTCCGCCATACTCACAGTTGTCCGAACTTCTGTTTGGATTCTGAGATTTATGGCTTCAGTCACCTTTGATTGTGACCTCCCAGCCTTCTCTCTTTTCTCCTTTGATCCGGACTCCAGTTAAGGAGAGATTTATGACCCTTTATGGGCTTTTTGAGGCTTTAATTGCCTTTATAGTTAGGAGAGCAATTAGGCACGTCTACTCTCGTTGACGCATGCGCAGCTCCCCCCATATATTTATTTCTTGAGCATCAATGCAATACAGATTAGCTACTTCTTCCCCAATACCTTTTTGATATCTTCAATAGATGCTTCATAGAATAAAAATAAAAATAGATGCTTCTCTGTGTGTCACAGATTCAGCAGAGGACTCTTCAGAAATATAGTCTACAGCACCTGATACTCATTTGTGGTCTCTCACCAAAGTACCAGAACTGACATTACTTAACATCCAGGATCTGGTGTCTTTAGGATCTCTGTATCCTTTACTTGTTCCTCTGGTCCCTTGATTTTACAGCCTAATTGATTTTTAAAAGGCCCTTCCTACAATTGTTAAGATTTGTATTTTGCATGTTTGAAAACTAAAAATCTAGCTTTTAGAAACGTACAATTATGGGGCCCATGAGCTGCATGTGACTCTGTAAACCCTAATCTTGTTGCAGTCCCTCAGTCCATGATATTTTTCAAAAAGTATCAGCACAATGTTGGGGTGATTTTTTACGCATAAAAAGCACAAAGAACCCCAAACTATCCTAAACATCCCACCAAATCCCCACCACTTCCAAATATCTACATTGGTTTTGGAGTCCCTCTCAAAATGGGGATAACAAATGACATGACATAACTTCTAATAGCAGATTTAAGAAGGGCTCCGAAGAAAACTGGAAATTTGTCAGTGTTAGAAGGCATTAATACCTTCCTTACAGCTCACAGTTAAATCCTTGTAAAGAAAAATAAATGTCTTCAGCAACAAGGACTAGTACCTGCCACTGCTCACTGAAGATTTTAAGTAATGAGTTACAAATAATGTGGGTTTAACTTTGTAACATATGTATCATGATTTTGCATTTCAAAAGTAGCACAACAAATAGGAACCATTTTTGCTTCCGCTAATGAGCAATGCTTTCTTTTGACTTTCAAGGGCACTTTGAGAGGGATTTGTTAAATCTGTGCCATTCTCCTTTTAACTCTTAACATTTTTATATAAAAAAGCACATGTAATAAAAAGAACAATTCAGAAAAGGGAAAAAAATCAAGTTGCTTTCTAGAGACAATAATAAGCAAGGACAATTATTTTTTTTCAACATAACAAAGAATAGAAATGTACGACTTTCAGAAAGTAACTTTCCAAGCTATGGGCCCTTCCACACAGCTGAATAAATTCCACATCATCTGCTTTGAACTGGAATATATGGCAGTGTGGACTCTGATAACCCAGTTCAAAGCAGTTATTATGGGATTTTATGCCTTGATATTCTGGGATATAGGACTGTGTGGAAGGGCCCATGGTGAAGCTCAGAACAGAGGACTAAACTAAACTGCAAACCCCAGGGCTCCATTCCAGTGCATACCGTACCTCATCATACTAGAGTTTGGATCCACTTTAAATCCACTTTAGGGAAGGGCCTTTAAACAGCTCAACCAGACAGGTCCTGGGCCTCACCAAAACTACAAACCCCAGAATTCTGCAGGAGGCAGAAACTAGATTTAAAGTGGATCCGTGCTCTGGTGTGATGAAGCAGATAGTCATCTTCAGTAGGGTGGAATCATACTTCAATAATTGTGTAGTATGAACAGGTATCTGAAGAGGTAAAAAAAATGTGCTCTTTTTCAAAACCAAGCACCTTGTCTCTTCTTATTTTTCTTTCTTTTTAACTATTTTCTGCATTTTGGTAATGGGGAAGAAAATTACCCCAAATAAGCTGCCACACTTGCATGTCCTATGTATGCACAATTTATTTATTTATTACAAGTATTTACGTCTCACCCTTCTCACCCCCAAGGGTGAGGTGCCCAAATCAAGCTGTCCCCTTTCAAGGCCTGAGACAGAGAAATGGTGAATTATACAATGCTTAAAGGTAGAATTAGGGAGACCTTCATCATTTCTAACAATAAGTTTTGGTCAAATGGTCCAATTTCAAAAACAAAAAAAACAAACAAAGAACAACCAGAGCAATGCTGACTAGGGATTCTAGGAGTTGTAGTCAAAAAAGTTGCACCAAATCCTTGTCAACAAGGAGCCCATATTCAGAGCGGAGTATTTTGACGGAGTGGATAGGAACCAATGTACATTTTAGTGTTGCTTCATGCTCACGTTGGCTTCCTTAAATGTTTTATGACCGGGTGAGTTTGTTTTGCTGATGTGTAGAGCATGGCAGCCTTTGCAACAATCTGTTCACAAATGCAGTAGGCTCAATGCATCAGGTTCAATACTGATAGAAGTGATCTGCTTAACAATCTCTGAAGGACTGTGCAAATCGATGAGACGTTTGTGAATACACATCTGGAAACGATCCCAGGTTTTGGAACCTTCGCCACCCTGTGTTTTCTTTGTAGTGATTCTTAGTGTCTTGGTAGGCACGAAAACTGTTTTGGAGTACAGTAGAGTCTCACTTATCCAACATAAACAGGTCAGCAGAACGTTGGATAAGCGAATATGTTGGATAATAAGGAGGGATTAAGGAAAAGCCTATTAAAAATCAAATTAGGTTATGATTTTACAAATTAAGCACCAAAACATCATGTTATACAACAAATTTGACAGGAAAAGTAGTTCAATACGCAGTAATGTTATGTTGTAATTACTGTATTTACGAATTTAGCTCCAAAATATCACAATATACTGAAAACATTGACTACAAAAATGCGTTGGATAACCCAGCACATTGGATAAGCGAGTGTTGGATAAGTGAGACTCTACTGTATAATATTGCAAGGCATGCCACATTCACAGCAATTTCTGTTAACTATTCCAAATATCTAAGGAAATTAATGCATTTGGACACCACTTTAACTGCCATGACTCAGTGCTATGGAATCTATGGAGTTGTAGTTTGACAAGTTCTTATAGTGGTGTCAAACTGCATTAATTCTAAAATGTAGAGCCAGCCTTAGTGACATGAAAAATCTCAATTTCTGAACATGCAACAAAATTGACTTCCATGCCAATGTGGCTTGTATTGCAATGCAGTAGCTTGCTTACTATGGGATTTACTATCCAAAGACACAGAATTCTATTTGTATTAGACGTTCATCACTTTACATAGCTCCTTATGCAGATAGGCATGACTCAAAGTACATTCCACGTTAGTTGTTCAACCCAGAGCAGCCAAAATGAAGGCTGGGGCCCATTGTTCCCCACCAATGACCGGGCGACATCAGGCCTAGGGAGAAAAGCCATCTCTGCTCTTTGCTCAGCACAACAGTATGACTCACGACAGCACACTCGATAAGCGAACTTATCTTCAAGGACAGAAGTCTAAAGCATTAGGACAGAAGCTGTGTTTTGTATTTCTCCCCCTTCCTCCCGGTTCCTTAAAACGCTTTTTGCATCTCTCTAATCTCACCTCATCCCGCACTATCCTATTACTTTCCTAAATAAATTTCATGCTTGGTTTACTGTAAATTGGACTAGAAGTGTTGTGAGTGTCAAAGGGTGCTGAACTGAGCTGAAATAGCAACAGAGGTTGCCTGCTCTGCAAGGATATAGCAGACAAGGTAATGCAGACAGAGGAATAGTTCCCAAAACAGAGCTTGGGGGAATCTGGCATGTGTCTGCTGCTAGATTTGGGGATGATGCGGGAGGACACAATGTGAACAGCTCATAAGGGGTTTTTTATTGCTCCTTGGAATACCGCAATTGTGTGAACCTAATTTATTCGGTGCCTTGTGTCTAGGAAGCAATAGCAGCTAGAGAGTTTTAAATAGCCAGCCTGTATCAAAGCTTGGACCAAAACTATTGATGATAGCCAGGACCGATTACTATTTTGGACTCCTTCAGAATTTCCCAGTCATCATGGCCAATAGCCTTCATGGTTGGAAGGTTCTGAGAACTAGTCCAAAACAGTAGCCTGGCCAACCTGGTACCTAAATATGTGTGTTACCAATAATTTTGCAAAGCTGCTTCATTTTTGTTTTGAAAAGACAGTTTTGTTATGGGGACAGGTGGGGAGCCTCTTTTTGTTGCTGCCTACATCACAAGACCAAACAGAAAATACGTTGAAATTGGAGAGGCTCTGTTTCCTCCTAACATTGTGTTGCTGAAAGCAGAAAAACAAAGCATGGTCCTAACTTGCCCAGATCAAGGGAAATATTGGCCAAAGCCAGCAGAGTTCTTTTGCGTATGAGGTAGAAAATGCAACAAACATTTGTATTGCCACACAACAGGGGAAAACAACAACAGACAATATAAACAAGTTAAACAAAAAGCTTTTTGCTGTTCATTTCATGACACTCCAAGCTGATGTTTGAAACAGTTGTGTAAAGAAGAGACAGACAGACAGATAACTAGTCTTGATGAATGGCCAGAATGACTTAACCTTTTGCTTCGGTGTTGTGGTGCCAATAAAAACACCCATTCGCTCAATGCTAGTTTTTGACATGGGTGATCATGCGACATATGTGACTCTGGAAAGCGTTTAGCAACAGAGCAATAAATACATTTCTTGCTAACATCCATAGCCATAGGCAGTTTAGATTAGATAAAACAAATAGAAGTTTGCCATGTGGATATGCCCTTAAAAGAATTGAAGTGACAGTGAATACATTTTTCAGGGTGCAGTGATTAAGGTAGTGCCAGCTGGGCCATTTGTTATCGAGCTGAAGGATTTTCTTTCTGTCTTTCTTTCTTTCTGTCTTTCTTTCTGTCTTTCTTTCTTTCTTTCTTTCTTTCTTTCTTTCTTTCTTTCTTTCTTTCTTTCTTTCTTTCTTTCTTTCTTTCTTTCTGCCTTTCATCAATGCTAATCAGAGGGGATATTTTAAATTCGAGTGAATTCAAATGAGTATGCAGTGGCTGTTTTTTTCTTGCCAGAGAGGCGTCAACATCTGTGTATATTATGACTTAGCCTTCAATCTTACAGAAAATTTCTCACCTGAAAAGATTCCATCTGCTGAATCTCATTAGGTCTTTCTCTGTAAGAACAGAGAACTGCCTTCCCCCTCAGAAGTAAAAATCACGGCAAAATGTATCTATATCTATATAGAGAACAGCCTTGCCTAACTTAGAACATTGAAGAAAACTTGGACTAAACTCTCACCAACTTCAAGGATGGTGGACATTATAGTACAATATACATGTCAAGAAGGGCAGCATGGAGAAGGCTTATAAACAATACTCCTCAACCATGGGTAGGAAAAAAAGGGTTTTCCAGTGTTAATTAGACTGAAGTTCCTATCACTCTAGCCAGCAAAGTTGATGGTAAAGAATGATGGGGGTTGAAAAACAGCAGCATCCAAAGACTACAAATTGTCTATTCCTATCTCAGCTTCTTTTGTTTTTGTGTGCGTTCAAACTGCCTCTTGATTTATATGACCCTATGAATTTCATAGAGTTTTCTTAGGCAAGGGATATTCATACCTGGTTTGCCATTGCCTTCCTCTAGACTCTAGCCCCTTGGCAGTCTTCCATTAAAGTACTAATCAGGTTGAACTTTGCTTAGTTTCCAAGATCATATGGGACCCGATGCCTTGAGGGCATTTCAGTCTTTTACGCTCTCCCTGACTAAAGATGAATGAATTGTTAAAGATTTTCTAAACCTTAGCTCAGTCATAAATAAAAAAGGAGGCTCTAATCAAGAAATCAAAATAAGACAAAGACTTGAAAAGGCAGCTTTGAAGGAACCAAATAAGATCTCAAATGTAAAGATACATAATTAAATACCAGAGTCAGGATAATCAAGGTCAAAGTATTTCTGTTTTTTATGGATGGCTGTGAAAGCTGAACATAGAAGAAAAGGGTGTGTGAATACCATGTGCAGCCTCAAAAGGCAAACAAGTGGCTTCCACAGGGGGGGAAAAGCCTGAACTCTCACTGACAACAAAATGACTAAAGTGAAGCCATTGTACTTTGCCATATCATGAGACTAGCAAGACTCACTCAAAAAGATGATAATGCTTGTTGAAGTGGAAGATAGTAGGAAAAGAGAAAGACAAATGGATTGATTCAGACAAGAAAGCTACATTTGCAAGACCTGAGTGGGGCTGCTGATGACCTCTTGGAGGTTTCTCATTCATTGGGTTGCCATAAAGCAGTGATTCTCAACCTGTGGGTCCTCAGCTATTTTAGCCTACAACCCCCAGAAATCCCAGCCAGTTTACCAGCTGTTAAGATTTCTGAGAGTTGAAGACCACAACATCTGGGGACCCACAGGTTGAGAACCACTGCCATAAAGTGAATGGCAACCCAATGAATGGCAAAGAACAACAATGACTGCTGACTGTAGAATACCTTGAGGATTGCTACATAATCTATGGAAAGAATTACACATAGAAAATTACAACATGAGATTAATTAAGGTTCAGTTGCTTAGTCTGTGTGAAGATTTCTGGGCACTGGATCCATTCATCCATCTACTTTTTCTTTGCAGTAATTTTCAGAGCCCAACTCACAGGAGTTTTCAATCAATTAGCCAAATTCCACCAAAATTATTTCTTCTTGTGCTAAAGGCATTGCATAAAGACAGGATAAATCCATGCTTGATCCTCCCTTCTGGCCTAACCACTGAGCATCAAAGCTATTTCTTCACTCCAGTTCATCTCCTATTTCTTGTAACAGGATTAATTTAATATAGCTTTTTTATTTTTTAAAAAAATCTCATTTTAAAAATCCCTTTAAGCTGAACAATTGGCATAGCCATTATCGGTCCAGCAACATACTGATGAAAGATAGTGCCCAGGATATGGACTGTGAGGATCGAATGTGAACGTCCCTTCCCTCATTAATGCCTCTTTATCTATGACCCCAACTAAGGTGACTGCTGAGGAAAGTTAGATTTTAAAGTTTTCTGATATAAGGGGCTGGTGATTATTTTTTATCCAGTGTCCCAGACACAAAATCACTATACTTGCATCTATTAGGTACAATTGTTTCTTTCTTTCCTGAAAACTTATCAGGGACTGGCATATAGTTCTGGTCCAGGGGCCACCAAATTACGGAGAACTACTTTGCATATACCTAAACCTCCTAGAGAGGAAAGAGGAATATTTGCATCTATAGGGGGACAATTATGGACAGATCAAAGCAGAACATTGTTTCCATGGACTCTAGTATTTATCGTGCCCTGCAACCTGCTATAAATGTCTGAAAACCAAAATAATAACCTCTCTGTAGTCCAAAGGCACATGTGCAGATTTAGGTGTCATCATCTCTTCTTCTCATCCTCCTTACACATTTCACACTCTTAAGATATTCAGAATGTCAAAACTGAACACATGCCACCAACTTGTGAGATCCAGGTCCCAAGTAGGACAGACAAAATACGTTGGCAGACAAATTAGGTTTGCCACTTTCCGCCCTTGACAGACACTTTCCCTAACAGACTGTGCTTTTAACAGCTAAGTGACAATCATAAACTCCGTAGGTGAAGTTTGCCCTCCCCTCATCCCTGCATTTCTATGCTTGCCAAGAAAAACTTTACTCACAGAATTTCTGTCTGTCAAGTGATTTCATGAGATTGTGTAGTGGTTTATCTAGGACTCTAGGAAACTGTTTTTTGAACCCTACTCAGCCATGGAAACATGCTGTGTGACACTGGGCAAATCACACTCTCTCAGCCTCATAGGAAAGCAAGGACAAACTGCTCTGAATGAATCTTGCCAAGAACACCCCATCATAGACTTAGGGTTGTCATAAACCAGAAACATTGGAAAGGCACATGATAACAGCATTTATTTTTAAAGAAACAGCAGTTTTGCTACATGCTGCCACCAATACTGATGATATGTTAGATTAGAGTACTTTCCATTTGAGCTGGGTTTGGAAAAAACGATCAGAAACCCATGTCAATTGTCCATATGAGAGAGATCCAGCCTTTAATCTCAGTTGGGAAATGTGATAGATCAGACAACTACCTCTTGAGTACTCCAAAGGCTGCTACTGTAATTGATGGGTGAGGTGTCACTTTGTACTCTAAATCCTTTTGTTATCTTGTCTAGAGCAGAACCATTGAATCAATTAGATCTACCTGTACATTGATTCACCATTCAATAATAGTTGATATCAGCTTGAGACTTCTCAGAGACAAGTATCTGACTAGGCGAGCTATTATTGAGGCAAGTGCTTCCTCAAATGATAGCTTGTGTCAATAGGAGGACCCGTCAGGGAAAGGCATGGAGTGATTGGGCTCTCCAGGGAGGCTTAAAGTATAACCCCTTATCCACAGTCTTGATATCCTCAGTTTCATCCATGCTCCAAAAGAATAACCCCCATGGAAGAGTTTGTGGGCATTTTCTAGCTTGGATTACCATTCCCAGAATCTCCAAGCACCAAATGGCCAGTGGCCATGCTAGCTTGTGGATTCTGGGAGTCTACATTCCAAAAGTATTTTTTTTAGGTCTGAGCTTTCTCTAGCCTCAAGACCCCCAGAGGTCTTATGACCAAGCATTTGGGTGAGAATGATGGGAATTGTAGTCTGATACATCGGCAGCATGCTGAGTTTAGGGAAGATTGGATTAGGCAGTAACTCTTCTATTAGCCTGTCTCTTTTTGCTCTCTTCTAAGGTAATTGATTTTTCTGGTAAGCTCTGTGGCTGCTATCCAAAGCCTCCCTTTTCCCTCTAGCTGTGCCTTTTTTGTATTCATTCCATATCAGCTGGTATGTCAGTTTTCCATAATGCTCAAAACAGCATCTCCTGTTCTGGATCTGCCAGATTGTCTATGAATACTATACACACAGCTGGGCAGCTGCGGATTGAGGAAGGGCCTTTGTTCTGTCACATCCCTTGGCCAAAGCTGCTGTTTTGTCGCCTTTGGCATGTCCACAGAAAAACCTGCAAAAATCCAGAACAGTGTTTGTCCTGACGTCTAGTTACTAAACACGAATTCACAATTTGCACACCAAATGTATAATGTATAATCTTAACTATTACTGCTTTTGGGTTTTACCCACAACACTAGGAGTCAACGTTTCATGCCCAAACCTCCAGATGTAGATCAGTTCTGCTGGATTTTTAAATACAGAAAAACCCTTGAAATAGTTGGATTTATTGAAATGTTTATCTCTAAACAACTACAAACCTTTTCAACTTGATTTTCAAACAGCACATCTAGTTTTCTGTGTCTGTTAGCCTAAACAGCTTTCCTGGTCTGGCACCTCCCCAACAATTTGTTGTACAAGTCTCAGCATTCCCAAGCAGTGTTGCCCTATGCTGACTGGAGATGATGTACAATTATACACAACAGGCTGAAGAACATGTGCACCTCTCCCTTTTGATGGAAAAGATAGAATTTCTAACATTGAATATGCTCTGTACTAAAATTTTAGCTGACCTTTTGAAATATGAGAAATTATAGACCTTCCATGAAGTTCTACTATAGGGAATATATTTTCTTCTACCACCAATCCCCTCTCAGGCTAATGTTGGGGAGGAGTTATTTAATCCTGAACTCAAATTTCCTTTGCCATTTGAAATGTTACAGCCTTTATCCTCAAAACACAAAATAACACCCAGAACCTTCACATTTCTTTTGATTTCCCCCCTTTTCCAAATGCTGCCTCGTGTCAGTTGAGCGGTACAAACACACCTTCAGGGCTACTGCCCCTTTCCCTATTGATCTGTTGTCTTTCCCTAACAGTCGGGAGAGCAGAGATGCCATTAATTGCTTTGAAAAAGGAACGGATGGCTTTGCTGAATAATAAGGTTTCTATATCACTCTCAATGCTAGAAGATTTCCAGCAGGAGTGGAAGGAACGGAACAAGGTCTCTCACTTAGCCGAAAGCGCCGTGTGGAAGAAAACCTGCTGGGATGGACACAGAGGCAGTGTTGGCTCAATTCCCAAAAAAATGGCAAGGCAAAGCTGAGACTCAGAGTAACGGCTGTGAAATGATGACAATAGGAGAGGAACAGCCAGACAAAGGGAGCGTGGGAGAGGAGGAAGACAGGGCAAAAATTCTCTCTCTGAGTCCTCATAAAAGGGAACATTATCTTTTCCTCTTTGGGGCTGGCTCCAGTCCTGTTCTCACTCCCAGGGAGTAAGCCTAACTGAACCAAATATTGAAATGAACTAATCAATCCACCAATCATCATCATTTACATCCTGTCTGTTCCCCCAAAGTAGGACCCTAGGCAACACAGAAATTAAAACAAATACAACATAGTTTAAAAGATGAGAGATCAACATTAACATAGAATGAAACATACAATCAAAATGTTAAAATACTCGTAAAAGCTAAAATAATGCTGTTGTATCGTTAGCTTTCTCTGCCAAAGAGGGTTGGGGCAGTTCCCAAGATTCTATAGCATCATGCCATGCCAGTTAAAGTGGTGTCAAACTGCATTAATGTTATAGTGTAGATGTACCCAAGGTCACCCAGTGGCAGTGCTGGATTTACCATTGTGCTTAGGTGTGCTTAAATACAGGGCCTCGTTGGCCGGGGGCATCTTCTTGCCAATTTTTTTAATGATGCATTTCACTTATGTGGTTTCAGAGCGATTTCAGGCATAATGATAGAGCTGATAGTCTATGGGAGCGTGCCACAAAGCAGGCAGTGTAAGTCTATAGGGTCTACCTCCTTCAGGCCCCAAGTAAGGGGCCTCATGACTTTACTAGCACAGAGCCCCATTTGTCCTAAATCCGGCAATGCCCAGTGGGGTTTCATGGTTGAACCACAGTCTCGAGAGTTGAAGCCCAATGTTCAAACGCCACACCACTGTAGCTCTCAATTAAAGCAATGCTTCCTTCTGAAATCCCCAGTTCTCCGAAATCTGTTGGAATCATCATCAACAACAACAACATCGTGTCGTCGAAGGCTTTCATGGCCGGGATCACAGGGTTGTTGTATGTCTTTCGGGCTGTGTGGCCATGTTCCAGAAGCATTCTCTCCTGACGTTTCGCCCACATCTATGGCAGGCATCCTCAGAGGTTGTGAGGTACCTCACAACCTCTGAGGATGCCTGCCATAGATGTGGGCGAAACGTCAGGAGAGAATGCTTCTGGAACATGGCCACACAGCCCGAAAGACATACAACAACCCAACAACAACATCAATGGGACTTACATATGAGTAGCCAAATCTAGGGCTGTGCTGGTAATGTGACCTTTGAGTTCTTGGGTGATTTGTTTATGTCAATTATTTTTGCATCAATTTGATCTAGTTTTCCAAATGCTGAAAGTCAATGGGTCAGATCCAGATTAAGCTGAACACATTTTAAGCAAGCACACCGCATGGAACAATGTCTTACTTCTGTATTGAAGACAGGAAAGCATCCTCCACAATGCCTGAGGGTGGACCAGGGGGAAGGTTATGTGGGACAGAAGGACCCCCAAGGGGCCGTGGTTGCTGCCTGAGGCAGTTGGCTGACCTTCCCTCAAGACAGAGCCCACCCTGGCACAACTTACTCACTTTGCATAGGAGTTACTAGTATTGCTGCTTTCTGTAGCTGGCTGAAATCTGAAGTAGCTTGTAAATCAAGGGAGCAGTTAGATGAGCTACACGTACACTTGGGATTCACTCCCACTGAATTTACTCTGGAGGAATAAAACCTTCTTGATGCCCTACTGGGGCTTGTTCAGTCATTGGGGACATATATACAGTATGTATACTCATTCTACATTTGTTTGTTTGTGAAGCATTTTCTACAACAACTGGCCTGATTCTTTTGATGGAAGTAGAATGTGTTCAGCCAGAAAGAGAACTAGCTTTCTTGCTCTGTCCTTACTGTCTACACAAGAGCAGTCCTTCCTTCAGGTCTACCTAATGCTGCAGAAAGAGAGATCCAGATTTTCTGGAAAGCCAAACTGCATAGACGGTCTCCACAAATAGAGGTGCTCTGTTTTAGAAAGTCACACTGCTTGCATAGAAGTGATGGGAACAGAAGTATACTTGGATGGAGTGGCATTCCTACTTCTATTTGCTAAATATCATTATTTGCTAAATGTGAGCATATACCATATTTAGGAAATAGAAGTGCCAGACCTCTCATATACAGGGCCGTAGCCAGAAAAAAAATTCGGGAGGGGTTTTAAAAATTTGGGGGGGGGGGGTTGAACCCCTAGCACCCCCCCCCCCCCCCCGCTACAAACCTGTCAATATCTGCTTGAGTTGGTGCCTGGAGGGACTCTTAATGTTTTGCGTCTCATAGACTTAGCATGGGGATTTGGTTAACCAGTTAAAATTCATGAGTAAACCAGGTTTTTTTTAATAATCTGAAAAATGTTGGGGGGGGGGGTTGAACCCCTAACCCCCCCCCCCTCGCTACAGGCCTGCTCACATATACCTCTCTTCCCACTACCTCATAGTTGACCTTACATAAAAGTTGAGAGCAGAGTTTGGGGATAAAATTATGGATTTTGATATGACCCATGGATAAGTCTAGGGTTGTTCCATGGAAAGGGGCAAACACCAGCATTGCTTCAGAAGGCCAACCACCCATGGCCACCACCCCTATCATGTCATATATGTGTCATATATGATAGACACAGATCTATAGACAGAGTTATAGAGAAGCCAGGGTTATTAGAGTCAGGACTTCAAAAAATTCAGGACTTTTTAACTAGCAGAGATTTTAGCATTATTTGCCACAATCTGCTTCCCAGACTCCTCGCTTCCTCTCTGTTTAGTAAGAGGAAATAGATTTTCCTGGTTGAAGGAAATAGATTTTCTCAACTGTAATGTATTGCTATAAGCTATCACTGTTGTCATTTGAAATATTTTGGAGTGGCAGTGTCTTATATGAGTAAGACCCTAAGTTTCATGTTTGACCTAGGAACTCAGGGCCTGATAGGATCATAGAATCATAGAGTTGGAAAAGACCACAAGGCCTATCAGTCCAATCCCCTGCCATGCAAAAAGACAAAATCAAAGCACTCCTGACAGATGGTCATCCAGCCTCTGTTCAAAAACCTCCAGAGAAGGAGGCACCACCATAATCAGACAGTGTATTCCACTATCAAAGAAGATTTTACTAATGTTTAGGTGGGATCTCATTTCCTGCTATTTGAATCTATTGCTCTATGTCCCAGTCTCTAGAACAGCAGAAAACAAGCCTCTGAACTAGAAACCCTAAGTGTGATACAGATGTTCATTTGAGACTACTCTCTCCAGGATCAGATGGACCATATGTCTCTGAATAACAGTAGTCAGGAAGCAATATTGGAAGAAAGCTACTGCTTTGCTCTGCCAGTTTGGGGTCTTCCATGGCCACTGAAGAAATCATAGTTCTGGGCTAGGCATATCTTTGACTGCTTCCTGATTCTTTTTATCTCGAGACAGATTGGTAAGCTACAGAAGCAAATGAATACGGATTTGCATCCCTGCTCACCCATGAAGGTCACTGGATGACCTTGGACAAGAACAGTTCAACAGTGAAACTGACTGCCTTGGAGGCTGACACACTCTCTTTCTTGGAGATCTTTAAGCATAGCCTTAAATTATCACACAGCGGCATGATTGTCCCGTTACTCTTAGAACTGGAAAGCCCCTTGCTCTGCAAAAATATACAACTCAAGCACTACCAAAAAATGCCCAATGTGCTTGAGTTGGATATTTTTTGCAGGGCAGGGGGCTTCTTTCCAATTTTCACAATAACAGAATTATGGTGCTGTGTGATAAGGAAAGGTCTAAGATGGGACTAATCAGGTGTAATTGTGCAACAAATCTGTTGTGTGATAATGTCCTGTGGTTCTATGATTGAATTTCTTTAAATTAAACTTTCTGGAGGAGTTGTTTTGAGAGTTAACCTTTACTCTGATTTTTCAAAAAAAATCAATTCTATCCTTGTCTTGCTGTGTACCTTCAAGACTTAGGATGAGCCTAAGACAACCCTATCATGGATTTTCTTGGCAGGTAGAGGGAGTTTGCCTTTGCCTTCCTCTGAGGCCGAGAGAGTGTGACTTGCACAAAGTCAGCATTTTGCTTTTTATGTTGGGGGGGGGGGGTCAAGATCAAGGTTACATTTGCACAGGTCTTGTCAAAAATGTTTGGCTGTCTGAAGCAAACAATATGACAGCATTCTCTTCCAATTCATGTGCGAATCCAGCTGGAAAGGCATCTGGATTTGAGGAATCTTGCCTCAACAATGGTGACAGTACAGGAGCCTTCTCCACATAACAAGACATCTAGCAATGGCCAGTTCAAGAGGCATAGGGTGCATTTGGCAAATCACCTCCCAGAACTCCACCTGAGGCGACTGCCTCCGTTTGCCTGGCGGTATGTCTGGCTCCGGCAGCAACAAATCCCAAGATTTTGTTTAGCTGTATTTTGTATGTTTCTGTTTATTAAGTTATGTATGTGTGTGACACATATATATATATCGGGGGTGGTATTGTTACTTTATTTAAAACGTATTATATTAAATTCAGTGAAGTGTAATAGTGTGGAGGAGGAAAATCCATTAAGAGTGTGCCTGAATGATGCAGCGGAATCAGCCCTGGGAGGCAAAATGGAAATGAAAGCAGCAAGTCAGGATTTGAAAGGAGAGAGAGAGAGAGAGAGAGAGAGAGAGAGAGAGAGAGGATGCTCAGTGTTGCAGAATTGTGGGAGCGTCTCGGGTGGGGGCAGAAAAAGAGAAGGAGAGAGAGAGAGCAAAAGAGAGCAAGTAGCTCGAGGAGGGAGGAAACAGACTAGGGAAGTGTGGAGGCTGAGGCATGCTGGGTTTAGTGCAACATGGGATCTGATGAGGGACAGTCGGTGCAGGCATGATGAAAGAGCGCTGCAGGGCTCTGACTGTGAGGGGAGGAAATCTGAATTTGATAGAGAAGGAGATCAGAAGCCAGTTGCATGGATTCAGGGAGCGATGATGACTCAAACTAGGACACCACGCCAGCAAGATGGCTGCAGCATATTCCAGAGTGCCTCCAGGCCTCTGTGTCCCAGAAGAACAGGCTGGGGGTTGGCTTGTGCGAGAGCTGATCTGCATGGCTTGATAAAAAAATAAAATAAAATAAGCTGGCCTCTGGAAGCCAGACTTTGGTGGACAGACGTCAGGTTTACGAGGTCTGCTGGTTTTGTTTACTGGTTTTGTTTACTGGGGCTCAGAAATCCACTAACCAAATGGCTGGAATGTTGATTTCCTTTTATATTTTTAAGAGGTTTTTATTTTAAGGAGGAGAGCTAAAAAGAGATCAAAATTCAATACAAAAACCCATTCTTGCTACCCTAAAATGTATTTCTAACAAAGGTATCAAAGACATGATTTAAGACAAGAGAACTGTTGTTAAAGAAATAGAAATAGAAATGCTTCTTGGCCTATTGCGATTCAGTCAGAGTTAATCTAAAATGTTCACCTCAGATTATTCAGAGCTTGGAAAAGTTATTTTGGGGACTACAATCCCCAGAATCCATAGTGATTGTGTCATCACAGAATTCACAGTAGCATACTGGACAGGGGAATGTGGGAGTTAAGTGCCCAAAAAGTAGGTTTTTGAAGCTATGGTATAAATGTGTTTCTCATTAATCTTAATACTAAATGTTTGTATTCAACATGCATGTGCTAAATGTGTGCATTGAATGTACATGTGCTAAATGTATTTGTTTTTGTGTGCAGTCACACAGTGGTGTGGGAGAGAGCATAACCCCTGGGTACATTGCCCGTTATCTCTCATAAGAAAAACGAATCTATGAGAGGGTTCATCTAAAAGTAACAATTTAATACTTGGACCGAAGGGAGCTAGATACAACCACAGGCTGGGATCCAAGCTTGATAATATTATTATTGCAGCTCCAAGAATCCCCTAGAAAAGGAAGATCTAAACCGGAGTTTGCAAATATTTTTGGATTCCTGGCTGGAGATTCTGGGAACTGGTGTCCAGAAACCTTTGCATGCTCTGGCTCAGTTCTCCTGGTGCCCCGTGGCCCTGCCTTCATCTGATACACAGTCAGGGCACCTGCAGATAATGTTTGCCCTTCCATTATCAGCCAAGAGGAAGTGGCCTTTATTAGAAAATGCAATTCTGGACCTTTGGCCAAATACCCAGAGGCTCCAAAGGAAATGGCTAATCTTCCCTTGAGCTAGAACTATATATGCCAGCAACCATTAGCACACCAACTGTGATGTCTTTCCTTTTGGAACTCAGTATCAGTTTTGTAGGGAAGCCATGTCACACATTTGATTAGCAGGGATGCGGTCATACCTTTAAAACGTGTCCGCTCCCTCTGAGTTTAAGCATAATCCTCACAGCAGTTCAAGGGGAGATAGATTTTTCTAGCAACCACACAGTATATTGTTGTGAGCTATCCCTGTTGTAATGCAGTTTTGCTGCTTGCTTGATGTTGAAATTGAGATCTATTCGCTCTGCAAAGTCTTTCGGTTCCTATTAAAGCTGAAAAACCAGAACCATTTATTGATACAGATCAACATGGCAGCCTATATTTTGGATCCCTAGCTGGGAGAGAGGCTGGATGTAGGAATTATAAGAGCCCACACATAAAGCTTAGCCACAAGCTCAGTATCTGGCACTCTTCAGATGTGTCTGTCTCCATCATCCCAGTCAGAATGTGTTTTTTTGCCTCAAGATGATGGGAGTTGTAGTCCAACAAATCTGATAGGCACCATGTTGTGGGAGATTGCGGTTCTTCATTACAACGGGATTACAACAGGCCATCAGAGTTGTTTCGAGTTGTTGGGGAGCTCCTGCGGCCTCCCGAGACCCGGGAGCTTCCCGATGACTTGGCAACTCGGTGCAGCGAGTTCGTGCACCATTTCGCAGGCAAAGTTGCTCAGATATGTCGTGAGTTGGACTCCAGCTTAACTGTGTCTTCAGCGGAGGTAACCGAGGCACCTGTCTGTTCGATCTTGTGGGATTCTTTCCGGCTTGTTCTTCCTGATGACGTGGAGGGGATTCTTGGGTCTGTGAGGGTGACCACTTGCGCTCTGGATCCTTGTCCCTCTTGGCTGGTTAAGCTGGCCAAAGATGGGTTGTTGGAGTGGTTTGTGGCTATAATAAATGCCTCTTTGGGTCAGGGGTCATTTCCATCCTGTTTTAAGCAAGCAGTGGTAAAGCCGCTACTAAAAAAGACCTTTTTAGACCCATCTGTTTGTAACAACTACAGACCAATCTCCAACCTCCCATTTCTGGGCAAGGTTCTGGAGCGGGTGGTTGCCACGCAGCTCCAGGGGTTTCTCGATGACACTGATTTTCTGGACTGCTCACAGTCTGGCTTCAGGCCTGGGTACAGCACTGAGACGGCTTTGGTCGCCTTGGTGGATGACCTCCGCAGGGAGCTGGACAGGGGGAGTGTGACCTTGCTGGTTCTCTTGGACATCTCAGCGGCGTTCGATACCATCGACCATGGTATCCTTCTGGGACGGCTCTCTGGGATGGGGCTCGGTGGCACGGTTTTGCTGTGGCTCCAGCCCTTCCTGGAGGGCCGCTCCCAGATGGTGAAGCTGGGGGACACCTGCTCGGACCCCTGGCCATTGACCTGTGGGGTCCCGCAGGGGTCTATCTTATCCCCCATGCTATTTAACATCTACATGAAACCGCTGGGAGAGGTCATCCGGAGTTTTGGAGGGCGTTGCCATCTCTACGCAGATGACACGCAAATCCACTACTCGTTTCCATCTGATTCCAAGGAAGCCCTTCGGATGCTGAACCAGTGCCTGGCTGCTGTGGTGGACTGGATGAGGAGGAACAAGCTGAGAATCAATCCCGACAAGACAGAGGCCCTCCTGGTCAGTCGCTCGTCGGATCGGGGTATTGGATGGCAACCTGTGCTGGACAGGGTTGCACTCCCCTTGAAATCACAGGTCCGCAGTTTGGGGGTCCTCCTGGATTCAGCGTTGACGCTTGAGGCACAGGTGTCGGCGGTGGCCGGGAGGGCCTTTGCACAACTCAAACTTGTGCGCCAACTGCGACCATACCTCGTGAAGTCTGACTTGACCACGGTGGTCCATGCCTTAGTTACCTCTAGACTGGACTACTGTAATGTGCTCTACGTGGGGCTTCCCTTGAAGACGGCCCGGAAATTACAATTGGTCCTACGCTCGGCTGCCAGATTAATAACTGGGGCAAGTTACAGGGAGAGATACACTCCCTTGTTTAAGGAGCTCCACTGGCTGCCGTTCATCTTCCGGTCCCAATTCAAGGTGCAGACCATCACCTATAAAGCCCTAAACGGTTTGGGACCCACCTACCTTCGTGACCGTATCTCCTACCATAAACCTGCCCGATCTCTCCGATCATCCGGGGAGGCCCTCCTTTCGCCACTGCCTATATCCCAGACCCGCCTTGTGGGTACAAGGGAGAGGGCCTTTTCTGCTGTGGCCCCCCGATTATGGAATTCACTGCCCATTGAGATCAGGCAAGCTCCCACTCTGTTAGCTTTTAAAAAAGACTTAAAAACATGGCTCTTCCGCTGTGCTTTTGGTGAGTAATTACTGCTATATATTTCTTTGTTACTCCCTTCCAACATCTATCCCCTAGACTGCTCCACCTTCATATGTCTCTGTCCCCTGTGGTGTACTCCTTTGTCTCTCTCACTCCGAGTTTTTATCTCTGTGTTCATGCGGCCCGCCCTTGTTTTTATTGGTTCTTTGATTTCTTGATGTAATGTATATTATTATTTATTGTATTGTTTTAATTGTGTTATGATATGTTGTTTTTATATTTTATTATATTGTACTGCTCTGGGCATGGCCCCATGTTAGCCGCCCCGAGTCCCTGTTGGGGAGATGGTGGCGGGGCATAAATAAAGTTTTATTATTATTATTATTATTATTCTAAATTAGCACAGCATAACCAGGCAAATTATATTCTTATCTGTTACTATAGCTGTGAATGGTTTTTGTTCTTAACATTGATTTAAATCCTGAATTAATATGATTTACCTATGTATTGACTCATCCTTTGATTGAATGGGCCTACTGAAGTTGAGACTAATCAGCAAGATGTCAGTCATAGTTTGTGCTTAGCATAGAAATATCACAGGCCTTGTGGACTTGCCTATCTAGCTAGCTATCTGATCTGACAACTAATGCTATTACTGCATGCATCTCAAGAAGTAAACTCTATCTTATGAAAGATTATACCACATTAAGACAATATGTTTCTGATGCCTTAAAATGTCTATTAAATCCATGTGCTGTTGTTGTGTACCTTCAAGTCATTTCTGACTTACATCAATCCTGAGACAACTCTCTCATGGGTTGAGAGAGCCTAACTTGCCTGAAGTCACTCATTGAGTTTCCATGGTTGAGGGGCAATTCAAACTCTGATCTTCAAAATTGTGGACTCATGCTCAAAACTCAAATTGTAGATCAGTGCTCAGCATTTTCCATACATTTGTAGATAACTGATAACATTAAAACCTCAGCAATTCCCTAACCATCCTGATTGTGAGTATAAAGCATAAGTATCCCTGGACTTTTTGGATGCTTGGGCAACTTTGAGATTCTGTCCCTAAAAAGGCTGCCTGTGGTAGGAAAGGCATTCATAAAATGGTTGCTGTGAGCAGTGAGATTATTTGCATTTGCTACTGCAAATAATGCATACATACATATATCCCGTTTCACAACAAAAGCAAAGCCAGGCTTAGGGAAAAGTAAC
The DNA here is from genome assembly GCF_035594765.1 of Anolis carolinensis. Classification (NCBI taxonomy): domain Eukaryota; kingdom Metazoa; phylum Chordata; class Lepidosauria; order Squamata; family Anolidae; genus Anolis; species Anolis carolinensis. The sequence continues at coordinate 175,175,363 of NC_085845.1, read as the reverse complement.
TACATAAAGAAACCAACCACAAAATCCAGAGTATAAAACTGAGCCCCACAGATCAAATTAGATTTCTCTTGACACAACATAAGAAAACACCGGCTTCACAGACGGAAAAGTGAAGAGGATGAAAGATGTGCAACTCAGATCCTGGAAAAGTACTTTTTAAAAAGTAATTCTTTCTCATTATATGCCACAGTATTTGCTAGCTATTGCAATGATGGAAAAGTCATGTGTTATTTGTTTCATTATTCATCCCTGCATCATTATTTTCTTCTGATTCAACACACACCACTCCAAACCTCAGCATTGATAGCAGACTTCTTGAAAGCAAGAAACAGAATCAAACTTTAAAAAAATTGGGCCTAAAATGCTTTTGACATCATAGCCAAAATACTAGAAATTTGGAAAAATTAGCAACTATAAAAAAACAAAAGAATGTTGCTCATGCAGATGAAATCATGTGATTCAAAGCATCATTGCAATTGTCAAAAGCTTTCATGGCTGGAAACACTGGGTTGTTGTGAGTTTTCCGGGATGTATGGCCATGTTCCAGAAGCATTCTCTCCTGATGTTTCACCCACATCTATGGCAGGCATCCTCAGAGGTTGAGAGGTCTGCTGGAAACTGACCCCTCGACCTCTGATGATGCCTGCCATAGATGTGGGCAAAACATCAGGAGAGAATGCTTCCGGAACATGGCCATATGGCCCGGAAAACTCACAACAACCCATCACTGTAATTGAGTGGTAATGACCAGAGCACATGTGCATTAGAAGGTTTAGAAAGTACATTATCATAGCTTTAGCCTTGTAAGTATATCAATACAGTGCATGTAAGCTGGGCTTACAATAAATGTGTTTGTGTTATATCTAACTGCAGGGATATTTGTGTAAAAACGTAATACATTCATGTTGAAACAGTGCATAAAACATTTGTAGATATTAATTTGGGTGTCACACCATCTGATGGTGCCACCCAGAATTGTTTGCACCTCCTCCTCTACTGCATTGTTATCCCTAGCTCACTACTTTTTTCTCCTCTGTTTTCATTAAAAACATTGGCTGCCTAGGGTCACATGTGGTACAGCAGGACTGTGTGGCTATCAAGATGGCTCCAGACTAGAGCGGAATTATTCACTTTATATCAGGGATGATCCTCGGCTTCCAATTCAGTGGGGTAATAAATCTAGTGCAGGCTTTAGTCTGAAATGTAAGGTTACTGGCCAAGGTGCTGTATCCACAACTGCAAAATAAATTCAGTACTTTGGATAACACCTATTGTCCTAAACCCCAAGGTCAGATTTACCATCTCATCACCATTACTGCTTTGCAGAGCACTCAAAATATCCAAATCAGGAAAAAAGTTGAGATGCGGAGGTAAAATTTTTACAACCATGTTTACCTAATAGCAATGCCCACTGCAGCCAATTAGACTTCTTCCCATGCAGGTAGACATAGGATTGCACTCTTTTGGCTTGGGAATAGCATGCTAAAGTCTTATCATTGTTATTTTCCCTTTTGCCTCAAGTTGTAGGGCTGGAATGAGTCATGGACAAACAGATATTAGCAGATTTATTTAACTGCTATAAGTTTTACAAATCCCACAATATAGCTTGGCGTGTGTAGATGTTTACAAAGTGTAGGAGATTCACCCTCTAGGGATGGAAGCTGGCACTATGGACCTTTCTTATTCCCAAGTACAGATGTTCTGAGCTACTAGAAAAAACAAAGAGATCTGTATTTGACTAGATGTCTTGAAGAGTATATTACACAGTTGTCTACGAATGGGATTCTAAACTAGAAGAAGACAACTTTCTTCTAAGAGATGAAAGTGGGACTTTGTTTGAGGCCTCCAGCCACTTTGTAACACTAGTCAATTTGGTAAGTATTAATTTTAAGTACCTAATGCCCCACCTAAAATTACTGTAATCCATATATTATTAACAACTTCATAGTTTCTCCATTTTTCTACTGACCAAAAACATTTATTTATTTATTATTTATTTACAGTATTTATATTCCGCCCTTCTCACCCCGAAAGGGACTCAGGGTGGATCACATTGTACACATATAAGGCAAACATTCAATGCCATATAACATAGAACAGAGACAGAGACAGATGCAGAGGCAATTTAAACCTCCTCCAGCTTCCAGTTTCCTGAGGATATGCTTGATTCCAACCTCAGGGGGAGCAGCTGCTTCATAATCCACTGCGACGGCAACTTCCTCATTCCAACTGCGGCTGGATGATTTTTATGGTGTACCTAAATTTCCTACTTGATAGATTCAACTATCTTTCGGGTTGCTTAGGTCAGCAACAAGCAGGGGCTATATATTTTTTTTTAAATTGTTGGGTGCTCATCCCAAAACAGGCTGGCCTCGAACTCATGACCTCTTGGTCAGTGATTTATTGCAGCTGGCTGCTAACCAGCCTGCACCACATGCTTGCTTAAAGATGTAACAAATTGTAAAAGCTGGATTTTACATGTTTTTTTTAAAAAAGGATAAAGAAACCATTGTGTATTTCTTTCCCTTTCCAGTCCTTGGAGACTAGGACTTGGAGCAATGGGCTCAGATTACAGGAAAGGAGATTCCACTTGAACATTAGGAAGAACTTCCTCACTGTAAGAGCTGTTCAACAGTGGAACACTCTGCTTCGGTGTGTGGTGGGAGTTCCTTCCTAGGAGGCTTTTAAACAGAGGTTGGATGGCCATCTGTCGGGGGTGCTTTGATTGTGCTTTTCCTGCATGGCAGGGGGTTGGACAAGATGGACCATGTGGTCTCTTCCAACTCTATTGGTCTATGGTTTTATGATATGTTTTGTTGCCTTCTGAAAATGTCATTGAAGCTAGCCTTCCCCAGTCTAGTGCCCTTCAAATGTTTGGGCCACAACATCCTATAGACTCAGCCGAAAAGGTTAAGAAGGGATGAAAGGAGCTGTAATACAAAACCTCAGGATAGTAGTCTCACTCCCTCCAAATTCTGTCCTCAGATGGTGAATAATTGGAGACTGCATGGCCATGGCATTGGGCCAAATTGTGCCCTCTCTGCAACTCCCTGTAGTTTGTTTTAAAATCCAGCATGACAAAGAGTCATAGCAAAAGCTTGTGGCTCTGTTCTCCACTGTTGGAGGCCTAGTAAGCTTTGACACGATAGTTTGACATTTAGGCTGATAGTCAAAGATGTGCTGCCTCACTAAACAGAACAATGGATTAGGTCTGGAGGAAAGAAGCATGACAACTGGTGGAAAAAACATCAATGATTTAAGACCTGCAAATGATACCATACTACCAACCGAAAACAAAAGAAGACTGGAAGGCCTATTAAGGAAACTCAAGGAAGAATCTATTAAAACAGGGTTACAGGTGACATTAAGAGAGCAAAAGTAATGACTACAGGTAATTAACATAACTTTAAAGTGGATGAGGAAGACATGAAAGTAGTCAAAATATTTTCTATATGCTTGTTCAGTCAGAAATAAAAAAATGGACATGATAGTCAAGAAATCATATTTGGAAGGAACTAGATAAGATTCTCAAGTATAAAGATGCATCATTAAAGATGTTTTTAGATACAGAGACTGAATAAATTATATATGCAGTGCTTGAACCAACAACTGCTGGCGAGTCTCTCACCTAGAAACAGAGAAGGTGACAGTCAAGTTGTAGGATGTTGCGGAAAATTGGAGATAAGACAATTCGTCATGTGAATATGAACACAGGCAACAAGTCTGGCTTTTTAAAAATCCACATGAAATTCTTTTCAAAGGCATTGGTTCTCTAAAATAGAGGAAGTTCTGGGCCATGACAGTTTGCTGCCTGAGGCAAAAGACAAGATTGTACCTCTCCTTATTCCACAGATTGCTGCCAACTTCAGCTTGTAGTTGAACCTGACCACATCTCTACTATAAGAGCACCAAGTTGGTTTTCAACACAAAGGACGGAATTACAAGCAACATCCAAGGGGAATATGTTGTTGCTGCCTCCTAACATCTGCCACCCAACACAATGGTCTCACCTTGTAATGGTTGTGCTGTCCCTGATTAATGGGAAAAGCACTTGCTCAAGCTTTCCTTGAAGCCACTCAGATAAAGGATGAGGTGGGATGAGTGATCTGAAACTTGGATGGCTGGAGACTCATTTTATAATTTATCCCATTTTAGAAGACACCTTCACAATCCATCGTTTTAAACATAAATGCTTTACCCAAAGAATCCAGATACAGTACTTAACGTCTGGCAAAGAATTTACAAGATTTTACTGTCATGTACATAGATAGTTCTCTATCTGTATGTAGCTCTTCATATTTCTAGGTAAAACCATGTGATATGTTTGTCTTATGGTGGCCCTATGAATTGATTTGAAGACATACAACAACAACAACAACAACAACAGCAACAACAACAACAACAACAACAACAACAACAACATCCATTCCCCCAACCCCTTTCTTTCCTGGATAAGGGTATGGATTTTTAATCAGAGAATCTAACATTGTCTTCTACAAATTCCCTCCAGGTGTATTAGACTAAAACTCCCATTATCACCACCCATCAATACTGACATTGCAGTCTGTTGATAAATCTGAAAGCACCCAATGAGAACACATTATAATATCATAGAACAATCACTCTTGCCTGATTCATTCTGTTGCTCTTTTCTTTGTGTTTGAATTCCCTTTCCTGCACTTGGTGTGTGCAATTTTTTCATTTCCATATTTAACATCTGATTATGCTCACACATAATTATATCCTTTACCTGTCTCTGTGATATCTTTTACACTGAGCTAACCCAGGTCCCTCTCCTTTCTGTTCCTTCTCATTCCACCCCTTGCTTTTAGTACTAATTCAAATGTGAGTTCTTGCAGTATAGCTCTGTGGAGTTTGCTGCTTGGCATATCTTCTGCTTTTGGGGGCTATTTGTAGAAATTTCTTGGATCTGAATTACAGCTTTTCCAATGTTTTTCCTCTTCCTCTGAAGTCAGTGGTTCAGCTTGCTGTGATCCTTTGGTTTGAACGATAACTTTTATCCTCAGGATCCAACACCTTGGAGATATTCTTTGAAGTTAGACTGAACCCGAGGCAAATTCACCAGCCCCGATGCTTTCCCACTGTTGGATGGAAATAATGGAGATGCTAGGGTCAGGGATTGTGGTTCTGTTCCCCACCAAACATTGCTTGAATATGTGAGAGGAAAACTTCTGAAGGTTATGTGCATGTTTTGCCTTTTGAGCAGAGTCAGAAATCATGACATGTGTTACAAAAAGGCTGCAATTTTAGCAAACCTCCAGTGCCTCTGGTCACTGAAGTACATACTTCAGAGTTTTGATTTTGCCTCAGAGGGCCTTGAAAATTGAAATCACTAAAATAATTTAAAAACTAGCCATTAAGAACCAAATATTGTTGAAAGGCCTGAAGACAAGAAAGATCAAGATGGGCTTTTCCTGACATTTAAAAATAGCAAAGAAGCCTCCGGCTGTACCAGTCTAGGAAAAGAATTCTAGAATTTAGATGTCACCCTGGAAAAGATTCTCTTTGTCAGCTAGCTGCTTAACCTCAGAAGTCATGAAACTCTAGATCAGTGGTTCTCAACCTGTGGGTCCCCAGGTATTTTGGCCTACAACTCCCAGAATTCCCAGCCAGTTTACCAACTGGGGATCCACAGGTTGAGAACCACTACTCTAGAACCTGAAGATGAAAGAGTGTGAAATGTTATTTCCAGCCAGCCCGCCCCATTGTGCCCCAGTCAGTGGCACAATGATGTAATTTTGGGTATCTCTTCAGATGTTGTGGACAACAATCAAATCAGCTTGCGCCAGCATAGCCAAAGATGATGAAAATTGTTGTCCCATAATACTTCTTGTCTCAAAACACGTTACCTAGGTTTGATTTTAGGCTCTAAACATCTGCCTTAACATCATGCACCAACACTACTACTGTTTTCAAAAACTCCTTGAAACTAGACCCTCAATATATTATAGGAATTATGCTTAATATCCTTAGAGCATGGGCCACATCATTTTACTCCAAGAAACAACACAGCTGGCACACTGTGACCCAAAGTTGGTATGTAGAGTAGAGGTCATGTGCACATTGATCTCTTAATTAAGACATAACACAACCCCAGATATGTTAGCAAGGCAAGTCTTTAAGGTATGATCCCATAAAGAACTGGTTGAATACCTCTGCCCAAAGGCAGATGGTCTTCTGATGTCCATGGGGTGGCCGGTCTGCCCCAGGTTTTAAGACGTACATGAAAGGAGCTATTCAAGGTACCAAATCCTATCCATAAAATAGGTTCAATCCTTTGACTAGCTCCCTTAAAACTGAACAGAATGTGAAGTCGATTCGTCACCCCTCTGGGAACTGCCATTGCATCTGCTTTAGATTGAGAAGTCATTAGCTAAAAGCATCCCTGTCTTGCACAGATCAATGTTCAATTTGTTCATTCTCAAATAGTCCACTGGTGACTCCCAGCATGATCAGGACATCCATAGGATGTGGACTAGAAGAATATAGACAAATTGGAGTGGGTTCAGAGAAGGGCAACCAGAACGATAAGAGTTATGGAGAACAGAACATATGAGGAATTGTTGAAGGAGCTGGGCTTGTTCGGTTTGGTGAGGAGAATTCTGAGGAGTAATATGATAGAATACTTTAAATATTTAAAGGGCTGTTACAGAGGTTTTTTCTTTGCTGTTCTTGAGGCTAGGACCAGGTCTAGTGGTTTTAAGTTATCAAACAGTAGATTGCAATTGAACATTAGACAGAACTCAGTTCAGTAATTGAACTAATTTTCTAGAGATGTAGTGAGGTTCTTTTTCTATGGAAATCCTCAGAAAAATGCTGGACAGCAATCTGTTGGGGATGCTGTAGCTAGAGTTTTTTCATTGAACCCAGGGCAGGAATCTATGGCTTTGTGGGGGGAGGGGACTTCCAGCTATATGGCTCTTTGATTCTGATCTAGATTCCACAGTTTGCCATTGTTTAAGGAATGCAGAAAGAGAGGGAATGTAAACTTCTCTGGGGTTTCCCATTCTACACTCAATCTATCCATGACCTTTTGTTCTTCTGAGATGTACAAATCCCATAGCAGAAAAGCAGCTGGTTAGATTGCCAACAATTGGAATGGCAGGTCAGGTCAGGAAGCGGCAGCAATAGATGTAGGGATAGAGGTTGGTGCTTCTCTGCATGTACTGTGTGTGTTTAAGTCAATACTGAAAAACACATAGTGAAAACACTTTTGCAGAACAAATGTCCATTATTTCCCCAACCAGAAACCCTGGACTGTACTATATTCTGAATCAGTTATGCATGTCCTCAAGAATAGCCTGAGACATGTTGCTGCCTGAGATGACAGTATGGAACCCCTTGTCTTGCTATATATAAAAAAACGCTGCTAGATTTGATAGTTGATTATTTCTTGAGCATTGGCAGTTGGAAGCAATTGTAGGCTATCTGGGGGTATGCCTCATAAATTGTGTGACATCCCAGCCTTTCTCCCAATATACTGCTTGTTGCCTTTCTGCGTCTGTACCCATGGGATCAACCTTATTTTACATAATGGTAGGACTGATCGTGAATGTACTTTATGGCAGAGAAAGGAGGAAGGAAGGGGAAGTTAAAATAGATATGTAGCAGCACCTTAAAACTAACTGGTTTTTATTTTCACATAGCTTTTAGAGATAAAAATCCACTTCTTTGCTTGCAGCACAGAATGTTCTGCATCTGAATTTCAATGCAATATCAATATTGCTTGTGAATAGTGGGGCTGCAGTCCAAGACGTCATAATAACACACTCTGTATTGAATCCAATTGGTTTATATTCACAAAAGCTCATGCAAATATAAAAACCAGTTGGCCTTAAAGGTGTTGTTATATCTCACCCTTCCTTCCTCCTTTTTATGTTGCAAGAGACTAACATAGCTAATTCTGTGAAGATGCACTGTAAAAATCTCTCTACATATTGAGAAGAGAGCGGAATAAAGACTGTATTCAGTATTTCAATTAGGACCGGTAGATGCTGCAATAAACAGGCATAAAATAATCAGGAATTTTGTCCTTTAAAATGGAGGCAAATTGCTTCCTTCCCTAGCAGCTGCATTCTTCAGCATATAACAAATACGTATCTTTGAGGATGATTGTTATTCTTGCTGAAAAAAGAAAGAGCGAGTGGAGAGAATTAAGGCGTGCTCCAACCTCTCTCAACTTAGTGCTCTCCAGATGTCTTGGACTCAAGTTCCCATCATATCTACCCATCATGGTCAATGTCAACTACAATGTCAATGCTGGTTAGAGATAGTAGGAGAGGCAATCTAAGGGTCCATCTACACTGTAGAATTAATGCAGTTTCACTCCACTTTAATTGCCATGGCTCGATGCTATGGGATCATGGGAGTTGTAGTTTTATAAGGTTTTTCACCTTCTCTGGCAAAGAGTGCTGGTACCTTACCAAACTATAAATCCCAAGATCCCACAGTATGGAAGTTAAAGTGGTGCCAAACTGTATTAATTCTGCAGTGTAGCTGCACCCTAAAACATTTGGAGAGGTTTAGAGAGGCTTCTCTCATTTCTCTAGTGTCTTGTGTATTAGAGTATGAAACCATGCCTACACCAGGCAGGTTACTCTGGGATTGTTTCTGTCTCAGAACCAGTATGGAACTGCTGAAACTGGGAACAGGGTTCAGGTAGTCCAACCTATTCCTGGTGTGACCCATCCCCATATCCCTGTTTCTTTGCCACTGTCCCTTGCAAGTCTCTGGCTGTTACCTGTTGAGTCTACTGATATCAAAAATGGGGCACATGCATGATAATCAACAAGAGGGTACATTGGCACCCTCCTTATTGCTGTTCACATTGCACTGTTCCAACATCAGCAGACACAAGAGGTCACAGCCACGTACTTGAAGGGAAATCTGTGGTTGTGGCATGGAGATGAACAACCCCCATTTCCCTGCACTTATACAAAAGCCCTGAGAAACTTTAGACTTCAGGAGATGACTGAGGAACCCATGGCAAGTTTGGATCACAACTCCTATCAGCCACAGCCAGCATAATGATAAAATGGCAATGAAGCCCAATAACACCATGAAGTTCTATATCCATGTCCTCAAATGTCAGCCCAAGGTTACTCTGCCTACTGCAATTAAATATCATTATCTATGGCTTTGCAGCCATGCCTCCTTCATTGCTGTGCTCTTCTCACATCTTACTGACAATGCAGTCAACCATCACTAATATGCACATTATCAGCTATCTCTAAATTCAAGAAAATGCAGGAAAATACTTCTCTTAACCTTAATATCCTTTTATGTGTTTGAATTTGTATCAGCACTGTCTGTTTACAAGCACAAATTACAAAATGAGAGAATTGCAGATGGAAAAATCACAGTCGATAGCAACAACAAAAAGAAGGTTTAAACTGTTTATTGGTTTGCTTCTGTCTTGTTACAACAGGTAAGAATCATCATCATAAAAAGGAGCTAAATGCAAAGAAAGAGAATGACTTTCTGTGGGCAAAATCCAACTCGTAGTCCCAACAAATCAATAGGGTTGACATAGGTGTGAATTTAGCACTTGGCAATTGATTTAATGCTTCTACTGTAGTTGGAGCGAGCAATTAGATTTAGACCACAAGTTCCCCAAATATACATAAAGACACATTATTTAATGTGCATGTATAGTGTCTCATCTATATTTCGGTGGTAGATGAGGGAAGCCATTTTAACCAGGAATAATTATTTTGGATGCTCACTCTGTATCTAGTTACTATGTGGTATAACACATTTAGCCACAACAAACACATTTATAACACATCTATCCACAACAAAGGCTCCTAATATTTTATGGATTTTGTGACTCATTTTTGGAACTGTAGTACAAAAACTATATTAAATGGTGGGCATGGAATTCCTCTGAAGCTAATGGAGGGGAAGGAAAACACATGGAGGAGCAAGCACTAATTCTTGTTGGATTCACTCCAACCAGGAGGGAAGGTGTGTTGCACTTCTATTATTTTACCTCCTTTCTGGAGTGTTTCTCTTCTTCTTTTCTTCCTCTCATTGGTAACAATGTGGAAATAAAATAACTGTACCAGCACCAGACCTGGCCCTATAATTTGGTAGAGTGAAACAGTCTTTTCAAGTGGAAGATGCTGAGTAGGAACCTAGAATACAGGAGGCAAGTGGCCTGCCTTGGATCTCTTATCAAAGCTGGACATAACCTCCAACATTTAACCAATGAAAACGGGGATGCATGTGGCTGAGCAGCATTGGAGTGTGGTCAAGATGGCAAAAGTTATTAACAAGGTAAAGCTCACAAGCTGTGATGACTCATGGGCCTTGTAGTCCTGTTCCTAGTACTATGGTGGCAGATGAAGAGGAAAACATGGGATTTCCGCCGTTTCAACCAGAGTCGGAGCCTCTCCACCTGGAGGATGTTTGCCCTCAAGAAGTTAGCCAAACAGGCCTTGGGCAGAATTCCCCCCCGTTTCCCCGGAGGGACAATTATAATAGAGATAGAGGAGTCAGAGAGGCTAATCGCCGGAGCCTGAGAATCACTGCCAAACAACTAGCTGATTAGGTCTGCTTCCCTTGGGAAATTCTAAGGAGTCATGCATCTGGACAGAGTTGGGTTTCACTTCTTGTTCTCTAGGGAAAGTGTTCTGTTGGCGGGAAAACGAGACCCTATATAGGTGTTTGCCGCAAGGGGAACTTTGCGGAGTCAATTGATCAGCTTGAGGAGAGAGATCGTGTGTGGACTTCGTAACCCCAGTTCCTTGCTTCCCGGATCAAGTTCCAAGCCTGCCTTGTTTCGCGTTTTGCCAAGGACCTTGCTTCATGCTTCATGTTTGCCTTGTTCCAAGTCTTTGATCTAGCCAAGAATCAAGTTTATTATCCAGCCTTGTTGTCAAGCTACATTGGACTTTAAGGACTCTGTCATTTCCCCACACTATTGCTTGGCAAAGTGTGTGTTTCGGTCAAGTGGATTAAAACTTTGAACTCTAATATCTTATATTGGACAATACATTTATGGACTATAATTGACCTCATCTGAAAGGTCTGCTTCTGAACTATATTCTTCACTTGTTTTTATTGACTTTATATATTTCTTTAATAAAGATATTAGATAGATTCTGGCCTCTGTGTAAGGTTATTGGTGCTCTGCAGCCTGGGTCCTGACACAAGCTAAGACAGATTGAAGCAGTTTGCTTTTGCCTGAGGCCCCTTCCACACAGCTGAATAAAACCCTACCTTATCTGCTTTGAACTGGAATATATTGCAGTTTGGACTCAGATAACCCAGATCAAAGCAGATATAGTGGGATTTTCTGCCTTGATATTCTGAGTTATATGGCTGTGTGAAAGGGCCCTGAGTCTACTGGGAATGGCAAGATTTTACCCACTCCTCCTCTCCCTTCTGCTGAATTAATGGAGTACAACATACTCTCACAATTGGAATTCAGGTGCCAGCAGTTGAAGCAAACTGAGGACAATGTGGGAGGATAAAGAGTAATAGGAGAATTTAAAAACAGCTGAAAATGTGGGATGATATAGGATTAATTAGGGCTGTCCTTTCTAAATTAGGAGCCCCTTGTGGCACAGCAGATTAAACCTCTGAGCTGTTGAACTTGCTGACCGAAAGGGCAGTGGTTCTAATCCAGGGAGCAGAGTGTGCTCCCGCTATTACCCCCAGCTTCTGCCATTCTAGCAGTTTGAAAGCATGCAAATGTGAGTAGATCAATAGGTACCGCTCAGGTGGGAAGGTAACAGTGATCCATGCAGTCATGCTGACCACTTGATCTTGGAGGTGTATAGGGACAAGGCTGGCTCTTCAGCTTAGAAATGGAGATGAGCACCAACCCCCAGAGTCAGATACGACTAGACTTAATGTCAGGGGAAAACCTTTACCTTCTAAATTAGGTTGGTTGGAGACCTACATGAAAAACAATTTACTTGCTATTCTTATTTGTTTGCATGGACTGAGTGTGGAAACTTGTTCACTGTTCACTGTGCTGCAAAATATATTGGGCCACCTGCCAGCCCTACTTTCCCCCGATGCTGATCTCCCTCTTTGTTTAGAAAAAGAGAAAACGTTTGGTATGCATTTCCCTCTGTTTTGGCATGCAGTATATTATCCATTTCAGTGATTCCCAAAGTGGGCACTACCGCCCCCCGGTGGGCGCTGGAGCGATCCAGGGGGTCGGTGATGGCACCTATTAGGACACAGAGGTGGGGCCAGAGGAGGGGCAGGGCCTCTTCCCAAGTGCCGGAGGCAGGGCTGAGCACCTGAGGTGCCTGTTAGGACACAGCAGGCGGAGCTAGAGGAGGGGGCGTGGGTTCTTCCCAAGAGCCCGAGACAGGGCTGAGAATCTATACCTCTCCTGAGGCGCTTGTTGGGACACAGAGGGTAGAGCTAGGGAAGGGGGCGGGGCCTCCTTCCATGAGACTGAGACAGGGCTGAGCCTCTATATCTCTCCTGAGATGCCTTTTAGAACTAAAGGGCAGGGCTAGGGGCAGAGCCTCTTCCCAAGAGCATGAGACAGGGCTGAGCCTCTGTATACCTTGTTAGAACACGTCAGGCACTTGGGAATTGGCCCCGCCCCCTCCTCTAGCCCCGCTCCCTGTGTCCTGGCAGGTGCTGCAGGACAGGGATAGAAGCTCAGCCCTGCTTCAGCGCTCGTAACTCCACCCATCCCAGTCCTGGCTGCCCATTTGTGGCCCCGTCCACCTGCCCCTTGCAGCCCTGCATCTTGGACTAGAGGAGAGGCTCAGCCCCGCCCTCTTGAGCAGGAGCCATGCCCACCCCTCTAAGCCACGCCCCCCTTTCCAGGCAGCACTGAGTCATATTTTTTCTGGAAAGGGGGTGGCAGGTCAAATAAGTTTGGGAACCACTGATCCATTTGATGTAATCCATTTGATGTAAAACTTCTGATTGTACCACGATTCTACCATCTGCAACTGAATGCTCCTTTAAAAAATCTTAATATCAAAGGTTTATATGCCACAGGGGATCAGCAGGGGCAGTTGGTGGATCTGTTGGCACAGGAGTGGCAGATCTACCCTAGATTTTATTTTTTGCTCCTTCTGAAGCTGTTTTGTGCTCCGCCATTGCTAGATCTTAGTTCTGCATTGGAGGAGTTCCTGTTTAGGTTGGAACATGTGTGGGAAGAAATGGATTTACAACCCTGGCAGTGGCATATTCAACACTTGGGTGTGCACAGAATTCTTATTTGGGGGTGCTCTCATTTCACCATCTGTAGCTGTGCCCTGATACCCTGTTTCCTCCAAAATAAGACCTACCCTGAAAATAAGACGTCATGATTTTTCAGCATTTTTGAGGATGCTCGAAATATAAGCCCTGTTTCAAAAATAAGCCCTAGATGTAGTTCATTTAAAAGGTCAATTTGGAAAAATAAGACTGTCCCTGAAAACTAGCCCTAACACATCTTTTGAAGCAAAAACTAATATAAGACCCTGTCTTATTTTGGGGGAAACAGAGTAGGACTGCATCTTAAAGTAGTTAAATTATATTTTTCATTTAATTCTGAATATATCCCAATGTAAGTTTTTTAACCCTTGTTTTCAATTTAATTCTGTTACTAAAATTTCTTCAAGTGTATCCATACTGAGCAGTTAAAGCATTTTGGTGCCATTTGGTTTGTCATGGCTCCATCCTATGGAAGCCTGAGGTTTTGAATTTGGTGTAGTGCACTCCCCACAAACTACATCAGCTAATTCTAGGTTCCTAAACAAACTACAGATCCCAGAATTCTGTAACATGGAGCAATGGTAGTTAAAGTAGTATCACATTGCTTTAACAATGTAGTGTAAATACTCTTCGTCTCTCAAATTCCCCAGCGGTATTTCAAACAGAATTCCTTACTACAGGCCTAAGATTTAGTTGCAATTCTTTATCAGTACTTAGAAACAAAGAGTCCGTGGTTAGTCATGATTAAGTTCCTTTCAAAGTCACAGGACAAATTCATTCTGCTGTTTTCAGTGGGATTTGGTGATGACTAATTTTTGTTGGACCAGAATGAGAAATGTTGGTGATCATAAACATGTTTGATACAATTTATCCTTCTCCCATTTTTTTCAACATAAATACAGTGTATTTTTTCAAAAAAAAAAAACCAATACCATTACGCAGGTTTGCAAAACCAAACATGCAAGCATTCAGAAAGGCTAGATTTACAATTGCTCATCAAAGCTTTATTCTGTGCATCCGGCAAAACGTAATGATGCAGGAAGCCTGTCAAGTGTATGTGATGGTTTTAGATTGTACCACAATGAATATGCACCACTGGGCAGAATTAAGGCTGGGCAGCCACAAAGCTAGCAATTGCAAACTTCCATCAGCTTGTTTTTGCAATGCAAATGATGAACTTTCAATATACCCTTGTTGATTTTATATTCATAATACTGTGTTCTTCACAGATCTCCAATGTGCAAACAATGGATCAGTTTCCCTTTATCTCATATATGCATATCTTTAAACTACAAGTTCTTTCTGTCTTGAATAGACAGTTTTCAGATTTTGATAAATCCTTTGAAAATGAATTCATTTCACCAGCCAGATTTAAAAGGTACAGTTATTCCATGATAGAGGATGACCGTATACATACCTATCACATAGATGTTAAAGATACAAAGTCTCTTAGGGACAAATAGAGGGGTTTCTAATTTTGTGTTAAAATGGTTGAATATGCAGGGTTTCAAATCTAGACATTGAATATTGAGCCTGGAATTTTATATGGCACACTATAGTGTAAATAGTTCTGCAGGTAGAAGTACATTACATCTCTCAATCCTCTCTTTACTCACTGCTTGGCTATTGTAGACCACCATAGCCATACAGAAGCCATTGGAAAGCTCTCTCCGTGTGTAGGTTATCCAAGAAATTCAAACCCTCGAACTATTCTGATTTGTCAATGACCGTCTCAATTAATCCTTTGTCATTTCATTTTTTCCTGCTGTATTTAAAATGTCTTAGTTTCTTGCTTCTTCTCTTATTGTGCATCTACATCAGGCATTGGCAAACTTCAGCTGTCCAGGTCTTTTGGACATTAACTCCTGCAATTCCTAACAGCTGGTAAGCTGTTGGGATTTCTGAGAGTTGAAATCCAAAACGCCTGGAGGGCTGAAGTTTGCCCATGTCTGATCTACACTGTAAAATTAATGCAGTTTGATACAACTTTAACAGCCATGGCTCAATGCTATGGAATCCTGGAATTTGTAGTTTGGTGAGGCGCCAGCAGTCTTTGGCAGAGAAAATTACAGACATAGTAGAACAACAACTCCCATGATTCTATAGCATTGAGTCATATCTGTTAATCTACAATGTACCCTCACTTTCCTCCTTTGCCTTCAGCTTACTTCAGCCACTGAAAACTGGATGGAAGGAGAAAATGTCATTTGCACTCAATAAACTCAGCAGGAGAAGGAGAAGACTGATGAGATTGGGTGGAATATTGCCCTTCTTATTAGACCCAGGCAAAAGCAAATTGCTGTAGCATCTCCCAAACCATTTCTATCTGTGATATGGTGGAGAGGATGGCTCTTTTTTTGGTTATATCCCCATAGTCAGACACAAACCTGTCTGAGGTTTATCCACTGTGGTCTGCTAGAGAGCTGGATCCATATCCACTATCCATGTATCAGTCCATAGCTAGGGTCTTCACTGTACTTTATGGACCCGCCACCAAGACTCGACCTCTGGAAGACAATCATACCTGGTCACCAGTGATGTCCTATGATGGTGATGACTAAGGAGCTCTAAAGGTCTTAGCAAAAGGTGTAATCTTTCTGCATCTGGGTGGATGACACCATTCTACATCTGGCTGAATGATGTAATATTTCTGCATCGTGTTGTATGATATAACCATTCTGCATCTTCTTTTACATTCTTCCCATTCTCCACAGCCATGACATGGTGATGGGTGAGAAACTAAAGCAGCTAAATGGCAAACATTTGTGTGTTGGTTATTGTGAAGGGTGGAAGAGAAAATAACCCTCCACAAGTAAGAACATTTGTCATAAGGTGGACCTGCATGTTTTACTATCAGGATGCCTGGCTAGGAAGGACAAATCTTTAAGTTTCTGATTCTTCCCCATTCTATTTTCCATCCAGGATATGAAAGTATGCCAGAATTTCTCACCTGCCTTCACTTTCAAGGTAGCTATGAAAGGAGCCTTACTGCTAGGTAGAACCATGGAGCACATCCACCGTGACACAGGCACCTTAGAAAGCATGAACCCATCCAGGACATGTGATGCTCCATGTGATGTGTGGGACTATGATCAGGAGGATCATGCCCAAAGTTCAGCCTGTCCCAGGTGCTGAGGTAAATGCACTGACCGAGAAGTCTCTTGGAGTGTCTGCTTCGGCGGTGCTCCATGAACCAAGAGTAACAGGTCAGCCCGAACTGAGAGGCTTCTATCTGCATGAAATATTTAATGTCTATCATTACACCCTTGAATTCCTCAACAGTCTCATAGCCTGACTAGCCCAGCAACCTGAAATAATTTGCACTTTGGGCCTTGCTCTCCCCTAAGCAGCCAGTCATGTTCTGTCAAGCTCTTGACCAGCCTCGGATTGGAAAGTTGGATTCGCCAGGAATGGTTGTCACAAAAGGCACAGCGTGCAAACACCCTGATGTGGCGCCATGGGGAGGTCGAAAGGAGCTCTTATCTCAAGCAGCTAAAGAAATGCAGTGTGTAAACCTTCACCCTCACTAAAGAGGAGCTCTGAAGCATTTGAAAGAGACACTTTCTCTGCTGTGCCTTTTCCCCCTGACTGCACTGCCTGAGTACAGCTGTCGTTCTGCCTCCAATACTCTGCTAGGGAAATTGGATGCAGCTATGCATTGCATGATGGGACTATTGTCTAATGCAGTGCAAAGAGCCAAACAGATCTGATTGCATAAAGATCTTTCCCTCGGTAACCGTCAGGGACCAACATTGTGAGGCAGGAACATCTTTTGATTGCCTGAGGAGACCCTGGTTTTTTTTTCTTTCCAAAGAAACCCTTAGTTTTTAAGAGAGGATCTCCTCTCTTCCCAATCTGATTTTGGAACATCTTTGCAGAGGTGCAGATGGCTTGGCTTGACCAACAATTTTGCAGAATTTTTGAACACAGCACACATGTAACAGTTATGCCTATCTTAAACGGAAAAGCTTTGCTTTTGCTTCAGGGTGCCTATAAAGATATAGGCAGACTGGGTAGACCTACAGCTTAGAAAAGTTATTTTTCAGACCAGACCTTCCATTATCCCACAGCTACCTGGCTCAGGTATTCTGGGAGATATAGTCAAAAAAGTCAATCTCTGCAAGATCTGTTGATAATTATTGTTTATAATCCATTACACCCCATTGTACAAATACACCTGTTCCCATAGATGCATACCAAAATGATAGCAAAACCAATATTTGTTAAGGGAAACAAATAAAAAACAAAACTGGCTTTTAATTTATTGCTTAACCACTCCAAGATGCTCATAGAGAGGCTTAAAAGGCCAGGGACCCAGATATTCAGAATGGCAGCAAAATGAGGACATTACCTTCCTGAATAGGAATCTTAACCTCTCAGTGACAATTGTTCATGCCTGGAATTGTCACATTTCCTGTATTCACCTTCCCTTGGTATTTTTTGCTTGTCCCTTATCTTTGGCTGCTAATACTTTATATTTAAATGTGCAACTGAAGTTTTGAGTTACTGCAATGCTAGAAATTTGGAGTCTGAAGAAAAATGACATTTGAGGTAACAGAATTATTATGGGAGGAACAATGCTCTCATTCTCCCCATAACCACACTCCTGCAAATATACAATCTTTTCTTCTTCTAACAATCCCTATTTGTCATTGGATGAAGCTCTTCTTCGAGTGCCTTCCTCAAAGCCCATTATGGCATTCTCCTTTTTGAACTGGAGACTACAGTTCCCATGTGCTATGGTCCTCAACAGTAAAAATCACAAGCTATATAAAATAAGGTGTCACTAAAACGGGAATGTCCTGAAGAGCAATATTTATATAGCAACAAAGTCATGATTAAAACAGATTACATTGTTTTTACAGCTGACCCTTCATATCCACAGATTCTGAAAACATGGATTCAATGATCCACTGCTTGAAAATACTCCCTCCAACCTTCCTTAAAGCAAACCTTAATTTTTTCATTTTAAATAAGACACACAATTTTACACCACTGCATATAATAGGACTTGATCATCCACAGAATTTCATATCCACAGGGGATCCTGGAACCAAACCTCAATGATACCAAGGGCCCACGGGATTTCAAAGTTATTTTGTTTTACTGGTTGACTAATGGTTGTTTTATACTTCTAATTATTGTGCATTGTTCCAAAAAAGGTAGGGACCAGTAGCAAGGCCTAAATAACAGCTCAAGATCAAGAACTAGAAAGGTCATGCATCACAACTAGGTCAAGAGTAATCTGAAGGCAGAGAACAGTGCCAATGTCTAAAACAAACACAATTCTAGAGAGAATCTGAACTCAAAGTCAAGTAACATCTACACAGCAAAGTTCAGAAAAACAAGCAGGTAGGCACATTCAGAAATGCAAAGCCAAAGACAGTTCAAGGTCAGGCATCAACAGATCACGGCAACTGTGTCAGAATATACAACGAATGAAGAAAAATGGAGAAAAACCCACTTATAGACATTACTCTCAACAATTTTACTCGCACTCTTAATATGATGTAGTACTCCTATAATTATGCAGTATATATGGTATAAGCCCGATCTGAGTTTTTTATGGGTGGCTTTGCATGATCTGGGTGAGATACACTAACATTAATTCTCTTTGGGAGGAGGGATCTTCACTTAAGAAGTGCTCTTACTCTAATAATAATAATAATAATAATAATAATAATAATAATAATAATAATAATAGAGCTGACAACTGGCACAACAAAACATTGCATGGAAAGTTCCTTGACAAAATTGAAGGAAAAGCTGATAAGGAGAAGACCTGGCTCTGGCTCACAAATGGGACCCTGAAGAAGGAGACAGAAGGCCTGATCCTTGCAGCCCAGGAGCAAGCCATCAGGACAAATGCAATTAAGGCCAAGATCGAAAAATCAGCTGATGACCCAAAATGCAGACTGTGCAAGGAAACAGATGAAGCCATTGATCATATCCTCAGCTGCTGTAAGAAAATTGCACAGACAGACTACAAACAGAGGCACAACTATGTGGCCCAAATGATTCATTGGAACTTATGCCTCAAGTACCACCTGCCAGCAGCAAAGAACTGGTGGGATCACAAACCTGCAAAAGTATTGGAAAATGAGCACGCAAAGATACTGTGGGACTTCCGAATCCAGACTGACAAAGTTCTGGAACACAATACACCAGACATCACAGTTGTGGAAAAGAACAAGGTTTGGATCATTGATGTTGCCATCCCAGGTGACAGTCGCATTGACGAAAAACAACAGGAAAAACTCAGCCGCTACCAGGACCTCAAGATTGAACTGCAAAGACTCTGGCAGAAACCAGTGCAGGTGGTCCCGGTGGTGATGGGCACACTGGGTGCCGTGCCGAAAGATCTCAGCCAGCATTTGGAAACAATAGACATTGACAAAATCATGATCTGCCAACTGCAAAAAGCCACCCTGCTGGGATCTGCACGCATCATCCGAAAATACATCACACAGTCCTAGACACTTGGGAAGTGTTCGACTTGTGATTTTGTGAAACGATACCCAGCATATCTATCTTGTTTGCTGTGTCATACAACGTCGTTGTGTCAATAATAATAATAATAATAATAATAATAATCCTTTATTTATATACCGCTCCATCTACTCGAGAGGACTCAGGGCGGTTTCCAGCATGTAGAAAACAGTTAGTTATCGAAACAACATACAACAGCATGAACAAACAAACATAATAAAAACAATATCATAAAACAGCCGTAAAAACAGTTCAGTCTAAAATGAACACAGTTATAGTGCCAATCAACATGAAGGAGTCCAATACAGTGGAAGTTCCTCTACTTCTTCTAGAAGTTCCTCTACTCCTGAGGAGATCTCTCATCATGGCAAGTGCTTCTTATGGCAGCCTCAAGTTCAGACAGTCCCCTTTCTCTCATAGACTGGGAACCTATTTAGCCCTCTGTCTCTGATTATGTAGACGTGCCTCCCCTTTCCAGTAGATATAGCTTTTTGTACCCCTTGAGTGCCTTGGATTTCTAAAAACACCAGTTCCCTTGGATTCAGGTGCCTCATATTTCTCCAATGTAAATTGGAAATGACTTGAAGGTACACACCGCCACCAATAGTAATGGTAGAAATCTGAATTACAGTACAAAGAGAACCACAGAAAATAAGGCCTTGATCTCAAACCCCATCCGAAAACCCACTACAGCCTTGTGATTAAATTGCTGGACTATTATACAGGAGATCCAAGTTCTAGACCCTATTAAGTCATGAAACTTATTGGAACTTTAAGTCAATCATTCTCATTTGGCCTCTTATGTCCCAGTGTTGTTGTATGGGTATGATAAGAGAGGGACACATTTGCACAGTATCTTGAGGTCATCACAGAAAAACTGGAAATAGATGCAATTAAGAAATTTAAAATATCTGATACTGTATCATCTTAGGGAGTGGGGACTTTCCAAATATAATCTCAGTTTAGTGAACATTTTTTCAGGTTCTCAGGCCTTAAGTCATGTACAGATGTGCCGTACACAGTTGAATCTATAGTCCTGTAGCAATTACCTTGAGGGTAAATGACATGGTGTGGAATGAGTCACTCATCGAAGCCACAATCCTAAGTAAGCAGGATTGTTAATAAGAGTGTCCTTTGGAGATCTGTTAAAGTTGATTGAGGGAATATAACATCAACAACCTGAACTCAGTGAAGCTTATTTCTCAGTAGACATGCAAAAACCTTGTGCGATGTATTAAGATGAAAACAAGCATGACTAACCCAAGGTTATCCAGTCAATTTCATGGCCAAATGTGGATTTGAACCTGGGCCTATCTTGTTGAAGTGCAATACTCTAAGTACTAAACCACATTCCATAGCAGTGTGTGGCTGTCCTGTGCCAGCCACAGGTCTTTGTACTCCATCCCTTCAAGCTGTTTCTTATTTGGCTACAGATTTAGATCCTTGTTTTGAAATATTTCAGCATTAAAGAGACGAAGACTCTCCTGTCCTGGTTGCATCTCACAGAATCCCTTAGAATGGTCATAGAGTTGTTGTGGGAAATGCGCTCTCCTTCTGCCAAAGTGTGGCAGGGGTTAATATGCATGGCGAAAGCCTATGGACATTGGCATGGGAAGCGCATGTCTTGAGGCTGTGATTCAGCATATTCTTTCATTGCGGCAGTATGCTAATCTCAACAAAATTCAAATGAAGTGCTTACTGTAGTTGGCTTGCTACGTATGCACAGAAAGAAGCAGGGTTTGGTTGAGGACTTGCAATCTTCCGTCATGGATCAGTACATAAAAGCATGGCTTGGCTGAGAAATCAGGGTGACTTTCAAGGTCTGATAACTCACAGATCACCAAGATTAAAAAGCTGAACATTGCGTATGCTGTGTGCCACTGGAAATTTAAGGATCTTTGCCTTCCAGTAATATATAGTCTGTGCTATGCTTTCTAACGGCACATTATTTAGAACTGCAACATTTTGATTATCGACTTCTTTCTCTTCCATTTTCAGCTTCTCTGTGATCACTGTTCTGAAAAAGTGTTGTCTATCATTGATAGGCGTCGAGCGGCACCAAAATATTCATCATGAACATGGCAACAATTCAGGATGAAAGTGAAATATGGATGGGGGGGGGGGGAGGAGGCATTTAAGATATTTGTTGTGTGTTTTCAAGTCATTTCAGACTTATGGTGATCCTATGGCAACCCTATCACTAGGTTTTTTGGGGCCGAGAATGTGTGACTCACCTAAGGTCACCCAGTGAGTTTCCATGGCTGAGTGGGGAACTGAATCCTAGTTTCCAGAGTTG